>NC_092417.1:76486907-77136074 GCF_040894005.1 Engystomops pustulosus | reverse complement strand
CAATATAGGGAGTCCAGTGTTTACCACTAATCTTTAAAGCTTTGCCAATCAGTATTTATATATAAACCCTACCCAAAACATCATTAATGACATTTTGAAAAAGGGGTGGACCATTAGTGAGACTGAATGATGACAAGATTCTTAAAATCCTCCTTTACTGGTATGGAACGTGGTTTTCCATTCGTCTACTGCTTTGATCCACAGGAGATTGTAGGCCCCTCTCAAATAAATTTTAGAGAACCACTTGGTCCTCCCTCCACCTGCTTGTATAGGTCTGGAATTAAAGGCAAAGGGTAGGGGTTTCTCACCGTAATCTTATTGATTTCCCGTAACTCTAAACACGGACATAGACCTCTGTCCTTTTTCTTTACAAATAAAAACCCTACCACGACAGGAGCTTTTGAGGGTCTAAAAATTTTGGCTAAATATTCTTTTAATGTCTCACGTTCAGGAATGGACAGTATAAGAGGCAACTCTTGGGCATAGATGCCCCAGGAACAAATTCATACTCAAACAGTCATACTCACAATGGGGTGGCAAGGGTTTTAGACTCTCTAAACACATTGTGGAAGCAGGGCCGGCTACAAGTTTCAGTAGGTCCCTGGGCGAAAGAACCATAGTGGGCCCCTTTGCAGAAGCTAAAACAGTTTCCTGTTCCCTTAAATGTTCCTTAGTTTATCATTCTAAACAGCCCCCTCATGGCCATTTTATATACAGCCCCCGCATGGGCTATATTATATACAGAGCCACATTGTTCTATTATATACTGAGATTTGGCCATTTGAGCCGATCTGGGCCCGAGCATTTGCCCAGGTACACCTGATGCTAGTACCACCCCTGCATGGAAGTCAGATATTTCAGTAGGTAGAGAGAATTCAGATAACGTGGCAATTCTGGCGTTATGCTTTTCATTACATTCTTTACCCAGTACAAAATAACATTTTTGTACCATTAATAACAAGATTATGTCCCCTGAGCCAAGGCAGTCCTTATAAGATGCTGGCAGGTAGATAAGGCAGGATAAACAGTTCAATCTTTTCCTGGTGATCTGGCTTAAAACACAAATCAAAATTTTTAACAGAAGGAGTAATAGCCTTTAATCCTAAAGGAGAGTTATCAATTGCTGAGATAGGAATAGAATAGATCAGCTCTTTTAACTCTAAAGAGCAGTCTTGCGCTTCTTGCGCTTCTTCAGAGGGACTGATATATTGAGGTAGCAAAAAGAGGGTAACACACCGATTAGGGTACAGTAAGTGTAAGGCTTGCTGTGCGCCTAGCCCATGTGAAGACTGCTAGTTCCACATCCTAGTGATGGACTGTGGGACCCAGATAAGCAGAGTGGCATTAGGTTTGCGCCATCCGGCATTACTTCCACCTTGTTATATGAAAAGCTCCACTCTGTGCTCTACCTGATTGCCTGAGGAATCCCAAGGCAAACTCACATGGCCGGCAGCAGTGTATGTACGCTAATGTGGCGGACCGCAGTGTAAACCGTCAGTGGAACTGCCGGGTAGAGGTGCGCATGCAGTAGTTTGGCAGGGAGAGCTTTGTAGACGTGTCTCCCAGGAGACATTTGTTCCCGCATCTTATTGCAGACATTAAGACCACTTTTCTACATCACTGGATTCGTCATTAGGTAAGTAAATGCTTAGTATTAACAATGGACCGTATGTCCTCAGATATCTGTGCCAATCTATGATAGATCTATTAGCCTTGTTTCTGCCATTCATGATGGTCTTAAGGATAGATCAGTTTGAGGATAATTCCAAACGTGCCTAGAGGATGTGGGACATTGTCTGAACTGGTCCTAACTCAATGTAATGTTTGTTTAGTAGGAAATTTTGAACGGAATCTGCTAAGTGCAATAACATTCTTTATAGTTGTTGCCTTACGAAAGGTGATTTGTGCTTGTTTGGGTATTATATGTTTGAGATATGGATCTTTGATCGAAATAACCCAGTGTATGCTCAAGATTTCCCTGACCTCTCTATTGCTTCTATCATATGTTTTCAAAAAGTTAGGGTGGAACAAAGATTTTATGTTGTTATTTCCTTTTCCCGTTTTTGTATTTGCTTTTTATACTATTTAAATTGTTCTTGTAAGTTTGGTCAATTAATGTATTGGGATAACCATTTTCTTTAAACATTGTTTTCATGGTAGTGGATTGCTCCAAATAATCTTTGACGGTTGTACAAGCGTGTGTAGGAGCCTATACCAATACATGAAGTTGTGGTGCACACCGGGACAAACTAGGCAAATATTCCATTGAGTTTCTACATTTTCTATGATTTCCAGACATATCTTTGATCAAATGATCTGTGATCAAATGATGATTTTGGAGAAAATTATTTTTTCATCCGTCATCTGTCATTGTTTACTTCTTTCTATGCATATCCTGCACTAACCAGATGTACCCCTTAAGACCTCCTTTGCACCAGCAGGCAGAGCCCCACTCCTGGTAGTGCTCATTTACATCAAGATAAAAACTGACCTTTATCTAAAATGATAGGTGGCTTGAAACCCAGAAAGTTGTATACTTATTTTACTTGGGGTGATTTGGGAGCTGGTAGACCCCCTATAACCGAAGGCAGGCTATTAGAGATTAGCTGTAGAATTTCAATCTACTGCAATACAGTTGTACTTCAGTATATTGTATGAGCAATCAGACCCTCCACTGTAAATGTAGCCTAGGGGGCCTGAAATAATAGTAAAAAAAAAAGTAAAAACATTTAAAAGTTTAACCCCCCCCCCCCCACGGGCTGAGCCCTCTCCATACAAGAATGGTGTTTGCTGAAACACTGATAGCAGGGCGCTACCATATTTCCTTAGATCGTTGCCCCCCGTGACATCATTGGGGAGCACGATCTGTATATTTTCTGTCTATTTGTTACAATGTGCCAGTGCCACATTGTAGTAATTGAGAAGTAAAATACTGTAGTATGGCAGTATATGGTAGCATCAATCAAACAACCTAGGGCAGTGGTGGCGAACCTATGGCACTGGTGCCAGAGGTGGCACTCATAGCCCTTTTTGTGGGCACCCAGGCCTTCACACTAACACAGAGTTTGCCAGAAACGACTCAATAGCTCAGCACTATTTTAAAGCAACATCCTTAGCTGCCAGGAATACAGGAGTAGTGAGATGGTGTGGATAAAGATGTATTGTCATTTGAGCTCCTGCTCTGGGTCTCCTGATTCTTCCTCTTCAGAGGACCCTGGAGGGAAGCTACAATCCAAATTTCTCCATCATCTTTCTATTGTGTTGGTGAACTCAGGACACCAATATGATTAAAAACTGTGATACTTTTTAAATTGTCATTTTGGCACTTTGCGACATACAAATGGGTTTTGGTTGTAGTTTGGGCACTCTGTCTCCAAAAGGTTCTCCATCATTGACCTAGGGTTAAAGTACCCTAGGTAATCTGAAAAATAGTAAAAAAAATTTAAAATTTAACTGGTTCGCGATTGCCCGCCGTGTATTCGCGGCGGCGGTCGGGTTCCCGTTGCATGGAGAGGGCTCACGGGCTGAGCCCTCTCCATAGCCGGTAAGTCTTTGCTGCATATTGCAGCAAAGACTTACCGGTAACACCCGCGATTGGTGCTAGCTGCCAGCATCCTCAAAAATGGGCGCCGCCATCTTGGCTAGGATCGTCGCTCCCCGTGAGAGCGGCGATCCGTCTCCATGGTAGCCTCGGGTCTTTTGAAGACCTGAGGCTATTTCGTTTTAACCCCTTCATTACAATGTGCTGCATTACATTGTAATGAATGAGGAGGTAAATCCCCATATGCTGCCATACTGTAGTATGGCAGTATATGATAGGATCGATCAGGCAACCTAGGGTTAAAGTACCCTAGGGAGTTTGAAAATAGTAAAAATAAAAATAGAAAAAAGTAAAAAAAAAATTTATAATAAAAAAAACTAAAAATTCAAATCACTCCCCTTTCCCTAGAACTGACATAAATATAAATAAACAGTAAAAATCATAAACACATTGGGTATCAATGCGTACGAAAATGCCCGATCTATCAAAATATATTAACGGTCTTTCAATGCATTTAGCCCCATAATGGAAAATAGCGCCCAAAGTAAAAAATGGCATTTTTTTGCCATTTTGAAAAATATAAAAAAATCTATAAAAAGTGATCAAAAGGTCTTACAGTCCTAAAAATGATATCATTGAAAATATTATCAAATGTCACAAAAAATGACACCACCAACAGCTCTGTACAACAAAGTATAAAAAAGTTATTAGCGCCAGAAGATGGCAAAATAAAAAAAAAATTGTACAGGAGGTTTTAATTTTTGTAAATGTATGAAAACATTATAAAACCTATACAAATTTGGTATCCCAGTAATCGTAGCAACCCAAAGAATAAAGTAGGCATGTCATTTGGGGCGCTCAGTGAAAACCATAATATCCAAGCCCACAGGAAAATGGCGTAATTGCGTTTTTTCACCATTTTCACTACATTTGGAATTTTTTTCCCGCTTCCCAGTACACGGCATGGAATATTCAATACCACTATTCAATATTCACTATGAAGTGCAATTTGTTATGCAGAAAACAAGCCATCACACAGCTCTTTACGTGTAAAAATAAAAAAGTTATAGATTTTTGAAGGTGGGGAGTGAAAAATGGACATGAAAAAACAGGAAAGGGCCCGGTCCTTAACCGGTTAAAAAATTTAAAGAATAAAAACATTTTTAAAAAACCAAAAATTCAAATCACCCCCTTTACCGAGAACATATATATTAATAAACAGTAAAAATCATAAACATGCTAGTTATCGCAGCATCATAAAATGTCATATCTATCAAAATAGAATAACAGTTATTCCAGGCATTTAACCCCCTAACTGTTTGCCATTTTGCATCATATAAAAAAAATTAGAAATATTGATGAAAAGGCTGTACAGTCCTCAAAACAGTCATACAGCTCTGTTTGAATTTTTTTTATTTATTCAAAAACATTAAAACCTATATCAATTTAGTATCTCTGTGATCATACCAACCCAAAAAAGAAACGTCATTTGGGGCACACAGTGAAAGCAGTAAAATCCAAGCCTACAAGAAAATGGCGCAAATCAGTTTTTTCACCAATCTCACTGCATTTGGATTTTTTTCTTGTTTCCCTGTACATGGCATGGAATATTACTGTATATACTAGAGTATAAGCCAAAGCCAATATAAGCTGAGACCCATAATTTTACCACAAAAACAGGAAAAACCTATTGACTCAAGTATAATCCTGGGGTGGAAAGTGCATTGGTCACAGCCTCCCCCAGTAAATAGCCCCCTGCCCAAGTATCTAGACAGCCTGTCCCCTATATATAGCCTGCCAGCCCCTGTATATACCCAGCAAGCCACTGTATATAGCCATCCATTCCTCTGTAAATAGCCAGCCCCTGTATATAGCCAACCAGTCCCCTATATATAGCCAGCCAGCCCCTGTATATAGGCAGCCAGTCCCCTGTGTATAGCCTATCCCCTGTATGAAGCCAGCCAGTCCCTGTATATAGCCAGCCCCTGTATATAGCACACCAGTCCCCTTTATATAGCCAGCCAGTCCCATGTATATAGCCAGCCAGTGCCCTGTGTATAGCCAGCCCACTGTATAAACCCAGCCAGTCCCCTGTATTTAGCCAGCCTGCCCCTGTGTATAGCCAGTTCCTGTTCTCACAGCTGTTTATAAAATTACAGCTGATCTCTGACTGGTTTCCATGGGTAACTGGAACAGTTTTACCTCAGACATTTCTGATAAATTTCCCCCTACCTCTGTATCCCTATCCATCTTACCCATCTTTGTATCCCTATCCATCTTACCTCACACATGAGCTGTTTAATACTCATTGCCTTAGTAATCAACCAAAGCTCAGAGCTCATATTAATGACCTGTGGCAAAATAGTAACTAATCAAAGCTCAGCTTATAAAAGCCACAGCAGCAGCAGACAATGGCTCCTGTATATGGTAGTTAATAAGTGTATTTTGGAAAACGCAAGGTGAAAATGTCGGCTCAAAACCTAGTCCAGTGGTGGCGAACCTATGGCACGGGTGCCAGAGGTGGCACTTAGAGACCTTTTTGTGGGCACCCAGGCCTTCATGCCAACAGAGAGTTTGCCAGTCAAGGCTCAAAGCTTCCTCGTGTGGTACAAGACAGCCCAGGACGTGCCAGCCCAGGACGTGCCATGCTCAGCAGCACTTTAAAGCAATATCCTTGGCTGCCACAACTACAGGAGGAGCGAGAAGGTTTGGATATATATGGGTTATCATTGGAGCTTCTTCTCTAGTTCCACTGATTCTTTCTCCTCAGGGAACCCTGGAAGGAAGCTACAATCCAAATTTCTCCATCATCGTATTGGTGAACTCTGGACGCCAATGCGATTGAAACCTGTGATACAGCAGTGATCAATAGGTTACTACTAAAATTGTCATGCTGGCACTTTATGACATGTAAATGGGTATTGGTTGTAGTTTGGGCACTCTGTCTCCAAAAGGTTTGCCATCACTGACCTAGTCTATGACGTTCCCCGAGTCACAGAAAGAGGCTGTGCAAAATTTGATGATTGTAAACGCAACGGTCCAGATTCCTTTAGCACACACATACACTCAGCTTTATATATTAGATACTCGTGTTGCTCTATCACATATGTATTCAGTAAAATACATTTAGGTTTGTGGCTTTAAAAATGAGTAAATATGAAATAAAGTTATGAATACTTTTGTAACACACTGCAGTCTCACTAAGGTAGAATTTATATCTTAAACGCAGGCTGTATAGATGCTCTCCTCAAATTCATGAAGTAGAGGCTGGTGGCAGTCTGTACACAAAAGTCAGTGTGGTTTTCATTTCCTTTTACTAAGCACTTGTGGCTGTATAGCTACGGTAAAAAGTGATTTAAATAAAGACAGATACGAAATTGACACTAGTTGGGTACCATACATATGCATCTATATAGCAAAAAAGGATAAGAAAAAAATACATTTTCCAAACCGCATTTAGCTTCAAGTCTTAGGCCTGTCAAATAGCAGTATTGTACATCATGTGCACCCATAAAAGGGTATTTCCATTTCCAAAATCCTGATGGATATTGTTTAAAAAAGGGAAAGGTTAAATAATTTTTCAAAATACTTTCTGTATAAATTACCGTATATACTCGAGTATAAGCCGACCCGAGTATAAGCCGAGACCCCTAATTTTACCACAAAAAACTGGGAAAACCTATTGACTCGAGTATAAGCCGAGGGTGGGAAATGCATTGGTCACAGACCCCCCATCATACAGCCCAGCCTGCCCCCAGTAGTATACAGCCCAGCCTGCCCCCAGTAGTATACAGCCCAGCCTGCCCCCAGTAGTATACAGCACAGCCTGCCCCCAGTAGTATACAGCACAGCCTGCCCCCAGTAGTATACAGCACAGCCTGCCCCCAGTAGTATACAGCACAGCCTGCCCCCAGTAGTATACAGCACAGCCTGCCCCCAGTAGTATACAGCACAGCCTGCCCCCAGTAGTATACAGCACAGCCTGCCCCCAGTAGTATACAGCCCAGCCTGCCCCCAGTAGTATACAGCCCAGCCTGCCCCCAGTAGTATACAGCACAGCCTGCCCCCAGTAGTATACAGCACAGCCTGCCCCCAGTAGCATACAGCACAGCCTGCCCCCAGTAGCATACAGCACAGCCTGCCCCCAGTAGCATACAGCCCAGCCTGCCCCCAGTAGCATACAGCTCAGCCTGCCCCCAGTAGCATACAGCCCAGCCTGCCCCCAGTAGCATACAGCACAGCCTGCCCCCAGTAGCATACAGCACAGCCTGCCCCCAGTAGTATACAGCACAGCCTGCCCCCAGTAGTATACAGCACAGCCTGCCCCCAGTAGTATACAGCACAGCCTGCCCCCTGTAGTATACAGCCCAGCCTGCCCCCAGTAGTATACAGCCCAGCCTGCCCCCAGTAGTATACAGCCCAGCCTGCCCCCAGTAGTATACAGCACAGCCTGCCCCCAGTAGTATACAGCACAGCCTGCCCCCAGTAGTATACAGCACAGCCTGCCCCCAGTAGTACACAGCCCAGCCTGCCCCCAGTAGTACACAGCACAGCCTGCCCCCAGTAGTATACAGCACAGCCTGTCCCCAGTAGTATACAGCACAGCCTGCCCCCAGTAGTATACAGCACAGCCTGCCCCCAGTAGTATACAGCACAGCCTGCCCCCAGTAGTATACAGCACAGCCTGCCCCCAGTAGTATACAGCCCAGCCTGCCCCCAGTAGTATACAGCCCAGCCTGCCCCCAGTAGTATACAGCCCAGCCTGCCCCCAGTAGTATACAGCCCAGCCTGCCCCCAGTAGTATACAGCCCAGCCTGCCCCCAGTAGTATACAGCCCAGCCTGCCCCCAGTAGTATACAGCACAGCCTGCCCCCAGTAGCATACAGCCCAGCCTGCCCCCAGTAGCATACAGCCCAGCCTGCCCCCAGTAGCATACAGCCCAGCCTGCCCCCAGTAGCATACAGCCCAGCCTGCCCCCAGTAGCATACAGCCCAGCCTGCCCCCAGTAGTATACAGCACAGCCTGCCCCCAGTAGTATACAGCACAGCCTGCCCCCTGTAGTATACAGCACAGCCTGCTCCCTGTAGTATACAGCCCAGCCTGCCCCCAGTAGTATACAGCACAGCCTGCCCCCAGTAGTATACAGCACAGCCTGCCCCCAGTAGTATACAGCACAGCCTGCCCCCAGTAGTATACAGCACAGCCGTGCCCCCAGTAGTATACAGCACAGCCTGCCCCCAGTAGTATACAGCCCAGCCTGCCCCCAGTAGTATACAGCCCAGCCTGCCCCCAGTAGTATACAGCCGTGCCCCCAGTAGTATACAGCACAGCCGTGCCCCCAGTAGTATACAGCACAGCCTGCCCCCAGTAGTATACAGCACAGCCTGCCCCCAGTAGTATACAGCCCAGCCTGCCCCCAGTAGTATACAGCACAGCCTGCCCCCAGTAGTATACAGCACAGCCTGCCCCCAGTAGTATACAGCACAGCCTGCCCCCAGTAGTATACAGCACAGCCTGCCCCCAGTAGTATACAGCCGTGCCCCCAGCAGAATAAAAAAATAAAGTTATATACTCACCGTGCGCCCCGATGCGCAGCGCTGCTCCCCGATGGCATCGCGGCTCCTCTTCTTGCTTCAGCTTGCTGGGTGCCGTCATGTTCTTCTCGCGGGCGGCGCCCGCCTGCTGACGTCATACTAGGCGCCGCCTGCGAGAAGAGCATGGCGGCGCCCAGCACGCTGAAGGAAGAAGAACAGCCGGGAAGCCAGAAGAGGAGCCGCGATGACATCGAGGGAGCAGCGCTGCGCATCGGGGCCACCGGAGGGCGAGTATATAAGTTTATTATTTTTTTAGTCAATTTTAGTCAGTATTGACTCGTGTATAAGCCGAGGGGACGTTTTTCAGCACATTTTTTGTGCTGAAAAACTCGGCTTATACACGAGTATATACGGTACTCACAGTTTTCTAGATCTCTGCTGGCTGCCTCTCTATACGAACATCTATGTTTACTACCAGTGGACAGAAATCTGACCATGGTCACACAGGTACACGGCTTGTTATAACACACAGATCTGATCACTCTGACCACTGATCACAGTAGCTCTGGCTGCAGACCCGAGTACGCACAGCCACCGGCTCTGCGTACAGAGTCTTTTCAGAGCTACCAAGAGCTACGCGCTAAAAAATGACATAGTAGGAGGATCGAAAGAGGCTACTGGGGCGTGGAGTAGCCGTGCTGTGTAGCCTCAGCTCCGGCTACTCCACTCCCCAGTAGACTCTTTTGCCAAATGCAACGGCCACTAAAGAATTAGCCGTAGGGCTACGATGGCATTTATTAGTTGAATCTACCACCGGATCTACTTTAATAGCTAGATCCGAGATGGTAGGTTTTCTTTAAGGTGTACTTTGCACCATGTATGAGTTGGTCAACATTAGGCCTCATGTACACAAATGCATACAGCCCAGTGCAGGAGGAAGAAGGGTGAGCGCTTATCATCCCTCCCCTCTCCATTTAAAGCTGAGTGACTGCTTAATTAAAAAAACCCTCCAAATATAGGACATGTCAGTCACAGTATGGTGAGATATTGTGTGCTATGACTGGGTGTCATAGATGTCTAGGGTTTTGGTTGATTGGTTTCTGGCTGCTACGTTAATAATGCATTGTAAGAGGGGGCGTGTCTGGTAGACGACTGAGGCAGACGAGCACTAGTGGCACTCTGCTTAACCCAGCCACAAAAGCTACACTCCTGCTACCATTCCACCAGCTGTGGGCAACAAACGAAAGGGGAAGAAATCAGGCATGCCGACAGACTGTCAGCAAAACCCAAGCCTGCGCAAAATGGCAGATTTTCTTCTCCGGGAGACAAGAGCATTTGCAGCCAAGATGGCGCCAGTGGGTGCCACAGTGACTGGGCCTGCCTTTCCTCCGCTGACTCGGCAGGCAAACTCCCCTGCAGTGTGCGCCACCTGACCCAGCCTCATCTTGGCAGCCTGGTGGAAATTGAAGACCGGGCGCCGAACTCAGGTATTTACCCCCCCTGTACCTATTGCAGTATTGGAGCCCCCCCAAGAGGGTCCAGTAGGCCTGCTGCCTAGCCCGGGTTTGGCAGTCATCTCCCACTAGCCCCCCCTTTACTACAGCGGCAATCTCTCCAGTGCAGGGCTCTATCATCCAATAAGGGTGCAGCGGAATATAACTCTACCCCTCATGCTTTTCGTCCCCCCTGGCCCTTCCCAGACATGGTCACCCAGCTCTGAACACTCTTTAGACGCAGACCCACTGGTACAGGTACCGACAGACTGGTGGTCGCATGTACCTCAACTTCCCACAAATTCAGACTTCCGGATGCTGGTCTCTGAGGTTAAAGAAGCATGGATATCAGTTATAGTGGAAATATGCCAAGAGTCAATTTGCTTAAGGATGACCACGCTAATGCCAAAATGTGCCAACTTTCCTGACTGTCCAAGATAAAGCTATTCAAGAGTTGCGGGACCATGTTGAAGATCTATACAACAGTGGCAGGCGCCACAACATAAAGGTTAGAGGGGTCCCTGAATCTGCTAGCGAGGAAGACGTTCCCACTATTTTACAGACAATCTTCAATTCAGTGCTAGAGAACCACCCAGATACTTCTATAAAGCTGTACAGAGCCCACAGGGGCTACTAATAGGCTGAAGGACATGTGCTGTGTTACAGAGATTATGATGAAGGTGCATGTTACACAGTATAGAGTTTGAAGGCGCTCAGGTCTAATTGTTCCAGGACCTCGCCTTGGTGACAATGCAACGTATAAGGATCTATACCCACTGCTTCCTATTTCTTAGAAACAGAATATTCCCTATCATTAGGGGTTCCCCTTCACCTTGTCGGCTCGTAAAGATGGCGAAATATTTTGTTTTTGCTCCTTGAAAGACCTTCAGGGGTTCTGCCAAGCTCTTGATCCGCTGGTTCCTGACCTCCCACAACTAAACTCCCCTCCACCAGTGCCCCCACTGTCACCGACCTTGTTTGCTCTGATGGCATTCGCTAGGGGCTCCGTTGCCAATATACACAGTAGTGGGGACAGGGGGCACCTCTGTCTGGTCCTGTTATGGACAGGGAAAAAGTCAGAGAGGATGCCATTCACCCTAAGATCCGTTCTGGGATTGTGATAAAGGACCATAATCAAGTCAGCACAGCTGGCTACGCAATGTAGCTTCCAAAAAGCCCCACCCCGTCGATGGCCTTTTTGCCATTGTTTCCCAAAAACACAGTGGGGATTTCTGGGTTCTGGCTGTATGTATCAGTGAAGTAGTCTCAATGGTGTTTCCTGCATCTGGCTCTCCGAGATTTAAAGGGCCTGTGCGCCACACAACAAGAAGCTTTCTGTAGGGCACAAGGCTCAAAGATCCAGCAGGGGTCAATGGAAGGGGCTGGCTACTTCTCAGGTTAGGTGGCCAGCAGCACCAATTAGCGTTGCGCAGTCCTCCTGCAATATTTAAAGTGTCTGTGCACTGCTTATTGGTGCTGCTGGCCACCTGACCTGAGAAGTAGCCACCCCCTTCCTTTGACCCCTTCCGGATCTTTGAGCCTTGTGCCCTAGAGAAAGAAAGCTTCCTGTTGTGTACCTAGGATTTTGCAATTCCTGTTGTGACCTCCTACTTGCTTCTGACTTTGATCCTGTGTCGCCTGTCTCGACCTGCAGCCTGCCCCTGACTGCGCTTCAAGCCTTATGATTCTGTACTTTCCTTGGCCACCGCTGCAAACAAAGTGGCAGCTGTGGAGCGACCTGGTGGTACCCTGCCCATCCTACCTTCAGAAAAAGGGATCTGCCTTCCAAGTCTGATCGGGGATCTATGATCTGAGGAGAGAAGGAGTTGTAAAAGGCTGTGGACACCCCCTTAGCTCTATGGGACTCATGGAATGATGCCATTTATCCTAATATCTGTTCCGTCCCAAGGGAACAGAGCCTGTCTTGTAATGTGTCTCCTGTAGCATAAGGACCAACACCCGTTGTCTATGTAGGTGATACATAATTTCACCCTTCTTACTGGTGTTATTAAGGCCTCTTACATTGTTGGAGCAGAAACTCGTGGTAAACATGTTTAATGTTATGATGTCACCACCTGAAACACTAGGAAATGTACAAAAAAACAACAACACAGAACACAAAACCCAGACAGACCAACGCTACGCACTAATAGAAACACTATAACTGTGCAACAAAGCCAAAGCTAGAAAAGCTTGCAATCTGAGTGGAAAACTGAAATGCCGAAGTCTATTGGCCAGACCAGATCCTAACTAATCTAAAGATTGCATGAACCCTGCCCCGGCCAACCCGCGTTATGACTCTATATAATGTAGTAAAAACACTGCTAAAACAATAGAAGAATACAATGACCCATATTAACGTTAGATATTAGGTAACAGTGCTTATGAAAAGGTACCAAACCTCTTCTTGTAGACATAACTGAAAAGAAGCAAGAAGTACAACATTATGTATCATGAATATCATGGCTCCATGGCTTTGAGCCACCCAAAGCGTCCCCCCAAACAGAAGGCCCTATCGTGACCCGGCAACGGCCGGCAACCCCACATGTGGGGGAGAAGGCCTGGCGCAATGACTCGTTCAGCCTGTGACTGGGGAGGCAGCCGGCGGTGTGCCTCTGGGATCTTGACTTCTGCACCACCTTCCACGTGGCTCATGACGGAACCGGTGGCAGAACACACAAGGATGGCCATTCTTGCAAGGAAATTTGCAGCAACTTGAGAATCCCCGAAAATGTAGGCAGATCTCCCAAGTAATTAAAGTCAACCATTTTATCCCCTTTCTTAGCATGAAGCTGGAAGGGGAACCCCCATCCATTTGGAATTTCTCTCTCACTCAAAACCGGTGTGAGGGCCCTGAAAGCCCTGCGTAGCTGCAAGGTGCGTATATCACCTGCTTATCTCTGGCAACCCTCAGGATGGCCTCCTTTTTCGATGTTTCTGGGCCCAGTGCACCCTGTCCATTTCCAATCTATGTTTAGCGGAAGAACCCAGGAGCTCCTGGAAGAGCTGAGTGACCACAGAGTCCACGTCCTGGGGGGTATATCCTCAGACAGGCCGCATATTGTTTAGCCTAAGGCGATTTTCAATGTCCTCCAGGTGCGCGTGTATAGTGAGCAACTGTGCTTTGTGCTCTTGGAAGACAAGTTGGTGTTCATCTATAAGGGCTGTAGCAGCCTCCAAGGCATGTTCCAAGTCCTCAACTCTCCGCAGAATGTGAGCCACATTCCACTTTACCTCCTCCACCACCTTTTAGTGCGAGTCCTCTATGCGCTTAATAAGGCCCTACAGGCCCTGGTGGGTCAGGATGGCTTGCAGATGTTCTTTCCAGTATCAGTCACTGGAGCACTGGGGGAAGGCTGGCTAGCCGATGAGGCACCCTCGAAGGCAACTGAAGGTACTAGAGAGGAAGGTAGCATGACCAGGTCCTGGCTGATGGAAGGGGAGGCCGGCGCACGTGGTGACACCATATCGGTACTAGGGGACACACAGGGATCCGCTCGAGAGCTGCGCAGAAAGCTTTTAATGCCATTGGAGTCGGGTGCCCATTGTGCCTGTTTCCTGGACCGGGATCTCATAAGCACAGAGAGATAAGAGGAGCAGCAGTATTCTTGCGGGTGGTGCTGGAGCTCGGTCTGTGTGCATCCTACTCCACCATTAGCTGGCCATGCACCCTAATTATAATGTTATTTATGATGTTATAAAAGGGCCACTTTGTTTCGATAGCAAGTTATTAGGTAGCATGCCATCCAGTCTCTAACTGCTGACTCCTGGATCTGCTAATGACATCATCAGCATAATGGACTGATTGCACTGCGACACCAAAGAGCTCCTAGTTCTGTGCAATGCTCTTGTTATCAATATCATTATCTTAAAGGATGCTATTGATTAATTAATAATTTGGAGCAGGTGGAGATCACAGGTGTTCCCTCCAAACTGCTCTGAATTGATGGCAATACGGTGGTCACATATTCCACTTTGTGGTAGAAACAGCCCTGTACAGGAGCAAGCACTTGTAGGTATACTTGCTCACCTGACCAGCTGTCTGTGAAAGCGCCATAACATGTAGTATAATGCAAATTTGTAATGTACAGGACAATAAGCAATGTAGACCTGTTTGGTGCAAGCTTTGGTCTTTGCAGTACAATGTAGCTTCTACTAGCATCATTTTTCTGAGATGAGATCAGAAAATTATTCAATGGTCAACAAGAATCCACCAGGTGCAGAGAAGAGTATGGAGAGCTCCCTTTTAGAATCTGTCTTGACTTGTCACCTGCTCTGTACTGGTTTACTGGGAAATCAGAAAATCATGTAATGTGTGATGCATGTCTCCCATCCCTTCCCCCTTTTGTTTTCTTTGGCTCATTTCTACCACTCATATTGGTTAATAAATATGGATTGGAGCCCAGAGCGGAAGACGAGACTATAAGGCCCTGCAGGTGAATTTCAGGAATGTAAGACTTGAAAACGTCCAAGAGTCCCATGCACAAGTCAACCCCCCTTCCCTGTTCCCATAGATAATTAATCACACCAAAGGACTCATTGCTTGAATCCATCCTGCAGTTAACACTTTACTACCACGCACAGAAATATAATGGGAAAGTCTATAGTGGTTTATAGCAGCACATACAAGCAATCTGACAGGGATCACAGACACATGAACACTAGATTTTGTGGCAGAAATGATTGTTGTAACTTTGCCACTGAGTTTCCTCAACAGTGACAATTATATTGGTCACAGGCAAAGACAAATGTAAAATTGAACAGTGACCAATTAAATGGCTCCTAAACAAAACTGAATCGATCATCCTGCTTCTTGTACATTATGAGTAATAAAAATTATGTCAGGGATCTGCTTTCTAGAAGTCGGTCATGTGAAAGAGGAAGAGAAAAGCGTGAGAGACAGCAATAGATATGAACATGTTCAGATATTAGAAGTTGGGTACTTCCTTCTAGTCTGGCTTCAAGCCACAGACATGTCAAAAGAAATATGTCCAGGACGGCCAGATGTATTAACCAAGAACTTATTTCCGGTAAAGATGAGGAGTATAATAAACTAGGAAAGGCTATTTTCTGATCTGCACTATCCTTTTCTGTTATTGTACTGTTAGAGTAAAGCAACCAAGAAAATGATCGTAGGCTGGATCCAACAGCAAAATTGTGTGAGCAGCATCATCACATTGTCATGGCAGTGGGACCTAATCATATTGGCCACTAGGTCTGCCAACTACAGAATCCTATTAGACCCAGACTGTAAAACTGAGTTACAAAACACTACAGAAGTAATGCAGTATATTATAGAAGCAATCAAGGTATCACATGTGTAGGTCCCAAGTAAGACATTTAAAAAAAAAAAAAAAATTTGTAAATATTAGAAAAAATAAAAGCAAAAAATCACCCTTTTCCCAATAAGTTATTATATATTGTGTAAAGAAGATAGATAATAAACCATCTATTATAAAATTGGTCTTGGTGTGTCTGTAATGGCCATTGCTCAGAGGAAATTATGTTATGTGAAGAGAATAAAAAAAACGATGCCATAGTTTCCATTTTTTTATTCCTTGCTTCCAAAACAAATGTAGTTAAAAGCAGTAAAAAAAAGTAATTTGTACCCCAAATTAGTACCAATTAAAAAGTTCTGTTATGGTAAGTTTTTTTTTAACCATTCTGTTCATTCCGTAAGGTACTGAAAGTGATGGCCGTCTGTCTAATATCTATGAAGTGGCTCCTGTAATTCAACTGTAGTCTGTGACCTACCTTTAGACAGTAGTCTCACTTAGGAGTATATAAGACTACATTTGTGCTCTGCATCCATATCCTCAGAGAATTTACATTTACTTTAATGTGATTATCCTTTTACTCACATGTGCTGTAATAGTTAAAGGCTATGCAGGCCAAGGAATTGAGCTAGTGAGATACAACCACCAGAGAAGTCCATACCTCAAAACTTTTGTGATGTAGAATGATGTGGCACCCTCAGCTGCACCCTTGGCTTTTCCCCTTACCCCACCCCCTAATATTCCCGAGTAGTACAGAACTTTGTGGCCCACATATAGCATAATGTACCCTTCCTGCAATATCCCACATGTATAATGCCCCTTTTGTTGTGGCCCCCGTTATCTAATACCTCCTCTCCCATGGCAATTCCCTCATACTGTATCATTCCCCCTTAGACAATGCTCACTAATGCGGACCACCAACAACCTACTTCCTGTTGCAATCTCACAAAAATTGCCCTTCATTTTAGGTTCTCCGTATAATACTACTTGCCCCTTTCTTTAGCCCCCATGATACCCCATTTTCACTGTATATCCACCTATTTTCTGTGTATAAGGTATTTTTTACTTTTCTCGGGGAGGGTATCGGATAGCACCCCTTTAATTCTCTATTGGATTGTGCTGCTATTTTTTTTTTCACTCATAATACCTCGTATTCTATTGGCCCTCACATAAAATCCCCCATTTACTTCTGGTCTCCCGCTTAGTAAGTCCATTAATTTATCACCCCACTGATAATGGCCTCCTTTCTGTACCCATAATCACATTGTGCCCCCTCCCCCTCCAGTTATACCCCTTCCTATTGTTGCCCCGTCTCTTATCTAGTGCCCCCTCTATGCTCCCCCTTTCTTTGTTAAAAAAAACGGTTATTATGTCATTGATGCTGGCATGACATCATCACAGTGCGCCTGTCTGCCTGTACTGCACACAGGGGTGTTGACAGCTCCAAGCATTAACATTGCATGTAACTCTATCTGCATCCAGAGGAGAGGAGGCTGCAATATGGAAATGATGATCTATGAATGCATCTTCAAGTTCATCTTATTTTACTTCACCATTTGGAGGATATTTATCAGGACTTCTATGCCATAAAAATGGCGTAAAAGCCCTGAAATAATCACAAACGCCTGACGATAAACCTGATTGAAAACCTGTAAGAAAACACAGGCCCTGACTTTTATTACACTATCTTTGGAATTGTTCCCAGAACATATTGCATAGGATATTAAATTGGCCACTAGGAATTTGCAGATAACAAGTTCCCAAAAGTTACAGATTTTGAATTGTTGTAATAAATGGAAATACAAACTTGAATGAGGGGGGCAGTGTTAAGGGGTTAGTTACAATAATCACATCTTTAAAAATTGTATTATACTCAGCTGACAATTTTTCGGTCAGCCAACATTCCTCTATGACTGAATCGTAGAGTCACATTCTGATGAAACCTCTTTGACCCCAGTAGTGAAACCAGAAAGCCGTCTAGTCATGAAATGTCAAGTCTACTTTACCTGACTTATAATATTTGAATATTTCTGCAGCTGTGGTGTTGGTTCGCAACAGTAATACATAAACCAATCCTGATACACATCCTCCTGAAAAATATATATAGGTCTCATAGGAGTATAACAACCAAGGACGCAGGGGTGTGACCGGGCCCGCAGTGAGAAGAGGGTCCGTGGCTGTCACTATTCTAAATCACAGCATTTGCTCTGTGTGCTGTGCAGACAACTTGGGTCCAGTGTATGGGGCAGATGCTGTTATTATGAAGTGTGGCAGCTGCGGACCCCCCTTACCCTGTGGCTGTCACACACCTTCTCCTAGCATAGCTGCTGAGGCCTATGACTGTACCTGACCTGGCGCCGGCAGACATGCCATCAAGCATCACCTGCAACACAGCTCTGGAGCAGAGAGAAGAGTGGAAAGAGGTAGGTATTTTATTTTTTTCCTTTATTTATGGGTGTACTTTCACTATTTGGGGGGAGGTTGGTGGGACCTATAGGCTAGAGTGGGGGTGTATGCTTAATAATTACTGTGGGTGTGGGGTGAAATGAGTAATGGCTATTGGGGGGGGGGGAGGCAATATGACAAATGGCCACTGTTGTAGCTACTGATGTACTGGGACTTGGCTTATGTAGGGGGAAACAGGACTTGGGGGACACTGGGGCTTTTGGCTTCTGTGGGGAACACTTTAACTATTGGCTGCTGT
This sequence comes from Engystomops pustulosus, assembly GCF_040894005.1. NCBI lineage: Eukaryota > Metazoa > Chordata > Amphibia > Anura > Leptodactylidae > Engystomops > Engystomops pustulosus. Next base: position 77,117,526 of record NC_092417.1, on the reverse strand, counting down.
AGGAGACACTGTGGCTTCTAAGAATGTACTGTACGGCCCTTGTGACTATATTGGCTACTTTGAGGCCCAAGTTACTATATTAGCTATTGTGGGGGCACTGTTCCTATATTGGCTACTGTGAGCAGAACAGTATTAAGTTAGGAAGTTGCTAAAACTTTTGTGCTGCTAGATCTCCAGGCATGAGTCATGGTGGGAAGAAACTGACATGGTGGCCAGAAGAAGAAAAGGAGAAATTCTGTTATCAAATATGTCATCGGTCACTAGATTTACTGAAAGAGCTAGTATTACCTATGAGCTCACAATATTCTGTGGCATATCCCTTGTGCTGTGACTCTTTGTTATCCTATGAGGGCAACCTAAATGGAGACAGTCTTATACAGCACCAGATTAATCATCAGCATCAGACTGTGATAATTTGCTACCATATAGGACTGTCTGTCTGATGTTTCCTTCTGGTGCTGTATATATGTAGTAATCTTGGTTCTGGTCCTGTATCTCTGTAGTAATTATGGTTTTGCTTCTGTAGTAAGCTTGATTCTGGTCCTGTTTTTATGTAGTAAGCTTAGCTCTGGTACAGTATTAAGTATTAATATTGGTTTTGGTGTGGTGTCTACCACAGTCACAGTGCATGGCTCTATAAGTAAGTTTATCATGCTTGATTTTAATGCTATATTTCCTCTGTTGTAGACAGATAAAGCATAGCCTTCCTAAAGAGTTACCATGCTTCATTTTGATGGAACATTATTAGAGATGAGCGAACACTAAAATGCTCGGGTACTCGTTATTCGAGACGAACTTTTCCCGATGCTCGAGTGCTCGTCTCGAATAACGAACCCCATTGAAGTCAATGGGAGACTCGAGCATTTTTCAAGGGGACCAAGGCTCTGCACAGGGAAGCTTGGCCAAACACCTGGGAACCTCAGAAAAGGATGGAAACACCACGGAAATGGACAGGAAACAGCAGGGGCAGCATGCATGGATGCCTCTGAGGCTGCCTAATCGCACCATTATGCCAAAATTATGGGCAACAGCATGGCCATGACAGAGTGACAGAATGAAGCTAGATACCATCTAAAACATCCAATAATTGACCCTGACACTATAGGGGACGGCATGCAGAGGCAGCGGCAGCAGGCTAGAGAGTGGCATGGCGACATACCCTAATTGGACTCAGGCTTCAAACCAATGGGTGTCAGAGAGGAACCAAAGGAGGTGAGCAAGAAGCGCTCAAATAATATCGGTACATGATAAAAGTTTGCCAGTATATTTTGTGGATTACACAGCAGGGTGGCGACAAAGTTAACATGGAAGCCATGAAAACAACCCAAAATTCTGCCTGACACAGCTCGTTTGATAAGGGGACCATGTATGCTTACAGTTCATGCCAGTCGCTGCACTGGCTGCCAGTCTCCTTTCGAATACAGTTTAAAATAATAATAACCCTCATCCATAAAGCTCTGTATAATGCTGCACCCCCCTACCTCTCCTCTCTTATCTCAGTCTATCGCCCAACCCGTGCTCTTAGATCCGCCAGTGATCTTAGATTAACCTCTACCCTAGTGCGGACCTCCCACTCGCGTCTCCAAGACTTCTCTAGAGCTGCACCAATTCTATGGAATGCTCTGCCCCGGACTATCAGACTAATACCTAACCTCCAAAGTTTCAAACGTGCTCTTAAAACCCATTTCTTTAGGCAAGCCTATAACACTCATTAACTGCATGAAGTTTTAACTCTTCTACTAACCCGTCCTGTGTCGTCCTCCCATCTGTTATCCAGCAACCAACAGGCACCAGACTTCTCTGCAGTCCCATTCACCCTGGACCTGGTATATAAGATGACGGCTGAGTGGTTCAAGCGACAGCAATTCCATTTATTATATTTTTTTCTATTCCCTAAGAAGAATGGCTTGACCATTAAATATTCTTTTACCTCGTGTTACCCCATCATCTTCATAAACCGTAAGCTCTGGCGAGCAGGGACCTCACTCCTGTTGTTCCATACAAATGTTGTGCTCTGTTACATTACATTTGTATTTGTTTCCTATGATTTGTAAAGCGCTACAGAATATGATGACGCTATATAAATAAAGATTATTATTATTATTATTATGGAGGCAGTGAACTAGTAGTAGATTAAAGGTGCTGCAACTATGTTAGTTGGATCTTGGGATGGAGCTGGCGCTCTGCAGCCAGGCGAGCTTTCGCCAATCCAAGCCCCTGTCTCTAGGCTACTCCCCAAACAGCACTTCTAAGAACCTTTTGTATAAGATCAAGTGTAGTAGCGTTCTTATAAGTTTAGGATATGGCGGGTGAGGGGAATGTAAACAGATGCGCAAGAAGCGCATGATGCGCATGGAGCTGGCGCTCCGCTGCCAGGCGAGCTTTCGCCAATCCAAGCCCCTGTCTCTAGGCTACTCCCCAAACAGCACTTCTAAGAACCTTTTGTATAAGATCAAGTGTAGTAGCGTTCTTATAAGTTTAGGATATGGCGGGTGAGGGGAATGTAAACAGATGCGCAAGAAGCGCATGATGCGCATGGAGCTGGCGCTCCGCTGCCAGGCGAGCTTTCGCCAATCCAAGCCCCTGTCTCTAGGCTACTCCCCAAACAGCACTTCTAAGAACCTTTTGTATAAGATCAAGTGTAGTAGCGTTCTTATAAGTTTAGGATATGGCGGGTGAGGGGAATGTAAACAGATGCGCAAGAAGCGCATGATGCGCATGGAGCTGGCGCTCCGCTGCCAGGCGAGCTTTCGCCAATCCAAGCCCCTGTCTCTAGGCTACTCCCCAAACAGCACTTCTAAGAACCTTTTGTATAAGATCAAGTGTAGTAGCGTTCTTATAAGTTTAGGATATGCCGGGTGAGGGGAATGTAAACAGATGCGCAAGAAGCGCTGAAATAATATCCCTAAATGGTAAAAGTTTGCCAGTATATTTTGTGGATAACACAGCAGGGTGGCGACAAAGTTAACAACTTTGATGTGGAATCCATGAAAACAACCCAAATTTCTGCCTGACACACCTCGTTTGATAAAGGGACGATGTATGGAGGCAGCTATATGGACGACTTTTGGAGGTAGCAATGGAGACAACGTGTGGAGGCTGCTATGGAGACAATTTAATTTGGATAGTGCCTGTATGTGGCAGTCCCAAACATTTTTCAAACCAGAGGAGCAGGTAGGTGGCCCTCCAGTAAAATGGAATAGATTGAGTGCCTGTATGTGGCAGTCCCAAAAATGTTTCAAACCAGAGGAGCAGGTAGGTGGCCCTGCAGTAAAATGGAATAGATTGAGTGCCTGTATGTGGCAGTCCCAAACATTTTTCAAACCAGAGGAGCAGGTAGGTGGCCCTCCAGTAAAATGGAATAGATTGAGTGCCTGTATGTGGCAGTCCCAAAAATGTTTCAAACCAGAGGAGCAGGTAGGTGGCCCTCCAGTAAAATGGAATAGATTGAGTGCCTGTATGTGGCAGTCCCAAAAATTTTTCAAACCAGAGGAGCAGGTAGGTGGCCCTCCAGTAAAATGGAATAGATTGAGTGCCTGTATGTGGCAGTCCCAAACATTTTTCAAACCAGAGGAGCAGGTAGGTGGCCCTCCAGTAAAATGGAATAGATTGAGTGCCTGTATGTGGCAGTCCCAAAAATTTTTTAAAACAGAGGACCGGGTAGGTGGCCCTCCAGAAAAATGGAATAGATTGAGTGCCTGTATGTGGCACTCACAAAAATTGTTTCAAACAGAGGACCGGGTAGGTGGCCCTCCAGAAAAATTAAATGCATGAAGTACTATAGCAAGAGCCAGTGGGCCCTGTCAAAAAATAGCCATTTTCCTCTGCTTTACTGTACAAAGAGGAGGAGAAGGAGGAAAATGAGGAGGAGGAGGAGTGGATCAATTATTCAGGTTGAGCTTCCTTCACCTGGTGGAGATTGGAAATTCTGAGAAATCCAGCCTTTATTCATTTTAATAAGCGTCAGCCTGTCAGCGCTGTCAGTCGACAGGCGTGTACGCTTATCGGTGATGATGCCACCAGCTGCACTGAAAACCCGCTCGGACAAGACGCTAGCGGCAGGGCAGGCAAGAACCTCCAAGGCGTACAGCGCCAGTTCGTGCCACATGTCCAGCTTTGAAACCCAGTAGTTGTAGGGAGCTGTGTGATCATTTAGGACGATGGTATGGTCAGCTACGTACTCCCTCACCATCTTTCTGTAAAGATCAGCCCTACTCTGCCGAGACTGGGGACAGGTGACAGTGTCTTGCTGGGGTGACATAAAGCTGGCAAAAGCCTTGTAAAGCGTACCCTTGCCAGTGCTGGACAAGCTGCCTGCTCGCCTACTCTCCCTCGCTACTTGTCCCGCAGAACTACGCACTCTGCCGCTAGCGCTGTCAGAAGGGAAATACTGTTTCAGCTTGTGCACCAGGGCCTGCTGGTATTCATGCATTCTCACACTCCTTTCCTCTGCAGGGATGAGAGTGGGAAGATTTTGCTTGTACCGTGGGTCCAGGAGAGTGAACACCCAGTAATCGGTGCTGGAATAAATTCTTTGAACGCGAGGGCCACGGGATAGGCAGCCTAGCATGAAATCTGCCATATGCGCCAGAGTACCAACGCGTAAGAATTCACTCCCCTCACTGGCCTGACTGTCCATTTCCTCCTCCTCCAACTCCTCCAACTCCTCTTCTTCTGCCCATACACGCTGAACAGTGAAGGACTCAACAATGGTCCCCTCTTGTGTCTCGCCAACATTCTCCTCCTCTTCCTCCTCATCCTCCTCCACCTCCTCCGATATGCGCTGAGAAACAGACCTGAGGGTGCTTTGGCTATCAACAAGGGAATATTCTTCCCCTGTCTCTTGTGACGAGCGCAAAGCTTCCGACTTCATGCTGACCAGAGAGTTTTTCAACAGGCCAAGCAGCGGGATGGTGAGGCTGATGATGGCGGCATCGCCACTGACCATCTGTGTTGACTCCTCAAAGTTACTCAGCACCTGACAGATATCAGACATCCACGTCCACTCCTCATTGTAGACTTGAGGAAGCTGACTGACCTGACTACCAGTTCTGGTGGAAGTTGACATCTGGCAGTCTACAATCGCTCTGCGCTGCTGGTAAACTCTGGATAACATGGTCAGTGTTGAATTCCACCTCGTGGGCACGTCGCACAACAGTCGGTGAGCGGGCAGTTGGAGGCGGCGCTGCGCTGCCCTGAGAGTGGCAGCATCTGGGCTGGACTTCCTGAAATGCGCACAGATGCGGCGCACCTTCGTGAGCAAATCAGACAGATTGGGGTATGTCTTGAGGAAACGCTGAACTATCAGATTTAACACATGGGCCAGGCATGGCACATGTGTCAGTCTGCCGAGTTGCAGAGCCGCCACCAGGTTACGGCCGTTGTCACACACAACCATTCCCGGCTTGAGGTTCAGCGGTGCCAGCCACAGATCAGTCTGCGCCGTGATGCCCTGTAATAGCTCTTGGGCGGTGTGCCTTTTGTCGCCTAGGCTCAGCAGTTTGAGCACCGCCTGCTGTCGCTTAGCGACGGCACTGCTGCTGTGCCTAGAGCTACCGACTGATGGCGCCGTGCCCACGGATGGTAGTTCGGAGGAGGAGGTGGAGGAGGGGTGGGAGGAGGAGGAGGCATAGTAGGCCTGAAACACCTGGACCGAGGTAGGCCCCGCAATCCTCGGCGTCGGCAGTATATGAGCAGCCCCAGGGTCAGACTCGGTCCCAGCCTCCACCAAGTTAACCCAATGTGCCGTCAGCGATATATAGTGGCCCTGCCCGGCAGCACTCGTCCACGTGTCCGTGGTCAGGTGGACCTTGTCAGAAACGGCGTTGGTCAGGGCACGGATGATGTTGTCTGACACGTGCTGGTGCAGGGCTGGGACGGCACATCGGGAAAAGTAGTGGCGGCTGGGGACCGAATACCGAGGGGCGGCCGCCGCCATGAGGTTGCGAAAGGCCTCGGTCTCTACTAGCCTATAGGGCAGCATCTCCAGGCTAAGCAATCTGGAGATGTGCACATTAAGGGCTTGGGCGTGCGGGTGGGTTGCACTATATTTGCGTTTCCGCTCCAGCGTCTGGGGTATGGAGAGCTGAACGCTGGTGGATGCTGTGGAGGATCGTGGAGGCGACGATGGGGTTTTGGTGGCAGGGTCCTGGGCAGGGGGCTGACTAGCAGCTGACACAGGGGAAGGAGCAGTGGTGTGCACGGCCGGAGGTGAACGGGCTTGTTGCCACTGAGTGGGGTGTTTAGCATTCATATGCCTGCGCATACTGGTGGTAGTTAAGCTAGTAGTGGTGGAACCCCTGCTGAGCCTGGTTTGGCAAATGTTGCACACCACAGTCCGTCGGTCATCCGGTGTTTCCTTAAAGAACCTCCAGACTTCTGAAGATCTAGCCCTCGCCGCAAGAGCCCTCGCCACGGGAGCTTCACTAGTTGACACATTTGGCGCTGATGCACCAGCTCTGGCCCTGCCTCTCCGTCTGGCCCCACCACTGCCTCTTCCAACCTGTTCTGGTCGAGGACTCTCCTCCGTCTCAGAAGCACTGTGTTCACCCGGCCTCTCAACCCAGCTTGGGTCTGTCACCTCATCATCCTCCGAGCCCTCAGTCTGCTCCCCCCTCGGACTTCCTGCCCTGACAACAACTTCCCCACTGTCTGACAACCGTGTCTCCTCATCGTCGGACACCTCTTTACACACTTCCACTACGTCAAGAAGGTCATCATCACCCACAGACTGTGACTGGTGGAAAACCTGGGCATCGGAAAATTGCTCAGCAGCAACCGGACAAGTGGTTTGTGACTGTGGGAAGGGTCCAGAAAACAGTTCCTCAGAGTATGCCGGTTCAAATGCCAAATTTTCCTGGGAGGGGGCAGACTGGGGGGGAGGAGGCTGAGGTGCAGGAGCTGGAGGAGTGCCGATTTCGGTGACATGGGTGGACTGCGTGGAAGACTGACTGGTGGTGGACAAATTGCTCGAAGCATTGTCAGCAATCCACGACATCACCTGTTCGCACTGTTCTGGCCTCAACAGTGCTCTACCACGAGTCCCAGTAACTTCAGACATGAACCTAGGGAGTGTAGCTCTGCGGCGTTCCCCTGCTCCCTCATCAGCAGGTGGTGTCTCACCCCGCCCAGGACCACGGCCTCTGACCCCTGCAGTAGTTGGACGCCCACGTCCCCGCCCTCGTCCTCTACCCCTAGCCCTCGGGTTAAACATTTTTAAAATGAGAGTTATAACTTTATTTTTTTTTTAACTTTTTTTTGTTTTTTTTTGTGTTTTTTGTTTTTTTTTGTGTTTTTTTTTTTTTTGTGTTTTTTTTTTTTTTTGAGTTTTTAAAACCAAACAATGCTATCCTATTGCTATGGCTATTTTCTAGCCAAGTATCAAAGCACACTACTATGCCAGATGAGATGACACTGAGTTAGTGCCTAATTGAAATCCAACCCCTACTAAATTTTCCCACTTCGGTCTTTGCTATGGATATGTGCGTCACTAAGCGCAGAACACAGCGGTCGCAAGTCTCACTACAAATTGCTCAGAATTGGCTAGTACATGCACTGCAGAAAGTACAGCCACCAGCAGATCAACCAGAAATCAAATATATAGAACGCTACTGTAGGCGTAAGTAAGCTCTTTGTATTCTCCTATGGCTATTTTCTAGCCAAGTATCAAAGCACACTACTATGCCAGATGAGATGACACTGAGTTAGTGCCTAATTGAAATCCAACCCCTACTAAATTTTCCCACTTCGGTCTTTGCTATGGATATGTGCGTCACTAAGCGCAGAACACAGCGGTCGCAAGTCTCACTACAAATTGCTCAGAATTGCCTAGTACATGCACTGCAGAAAGTACAGCCACCAGCAGATCAACCAGAAATCAAATATATAGAACGCTACTGTAGGCGTAAGTAAGCTCTTTGTATTCTCCTATGGCTATTTTCTAGCCAAGTATCAAAGCACACTACTATGCCAGATGAGATGACACTGAGTTAGTGCCTAATTGAAATCCAACCCCTACTAAATTTTCCCACTTCGGTCTTTGCTATGGATATGTGTGCCACTAAGAGCTAAACACAACGGTAGCAAGTCCCCCTGCTAATTCCTCACAAAATGGTACTAGATGCAAATTAAAATAAAAAAAGTAGAACGTTATTGTAGCCCTAAGAAGGGCTGTTGGGTTCTTTGAGAATCACTCCTGCCTAACAGTAAGCTAATAGAACACCCTAACGCTTTCCCTGACCAGCAGCAGCTCTCTCCCTAGCGGCATCCAGACACAGAATGATCCGAGCAGCGCGGGCAGCGGCTAGTCTATCCCAGGGTCACCTGATCTGGCCAGCCAACCACTGCTATCGACGTGTAAGGGTACCACGTCATGCTGGGTGGAGTGCAGAGTCTCCTGGCTTGTGATTGGCTCTGTTTCTGGCCGCCAAAAAGCAAAACGGCGGGAGCTGCCATTTTCTCGAGCGGGCGAAGTATTCGTCCGAGCAACGAGCAGTTTCGAGTACCCTAATGCTCGACCGAGCATCAAGCTCGGACGAGCATGTTCGCTCATCTCTAAACATTATCTTTAAATTCTACATTATGGAATGTAGTCCATTATCAGGTTTAACCGTTTATGCAGGAAAGATCTCTCCAATATTAAAATAATAGCCCTTGCCAAGGTTGTGTATAACACCCTGGTCTGCTGTTGATCAATCCATTGATGCAAGTGAACAAACTTATATCCTACATCCAGGGGTGCACCACCCATGAGGCAACTTGAGAAAGTGGCCTCCGGCGGCTGCCCCCCCTTCTGTTAAATACTATGTGGCCGCGACCCAGGAACACCCATTCTCGGGCCGCGGCCAGTGAATTTGCATGTTAAAAAAACAAAATGGGGCTTATTTACTAAGTGTCCCGTGGGCGCATTTTCGGACGTTTTCAGGGACCACGTTGCTGGGATTTTGGTGCATCGTGCCAGCTTTCATGTGACAGAAATGGGGGGGGGGGGGACATGCAGGAAATCAGGCACAATGTTTGCCCCAATATCCTTCGGCTTCTTCTTCCAGCGGCTTCGTCTTCTTTCCGGCCTCGGCACACAAATCATGACGTCACACAGTGTCACGGCGGGGTGACGTCATAGTTGTGTGCTCGCGGGCCGGGAAGAAGACGGAGCCGTGGAGAGAAGAAGCAGAAGGTGAGGACATTGTGTGTTATAGACATTACAATAAAGGGGAAGGGGAAAGGGGGGGCACTGCAGGGGACATTTAATTACAAGGGAACTCTGCACGAGACATTACATTAAAGGAGAGGCTCCGCTGTGGACATTTCATTAAAATGGGGCTCCGTTGTGGACATTACATGAAAGAGAGGCTCTGCAGTGGACATTACATTAAAGGGGGGTTCTGCTGTGGACATTATATTAAAAGGGAGCTCCGCAGAGGACATTTCATTAAAAGGGGGCTCCGCTGTGGAAATTTCATTAAAGTGGGGGCTCCACTGTGGACATTATATTAAAGCAGGGCTCTGCCGTGGACATTACATTAAAGTGGGTCTCTGCAGTGGACATTACATTAAAGGGGGGCTTCGCTGTGGACATTTTATTAAAGGGGGCTCAGCTGTGGACTTTACATTAATGAGTAGTGGCTGTTTTTCTCTCATTAGGCAATCAATACGTTTTCCCATTTTGCTTGTGATATAATTAGGCGGCTCGGCTTATACTTAGGTATATACAGTATGTATAATAGTATGTATATACAGTATGTATAGTAGTATCTATATACAGTATGCATAGTAGTAAGTGTATGCAGTATGCATAGTAGGTATATACAGTATGCATAGTAGTAGGTATATACAGAATGTATAGTAGTATGTATATACAGTATGTATAGTAGTAGGTATATACAGAATGTATAGTAGTAGGTATATACAGAATGTATAGTAGTAGGTGTATACAGTATGTATAGTAGTAGGTATATACAGTATGTATAGTTTTTTCATCATAGTGAAGAGGCCAAAGACCAGGGGACATTATAGATATTTGGGTCTATAGAAGTAGGGGTATTATAGTGTGCCCTTTTCTGTAGACCCTTCTTTTTGGACAAACAGAAAAGGGAACACTATCAGGAGGGGCTACAGAAAAGGGGAAGCTGCAGGAAAAGGGGCATTTTAGACTGAGAGCTGCTGGAAATGGCACCTTATATGGCAGGGAGCATGTGCCACCGACTCATTTCATAGCATTAGCTTTCAGTGCAGGAAAAATTCAGGGGTACATTTTTATAGTTTATCATGCATTGCAAGTGACAACAGTGAATAAGGTAGGTCCTGCAGTTTGGGTGGCAAGATGTGGGGACAGATCTCCAATTGTTAAAGATAGATAAGAATTATCTGGCAAGGAACAGAAATCAAGACTTACAGCAATCCATGGAGATTCCTGTAGGGATGTCATTTGCAGGGTCGGCTCCAGGTTTCAGTGGGCCCCTGGGTGACAGAGCCTCATTAGGCCCCTTTGCAGTGAAGTCACATGGTGTCAAACCAGTCTCTGTTCTCTAAAATATTCCTTAGTTTATCATACCAAACAGCCTCCTCATGGGTATTTTATTCAATGTCTCCTTCATCCCCTATTAGATACAGCCCTCCTCACCCACATGGATTCCTTATGTAGAGCTTTATGTGCACCCCCAGCAGCTCTGGGCCCTGGCACTTGCCCTGGAATGCCCAGTGCTGGAGCAGGCATTGGTAATTTGTAATGGTACTTGCCTACTGTCCACTGTATCCGCTTGGCAGGGTGTGCCTGTTTTAATGAATGAATTATTCTCATTGTAATTTCTTCAAAACTGCTTAATTTCTACAATCCCTTGATAAGCCTTGGGAATGTGTATAGAAGGAACTCCAGTTCCTGATCGACATAGTTTCAATAACCACTGGTTGTTTTACTTCCCCAATAGTATTTGCTCTTGGCACGGAATAGACAACCACAAAATGTACTCCTTAGCTAGGAGGATGCCAGTTTGTCATCCTAGACTGAGTGGTGATGGATATCTTGAAAGATAATCTGCATTGTTTCCAACTCTTATCTCAGGGAAAAGCTTTTTTTAAGTTGGATTTCCCAGTTTATGGGTTTTATGGTTTTTTTTTTGAGGAGTGTTTAGTTTAGGTTGGAATGAGTGGTTTATGTTCCATTACCACTGTGAATTGCACCAAAGGCTAGTGGAATGGCATCCACTATAAACTTTGTAGTGTTCAAAGGGTTAATAACAAGAAATTACCCTTTTAGTTGTTAGACTGCTCTTCAGTTTGTCAATTTATATCTGATGTACATTAGTCCATGTGACATTCCGGACCCTTGAAAGGTACACAAGGTCAATTAATTTTTTTTTTTTACATTCCCTGAATGCACAGATTCCTTGTACATAGGCCGACGCTGCTAATACCCTGCAATACACCATGTCCCATGGTGGAACTAGTAAAAAAAAAAAATGTTTTTCAATAAAAATGCCCATAACCCCATAACATATAAAGAGACATATAAAGCAAAAAACAGTCTAAATTATAACACAAACCCCACATATATAGTGGGGTAAAACGTAAGCAAAAATATTCAAGTATGGTATCCCCGTAATCGTATCAACCCATAGAATAAAGATTGACATTTATCTTGTGTTTCTTCCAAGAGCTCATGTTGTTCACATACTGACATCATGAGATGAATACTACACCTCACAACAGATCAACAGTACATTGCTCTTGTGAGGCTTAAAGTATTATGTAACACAGATATAGATAAACTGGAAGAGTCATTGATAGGCACAGAAGTGGACAACCTCTGGCCACTTACTACACTAAATTGTGAACCATTCCCTGCAAAACCAGATGATGAATTGCCATACAACTCCAGACATATTTAATAGAAGTGAGAGGCACCCAAGCCTCATGTCTGTGTGGTCTGCCTTCTAGATGACCTGCGCAATGGCTTATGTGTAGTGAACATTTTTCTACAAATACGCCATTTCAATAGGCAGTGGGGCAAATTTACTAAGGTCCGTGCGCCAGTTTTCTGTTGGACTTTGCACGTTCTTTCTAGTGCAAACTGCTTGCGCAGGTATTTAAGAAGTGTCCGTGCCACATATGTTTGGTATGCGACCCTTTTGTGGCGCAGCTGCACTAGTCTTCATGCTACACAAATTTCTGCACTGAAGCCGGTGTTCCGGTGCTCAGTCAGACCGTGCACAAGAGTTAACATCCAAAGTCTGACAGAATTTGGTTGCACATCCTATGTTAAAGGTGCACCAAAAAAAGGTGGTGGTGCACTCTGTCGGGGCAGTGCAATGGGTGCCAGATTCATGCAGAACATGCGCCAGAAAGCCTGAATCTGGCTCACTCTGTACTATACACAGGCTAACTGCACATACAGTTTGCTCTATTCTTAGTAAATGTGCCCCAGTATGTCATGCCTACATCCGGCCACTGTGAGAAGTCACATCTCCGCATACACTGTATGCTCTTGCAAGAAGGGCCCCTACTCCTATTATTTCATAAAAGGTTTTTACACTGTAATGTCTTATTTTATTTGTATATGTCCCCAATAATCTGTATAGCGCTATGGAATACCTTGGTGCTATATAAATAAAGATTATTATTATTTTATAAACCAGGTAATGGGGGCACAGCACCCCCTGCTGTTTCAAGGGATCTGTGCAAGGACAATCAAATCAGATTCCAACTCAGTCTGTGGTGCACATTTACTTACAAGGTCACTAGAGTGCATTGTCCTTCTATAATGCTGCGTGCGGCGATTCACTTAGTTTGTTCACCTGAAATTATTAATGTGTCGCTTCCTTGCTTGGGTCCGACAGAGTTCACCATCTTTTTTGTGGTGCATCTTTAACTTAGGGCTTTGCAACACAATATCAAAGTTAAATACGGGGCTCAGTCCGTCCGTCAGCACGCCCCATAATTTGTGTTGCATGGAATCCAGCTCAGCTGCGCCACAAAAGGGTGGCATGCGACACAACAGCAGCTCACACACTTCTTAAATACTTGTGTGAACAGTCCTATTAAAGGGGTTATCCGGGTTTTAAAAATAACTGAGGCCGGGCTGGGGTGGGCTAGTTAAACATAACAAACATCTACTTACCTCGTCTGGCACCGCCGATGTCCCGCTCCGCAGCCGGTCTTCTCTGTGCGCCGGTTTCATTACAGGGGCGCACAGGGAGCTTCCGGCCGGCTGGAAGCTCCTATCCGACACCATCTCTCAGCGCTTACAACGCTGAGAGATAGGGACGGATAGGAGGAGCCGGCCACATCCCGGACCGGAAGCTCCTTGTGCGCGGCTTCCGTGCCCCTGTAAACAAACAGGGGCACGGATCGAAGGGACCGCTGCGCGGGACATCGGCGGCGCCGGAGGAGGTAAGTACATGTTTATTATGTTTAAATATCCCTCCCCAGCCCAGCCATAAGAAATTTTTAAAACCCGGATAACCCCTTTAAAGTGAGTTGCAAAGCCCTTAGTATGTCCCCTGTATGTCAATGTTTGGTTCAACTGTTTTAGGTCCATGCAGTCTGTTTTAGGTCCATGCAGTTTGTTAAGGGGCTTCTGGTCTAGGGAACAGAGGCAAAGCAGGATGAGTACCTTGAGTGCTTTACACTCTATGGGGTCATTTCTCCATTGTAGCGCAGGGTTTTTGGCCGCGGCCTGGGAGTGGGTGTTCCACGGCCCGATCGTTGGAGATCAATGAATTAAAGGATACACTGTTATTGCCACTTATAGCTCACATTGTCAACTCCCAGACATCTTTTTTCAGTACTAGTGAATCAGTCTCTATGGCATTACAAGGCATAATACAATAAGAAGACTTCTTTTATCCTGGTCCTCCTTCAGTTTTACAACTGGGTGTGTGGGCACTACAGGGCTTGGTAGACAGTGAGGATGACTTGAATTTACTCAAATGAGTTTAATGAGTTCCCCCCAGTAAGTAGGCTTGCACTGCAGCTCTATTCGTTTCAGGAATGGAACTCCATTTCTTGTGATAAATGGGTGTTCCAAGAATTAAATCACCGGTCAGCAAGTTCTTTCCTCTCCTGTGGATGGGAAATGGCTTTACATTTTGGATTTCAAGTAACCAATGAGTTATAAAATGAAACACATCTAATACTCACCTAGCAGGTTTTTTGTTATCTGGCTGCAACTGACCTCAGTGATAATGGATTATCAACATCACATTGAAAGCTTTGCTTAGAGCAACAGATATAAAACATTACTGCTGAGGACGGTGATTCCCTGAGGCAATTACATATTGTTTATCCAATGTCACAAGTGCAACCAGGTAATCACAGTCACTGTAGGAACAGGAATGAAGGCTTCGCAACTAATAATATTATATCATTTTATTTTATTGTACTTTAGCCTCATTAAGAAACTAAACTTGGACCCATTTTAAGGAAATCTGTCAGGAGTTTTGACCATACTCAACTGCAGATAGTGTTACATAGCTGCCCTGGAGAGTTTTGTAACAATACCTTTGTGAGCGTTTCTTCTTACTGGATCCACAGCCCCTACACACTGATCATAGTGACAGCTGTACTGTAGTATCCAACCAGAATTGTGCTTCAGCTGTTATCATAGCTCTCCAAGGCTGCTACCGAACATAACCTGCAGATGTGTCTGGTCAAAAACAGTTGCAGCGGCCGGGTTAGGGGTGGCCCCAGAACTATGCGGGGTCTGCCAGGCACAGTCGAGGTGTCACCACGTGTAGCTGCTCTCCGGGAAGGGATGGTAAGGCATGGTGCACCCCAATGGGAAATAAGTCCAGAGAGTCAACATCCTCTCCAATCTCCTCTCTGGCAGAAGAAAGGTTCTACACTGAGGAAAAGCCTGGGCTAGCTGACTCTCTCTTTTTCAGAAGGATGGTACCCTGGTCACAGACAAGGAACCCAGGGTCTATGGTAGAGTATGCCCATCTCAGCTTTTTCTTCTGGTTGCTCAGGTAGGCTGGTAGTCTTTTCCTCTTAACTGTAAGACCTAAGGACTGAGATTGTCCTTCTACAAGGGGAGGAATGGCTACATTTCACCCCAAAAACAATGGCCAAGCATTTCCCATAGACCTACATTGAGTCCCCATAATATTCTATGGCAACAAGATTTGAAAGTGTAAACAACTTTTCAGACAGCACCTGTCATTCTAAAGGTCAAGCTGTCTGCTTGTCTGGTAAACAAGTCTGTTTTTCTTCTGCAAAACAATCTGGACTGTAGGTGTAAAATTACTGGTTTCCCTTTAGTTCAGGGGTCCCCAAACTACGGCCCGCGGGCCACATGCGGCCCCCGGCAGTCGGGCAGGGGTTTCCGTCCGTCCGGACAGGAAGCTCCTGCCCGTCACAGTACAGTGCTCGATGCGACCGTAAACGTCCGCTCGAGCACTATTATTGCAGGTGGAGCGATGTGGCCGTCATCACGCGGCCGCGCACCTTTTCCTGTCCGGCAGCCGCAAGAAGAAAGAAGACGCGGGAGCCAGAGGTAAGTACAGGGTTTTTTAATTTTTGTAAAACAGCAGTAAAAACATTGTGCCAGCGGGGGGCCCTAGTATATGAAATAATTCATTATGGGAGCATCAAGCACTAATGGTGCCGGGGGGGGGGGGGGGGACACATATAAAATAACTAATGTTGGGGGGGTATATAAAATAACTAATGCTGGGGGGGGGGACATATAAAATAACTAATGCTGGGGGGGGCATATAAAATAACTAATGCTGGGGGGGGGCATATAAAATAACTAATGCTGGGGAGGGGGACATATAAAATAACTAATGCTGGGGGGGGACATATAAAATAACTAATGCTGGGGGGGGACATATAAAATAACTAATGCTGGGGCGGGACATATAAAATAACTAATGCTGGGGGGGTATATAAAATAACTAATGCTGGGGGGGGGGACATATAAAATAACTAATGCTGGGGGGGGGGGCATATAAAGGAGGAAATTTGCTTACCGAAATTTCCATTTCTTTTAGTCCGTGAGGCAGCACACATATGGGATTTATCCCCTAGGTACAACTCAGAAGAGAACAGGTTAACAAGCAGTAGTAGACAATTAAACAATTAGTGTCTTGGCTGACTCCACCTATATAAGGCCGGAGCACACACACAACCCTTGTATGGTATATAGCAATAACGTTTCATCATTTAAGGGTGGGAAAGCTGTGCTGCCTCACGGACTAAAAGAAATGGAAATTTCGGTAAGCAAATTTCCTCCTTCTTTTTCGTCCGTTCGGCAGCACACATATGGGACGTAGCAAGCAGTACTTATGGGGAGGGATCTTAGTCGCCTGCTGAAGCACCGCCTTGTGTAAGGCTGAAGCCTTAGGAGGCAGAGAAGTCCATCCTGCAGAGATTTATAGACGAGGATGGAGAGGACCACGTGGCTGCTCTGTAGAACTGATAGACGTGACAGAGCTCAGCTAAAGAAGCTGATGTAGAGTCGTCTCTCAGCTGGTCTGGAGCTTCATGACCAAAGAGACTCAACAGTATCTCATGGAGTCAATGATCCATGTGGACAATTTGCCCCCTTATAAAAGTTCTTTGAAAATGTATTGTTTAAAAGAATTGTTCTGAAGACTGTAGAAATGGTTGGATGAAGGCTGAGCATGAAAGTAACATGATGCTTTCTGGTAGGAATCCTTGAAGGACATTGCTTGGAGATCTGCAGTCCTCCTGGACGATGTCGTGGCCATCAAGCATGATCATGATCGGCGGCTTTTGAGGATTCTTCTGGCCTTAGGCTTTTAGTGCAGCCAGAAGATATATCCTTTGTGAGTAGGCGCCCTGGACCTCCACTCAGCGCTGGCCGGGATGTGTCATGTGACGTCACATGTCTTCATGCAGGAAGAAGATAGGACGGCCCGCTGCCTGGACACACAGGTGGAGCCAGGTGCGGAAGGCTTAGGGACGGGCAGCCCCCTCAGCATTGCGGCTGCAGCAGCTATGGTCAATAGGGCCAGGCCCACCTAGGTACACGACATGCATAATTTATGATTCAGTCGTAGGTCCTGGGCTGGCCATTAGCATCACTGCTATGGTTGCTACGGCGATAGTAACGCCACTGGTAGCGATTATTCTGGATATCAGAAATATGACTAAGGACATCAAGTGTCAACAGCTGAAGATTTGCCTCTGCTTAGTGCAGGGTTTTGCATTCTCTTGTAAGTTGGAGACTTCAGGAACCTTTTTATAGTAATGACTTATGTAGGCAGCAGCACATTGTGATAGACGTGTTAGAATAATAACATAGAAGTATTGTAACGCTGGTCTGATTGGCTCACAGCTCCCGATGAATAGAGGACAATATCTTCTCTTGAGTGTTCCATGACTTATGATCCTCATCATCTCCTACATGGGACCCCAGAAAGACGTATCCCTCTGGCTAATGTGCGAGGATGAATAATCCAGAATTTTCTTGCCATAAATTATTGCGACTGGTTCCTTCACTTCAGATATGGGCTTTGCTCATTGCACTACATCTATGGTGACAGGCATTTGGCCAATGCTCTTGTCACTCACTAACTTTTGTTAGCTGAAGTCAGGGGAAATATTTCCAAAAATACATTTCTAGACTTTCATTACTCTTTTTCAAATTTGAAGTTGAAGATTCAGAAGTTCCATGGAAATGACCAGCCCTTCAGGTATGGGACCTTTAAGGACGTGACTGGCAATGCAGTGGGCTGGAGTCTATCCCGATGTTCTCCCGATGTGGAGGCAGGATGGGAATATGAAGATCTGATAGGACAGATGGGAATATGAAGATCTGATAGGATAGTTGATGCCGCGCAGTGATACCTCTGAGGCAGAGATATACAACTAGCAGATTGCTGGTCAGGATCTGTCAGGTGGGAAGGTTACAGAGTCTATACTTGATGTATTGTAGAGGACACCAGGCGTCTGATAAAGACTTTGGCCAATCTGAAGCGAAGGACCTCCTTCTTATTGTTGATATTCCACCAGGCCAGATGCACTTACTCAAGTACAGAAACACACTCGTGAAGTTGATATGTTTACGTTTCAATAAATGACTAAATATAAAAATTCTGACTAGAAACGTTTAAAAGACAACATAAATTTTATTATTTGCTATTAAAAATGGATGGGACTAGTCCTATCTAGTATACATTGATACTTTTCAGGCATTGGCCAGCGTTGACGGACTAGTGCAGTGGTCCTATCCCCAGGACAGCCCTGTTTAGGGAATTGTATTGCACTGTCCCGGTTTTGCGAGCCACAAGTGGTCTATCATAAAGTGCTTATTTTGATAGCTTTGATAGGCCTGTGTGAAGGTGCTGGTGTTTACCAGTGACCTAATTTCAGATAAATATTGTTAGTTACATCTAACGCGTTTCTGCATCCCCCTATTTTGTGTTGGGATACGTCCTCAGAGGTGCTTAAAAACTGTAAGAGGATGATGATATTCGGTATTAGATCACATCCCTAACATTTCCCCCCACGGCATTGTAGCAGGCCGTCACGCGGCCGCCACATGCCGGGGGTTATATGTGGTTAACCCCGCCCCTTCCCGGGAACCAACGGGGGGCGCGAGTAAAGCCCGGCTCTAAGTTTGTCAAATGCTAATTTGACTTACTGTCCGTTGCGTCCGGGATCGGGATGTCTCCGCTTGTTGGAGCTCCCATTCCGGTATGACGCACGAGACTCGGTCGCACCATTGTGTCGCGTCTCATCGCGCCGCGAGAGTACGTCACAAGGTGTCACGTGATTAATCACATGATCGGAGGATCATGTGCTGGTTACTATGGAGACGAAGCTATGCAGGATTTCTACTTTGTGGCAGGTACTGTGTGGGAAAGAGAAGAACGAGGTAGCACTGGTTGCTATGCGAAGATACCCTAGGACTGGACCAGCTCCTATATGGGATTGTAGGTATTGATTTGATATGGTTTAATCATATGGAAATACACATCAGTCTTATGTGGTTATGGTGTGAATCAACCAATGGTCACATGAATTTATGGTAATGAGGACTCATCCCTCAGTATTTATTCAATTCAGATTAAATTAAATCAATCTAAATCGAATTAAATGAAACAGGCAAAGGGTACATAGTCATTTAGACCTTTTGGTTTAGCTGTACCCAAGGTGAATATCCAGCGGGATTCTCTTTGGCAGACCATTTTGTCATAGTCACCCCCTCTGGTTAAAGGGTTAACATTTTCTATGCCCCGGAAACTGATCACTTCGGGACGTCCTTGATGATGCTCCCAGACATGACTCGCAATAGGGGTATCTTGTTTGTTAACTATATCTCTGACATGCTCTCCTATTCTCGTTCGCAATTCGCGAATAGTTTTGCCAACATATTGGATGGAGCAACTGCAGGTAAGTAAATAGACGATTCCCGTGCTTCTACAGGAGATAAATTTTTTGATGGAAAATGTTTTACCTGTGCTGGAGGGGGTGACTATGACAAAATGGTCTGCCAAAGAGAATCCCGCTGGATATTCACCTTGGGTACAGCTAAACCAAAAGGTCTAAATGACTATGTACCCTTTGCCTGTTTCATTTAATTCGATTTAGATTGATTTAATTTAATCTGAATTGAATAAATACTGAGGGATGAGTCCTCATTACCATAAATTCATGTGACCATTGGTTGATTCACACCATGCATGCCCATAACCACATAAGACTGATGTGTATTTCCATATGATTAAACCATATCAAATCAATACCTACAATCCCATATAGGAGCTGGTCCAGTCCTAGGGTATCTTCGCATAGCAACCAGTGCTACCTCGTTCTTCTCTTTCCCACACAGTACCTGCCACAAAGTAGAAATCCTGCATAGCTTCGTCTCCATAGTAACCAGCACATGATCCTCCGATCATGTGATTAATCACGTGACACCTTGTGACGTACTCTCGCGGCGCGATGAGACGCGACACAATGGTGCGACCGAGTCTCGTGCGTCATACCGGAATGGGAGCTCCAACAAGCGGAGACATCCCGATCCCGGACGCAACGGACAGTAAGTCAAATTAGCATTTGACAAACTTAGAGCCGGGCTTTACTCGCGCCCCCCGTTGGTTCCCGGGAAGGGGCGGGGTTAACCACATATAACCCCCGGCATGTGGCGGCCGCGTGACGGCCTGCTACAATGCCGTGGGGGGAAATGTTAGGGATGTGATCTAATACCGAATATCATCATCCTCTTACAGTTTTTAAGCACCTCTGAGGACGTATCCCAACACAAAATAGGGGGATGCAGAAACGCGTTAGGTGTAACTAACAATATTTATCTGAAATTAGGTCACTGGTAAACACCAGCACCTTCACACAGGCCTATCAAAGCTATCAAAATAAGCACTTTATGATAGACCACTTGTGGCTCGCAAAACCGGGACAGTGCAATACAATTCCCTAAACAGGGCTGTCCTGGGGATAGGACCACTGCACTAGTCCGTCAACGCTGGCCAATGCCTGAAAAGTATCAATGTGTACTAGATAGGACTAGTCCCATCCATTTTTAATAGCAAATAATAAAATTTATGTTGTCTTTTAAACGTTTCTAGTCAGGCAGAATTTTTATATTTAGTCATTTATTGAAACATAAACATATCAACTTCACGAGTGTGTTTCTGTACTTAGGTAAAATTTATTTCAAACTTTATGATCAGTTGAGATGGCAGGATTTCTCACAGGGGAAATAGACACGAGTAAGTGGCTGACAGAAGCTAGAGAAGTATTCTCAGACAAAGACTTACCTCCACCAACACAAAATCTCACCATCACCAATGCCTTTAGACAACTAACTAAAGCATATAAGGACCATCTAAGAGGCTGGTGGGAGGTCCAATCTCTAGAAACATATCTAAGAAATAATATCGTTCCCAGGGGCCTCCGCATTAATTTAATACCATCTGCTAGGATAAGATCCCCAGCCCTATTGAAAAAGTGGGAAAGGGAATCCATAGACTCCTCTCTCCGTTTTATGAACCTCCTGCTAGAGGAAGAAAAAATCAAATTAGTGTCGTCTGATGCGCAGTTAAAAGCAAACATAGAAAGCGCAAAAAAATTCTCAAATAATCCTGAGTTTGAACGCAAGGAACAAATACTGCAGAATACTATCGAACGCTTCACTGCACAAATTAAAGAAAGGAAGCACTTTCAATTTTGCAGAGACACAATAGACTTTAAGGAAGGAAACATTCTAGACCTGAACCCCAAGGGGGATACTAGGATCCAAGAATCGGAGATTGATATCACCTCGTCGGAAAACGATAACTCCGATAGTGACACTTCAGGCAGAGGTACCTCCAGAGGTAGAGGCAGACGTGGAGGCACCCCTAAGCGGGGGAGAGGTAGAGGAGCCAGAGGCACCGGGAACAGTGATACAGGCAGATCTCAAAAAGCAGCCAGGGGAGGTTTTTTATCTCAGGATCCGCCACCCTTAGAATACCAACTTCGGGGGCGAAAGGAAAACTGACAAACTTAAAGACACCTCAAAGTGACACAATGCAGATTATTAATCTTTCAACCAGAACTCTAACAGCAGTTGAACATGCAGTACTTTCGAGAGGTCTGTCATTTGTACCCACACCATCATTTGACCTATTTACCTGGGTCAAAGACCTAAATCTCTTCTGTAGAAAGCTGAAATGGAAAAAATTCTTTCAGCAGCATGATAGACGCCAATGTCAGGAATTGGGATTAGAGCCCACAGACCTTGACTGTCTAACGACATTAGAAAGCCTCCTAGAGGAAGGCAATAAACAAGAGGGAGAAGGCGCCTTTACCAACTTTAGGCCGAAATCAACTAAATTCCCCCTCTTAATGATAATACCTTGATCGACACCTTTTTACAGTTGGTCACGGATCATCTACTAAAGACACACATGAAACAAACTCAGTGTCAGAACCTTTCGCGTGATGAATGGTGGGCCCTTAAGGATCTGGAGAAAGATGAGTCCATAATAATAAAGCCTTCTGATAAAGGCGGTAATTTGGTCATTATGGACAGAGAACAATATACTCTGATGAGCAAAAAAATTCTTAATGACAAACTGTGCTACAGAGTTTTGCCTTCAAATCCAAAAATGCTTCTACGTAACAAACTAGAGACAATACTCAAAGATGCTCTCAGAGAAAAATTGATTAGCCAATCAGAGTACCAATTTCTCCTCCCAAAACATCCCACCACAGCCACTTTTTACAGTATCCCAAAAATCCATAAGGGCCTAAACCCCCTAAAGGGTAGACCTATTGTGAGTGGCATTAATAGTGTCACTCAGAATATCAGCATGTATGTTGATTACATTCTGCGTCCTTTCGTTGCCACGTTACCTTCATATATTAGGGACACCATGGATGTCCTGCGACGCCTTGAAGGTCTACAACTAGACCCTGGTGTACATCTAGCCAGCCTCGATGTGGAAGCCTTATATAGCTCAATTCCACAAGAAAAGGGCTATCATGCAGTTGAGTCCTTTCTAAACACCAGAGATATCCAATGTCAGAGGCATAACAGATTCACATTGGAGCTTCTCCGAT
Organism: Engystomops pustulosus; assembly: GCF_040894005.1. Classification (NCBI taxonomy): domain Eukaryota; kingdom Metazoa; phylum Chordata; class Amphibia; order Anura; family Leptodactylidae; genus Engystomops; species Engystomops pustulosus. Next base: position 77,094,996 of record NC_092417.1, on the reverse strand, counting down.
TCGTCTTGGAGCATAATACCTTCATGTTCGATGGCAGATACTTCCACCAGCTCAGGGGGGTTGCAATGGGGAGCCCATGCGCCCCCACGTATGCAAATCTCTTCCTGGGCTGGTGGGAGAAGGAGATAGTGTTTAGTGAAGCCATGGACAAATGGGCTCAGAATGTGACACTGTGGCTACGTTTCATAGACGACGTGCTCATTCTATGGAAAGGTACCGCAGATGACTACAAGGACTTTGTAGCCTGTTTGAATAACAATGAAATAGGACTCTATTTCACATCTGAATTTCAAACGGTTCAAATTACATTCTTGGATCTTACCATCAAAAAATCAGATACAGGCCAACTAACCACTCACATGTACAGAAAGCCGACAGCAACGAACAACTTACTGCGATGGCAGAGTCATCATCCTAAGTCCCTGTTAAGGGGCATACCTAAAGGGCAATTCTTGAGAGCAAGAAGAAACAATACTCTCCTTCCGGATTTTATCTCTTCATCAGCAGACCTGCATCGACGATTTCGTCAACGGGGATACCCTGATAAAGTACTGAGAAGCGCTTACCAACATGCGCTCTGCACAAATAGAAATGACCTCTTAAATCCTCGCCCTAAAACCACTATGGAATCTCAGACCCGTATAATAGGGACGTTTGATGCGGGACATAAGTTGGTCCGACAGACTCTCCAAATGTACTGGGGGATCCTTCAACGGGACCCGGACATCGGCAACTCTATAGGTGATGCACCGCAAATTACCTTTCGTAGAGGGAGAAATCTTGGCGACAATTTGGTCCATAGCCATTTAATGCCGATGACCAAATCGACCTGGCTTTCTAAACCTCCATCGGGCACCTTTAAATGCAAAAGATGTCAGAATTGTAAATATATCCGAGAAGGATCTAGCTTCCACAGCTCCAGCACAGGTAAAACATTTTCCATCAAAAAATTTATCTCCTGTAGAAGCACGGGAATCGTCTATTTACTTACCTGCAGTTGCTCCATCCAATATGTTGGCAAAACTATTCGCGAATTGCGAACGAGAATAGGAGAGCATGTCAGAGATATAGTTAACAAACAAGATACCCCTATTGCGAGACATGTCTGGGAGCATCATCAAGGACGTCCCGAAGTGATCAGTTTCCAGGGCATAGAAAATGTTAACCCTTTAACCAGAGGGGGTGACTATGACAAAATGGTCTGCCAAAGAGAATCCCGCTGGATATTCACCTTGGGTACAGCTAAACCAAAAGGTCTAAATGACTATGTACCCTTTGCCTGTTTCATTTAATTCGATTTAGATTGATTTAATTTAATCTGAATTGAATAAATACTGAGGGATGAGTCCTCATTACCATAAATTCATGTGACCATTGGTTGATTCACACCATGCATGCCCATAACCACATAAGACTGATGTGTATTTCCATATGATTAAACCATATCAAATCAATACCTACAATCCCATATAGGAGCTGGTCCAGTCCTAGGGTATCTTCGCATAGCAACCAGTGCTACCTCGTTCTTCTCTTTCCCACACAGTACCTGCCACAAAGTAGAAATCCTGCATAGCTTCGTCTCCATAGTAACCAGCACATGATCCTCCGATCATGTGATTAATCACGTGACACCTTGTGACGTACTCTCGCGGCGCGATGAGACGCGACACAATGGTGCGACCGAGTCTCGTGCGTCATACCGGAATGGGAGCTCCAACAAGCGGAGACATCCCGATCCCGGACGCAACGGACAGTAAGTCAAATTAGCATTTGACAAACTTAGAGCCGGGCTTTACTCGCGCCCCCCGTTGGTTCCCGGGAAGGGGCGGGGTTAACCACATATAACCCCCGGCATGTGGTGGCCGCGTGACGGCCTGCTACAATGCCGTGGGGGGAAATGTTAGGGATGTGATCTAATACCGAATATCATCATCCTCTTACAGTTTTTAAGCACCTCTGAGGACGTATCCCAACACAAAATAGGGGGATGCAGAAACGCGTTAGGTGTAACTAACAATATTTATCTGAAATTAGGTCACTGGTAAACACCAGCACCTTCACACAGGCCTATCAAAGCTATCAAAATAAGCACTTTATGATAGACCACTTGTGGCTCGCAAAACCGGGACAGTGCAATACAATTCCCTAAACAGGGCTGTCCTGGGGATAGGACCACTGCACTAGTCCGTCAACGCTGGCCAATGCCTGAAAAGTATCAATGTGTACTAGATAGGACTAGTCCCATCCATTTTTAATAGCAAATAATAAAATTTATGTTGTCTTTTAAACGTTTCTAGTCAGGCAGAATTTTTATATACAGATGCACTTACTCCCATGGTTTTGAGTTAAGTGGCTTTTTACCTACTCATGGAAGGTGTTGCCTGTGTCTGAACCGACCCTGTGTAACAAGTCGATGTGATGGAACGACAAATTCATCCTGATCTTCCTGGATTTTTGAGTCTTTAGATCTTGAAAATTCAAATAATCCTTTTGGTGGAGCGTCCTTATTCCAGAGCTTTGTCCATACAGCTCTTCTTGCCACGACCAAAGCAACCAGGACTTCAGAGGAATCCTTAATGCTGGTAATAGAAGCATCAGATAGCTATTGTGACAGGTCACATGGCCAGTGGTGGCACAGAGTAGGATTTCATCCCTTGGTCACTGGACCTCTAATGCCGTTATCAGGTGTGGTCCATCCACGCTGAAAATATATAGACAGGACTGGGTGAGTAGGGAAGACGTCATCATCAGTGACTGAAAAGTAGAATCATCCTTTCTCTGTTGTTTCCCTTCAGGATCTTAGTGGATTCAACTGGTGGTCACATTCTCCTTCCTCAGAAGGAAGATCTGGTCTGGGTCATCAGATTTAATCTCTGAGATGTAATATTCCTATAGACAAGAATCTGCAATAGAGAATGATGTCTGGAGATCCAGAAGAAAAGGAGATGATCCATGATAAGAAGGCTTGGGCCTGGGATCTGTGTGGATCTCTGGATCTGTATCCTGGGGTAACACAGGAGAATAGATACAAGACTCATTCTCAATAGGCAATGGGTGAGGACATAACCTCTGCCTAGTTTTCCTCCTCTTTCCACCTCTCATAAGGGTCTGTGACAGCCGCTCAGGAGAGGACGTCTAGTGAAAACACAAAGGACACATTAGTATGAGGTAAAGATGTGTACAGACAAGCCATATGCGGCCGACATCACTGTATGAGGAGTTCTGCTGCCGGGATATGAGAGGATCACTCTCCAATGCCATTCATGTAGAGCAGACTATGGAGAACATACATATAAGCAGAACTTAGAGATTCTGGTATCAGTCTGCTGTGTATCATTATTACAGTATGTCACTATGTATACAGATCATAGATACCTGCACATCTTACCAGACAGAGGATGTGGGTACAGTGTATAACACACAGGCCATGCTCATTACTTACCGGAGGCCGAGTGCATGCTCATCACATACCAGAGGCCGAGTACATGCTCATCACATACCAGAGGCTCATTACATACTGGAGGTCTAGTCCAGAGAAAATGGTTAGTACATTCAGTGTAAAGATCACAGATTATACACATGAAATACCGGTAAGATAATTCTAAGTCAAGCAGAGCTCACAGACTGCATATAAACAGTGACCTGAAATGCAATAAAGATCTATGCATTTAGCAAGGTAGACATTATACCTGAGCATTCAGCAATGATACATAGGAGACATTAGACCTGAACATTGAGCAGGTAGACATTATACCAATGCATTTAGCAGGGATACATAGGAGACCTGATCATTCAGCAGGTAGACATTATACCAATGCATTTAGCAGGGATACATAGGAGACCTGATCATTCAGCAGGTAGACATTATACCAATGCATTCAGCAGGGATACATAGGAGACCTGATCATTCAGCAGGTAGACATTATACCAATGCATTCAGCAGGGATACATAGGAGACCTGATCATTCAGCAGGTAGACATTATACCAATGCATTCAGCAGGGATACATAGGAGACCTGATCATTCAGCAGTAAGACATTATACCAATGCATTTAGCAGGGATACATAGGAGACCTGAGCATTCAGCAGTAAGACATTATACCAATGCATTTAGCAGGGATACATAGGAGACCTGAGCATTCAGCAGTAAGACATTATACCAATGCATTTAGCAGGGATACATAGGAGACCTGAGCATTCAGCAGGTAGACATTATACCAATGCATTCAGCAGCAATACATAGGAGCATTCCTCTTACCTTGTCTTGCAGAGGGCAGAGGTTATCTGGCAGCTGAGACCTGCTGTGAGGTTGCATGATATGACTGCAACAGGTGAATGCAAATTGAAAATGCACCAATACATAGCAATGGCTGACACATGCGCACAAGAAACACCAGAATGTCCAGGAAAGGACAATCTATATCCCATGAGCTGACAGTCTATATCCCAGGAGCTGACAATCTATATCCCAGGAGCTGGCATGTAATGCTCCCTGTACTGCAAGTGATAGCAGGACATGCAGAAAGCTCTGTACAACATGTGGTAACCGTGTAAATACTGTACAACATGCCGAGATCTCCAGCAGGAGAAAACAGGTTAAAAAACCGTATAACATATCACAGGAGGATGAGAGACCAGCGGCCGGTATACAGCCTGGATATACTCACTGATACAATGTGCTGCCTGCATCCAGGGGAACAAATGGTTAATACCAGGAGCAGCGCTGGGCTGCGGCCTATGCAGGAGGGGATCCAGGCGTCCAATGGTGAGGCACGCAGGGTGATGAACCACAAGGCCCAGCAGGGAGGAGATGCAGGAGCAATCTCATGTGTCAGTGATGTGTAGTAGATACACAACAGTCTATGCCATTAGCCCTGTAAGGGCAGGATAGCTGTACAGGCTCTTACCTGGGCTGCGGCCTATGCAGGAGGGGATCCAGGCGTCTGATGGTGAGGCACGCAGGGTGATGAACCACAAGGCCCAGCAGGTGGGAGATGCAGGAGCAATCTCATGTGCCGGGTACATGGTGGCCGATGTACACCACTCAGCTATTACCCCTGTAAGGACAGGATAGCTGTGCAGGCTCCTCCAGACCAGCAGTGGTATGGTATACAGCCTGAGCTGCAGCCTATGCAGGAGGTGATCCAGGTATCTGCTGGTGAGGCACGCAGGGTGATGAACCACAAGGCCCAGCAGGTAGGAGATGCAGGAGCGATCTCATGTGCCGGGTACATGCTGGCCGAAGTACACCATAGCCTCAGCTATTACCCCTGTAAGGACACGATAGCTGTACAGGCTCCTCCAGGCCAGAGACCAGCAGTGGTATGGTATACAGCCTGAGCTGCGGCCTATGCAGGAGGGGATCAAGACATCTGCTGGTGAGGCACGCAGGGTGATGAACCACAAGGCCCAGCAGGTAGGAGATGCAGGAGCGATCTCATGTGCCAGGTACATGGTGGCTGATACACACCACAGCCTCTGCTATTGCCCCTGTAAAGACAGGATAGCTGTACAGGCTCCTCCGGGACGAGGGACCGCATGCAAGCGTATACAGCCCGGGCCGGTCCATCCAAGTGTTCTGTGTAAAGACACAGAGGACCTAGAAAACTTATTATCTAGATAGTTGTTTTTTTTTTTTTTTCCTTCTGTGTAGACACACAGGACCTGAATAGAGATGAGCGAGCACTAAAATGCTCGGGTGCTCGTTATTCGAGACGAAATTTTCCTGATGCTCGAGTGCTCGTCTCGAATAACGAGCCCCATTGAAGTCAATGGGAGACTCGAGCATTTTTCAAAGGGACCATGGTTCGGGAATAAAATGTGTTATTTAACTGAAAAAGAATGTCTTCTGATAAGTTAGCAGATGTATGCAAACATCTGCAATCTATTCTTCACTGTTCCGCGCGTATATTATCTCCCGACAAGTTAGCAGATGTGAAGAACAGTGAAGAATAGAATAAAAACAGTGAACACAGGATCATTTAAGTGAAAAACAGTGAAGAATAGATTGCAGATGTTCTGCACATCTGCTTACTTGTCGGTAGATACGCTGTCCCGGGATCCGCTCCTCTTCTTCCACTGAAGTCTCCCCGATCTCTCTGCCCTTCCCGATGTCTCTGCGCCGCTGCCCCGCTGTCCCCGTGCCTGCCGCTGCCCGTTCTGCTACCCGTGCCTGTCGCTGCCCGTTCTGCTCCCCGTGCCTGTCGCTGCCCGTTCTGCTCCCCGTGCCTGCCGCTGCCCGTTCTGCTCCCCGTGCCTGCCGCTGCCCGTTCTGCTCCCCGTGCCTGCCGCTGCCCGTTCTGCTCCCCGTGCCTGCCGCTGCCCGTTCTGCTCCCCGTGCCTGCCGCTGCCAGTTCTGCTCCCCGTGCCTGCCGCTGCCCGTTCTGCTCCCCGTGCCTGCCGCTGCCCGTTCTGCTCCCCGTGCCTGCCGCTGCCCGTTATGCTCCCCGTGCCTGCCGCTGCCCGTGCTGCTCCCCGTGCCTGCCGCTGCCTCCGTGCCTGCCGCTGCCTGTGCTGCTTCCCGGTGTCTCTGTACTGCTCCCCGGTGTCTTTGTGCTGCTCCCCGGTGTCTTTGTGCTGCTCCCCGGTGTCTCTGTGCTGCTCCCCGGTGTCTCTGTGCTGCTCCCCGGTGTCTCTGTGCTGCTCACCATGTTCTTCAATGTGTTCTTCACATGCTATTTTGTTCGCACCGTTCCGAGCGTATCTTCCGACAAGTAAGCAGATGTGCCGAACATCTGTAATCTATTCTTCACTGTGTTTTTCACTGTGTTTTTCACTTAAATGATCCTGTGTTCACTGTGTTCACTGTTTTTATTCTATTTTTAATTAAATGCTCGATCTCGAGCAGGGGAAATACTCGTCCGAGCAACGAGCCGTTTCGAGTACCTTAATACTCGAACGAGCATCAAGCTCGGACGAGTATACTCGCTCATCTCTAGACCTGAACTCTTCTGTCATACCTAAGAGAAAAAGAAATACAAGGGTTGTGTGTGTGCTTCGGCCTTATATAGGTGGAGTCAGCCAAGACACTAATTGTTTAATTGTCTACTACTGCTTGTTAACCTGTTCTCTTCTGAGTTGTACCTAGGGGATAAATCCCATATGTGTGCTGCCGAACGGACGAAAAAGAAATAACTAATGCTGGGGGGGGGGGGACATATAAAATAACTAATGCTGGGGGGGACATATAAAATAACTAATGCTGGGGGGGGTATATAAAATAACTAATGCTGGGGGGGGGGACATATAAAATAACTAATGCTGGGGGGGGTATATAAAATAACTAATGGTGTGGGGGGGGGGGGGGGACATATAAAATAACTAATGGTGGAGGGGCAGCATAGGAAATAATTAATGGTGGGGGGAGGGCATAGGTAATAATTAATTATGAGGGACAGTCTAGTAATTAATAGGGGGGCAGCATATTCAATAATTAATGGAGAAGGGCCCCAGTATATTAATAATTAATTGACCCAATTCGTTAATTCATTGGGCCAGTATATAAAATAGTTCACAAGGGGGTGCAGTATTTTAAATAATTAATTGAGGGGGGGGGGGGGCAGTATATTAAATAATTAATTAAGGGGGGGCAGTGTATTACAGATGCGGTCACATGTACTGCTATTTATCCGGCCCTCCAACGGTCTGAGAGGGACAATGAACGGCCCCCTATGTGAAAAGTTTGGGGACCCCTGCTTTAGTTAGAGATACACAATCATAAATGTCTCTTAACATTCATTAAAGGGGTTTTCCCATGAAAGAAAATTCTCACATTGATAGTAACACAATAAAGATAATTTTAACCCCTTACTTTACCATTTTACTTCGTTTTATTGCTGTTTTAGCTCCTATCACTCCCTCTGCTACTCAGTGTAAAATCCCAGGGTGTGGGTGGGAACTCTCTAACATGTAATATCAAATAAGAAGTGCTGAGTTTGCACTCTAAATATTCAAATATTCACAAATGTCCAAAAATAAAAGAATTGGTTAATTATTATTTTTTTTTTTTTAATGGTGACAGCTTACAATAGAGAGTGAACAGTATTTAGCAAACATGATTTTAAATATTCCATTACTTAGTTATAGAAATATTGTATGGTAAAATTTACCTGGCTCCCTGCCAGCTTGTGCACTGAAGTCCTGAGGGTTGCATAGTTTGTGTATCACTACATGTTGTAGTAAGACAGCGTAGCAAAGGCAAGCATGCACAGTAAGCAGCACGGCAAGCGGCTCACGGAGCATATTGGAACTACAAGAATCCACTGACGAAGCCCGCGAGCCGGGCGATACGCGTGGGGCGTCTTTTCCTCCCCAGATTTGACCTTCTATTTCTGGTAATGTAGCTGCTTGCACTTTATTTGCCCTGGACCTGACATTGATGCTATATACTTGCTATATACTTGCTACATACATGCTATTTATTTATTTACATATTTATGGTCCGGATTTATTTTGTACATTTACTGTGCACTTTCATATATTACTACTTACCTTGACTATTATTTATTAATTGTTGTACTGGGGAGTCTTTTGTGGTTTGTACCCTTATTTGGTTTTTTTAAGTGTGTTTTTATGTTTTATTCAATAAAATCTCATGTGTCATTTATGCACATCTCTTTATTTTTTGCAAGAATCAACGCTCAAATGCAAGGTTTACTTGTGTATTGAGCCTACGTCTCAAGAGGGCAGGCGTATACAAGGAGGATGTGGAAGGGGATTTGCGTGGAATAATAATGAGCGAAGGGACAAGCCTATGGTGGATTCAAACTTGCAGGCAGACAGCCCTTTGAAAAGCACAACCCCCGGGACTTCAGTGTGCAAGCTGGCAGGGAGCAGTTTACCATATGTTATTTCTATAACCAAGTAATGTATGGAATATATAAAAACATGTTTTCTAAGTATTGTTCTCTTTCTATTGTAAGCCGTCACCTTTCCTTTAATTCACAGATAAGGGAGTTGGCATATTAAAGGCATTTAAAGAATATCTAACACTAAAGTTAACTAAAATTAAAATACACACTTATACTCCTCTTCAACTTGATCCCAGAGCTGATCTTCTTTAAGCTTTAAACGCCTTAAAAAAAAAAAAAAAAAAAAGAGTGAAGATGCAATGTCCAAAGCTTGGGCTGTTAATTATTCACACCTCCTGCGTGTCTTCTATTGACAACATGGGGAAGGGAGGCATCTATTGTGCAGGAGGCTTGAATTCATGCCTCTCGCTTGATGTCCCCACCTTCTCTAGCATGGGAGTGAATATTTAACAGCCCGGAGCGCTGAGACATCGCGTCCCAGCACTCCGGACTGCTCGGTTATAACTCTTTTTTAGGCGATCCCAGCGTGTCAAGCTTAAAGACGACCAGCTGGAGGTGAAGAGGACCATGGGTGAGTATATGTAGTTTAATTTTAGTTAACTTTAGTGGTAGATTTCCTTTAAGTATGAAGAACATCAATTGCTGGAGGAGGGCAGGGGGGAACATTCATTTCTGGGTGGGGACATCACTTGCTGGGGAGCTAATTGGAACATTTATTTCTTGGGGCTATAAGAGACATTAGTCTGAGAACACTTCACCTCTGATCATTGGTTTTAATACGTAGGGATTTCTCCTGTATTTTCAGTCGGTTTTGGCAGAAGCTCATTTGAGGAGGGTTACAAGAATGGTCATTACTGACAGTTCAATACGTTTGCATTGGGGTAGGTGCCCTGGACCTTTTAGGTCCCTACCAACTCCCTGCTACACTTTCTGGTCCGCACCTATTGAGAGAAAATGGCCCATACAGACTCATACCTCCTCCCCTGCAGGAATTCTTGCACTTATAATTTTTGTTGTCCTAAACTAACACAGAAATAACAGTGGCATTACCATCATCATCCGTTAACCCCTTAATGACCACCCTATTGGCTTTTTACGGCGGTCATTAAGGATACTTCTTCTGATGCAACGCCTTTCTACGGCGGTGCGTCAGAAGAAGATTTAGGGACATCAGGTCAGTCTGGTGCCTGTGTCGGGCTGTGATATCACAGCCCAGACCCGACACTAACAGCCGGGATCAATAAAACTCCGATCCCGGGTGTTTAACCCCTTACACGCCATGGATCGGACCCCCATCCCCAGTGCTCTTACGAGCCTGGCGGCTTCTCTCTCCGCCAGCTTCCGCCTCCTGGCAGGACCCGGCTGTATGTGAATGAGCATGCACAACATGCTCAGTTACTTACACTGCACGTACACTGCAATACAATTGTATTGCAGTGTAAAGGCTTGAAAAGCGATCGGATGAACGCTTGTTCAAGCCAAAAGGTGGAAAATGTAAAAAAGTAGAAAAAAAACAAAAAGATGAAGTCATTTTATAGTAATAATTAAATAAATAAAATAAAAGTCCCATAATCTCCCCAGTTACACATAAAATGCAAATAAAGTATATAAAACACAAAAAAGGTATATATTTGGTATCACCGCGTCCGTATTAACCTGTACAATATATCTAAATAAATATTGAATCCACTCGTAGAACGACGTAAAAAAAACTTTCCGTAATATACAATTTTTCACCAAACACCATCACAAAAAATGTTCTAAAAAGTGATCCAAAAAAGTTACGTTCCCTTATATCAGTGGTGGCAAACCTATGGCACGGGTGCCAGAGGTGACACTCAGAGCCCATTAAATGGGCACCCTTGCCATCACCTCAAGGTAGAGTTTGCCAAACAGGACTCAAGGCCTCTTGCAGTCCCAGGCAGCCCAGGACCCCAGAAGGAAGCTACAATGATAATCCAAACTTCTTCTCCTTTCTACTGTATTGGTGTCCTCAGGTGCCTACACAATTTAAACACGTGAAAGAGCAGGGAGTAATAAGTTACTGCTTAAATTGTTGCATTGGCACTTTGCGAAAAATACGTGGGATTTCGTTATAGTTTGGGCACTCAGTGTTTAAAAGGTTTGCCATCACTGCCTTATATGATACGACTGAAAAGAACAACTCTTTTTTGCAAAAAATAAGCCCTCAACCAGATCTGACAACAGAAAAATACAGAAGTTATGGCCCTAAAATGTTGTCGATAGTAAAAAAAAAATGTGACTTCCTCCAATATCGGTTTTGCTCAGTAAAATTGAGCAAAGATAAGAAGAAATAAATAAATGATGTATCACCTCAATCGTAGAATAAAGATAAAAAATTATTTTTACGTTACGGTGAGCGGGGGGGGGGGAAAAGTGCTAAAAATCCAAATGTAACTAGGGGTCGTATGTAAGTCAGGTGTTCTTAAGTAGGGGAACTCTTGTACTGTACTTTTAGAAACGTTAGTAGTAATTGTAGTTTGTAGTAGTAACTAATACAGGCAGTCCCCTTGTTACATACAAGATAGGGTCTGTAGGTTTGTTCTTAAGTTGAGTTCGTATGTAAGTCGGAACTGTATATTTTATCATTGTAATAATCCCAGCCAGAACTTTTTTGGTCTCTGTGCCAATTGGATTTTAAAAATGTTGGGTTGTCATAAGAATCAATATTAACACAAAAGCTTCATTACAGACACATTACAGCTGATCATTGTAGCCTAGGACTAAAGTACAATAAATTACCAATATCCAGGGGTCCGTTTGTAACTAGGGGTCGTATGTAAGTCGAGTGTTCTTAAGTAGGGGACCGCCTGTACAATCTCAAGAATAAGCTTTAGGCTCCCAAAATTAATTATCTATACATTGTATCTCATCCTGCAAATAATAAGCCCAAATATAAAAGGGGAAATTGCACCAAGCACCAATCCATGCTAATGGTTAGATACTATACATACACATTATTTATTAACTACGATGGTTAAAATACAAATTACATCAAATAATACATCAAATTAAAATACAATATTGCACAATGTAATGGTATGTATACCAGTGTGTAACACTTTGTTATCTCAGGCTGGGCTAAAAAAGGGGCACAAATGGCACTTGGGCCCTATGGTGCCATTTGTGCCCCTTTTTTTAGCCCAGCCTGACATAACAAAGTGTTACACACTGGTATACATACCATTACATTGTGCAATATTGTATTTTAATTTGATGTATTATTTGATGTAATTTGTATTTTAACCATCGTGGTTAATAAATAATGTGTATGTATAGTATCTAACCATTAGCGTGGATTGGTGCTTGGTGCAATTTCCCCTTTTATACTTCCAATTTTCATACAGTTAAGCACCTGTATATTACCTGAGCACATTCATTGCTAGTTTTGATTCAATGTTGGGGTTAAGGTAGTGCAGAGTTACTACCATTGCAATAAGCCCAAATATGTTCACATTACCAAAAAATTTTTAATTTATAGCTTGTACAATGTGACAATACAAATCTGCTGTGAATGGCGCTGCTTTCATTCTATACTCGGCCGTGCACCCGTACAGAAGTTTGCCACCACATATGGGGTATCAGTACACTCGGAAGAAATTGGTTATCAAATGTTGCAGAGCGTTTCATCATTTAATTTATTCTGAAACTGTCGGTTTTGGCCTAAATAAATTTTTTTTCCCAAAAAATTCAAAAGTTTCTAAATCGCAGGTCCATATAGTTTTAACCCATGTGAAACACTTAAAGGGTTAATAGACTTAACAGAAGTTGTTTTACATACGTTGAGGGGTGAAGTTTATATAGTGCGGTAATTTATGGGGTTTTACTATTATTTAGGCCTTTCAAAGTTGGAAGCTGGAAGTTGTCCCTCGAAATGTGAGTTTTGGGGATTTTCATGAAAATGAGAAAAATCCCCCCTAAAGTTCTGTGTCTCATAACATCCTAGAAAAATGACAGGATGCATAAAATATTATCTCAACATAAAGCAGACATTCCGTAAATGTTAATTATCAAGCTTTATGGGTAGTTTTTCTTCCTAAGAAAGAAAGATATTTGCCATATCTAAAAACTGCACCAAAGAACCTCAATCATACAAAATCAGAGCATTGCCGACCCAGAACCTCAAACATACAAAATTAGAACACAGATCCCAGAACCTCAGAGACTGGACCCCTGAGCATCAAATCTAGAAAACAAGGATTTTAGAAATGATGCAGAACCCCAGGGTGGTTCCGTCTTGGCACGATTACATGTGCACACAAAGAAACATCTGACCCCTAAAACTGGACCCAGAACCTCAAAGATACCCTAAAACAAAAGAAGATGTCCAGAACCAGAAAGTGTCAGAATAACAAATAGAAAAACCCAAGAACCTAAAACAAACGAACTTTCATCCAACAGATGAGCCTCCTGCTACAGCATGATCCCCTCAGCCCCCACACGCAGGGCCCGGGGTGGGATGCTGGGGGCGGGATTGTGCTCACGGCCGGGGAAGGAAGCGCTCTGAACCGGGCGGAGCCTCCTGCACTCACGGGAAGTTAGGAAGTTTTACTGCGGCTCCTGGGATCCGGCTACAGGTCAGTGCAACCGGGACACCGATGCAGGAGTTACCCGGAGCGTATATTCCCCGGGCTGCAGTCTCCGTACTGCACTGCTATATACTGCAGTATTATTGTACAGGGGTGTACGCTATTATACACAGCTGGAGGAGTATACAGGGGTGCAGTGTATACAATATTAGTGTGTCTACTGTACACATCTGTCGGACTATATAGGAGTGCCGTTTATACAATATTAGGGTGTCTATTATACACCTCTGGATTAGTATACAGGGGTGCAGTGTATACAATATGTCTACTGTACACATCTGTCGGAGTTTATAGCGGTGCCGTTTATACAATATTAGGGTGTCTACTATACACATCTGGAGGAGTATACAGGGGTGCAATGTATATAATATAAGGTTGTCTACTATACACATCTGGAGGAGTATACAGGGGTGCATTGTATATAATATAAAGTTGTCTACTATACATCTCTGGAGGAGTATACAGCTGTGCAGTGTATATAATATAAAGTTGTCTACTATACATCTATGGAGTAGTATATAGGGGTGCAGTCTATATAATATTATGGTGTCTACTATACACATCTGGAGTAGTATATAGGGGTGCAGTGTATACAATGTTACGGTGTCTACTATACTCATCTGGAGTAGTATATAGGGGTGCAGTCTATATAATATTATGGTGTCTACTATACACATCTGGAGTTGTATATAGGGGTGCAGTGTTTACAATGTTACGGCGTCTACTATACACATCTGGAGTAGTATATAGGGGTGCAGTGTATATAATATTACTTGAGTAGTATATAAGGGTGCAGTGTATACAATATTAGGGTGTCTACTATACACCTCTGGAGTAGTATACGGGGGTGCAATGTTTAGAATATTAGTGTACACACTCTGTACACATCTTTAGTGGTAAACAGAGGGGCAGTGTATATAATACTAGGGTGTCTACACTTCTGGAATATTATACAGGAGTGGAGTGTACATAAAATTAGAGGGGCAAGTGTACATTAATGGAGTAGTATACAGGGGTGCAGTCTATATAATATTTGGGGAGAAGTATATAGGGGTGTACTGAATATAATTTTAGGGAGCCAAGCGTACATTTCTGGAGTAGTATACACGGGTGCATTGGATATAATATTAGGATGCCTAGTGTACACTTCTAGAGTAGTATATAGGGTGTAGTGTAATAGAATATTAGAATGCCTAGTGTACACTTATGGAATATTATACAGAGGTGCAGCATATATAATATTAGGTTGCATAGTTTACACTACACGAGTAACTTACAGGGGTGCAGTGGATATAATATTAGGGTGCCAAGTGTACATTTCTGGAGTAGTATACACGGGTGCATTGGATATAATATTAGGATGCCTAGTGTACACTTCTAGAGTAGTATATAGGGTGTAGTGTAATAGAATATTAGAATGCCTAGTGTACACTTATGGAATATTATACAGAGGTGCAGCATATATAATATTAGGTTGCATAGTTTACACTACACGAGTAACTTACAGGGGTGCAGTGGATATAATATTAGGGTGCCAAGTGTACATTTCTGGAGTAGTATACACGGGTGCATTGGATATAATATTAGGATGCCTAGTGTACACTTCTAGAGTAGTATATAGGGTGTAGTGTAATAGAATATTAGAATGCCTAGTGTACACTTATGGAATATTATACAGAGGTGCAGCATATATAATATTAGGTTGCACAGTTTACACTACAGGAGTAACTTACAGGGGTGCAGTGGATATAATATTAGGGTGCCAAGTGTACATTTCTGGAGTAGTATACAAGGCTGTTGTGGATATAATACTATGGTGCCTAGTGTACATTTCTGGAGTAGTATACAGGGATGCAGTGTAGATAATATTAGGATGTCTACTGTACTCTTCTGGAGTCGTATATAGGGTGCAGTGCATAGAATATTAGGTTGTCTAGTGTACACTTCTGTTGTAGTATACAGGATGCATCATATAGAATATATGGTTGCCTAATGTATAATTCTAGAGTAGTATATAGGGTGCAGTTAATAGAATATTAGGGTACCCAGTGTACAGGTCTGGAATAGTATATAGGGGTGCAATGTGTACTGTTCAAGGATAGTATACACAGGTGCATAGTGTACATTTTAGGGTAAACTTTAGGAGTGCAATGTGTACTATTTGGGTCTGGAATGTAGGGTGCGGTTTACTGCCTCATTGTAGTATAGAATGCATTGTTGCATTCCCCACTTAGTACTATATTTGCACCAACCCAAATTTGTTGCACAATAATACTTAGGGTACTATAAATTTCAACATTATACGAAACGTTCATTTGTTCATTTGAAGTGCAGAAACGCAGTTTTCCTATGTATAGTATAGTCCCCAGCAGAGCACAGCTTCATCATGCAATGAAAGCTGCAGCCAAGCCACAATAGTCACAGGAATTCTGAGCAGATGTGTTATTCTTGCTTATTGTGACGTCCCCTGTTGTGTCGCTGCTAGGTCTGGTCCTGTGAGGCAGATGTTTCTTATTAGCTGATGCCTTTATGAATGTGGTGGCCATTGTCTCCCATTGTTCTGGTCTCTCTTCTGGTCAGTTTTGTGCTGCTGGATTCTTCTTTAATATTCTAGTAATGTTTTTGCTTGTCTTTCTAAACAGGGAACAAGTTCCTTCTCCAACCTAGAAGTTAATGTCTGGGAGATACTCCTCATTTTCCACTGTTACTTATATACACCTATGTACACAGAGGATCTGGAGCTGCAGATATATTTAGAACTGTTTTGGAGTTCATTTAGGGTCCTGCTATTGTCTGAGGGGGTTCAGTGTCTCCGGATCCTGGAGCCTGTCCCCCTCAGACATTTGTCTTCCAGTCCTGCAAACATTTTTTCACCCTTTAGTCACTATGAGTCAGAGCAGTGGTCCGAGCCCTCGGCTGGTGGACTCAAGTCTGCTTTTACAAAGCTCAGAGGTCTGCAGTTTGGGAGGTTCTCAACCTGAGAGGATGCGCCATCCAGACTCTCTTACACCTTCACCAAAGAGCCTTCCACCATCCCCCATTCCTCCATCCATTCCATTGTCAGCTGGAGACTGGGAGAGTCGTGAGGAGCTTCGACAGAGAGAGCTAGAGGAGGCCAGGGCACGGGCAGCTCAAATGGAGAAGACCATGCGCTGGTGGTCAGACTGCACAGCCAACTGGAGAGAAAAGTGGAGTAAAGTAAGAGCTGAGCGGAACAAGGCCAGGGAGGAGGGGGTGCAGCTCCGCAATAGGCTAGAGGTTCTAAGCAAAGAACTAAGCGCTCTTAAAAGAGAGCGTCAGGAAGCAAGCAGTGAGACAGAGGAACTCCGCAAGGAAGTTGAGCGACTACGGAGCAAAGGACAAGTCCCCACAGAACAGGAAAGCGAGGAGCCAGTGCGAGATGTGGACACTGAAAAACCGCTCAAGATCAAGGTCAGAACACAGGAATCTTTGACTGGAGCAGGGGAAGGTTATCTCGCTTTATAGTGGATTTCATCTCATGTGGTTGCTGCCAAAGCTACAATATCTTACTACTATTACTACTATGTGACCACTATCTGTTCTGGTTAAATGGCAGATGGATGTTTGCAATGTTTTTACAATACACTAGGGCAGAGAACCTTATTTTTAAGTTGCCTCTTTGGCAGGGACCACAGGAGATTTTATCAGCTGAGATTCCCTAAATAAGATCTCTCCCTTCTGTGTCCAACCTATTATGCTAACAAGTCTCAACATACTGATTTCAGGAGATGGACGTAGACAGCAGCTTACAACCAGAGTCCTGCGAGCAGCAAAATGGAGGCTCCTGCCGCAGCCCAAGACAGCGGCACTGGGAGGACAGAGACCCAACCGAGGAAGAGGCAACACCTAAGATCACAGCCCTTAAGCTGAGACTAGATGAAAGTCAAAAGGTTCTGCTAAAGGAAAGAGAGTGAGTTTTTGGATGTATATGTAAAAAGGTTATGTATGGGTTGTGTTCATATTTGTGTATATAGTGTTTATATAGTACATGTGTGAAATTTTTTGTATCAAGTCAACGCACAGATTTTCAATTGGAATCAGGGCTAAGTTCTGCCTGGGCTGTTGTAAAATATTGAGGTATGATTTGGGTCATTCAGGTGTGACTGATATTTGGGAATGTTTATTATTTCCCCCACATTGACTAAAGGTTTAGTTCCAACTGCTGACAAGTAGCCCAAACCCATAATGCTGCCTCTACCATGCTTCCTGTGTGTGTATGATGTCCGATGTGCAATTTTTGCTTTGCATAAAACAGAACTTTCAAATTATATGGGTTAACCTTTGGTCTCATCATATCGTGATACAATTTTCCACAAACATTTGGCAAACTTAATGTTGGTTTTGGCAAAGTTTGGGTAATTTTTTTGTAAACAAAGAATTTCACCTTGCCACCCTTACCCACAGGCCATACATGAAGAATATGGGAAAATGTTGTCACATGCAGGACCTAGACAGTACTTGGCAGAAATTCATGCAGCCTGTGGGTTTTTGGCAGCCTCCTGGACCACATTTTTTGTCCTTTCATCAAACTTTGATGGATGTTCAATTCTTGATAATGTCACTGTTGTTCCAAAATGTATTCATTTATTATTGAATGTCTTCACTTTGCCTTGTATTTTTCAAAAATAAGATCCCTTTGATGTCTTGTAACCCAGTAACAGCATGTGTCTTTGGTGCATTGGTAAAATGCAAATAAAAAAAATGTAAGGGAAAACCTACTAGATCAAATACAAGGTTGGGATGAGGTTAATCTGAATCACTTTTTACGATGGCAAAGGTGTACTGACTACTATTTAATGTGAGTCTAATGGGTTCCTCACAGAGTTTGATCAATAAGTACATCCTCAAGTATTGCATCACATGGCTGGGGTGTCACCCTCCCATCACAAAGATCTACAAAATCCTCTTAAACCAAACCTTCAATCACAAAAAGATTAAGGAGTCCATAAATCCTTTAATTAATAATAATAGCAACATTGTATGGCTGGATTCCAGTTTACAATCACCTATATGTCCTATAGTGCTGTCCAACCATTATTGCAGCCAGACAGCAAGCATAGGGCACCCCCAACACACGTTTGCCATTTAACGCTGCCTCGGGGAGTATAATTCCATACAGGTCTTGCAGAGCTAGTAAGAGATGGTTCTCACTGCTTCACTGCCATGTCAGAAGAAAAAAGGCAGCCATCTATAAAGTGACTTGAAACTCATGCAGTATCTGTGTGGTATCACAGGGTTGTATCACAGGGTTATCAAAATAATGGGGACTGTCAGGGATCAGTGTCTCCATCACTTGTAAGATCACACTTCCAGCACCTGTTTTCTTTCAGGAGCCCCCAATTTATGATGTATTAAAGTTAACTTTTTTATACAATTTATTTAGAAAAATGTTTTTTGCCTTTTCCATCCGTTACTACAACAAGCTATTACAGGCAGTAAGGTACATACAAGATAGGTTCTGTAGGTTTGTTCTTAAGTTGAGTTTGTATGTAAGTCGGAACGGTATACTTTATTATTGTAACCCCAGTCAAAAATTTTTTGGTCTCTGTGACAATTTTAAAAATGTTTTTAAAAATGTTAGATTGTCATAAGAACCAGTATTAACAATTAATCTTAATTGCAGACACATGTGATAACTGTTAAAGCTGATTATTGTAGCCTAGAACTAAAGTACAGTAAATTACCAAAATCCAGAGGTCCGTTTGTAACTAGGGGTCGTATGTAAGTCAGGTGTTCTTAAGTAGGGGAACTATTGTACTGTACTTTTAGAAACGTTAGTAGTAATTGTAGTTTGTAGTAGTAACTAATACAGACAGTCCCTGGGTTACATACAGGATAGGGTCTGTAGGTTTGTTCTTAAATTGAATTTGTATGTAAGTCGGAACTGTATACTTTATCATTGTAACCCAGCCAAATTATTTTTGGTCTCTGTGACAATTGGATTTTAAAAATGTTTGCTTGTCATTAGAACCAGGATTAACAATAAAGCTTCATTGTAGACACCAGTGATAACTAGTCACCGTTTGTAACTAGGGATCGTATGTAAGTCAGGTGTTCTTAAGTAGGGGACCGCCTGTATCTGTGAATCACTCTGCCTAGGGGATAGTTTTTGTTCCAATAAAATTTATAAAAACCCTAGGTAGTAGCAGGGACTGACCCTTAACTAGAGGCATCTGTTGTGGCCTGCTCTGTGTGGGCGTCCCCTTTTTTAGATTTTTTCTAATTTCTTATTGTTTCTAATAAAAATATACAAATATATAGAGAGTAGTACAGTAATATAAGTGAACGGTCCCCATGATAAACCAGGAGCTGGGGAAGTGTGTGGGTCATAATTAATGATTAACTGTACAGGCAGTCCTCGGGTTACCTACAAGATAGGGTCTGTAGGTTTGTTCTTAGGTTGAATTTGTATGTAAGTAGGAACTGTATATTTTATCATTGTAATCCTAGCCAGAACTTTTTTGGTCTCTGTGAGAATTAGATTTAAAAAATTTTGGGTTTTCATAAGAACCAGGATTAACAATAAAGCTTCATTACAGACACCTGTGATAACTGTTACAGCTGATCATTGTAGCCTAGGACTAAAGCACAATAAATTACCAACATCCAGAGGTCCATTTGTAACTAGGGGTTGTATGTAAGTTGAGTGTTCTTAAGTAGGGAACTGCCTGTACATATCTTTAGCTTTTTAAAATAAATCTAATTTGTACAAGTGTTAAAGACATCCCTGTAGCTATTTTGATAAGCTTGTAATACGACTAACCACACAGATACTGCATGATGTAATGCAATTTTGTTTATTAATGCTTCTAGTTACTTTATTCGATCTGTGATAGAATCTATGTCTTTTGGGTACAGTGGAGTTGAGAAAATAATGCTTATATACATGTAACACATTTAATAGGTAATATGTAGCTGAATTTCAGGGAGCAATGGGCTTTTTGTAGCTTGTCCCTTTGCACTTTAGTTTTTTTTAATATTTATTTTTATATATTTTAAATTAATTATTAAAAATCAATTGCAATGCTAGTCAGCCTATAGTTTCAGCTAATATCCTGATATGCTCTGTCCAGAGACCCTGACCACCACCAAGCTTTGGACTCACTATATAGTGTTCCCTCATTCTGTTTAGAGACAAAATGCTTTTGAGTAAGCACATTGAAAAAATGGAGGCCGAGATCAGCCAGTTGAGGATGAAATGTGAGGAGCTGAGCAAGTCAAGACAAGAAGCTGTAACTCAGGTAAAAAACCACCAAAGGCAAACCAGTCCAGTTGTTATGTAATAGGTAGCTAGAACATGTTGGCGGGTCATCTGATAACAAGGGTGCTGCCCTATCAGTGTATATAAGGTGAGGGAATGCAAGTGATGCAGGGTAGGGGTGTTCCCATTGCAGCACATAAATATTATTGTTTGCATGATAAAAAAAATTTCCAGTACACTTTCTGTATCAATTTTTTTGGATCTCAGCTTGCTGTCATTCTACAGAACACTTCCGTATTTACTTCCAGTGGATAGAAATCTTACTATAGTCATGTAATGTCACTCACAGCTCATTAGTATCATAGGGAGTAATCAGAGCTGTGTGATATAATGAGCCATGCATTTGTATCACATGACCATGGACAGAATTCTATTCATAGGAAGCAAGTAATGAAGCTTCCTATATTATATAAGCGAGCAGATATCTATAGGAATTGACACAGAAAGCATATTGAAAAATTTGATAACTTTTCATTATATAAACAATAACATTTATTTGTTGTAATGGAACTACCCCTTTAAGAGGCACATTCTATATAATGTATTGTCAGGGGAAACATGACTGATAGCTGAGCTTATTCATCTGATGATGGGGAAGGGGTCCAGTATATCTGTGTACAGTTGGAAAGCTTGGGAAATGTGATTTGTGAGTGATATCATGTGAAGATATGAGTTGCAGTGACAGTGTGTAGTCTGCAATCTAGGTTAATGTAAATGATTTGCTATTGCAGTCACCTGATAACAATAGGGTGATAGTTGGGAGAATGTGACAGATATTTGGGTTAAGTCATAGGAAGGGGGATGTAATGAGTTTTCTGATAATCCGATAATATTGAATACAGAATATTAATACAGAATCGTTAGGAACTGCGAACTAGGTCATCTGATGATTGGTGGAAGGTCTGCCTTGGGTTAATAATATCTTAAAGAGGACCTGTCATCCTTAAAAGGTGGTGCTAGCGTACCTCATTTTTAGCATTGGTAAACTGCTAGCTTTATCAGAACCTTCAAATAAAGCTAGCAGACAATGCAGTGTTATAGCCTCAGAACGCGGGACCGAGCTTGCTGTGGGGGCGATTAATAAAATGTCACCTGCCACTTTCTCCCCAGCTCACCCTCCTCAGAGAGCGTCACCAGGACGAGTTAGGTCGTATATCTGAAGATCTTCAGGATGAACTTGGGGTCCGCTCCAACATGGATAAGAAGCTGGCAGAGCTGAGGGCAGAGGTACCTTTCAACTACAGTGTTTCTCTGAAAATAAGACCTACTCTGGAAAATTACCCCTAGCATGATTTTTCAGCCATTCCACTGTAGGGTGAAAAAAATCTGTATCCGGCTATATGTTCTGTGGAACCTAGAAACTTCCCTTTAATAAGACTTGTGTATTTAGGTGCCACAAAAAAATGGAGATATTCCATGTTAAATTCCATGTTAACTGTGGATTTTTCCTTGTCCTAGTCACCTATATGCACAATTAAAAGGTAGATTCTCATCTGTAAAAGGGCAATAGAAAAGTTTTCTGTGCCATGGTTCAGAAAATATCTGTTTGAAGCCAGCATGAAGAAGGATGGAGCTGCCAGTTGCAAGTAACTACAAGGATAAGAGCTGGTCATGTAAGGAAAGTGCCATTGCTAGACATGAAAATTTAAGGCTAATGATTCTGAAGGTAATATATTCACAAAAAATTCACAAAGGAATTCAGGGTTTGGAGCAAGACATCTCTTGAAAAGAAGTCCTAACTTGTTTTTTGGAGCAAAACATAAGACCTTGTCTGGTCATTTGAGAAAAACTATTTTGTCATTATCACTTCATTTTCAGTTACAGCTTACTTATATGGAAATTTCTATTTGGTCTGCATAGATGGAAGGGCTCCAGGCAGAGAATGCAGAGGAGTGGGGCAGGCGGGAGAGACTTGAGACAGAAAAACTTAACTTAGAACGAGACAACAAGAAGTTGCGACTTCAGATCCAAGACCTGGAAGAGATTTTGACCCGTAAGAGAAGACAGGCAGTCAGTGCCCTGGACACTGACTTGAAGTCAATACAAGCAGAGCTTTTTGAGAAGAACAAGGTAAGGATAAAAAACGTACCTCCTTCCAACCCCTGCGTTACAAGAAAACCCCTGTTTCATTACCGAAAAAGGGAAGCACGTCCAAAACAAAGGCACCTCTTCCTCTCTCACTAGTGATACAGAGAAGCTTCTCTCGCACTCAATTTCATTACATGGATGCCTCTTCCACACTCTTTAACGTTAAGTTTTTCATGTTGTATGATATCACACATATTCTCAACTGAATAATAGTCTGTATGACATGTCACCCATTTGTGACTTAGGGTCATTGGTGCCTGAATTTCAAGGTCAATTTTTTCAGTTCTGTTCTGGTCTTCTTTAACATCTTTTTGGTTGCCAAAAGGCAATATACATCCTATTTGCACATGTCCTGTGCAGATAGCACGTATATTTACATAAGGTCAGTGTCAAATTTGAAAAAATCATATTTCCTGAACCATGACACCTAGAAATATCAGGATTGTGTTTCTAGGTTAAAATAACCAGAGATATCCACTGTTAAAGTTACAGTTTGTCAATTCCTGACTGTAAATTAAGGCTACATTCAGACAACCGTATGGGGGACGTATGTACGTTTTATTTACATCCCCCATAGACGGCAATGGGCGCACGATGCCATACATGAGCTGTACCTGGCAGCACACGTGTGGCACCGTACCGTCCCGTAGCCGGGCGTAATATAGGACATGTCCTATCTTTCCCTGGAATCTGGTGCCGTGCGCCATACATTACAATGGAGAGGGGTGGGGGTGAGCAGCGCTGACGTGAGCCCGTTGTGCTACAGTATGACGGGCAGACGTTCATGTGAATGTAGCCTAAGGCTGCATTCGCACGAACGTATGAGGGACGTAGATAAGCTTGTGATTTAAAAAAAAAAATACAGATCTCAATTCCTGACTGTATATTAAGGCTACATTCAGATAACCATATGGGGGATGTATATACGTTGTATATACGTCCCCCATACACTGCAATGGGCGCACGCCGCCATACAGGAGCGGTACAGTGCAGCACATGTGCTATAAACACAATCCAGATGTTCTATTAAAGAGGACATTGGGGCAGATTTATCAAGCTGTCTGAAAGTCAAAATATTTCTAGTTGCCCATGGCAATTTTTACGTTATATATATATTCAGTAATAGAATTATTCTATAACGTTAAAGTCATGATTAAAAGATATCATCATTTACAGAAGAGCAGAACTTATTTCATGTACCAGGAAATTCAAATATGATAAAACAGTGGCACTTATAGATCCAGTCACCGTGACTGAGGTCATTTCCTTTTATTTCTTATCCATGGTCTCCTTCATTTTAAAATCAACATTTACAAGTATGCTAATGAACCGTAATTGCTCTGGGGGGTCTTACTCGAGCCCCTTAGTGCTCTGGCTTCACAATCTGTTTCACTGTCTCGCCTTCACCCTTGCTCCCTCAACACTTCCCTCCCTACTCTGCCTGATGTAATCTCACTGCAGGCAGTTTGCTCCTGCACTGTAACAGCCTATGAAGCTGCAGAACCCCCCGGATCATAAACATAATTTTAAAAGTTGATTTTAGAAGGCAGGAGACCATGGATAACAAATATAAGAAGTTTGCCACAGTCACAGTGCCTGAATCAATGAGCAAGTGTCCCTGGTTTATCATAATTGTTTTTCACAGCAGATTTGTTTTTTAATTGACATATAGGGAACCGCTTATCATAATAAATTTGACATTTGTTTTTTTCATGACATGTGAGACTTTAACTTGATAAAATAATTTTATTAATTACTTTCTTTATAGAATTAGCGAACAAATAACTAAAATCAGTCATTTGGCAAGTGATGGAATTGTATAAATTTTTATCAAAATATGTCATAAATATGAATCTGATTTCAGATTTCAGACAGGCTGGAGGGGGGCTCACTTCAAACGGTCATATCTGCTGAACTGTGGCAGCAAGAAACACATTCACGTTCAGGTGTCTTATTAACCCCATAGCGCAATAAGACGTACCCTTACGTCTTACTGCGCATGGGGGAGTATGAAGAGGGCTCACAGGCTGAGCCCTCTTCATACTCACCGGGCATTAGCTTCATAATGAAGCAAACGCCCGTCGCTAACACCCGCGATCGGTGCTTGCACCGATCGCGGGTGTTAACCCTTTGATTGCCGCCGGCAAAGCTGCCGGCAGCATTAAAGAGCCGGCGGCGCGTGGGCGCCGCCATCTTGGCTCCGATCGTCACTCCCCGTGACGTCACCGGGGAGCGGCGATCCGTTGCCATGACAGCCTGGGATCACACAAAGATCCCAGGCTGTCATGATCGAGGCTATCTATTATAATGTGCGATCTGCACATTATAATAGATGGTGTGCAAAATCCCCATATACTGCCATACTGTAGTATGGCAGTATATGGTAGGATCAATCAGACAACCTAGGGTTAAAGTACCCTAGGGAGTCTGTAAAATAGTAAAAAAAATAAATAAAAAAAAGTAAAAAAAAAAAAATTATATTAAAAAAACATAAAAATTCAAATCACCCCCCTTTCCCTAGAACTGATATAAATATAAATAAACAGTAAAAATCATAAACACAATAGGTATCGCCGTGTCCGAAAATGCCCGATCTATCAAAATATAATAACCGTTTTTCACTGCGTTAAACCCCGTAGCGGAAAATAGCGCCCGAAGTCGCAAATGGCATTTTTTTGCCATTTTGAAAAATAGAAAAGAATTCTATAAAAAGTGATCAAAATGTCGAACAGTCCTAAAAATAGAAGCATTGAAAACGTCATCAGAAGTCGCAAAAAATGACACCACCCACAGCTCCATACACTAAAGTATGAAAAAGTTATTAGCGCAAGAACACGGCAAAACGAAGAATTTTTTTTCTGTACAGGAGGTTTTAATTTTTGTAAATGTATGAAAACATTATAAAACCTATACAAATTTGGTATCCCCGTGATCGTATTGACCCAATGAATGAAATAGACATGTCATTTGGGGTGCACAGTGAAAGCTGTAAAAACCAAGCCCACAAGAAATGGCGCAAATGTGTTTTTTCATCATTTTCACTGCATTTAGAATTTTTTTCCCGCTTCCCAGTACACGGCATGGAATATTTAATACCATCACTACGAAGTGCAATTTGTTACGCAGAAAATAAGCCATCACACAGCTCTGTACATGGAAAAATAAAAAAGTTATAGATTTTTGAAGGTGGGGAGTGAAAAATAAAACCGCAAAAACGAAAAAGGGCCTGGTCCTTAAGGGGTTAAAGAGAGGAATCTCCCTTTAATACAGTATCAGGATTGTATCTCTAGATGGGGAGATTTTCTTCTTTAACCCCTTCATGCTCTGCAACGGATATATCCGTCGGAAAGCTATGAAGCGGGCTCATGGGCTGACCCTTTTCATACAGAGATGGGCTTTGCTGCATAAAACGAAATTAACAGTAAAAATCACAAACACGATTTTTACACCATTTTACATGACATAAAAAATGTAATAAAAAGTGATCAAAATATTGCACAGTCCTTGAAATGGTAGCGTGAAAATGTCAGCTCATTTTTCAATAAATGACCTCTCACACAACTCGGTACACCATAGTATGAAATTTTTTGAAAATGTATTAAAACCCAATAAAACCTATATAAATTTAGTATCACCGTGTTCGGACCGAACCAAAGAATAAAGCAGAGGTGTTATTTGGAGCGCACAGTGGAAGTCGTAAAAACTGAGTCAACAAGAAAGTGACGCAAATTAGTTTTTTTCCAATTCTACCATATTTGTAATTTTTTCCAGCATGGCATGGAATAATAAATAGTAAATAACGATGAAGTAAAATTGGTTAAAATAAGCCCTCACACAGCTCTGTACACTGAAAATTTTGAAAATGTAAAAAGCTGTAAAGTTATGGATTTTCACTGGTGGGGAACGAGAAATGAGCGAAAAAACCCTGCGTCCTTAAAGAGTTAAAAGGACATCAGAATTGTGTTTCTAGGTGCCACAGCCAATCTCCTCTCCACAGTCCCAACATGGTTATTACCTACAGAACCTGGAGTGTTGTCAGAAGCATGTGACTGATCACTGCAAGGTCCTGTAAACCTTTCATGTCATGATAGGACCAGAGAACTATTTGCAGCTGGGACTGGGTGTGAAGGTTATAGCACCTTGCCCAGGTGCCAATAGCCCACCTACAAAAAGACCCCACTATTATAATCTACATTTTACTCCACTTGTTTCACACTACTGCTGGACTGCACTTACATGCCTATTTTACCAGAAGTGATGGAGCTATCATTACTAGTGCATTAGTGAGGAAATTTGAAGGAACGGGCTGACAGGCGCTCCCGATAACCACCTTTTTTTAATCTGAGACGTAATATCTCTGAGAAAGATCAATAGGACTGCATTCTCCTCAATGTGTGGTACATTAACGGCAGCCATTACAGCATAACTCATTGTCCTCATAAAACTGTCTGATTTTATGGTCGTGCACAGATTACCAAAGAAAATGTGTTCCCCTCCCCCTGCCGCCGTTTCCTTCGCATTCTGTAAACCTTCTCAATCTTTGTACAATGTTCCCTGTTCGGCCTCAGTCCTGTCACCGTCCCCACAGCTCCTGAAGCCTTAAGCTTAGCCCTACCCTGCTGTGTCTTCATACTGGTTCCCATCATGTACACTGTTCATTCTTGACCTAGGAGCTGTCTGACCTGCGACATAATCATGCCAAGCTGAAGAAGCAACATTATGAAAAATCTGCAGAGCTTGCACATGCCAGTCGGCGCATGGAACAGCTAGAGGGGGAGGTGAAGAAACTGCGTCTTCGCGTGGAGGAACTAAAAAAGGAGCTGGGACAGGCAGAGGACCAGGTAACAGCTGTGCCACACCAGAGAACAAGGATATGTCTTTCATTATTTTACTAAGATTGTATAAAAGAAAAAAGAACCAGAAACGTAATTGGCTAAAGCAAAAAACTGTCATTCGTGACAGTGGGGCACATTTATTTAGAAAACCAGAAACTGAACTAAAAGTGCTATTTCCATGTATAATGCTTGGTGTGGCAATTCACTATGATCATGCGCTAGAAATCATGAATCTGTCGCTTCCCTGCACTGGCCCGACAAAGTACAATCTTTTTTGCGGCCCGACCGCCGGCATGCCCCCTGTGTCGCATGGAGGTTAGTGCCGCTGTGCCACAAAAGGGTCGTGTGCGGCACAATAGTGGCTTAGACACTTTTGGAATACCCGTGCACGCTGTTTTAGCCTAGAAGAACGTGCACAGTCCGACACAAGTACCCCAGTGAGTCTGTTACTGAGTATAAAATAATTACATTGTCATCAGATTCCCACCAGACCTTATACCACAGTCACAGCCTTTCCTTGTACTGTTACTGATATAACTCAATATTGTAGTGATAACTTACATTTTGATCAACCATGATATCCACACACCTAATACTACAGTAGTAGACTATAGCTAGTCTTTTGCTTCAATTGTTATTGGTACTTCACCACTTCAATGTAGGAACTAGGGTTGCATTAAATTGGCTTAGTTTTGCTCACCAGCCAGTCTGCCCGCCAGATACATCAAGAGGCCTAAGCCTCCTCATGTATTGGGTATGACAAGGAGGGGCGCTACCTCTATCATGCGCTGGCGCAGGGGCGCTGGCGTACGATAAGTCTCCCCCATTTTGTCAGTGGAATCCCTGGGAGACATAGAAACACCATATATGGACAGTTCATGATATTTCCCCAATGACGTGGCTCCTGCTCTGCCACTGGCCCGACACTACTATACAAAGGATTCCCTGCTACTAAGAGTCTGTAGAACTGGAAAAGTCAGTCAGTACCGAAAATGACAGCCAGTATTGAACCATATGAAAGTTTGAAAGTTTTGAATTGAACAAGTACCGAGGTTTCGATACATCGTGCAATCCTAGTAGGAACAACTATTTCACCTATTAGTACTGATAAGCAATCTCCATATCGTGTAAGAGAAGTTATAAAATTGCAATGGACATCACCAGACACTGGGGCTCATCTACTAAAGGTCCGCGGAGCGCATTTTCGTTGGGTTTCCTGCCGATTTCAGTTTTGCGACGAATGGCTCCAGGTTTTTGGCGCATGTGATCGAATTGTGGTGCATCGGCACCTGCTTGCACGTGACACAAATCGGGGGCGTGGCTGTCAGACAACCCGACGGATTCGGACAACGCGCAAGATTTAACATTTAGAATTGTGTCGAAAGATACGCACTTACAAGCACCGGGAAGAAGAAGGTGAACTCTGGCGGACCTTGCAGGGAAGCGACAGATGCAGGAACTCGGGCGCACAATCTTCATGAATCGCGTCGGACCGTCCAAATCGGGGGTTGCGACAGGACCAGGTAAGTAAATTTGCCCCATTGTGTTTCCTCCTTGGTGGTGCTTTTCCAGGCCTTTACTGCAGATATCTTTTGTTGTTGCTTGCTTGTGGGTCTTTCTGCTGTACATTTTATCTTATGCAAGTGATATGCATTCTAAATCAGGTTGAGATCTGATGACTGATTTGGTCTTAGTAGAATATTTCTTTTCTTTGTCTTATACAAATAACTCCTGGGTTGCTTTTGCAGTATGTTATTGGTCATTGTTCATTTGAAGTGTAAGGAGCCATCCGAACGAGCCTTTTGCATTTTGTCGAATGTGAGGACAAAGTATATCCTTGTACACTTCAGATTTCATCCTTGTGCTTCTGTCTTTAGTCACGACACTAGTGATCCAGGGCCACTGGAAGTCATCTATACCCTTGCCATTACACTGCCTCCACCACCTCCACCATGTTCAATAGAGGATGCAGTGTAGTTTTGGTGTTGAACCGTTCCAACCCTTTTCCATGCTTTCTTCTTTGCATCACCAAAGTACCACAGACTGGTACCAGAGTGTTGGTACTTTTCAGGCTGGCTAAAGGATTGCATCTTGAGGTGAACCCTCTGTATTTGTTCTCATGAAGTCTTTAAAGGGAACCAGCTCTTAAACCCAAAAACATACCTTGTAGTGCCTGTTAAGTGTTCTGTAGGCATGTCCTTATAACGGTCCAAAGCTGCCTTTATCCTGAAAAATAAAGTTATATGCACGGAGAGGTACCAGTCAGGGGGTTGAGGTTCGGGGTACAGGAGTACCTTACAAGCCCCGCCTCTTTCCCTTTGTCGAGACAATACCTGCTCTGGATCTCCAGCGCCTCTCTGTCCTATGACGCTCGTTTTGCATGCGCAGTGCGCCTGTTATCTCTCCTTCAACTCTGCGCATACCCAGAGGGAGAAACGTGCACTGCGCATGCGCCACCTGCAGTACACTTCGACACTTCACAGGCGGCACAAGATTTTAAACGGGCGCTGTAGGATAGATATGGGCTCAACAGAGGGAAGAGGCTGCCTGGTGGGTGGTTGAGCGCTTGACTCCTGTTCCCCGAACCTCATCCCCCTGAAGGCTACCTCTCTGTGCATATAACTTTATTTTTCGGGATAAAGGCAGCATTGGACCATTATAAGGACATGCTTAGAGAAACCACTATGTTTGTGGTTTTATGAGCTGTGCGGCTGATGACAGCTTCCTTTTAAGCTAAACTTAGATACTGATCTACATTGTGGAGAGTGCTCTTTACTTGGGTGGATGTTGACTTTTCTTCACAATGGAAAGGATTCTATAATCATTCTCCACTTTTCTTTTCTTTTTTTAGCCTTATGATGGTCTGTTTTTCTTTCGTTGAGAACTTCTTTCACCACATGTTGTGGGTTTACTGCAGCATCTTCCGAATGCAAAAGTCACACCTAGAATCAACCCCAGACCTTCTACCTGCTTTACTGATGATAGGTTATTAAGACCATTCAATGCCTGTAGAAATAATTGTCCAATAATGTTTGCTACCTATTGAAGAGCTGTGATTCCTATACCCCTTCTCCAATTACCATGAAAATACTTTTAAAATAAATCAGTCACCTTGATTTACCTACCAAAGTAACATAGGGCTATATCAACGCATGCCTCACATACCTTTGTTTATATTTTCCAGCTGCCGTTTCCATGCCGAAATGCAAATGAGAGTGATGTGCTTTACAGGGCGTTAGCCCCCCTGAAACACAAAGTCTCATTTACATATTTGAAGTTTGAAGTTTTGCCATGAAAGTAGCAGCAGGCCAATAAAAACATGTATGGCATAACATGTATGCATGGCACATGTGTGCATAGCCTTACATAAAATAGAAGTTAATTTGGGTAGGTAAATGGTAGCAGCATATTCCATTTAAATTAAACCTGAGAGTCTGCAGTAGAAATCCTAATTGATTTATATAACTGTATCTCGAATATGTTGTGGTAAACGCCTATAAATCCAAAACTTGTTTCACTGTCCACATACTTTTGCACCTAGTTGTACATATATTCGGACACAGGGGCTGTTAAAGTCATATTGGTTGTCGGTCACCCAGCTTTCTAGATATAACTGTACTTAGCAGGCAGCATCTCCATACTTAGTTGATATGGTCTAGAGCAGGTTGCAAACCCACGATTTGTGGCCTCTGTCCTGCTGCCTGACAGACACCAATAAGCACTTCCATCACTGATGGAAGCGCACATTGGCCTAGGAGCCTGGTAGCAGTGAGTAGAGTTCACTCTGAATATGCGCCAGTGTCATTCATTATTTTTTGCCTGCTCTGTAGACTACTGAATTATTGCTTGTCTACACTGGGGTCTCCAAAGTTATGAGTCATGTTCTCTGGGTTCTCCAGCATTCTCACTAAAAGGCTCTCGGGTCTCCAGCATTATCACTCAATTGGTCTGGGTCTCTAGCATTATCACTCATCGGCTCTGGCTGACAATCTCTCCCTCTAGTATAAATAGTCTGATTTGGGGTCTCCAGCACTATAACTTGTCTGCTCTGGGGTCAATAGCATTATTGCTTTTCTGCTCTGGGTTCCTCAGCATTAATATTAGTGTCTTCTCTGGGGTCTCTCCATTTTTATTAGTGTCTTCGCTAATTATTTGTTTCCTGATCTGGGGTATGTACTAGTTATTCAGTGTTTAGTTTCTGCAGCTGTACTATGGTATATACAGTATAATTTGTGGGTTGCCATTGTGTGCTGGTCTGTGCATTTAGGGTACTGGTTATTTATGCAGCCCCTTGAAGTTGAGCAGTATGACCACACATGCCTTTGGACCTATAAAGGTTTTGCACCACTTATCTAGGGATAGCTTCACACCATTGTATGATTGTTGCCTTTTCCTTTTACAATTGCAGATAGACGAGGCACAGAATCAAATGCGCAAATTACAGAGATCCCTCGATGAACAGACTGAAATGAATGAAAATCTGCAGGTGCAAGTTGAACATCTACAGTCCAGGTGAATAGCGAAAACAAAATGCTTATGTGTGTCACTATATGGATGAAGCAAATGTCTATTTACAGGCACCTAGAATACAGATTATTTAGAGCCAGCAATGTCCTCACATGCTCATCATGTAAACTGTACAGAACCACTCATTGGGGGACATGTATCTTTATTTCTGCTAGTCAAATTGTCGCAATTTTGCGTCTTTTGCCGTATTTGCGACTTTTGCTGTCGTTTTTCAAATGTACCTTGGTCTGCACCTTGTTTTCCAGATGTTCTGTGCGACTTTTTAGTTATGTATCACTTTTTTTTTGCTTATTTTTGCTACTTTTTAGGCGCAAATTTGCACCTGGTCCAGGGCAGGTGCAAAGGAAGGATTTTTTTTCATGGATCCGATTTTAACATGTAAATTGGAATGATTTCACATGCTTTAAATGTTTAAAATTTTGCACCGTAACCTGTAAATCTGAAATTTTTAAAAAATAATTTTTAAAAATCCTTAATGTTACCTATAAGGATGCGGTCACACGTTGCATTTTGATTGCATTTTAATTGCTTTTTGAAACACATTACAACAGCTGAGAAGAGGTGATTTGGCTAATAACATTACTGTTAACATTTTGCATTTACAAAACGCAATATAAACATGACATTAATGCATGCGCTAGCATCACGTTTACTATGCTTTTTGTAAATGCAAATGTTAACAGTAATGTAATTAGGCAAATCACCTCTTCTCAACTGTTGTAATGTTTCGAAACGCAATTAAAATGCAATGAAAACGCAATGTGTGACCACACCCTTAACACCACATGTATCATCTCCCTGGGGTGTGACTAGAGTACTTAAAAATCCAGGACACAGCCTCAAATCCAAAATTTACAGTATTGTCTTCTCCTGTATATAACCCCCTCACGTGGCTTGTGTCCATGTGGATTTGAGACAATTGCAACAAAAAGTCTCAAAAAGAAGCCAAAATTTGCGCCTGCCAGGATAGGAAAACCTGAACATGTATAACAAGTAAAAAGACCGGATCATACATAACGCGCAAAAAATAGCTGAAAAATGTCTCAAAAATTCACCAAAGGAAAAAAAAAACTATGATACATGTCCCCCATTGACATTTGTCATAGTTTATGAACTTTTTTTTTTTTTATAAATCCTTTATTTAACGATTAGTTTATGAACTTTTTAATAAAGAATAATGAACTTTTATGAACTTTTGAATCACCTTTATTCTCACATTGTATAGAATATATACAAACGCCCATGTTCTTGTATATCTATAGACTATATAGAAACTCATATATTTTTGTCTGTGCACACCATAGAGACTACAAACTGAACCACTCATATAGACTGCTAAGAATTGGTCTATGTTGTCATATACAAGAGCACCTTAACTATATAGAACAATACTATACACACAGAACAAGAGTCTTTACTTGAAGCATATCTGATTGAGGTAGTCATTAATTATGGATGATATGTTCTTTCCATCCAGCTAATGTTGAGCTTGCCTCATAGTGACTGTCTGTCTCCTACAGGTTGCGGCGGCAACAGAACCCTCCCTTGTTTGGGAAGCTGCGCAGCTCTCGATTTGGAAATGATGACACTGGGGAGACAGGAAGTGACCCTGATGAGGATGATCTTCAGATCCAAGTGCCTTAGCCAAATCATTCCTGGTTCTTGCAGTGTTCTGTCTGGGTTTGTCACTCCAGAGTGCTCAACACCTGGAGATGTGGGGGGAGCTTTCTCTGCAGATATAATGGTGTTATCCTGATGGTAAAATACCTAATGGAAAGCTAGCACTGACCCTCAGTCCTCCCATAACAGGTTCTATATCTCTGTGACCACTACCCGTGATAGACCTAGATCTAAGCAGCCAGAATGGTCCCCTTACTTCATAGTATTTCTAGTGGATCTCCGCTTGATGATAGATTCAGCTGGATGGGACTGTCTATATGATCAGTATTTAATGGCTTTGAGGTATATAAATGCTATTTAATGGACTATATACTCCCAGCACATATACCACAGAACTATAATGGACTACATACCCTTGACAGGTACATAATTCAATCATAATGCGCCGATAGACCTCCAACAGATGAATGAAAGGTACAACGTTACATGGCCTTCCAGTACACATAGATCTGTGATAGACTTGCAGCAAATATAACAGCTATTTTTAAGACTATATATCTTTATTACAGGTATGTAAGAAATATACAATGAACCACTGATTGGTAAATGATGGGCTACAAAATTACATAATTGTTGTAAATTTCCTACTCTGTGTCCTCAGATGAATAGACCTTCCAAATAAATAGAGCAGCTAAGAAGTTAGTGAAGGGATTGTATGAGCTATCCTTCATGGATGGACTGTGACCAATTGCCCCCCCCCAGTGGACTTTATGTCTCATATATGTAAAATGTGGCCCTGTATGTGACCATGTTTATATAATATGTATTGAGGGGTTCATCTAAAAATAGAACCCCGTCAGAAGGTAGCCGTGCCTTACTGCCATATTGAACCTCAGATGATATATATGGGATTTATCACTGTTTCTTTATCAGTTTTCTGGTGTAGAAGCAGTGAAATAATCGCAAATTCTTGCGCAGTGCAAAGATTTGTGATTAAAATAGCGAATACGCCACCTCCACACCATGTGGAGCCAGTGGCTCTTATACAAAACTACGTGAGGTTGGACCTGGCCTAGTTTTGCACAGCCTAAGCCTCTTGATGTATCTGGCCGGACACTGGGGGGTGGATGGTGGGCACTATCAAACGGTGCTGCAGGAGCACTGGCATCTGATAAATCTCCCTGTGAGTGTATGTCACCTTATGTTACTAGTATTTTCTTCAGGATCAGCAGGACCTGATTCCAGCTAAATGGAGAACCACCCCCTCCCCTGCTTGGTTTCTCCGCTGTCCTTCCATAGAGCTCCTTTCTATGTTCCAGGGCAGACTATGCACAGTGCCTTGTATTTATAATCTGTTTTATATATTTTTTTGTTTGTTCAGCCATGTTCAAGGAAATAAACAGTAAACCCATTTTATACAAAGACTACATGTCTAGTTTGGTGTCAAGAATTTTGTTTTGAAGTGACACTGGACTGCTGCCTTACATATACAGTGAGTCTGTAAATTATCCAGACCCCTTTACATTTTTTCTTTGTTTCATTGTAGCCAATTGGTAAAAAAGATCAAAAAATCACAAAATTGTTTGCTCGTTCATGTACACTCTGCACCCCATCTTGAAAGAATAAAAAAAAAAAAAGAAATGCAGATATTTTTGCTAATTTATGAAACAAGAAAAACTTAAATATCACATAGTCATAAGTATTCAGCCCCTTTGCTCAATATTCAGTAGCACCTCTTGAGCTATTACGGCCATGAGTCTTCTTGGGAATGATTCAACAAGTTTTTCACACCTGGATTTGGGAATCCTCTGCCATTCTTCCTTGCAGATCATCTCCAGTTGCCTCAGGTTGGATGGTGAATGTTGATGGAGGCCGTTTTCAAGTCTTTCCAGGCATGCTCAATTAGGGTTAGGTCCGGGCTCTGGCTGGGCCAGTCAAGAATGGTCACAGAGTTGTTCTGAAGCCACTGCTTTGTTATTTCAGGGTGATGGCAAACGTGGCGTTTTGAACACGTTTTTGAGCAGTCCGTCAAAAAACGCATGCGTTTTTGACCAGTTTCAATCAAGATAATAAGTCAAACTTGTCAAAAAACGCATGCTGCTTAAAAACGGGCCAAAAACGCCATGTGTGCCATCACCCTTAGCTGTGTGCTTAGGGTCATTATCTTGTTGAAAGGTGAATCTTTGACCCAGTCTGATGTCCAGAGACCAGAAAGAGATTTTCATCCAGGATATCTTGCCCACATTCATCTTTCCTTCAATTGCAACTAGTCATCCTGTCCCTGCAGCTGAAAAACACCCACATAGCAAGATGCTGCCGCCACTTTTAGGTTTGTATTTGGCAGGTGATGAGCAGTGCCAGGTTTTCACCACACATAGCACTTAGAATTAACACCAAAAAGTTCAGTCTTACTCTCATCAGATGAGAGAATCTTATTGTTCATTGTCTGGCAGTCTCTGAGCATTGTCTCTGAGGTCCTTGGGCAGTTCCTTAGATCTCATGATTCTCATTTGCTGTGTCAAGCACTGTCATTTAGACAGGTGTGTGCCTTTCCTAATCAAATCCAATCCATTTAATTAAACACATCTGGACTCCAATGAAGGAGTAGAACCATCTCAAGGAGAATCAGAAGGAAATGGACATCATGTGAGTTAAATGTCACAACAAAGGATGTGAGGACCATGTGATATTTCAGATTTTCTTGTTTAATGAATTAGCAAACGTGTCTCAGACATTTCTTAAATATGTGTGCAAGCAGTTTACACTGAAAAGAATGTGCATAAGGGTGACGTTACAGGTTGCGTTCTTGAACCGTTTTAAAGTATGACTTTTTGAATGTTTACCATATGTTTGGCTGCTTTGAACCTGTTTATCTTCATTTCTAGAAGTGTAGGCAGTTGTAAAACAGATTAAAAACAGGCAAACACATGGTAAACATTCAAAAACACAAGCTTTAAAATGGTCCAAAAACGTGATGTGTGGCATCCCCCAAACTAGTGCAGGGACCTTAGTAAATGTGGGCCACTAGGAAAAAGAAATTCTGTGGATCCAGCACTTGTGGTAAGAAAGTTAAAATAGCATATACTTTATTGGTTTCCAAAAGTCATAAAAAATTCTTTACAGAAAAAACATGGAATGCACCGTGAGTGCTAAATAGACATAGTGGTGCCTGTTAAAAAAAATGCATAGTAGCGGACCTACGCGTTTCGGCCGTATAATGTGTATAATGTTTTAGAGAAATAGCTGATTGTTGCACAATTACTTGTTTAGTAGAAATACATTGTATCTGATCTATTATTAAGACCTTGTGGGTATCGCGTGTCTAATTTAAGGATCCAGTGTATTTCTCTGTTTCTCAGTTTGTGTGTTCTGTCTCTCCCCGTAATGGGGCCATGACTTTTTACACAAACTGAGAAACCGAGAAATACAGTGGATCCTTAAATTAGACACACGATACCCACAAGGTCTTAATAATAGATCAGATACAATGTATTTCTACTAAACAAGTAATTGTGCAACAATCGGCTATTTCTCTAAAACATTATACACCTATCTATACAAAGCACGCCCCTTCCACCCAACCTCCAATGCGCATGTCCTCGTTAGCGCTAACACAATTACACCTGATAGCTCAGCATAAGTACTATGCTTTATTCAGAAGCAGACAGACCATGAATAAGGGCAACAAGCAAGGTTACGCCCAAAACGCGTAGGTCCGCTACTATGCATTTTTTAACAGGCACCACTATGTCTATTTAGCACTCACGGTGCATTCCATGTTTTTTCTGTAAAGAATTTTTTATGACTTTTGGAAACCAATAAAATATATGCTATTTTAACTTACCACGAGTGCTGGATCCACAGAATTTCTTTTTCCAAGTCCTATACCTGGAGTGGCACAGGCTTCCTTTTGTCTCATGACCCGGGCACCGTTCACACTGCTTATGTGGATACCGGGTACAGGACTGCTTCCCATTGAACACCGGCTGATAAGGTGAGCTGAAAGCCTCCATTCCTTCTAACACCTATATCTTTCCATGTTTTAAATGTGGGCCACTGTATATGTTAAATGCACTATAATGTACACATACAACCTGTTCATTACCCATCTAACATGTACAGGAAATGTTGTACACAGAATAATATATGTAATATGTGCTCATTCCCCTATAATCTACACATAAAGCCTATTCTTTTCCCATCTAGGATGCTCAGGGAATTCAGTACAATTCAATATATATGTTATATATTTTCATTCCACTAAGGCAGTGATGGCAAACCTTTTGGAGACTGAGTGCCCAAACTACAACCAATATCCATTTATACGTCACAAAGTGCCAACATGACAATTTAAGTAGTAACTTATTGATCCCTGCTGTATCACAGGTTTCAATTGTATTGGCGTCCTGAGTTCACCAATACATTAGAAAGATGATGGGGAAATTTGGATTGTAGCTTCCCTCCTGGGTCCCCTTAAGAGGAAGAATCATGGGACCCTGAACAGGAGCTCCAACGTTAATCCATCTCTATCCACACCTTCCCGCTCCTCCTGTTTAAAAGGATGTTGCTTTAAAATGGCGCTGAGCAAGGCATGTGGTCTTGGACCACAGGATGAAGCTTTGAGTCCTGTCTGGCAAACTCTATGTTGGTGTGAAGGCCTGAGTGCCCACAGAAAAGGCTTTGAGTGCCACCTCTGGCACCCGTGCCATGGGTTCGCCACCACTGCACTAAAGGGTGGATTAAAGTTAGAGGGGCCACTGGCTGTAAAATCTGTGATTGAAGGTTGCCACTGAGGGTGCGTTCACACGTTGCAGTTAAAACTGCATCGCAATCAGCTTTGAGGTGGGTTTAGGTGCAGTTTTGTCAATTTAACAGGTGAAAGACATGAACTGAACGAGTGAATTTGGTCCCGTTCCACCACATCCCAAAGATGCTCTATTGGATTGAGATCTGGTGACTGTGGAGGCCATTTGAGTACAGTGAACTCATTGTCATGTTCAAGAAACCAGTCTGAGATGATTCCAGCTTTGTGACATGGCGCATTATCCTGCTGAAAGTAGCCATCAGATGTTGGGCAGAAGAAATCGCAGCAGAAATCGAGACTCATCAGACCAGGCAACGTTTTTCCAATCTTCTACTGTCCAATTTCGATGAGCTTGTGCAAATTGTAGCCTCAGTTTCCTGTTCTTAGCTGAAAGGAGTGGCACCCGGTGTGGTCTTCTGCTGCTGTAGCCCATCTGCCTCAAAGTTGGACGTACTGTGCGTTCAGAGATGCTCTTCTGCCTACCTTGGTTGTAACGGGTGGCGATTTGAGTCACTGTTGCCTTTCTATCAGCTCGAACCAGTCTGCCCATTCTCCTCTGACCTCTGGCATCAACAAGGCATTTCCGCCCACAGAACTGCCGCTCACTGGATGTTTTTTCTTTTTCGGACCATTCTCTGTAAACCCTAGAGATGGTTGTGCTTGAAAATCCCAGTAGATCAGCAGTTTCTGAAATACTCAGACCAGCCCTTCTGGCACCAACAACCATGCCACGTTCAAAGGCACTCAAATCACCTTTCTTCCCCATACTGATGCTCGGTTTGAACTGCAGGAGATTGTCTTGACCATGTCTACATGCCTAAATGCACTGAGTTGCCGCCATGTGATTGGCTGATTAGAAATTAAGTGTTAACGAGCAGTTGGACAGGTCTACCTAATAAAGTGGCCGGTGAGTGTATAAAGCTGAGTGTATGTGTGCGTGTATTTGTATGTATGTCCACTAATGGAATCTTTTCCAATCACTGAATTTTGCACAGACGCTCTCTGTGACTCAGGTCATAGACTCCGTTTTGAGCTGAAATTTATCAGAAATTTCTGAGGTAAAACTGGTACAGTTGCCTATGAAAACCAATCAGAGACCGGCTGTAATTTTATAAATAGCTGTGCAAAAATTAAACTTGAGCTCTGATTGGTTGCCATGGCCAAGTAGAGCAGTTGTGCTCTCAGACACTTCTGATAAATCTCCCCAGACAAAGAGGTGGTCGGAGACGGTCTGAGACTGAAAGAGACGGTCAGCGCCAGTCACTGAAAGAGACGGTCAGCGCCAGTCACTGAAAGAGATGGTCAGCACCAGTCACTGAAAGAGACTGTCAGAGGCAGTCACTTATAGAGACGGTCAAAGACAGAGAATTTCAGAGACGGAGACAGTCACTGAGAGAGACGGTCAGAGGCAGTCACTGAGGGAGACGGTCAGAGGCAGTCACTGAGGGAGACGGTCAGAGGCAGTCACTGAGGGAGACGGTCAGAGGCAGTCACTGAGGGAGACGGTCAGAGGCAGTCACTGAGGGAGACGGTCAGAGGCAGTCACTGAGGGAGACGGTCAGAGGCAGTCACTGAAGGAGACTGAAAGAGACAGACACTGAAGGAGACAATCAGAGGCAGTCACTGAAAGAGATGGTCAGCACCAGTCACTGAAAGAGACTGTCAGAGGCAGTCACTTATAGAGACGGTCAAAGACAGAGAATTTCAGAGACGGAGACAGTCACTGAGAGAGACGGTCAGAGGCAGTCACTGAGGGAGACGGTCAGAGGCAGTCACTGAGGGAGACGGTCAGAGGCAGTCACTGAGGGAGACGGTCAGAGGCAGTCACTGAGGGAGACGGTCAGAGGCAGTCACTGAGGGAGACGGTCAGAGGCAGTCACTGAGGGAGACGGTCAGAGGCAGTCACTGAGGGAGACGGTCAGAGGCAGTCACTGAGGGAGACGGTCAGAGGCAGTCACTGAGGGAGACGGTCAGAGGCAGTCACTGAAGGAGACTGAAAGAGACAGACACTGAAAGAGACAATCAGAGGCAGTCACTGAAAGAGACAATCAGAGGCAGTCACTGAAAGAGACAATCAGAGGCAGTCACTGAAAGAGACAATCAGAGGCAGTCACTGAAAGAGACAATCAGAGGCAGTCACTGAAAGAGACAATCAGAGGCAGTCACTGAAAGAGACAATCAGAGGCAGTCACTGAAAGAGACAATCAGAGGCAGTCACTGAAAGAGAAGGTCAGAGATGGAGACAGTCAGTGACAGAGAAACACATAGAGTCAAAGAGAGAGATAGATATAAATATAATGGGCCACATTTATCACTTGTTTTTTCTGTTGTTTTTGCGCCTTTTCGTTTAGGCGCACCTTTTTTGCGCCATTTTTGCGATTAAACGCCAAATTAGCCGCGCAGCAAAAATAACCACCTTTCCCTCATCTATCGTTCAATTCCAGATGTTTTGCTGCGCCTAATGATATTCATCAAGTGCGACTTTTGCATTTAGGCGCAAAAACGGGCGCAAAAACACTCCAGCTCGAAGGTGGCGTTATCTGAGAAGAAAGCACCGAGCCCCTTTGCAGAAGAGCTCATTTCTAGCAGCAAAGCTCAGCCAGACACTGGAACATATAATAGATACAATTAGATACACTGCAGACAGGAGCTGCAGACTCTATTTACAGTTCATCACTTCTATTTACAAAATATTCTGCAAAACGCTGAGCTCAAAGCAAGAGAGAAGAGAAGTTTGCAGAAGCTTGCAGAATTTTGCAGATACTGCAAACAAGTGTCCCCCATGTAATTCTGCACAGTGTCTGAGGGGGATATTGTGCAGAATTACAGGGGTGCAGCAGGAGACCAGCACTGGGGGATCCCCTCCAGGAGAAGCCCCTGCTGAGGAGGTCACTGGCTGCAGGGTGTCACACACCTGGGTGCTGCTGTGAGTGTTATCTCCATTCTGGGCTGTGGGAGAAGCAGAGAGGAGCTTGTAGCAGGATCACATGTAAGTGCCCGAATCTAACATTGCGCCTAAACTGTGCCTAAACTGTGTTAAAGT
Source organism: Engystomops pustulosus (assembly GCF_040894005.1). Lineage (NCBI taxonomy): Eukaryota > Metazoa > Chordata > Amphibia > Anura > Leptodactylidae > Engystomops > Engystomops pustulosus. Next base: position 77,053,377 of record NC_092417.1, on the reverse strand, counting down.
AAAGTGATTAATAAGAGGCAGAAAATATACTTATCACAGATGGTTGTAGCTTGTGATAATTCTGGCAAAACAGTGCGCCCGAATTTAGGCGCAACTACTACACTTAGGCGCACAGAAGTGATAAATGTGGCCCAATATTTTTTGTTAACCCTTTCTATTTTGTTATAGCTAAGTGCAGTTATTTCCTATTCCGGGCACCACCAGGATCTACAGCTGGTATAAAATAAACAGTAAAAATCATAAACATGTCAGGCACCACCACGTCCCAAAATGCCCAAAATGAATAATTGAATAAAAAATGATCACATGGTCATATAGGTCCCAAATTGTTATACATTAAAATGTCAGCTCAAAAAATTACACCTTGGTCTGTACACCAAAATGTGAAAAAGTTATTTGCCAAAATGGCAAATATTTCTTTTTGTACCAAGGGTTTATTACAACTAAAATCTAATAAAACCTATATAAACTTTTTTTTGTCAAGTTCACTGCACTTCAATTTTTTTCCAGCTCTCCAGTACATTGCATTGAATACATGTCTGTTCACAGACAAATAAAAAAGTTATTGAGGGAAGAAATAAAAAAAGGCTGAGTCCTACAAGGGTTAAAGTATACATATGCATGTACACTGAATTGTCTACACAGATAAATGTGTTATACCTGTTAATTAAAGTAGACATGTACAACTTGTTCATTCCCCCTATAAGAAGCATAGGAAACTCATTATATCTCTCTTTATTCCTTTATTAATTAGTTTTAATGCTCATTATGTTTCTTCATTCCTTTTGTATGTCGTTTGTATATTCTGTATAGCGGTGTAAGTGTCAGGTGTTTATGTGTCACTGTTTGTAAAAAAAATATCCTGCAACAAATGCAGGGTGTCCGCTCACCGTGATTTGCCGTGTCCATATGTATGTACCTACCGGTGATATGTGATGGAATGGAGCAGCCTAGATGCCCCACCCCAACTGGTGTAGTGGTATGCGCCGGTCCTCCCCCGTATTAAGATCTGTGGATTTGTCCATTGAATGTCGGAGGGGGAACCGGGCAGTGACAGAAGCGGAGCCGGGAGGAGGATGAGGAGAGCCGGGCCGGGGCAGCTGCGTCATGGCCTCCAACTCCACCGACATCGTCAGACAGGGCTACGTGCGGATGAAGAGCAGAAAACTCGGGGTGTGTATAGATGTAATGGACCATACCCGCCATTCACGTCACAAAAGCCTTTTCTGCATAAGCGCTCTTATGATCACTGCACCCCAACAATCAGCCACTGCATGATCCCCATTAACACGCCCTGTATGAGGAATGCACCCCAATAAACAACGCCCTACCTGATGGCTACACCCGAACAAGCAACCATAGCATGACCAGTACATACCGACAATCTGCTGATCCCTATCACTACATGTACTGTACCCTGGTATAATCCCTACAACCCCAAATTACTACATTACCTTATCCCATTATAATCCAAAATAATCTCTATTACTACATGTACTGTACCCTGGTATAATCCCTACAAACCCAAATTACTATGTTACTGTATCCCATTATAATCCGTAATAATCTCTATTACTACATGTACTGTACCCTGGTATAATCCCCACAAACCCAAATTACTATGTTACTGTATCCCATTATAATCCATAATAATCCTTATCACTACATGTACTGTTCCCTGGTATAATCTCTACAAACCCAAATTACTACATTACTGTATACCATTATAATCCATAATAATCCCTACTACTACATTTACTGTACCCTGGTATAATCCATACAAACCCATATTACTACATTACTGTATACCATTATAATCCATAGTAATCCATATCACTACATGTACTGTACCCTGGTATCATCCATACAAATCCCTATTACTATATGTACTGTGTACCATGTCATAATTCCAACAATTCCCTAATACTACATGTACTGTATCCTGTTATAATCCCTACAAATTTCTATTACTACATGTACTGTGCAGTGTTCTAATCCCTACAAACCTCTATTACTACATGTACTGGAGCCTGTTATAATCCCTAGAAACCCCTATTACTACATTTATGTATCTTGTTATAATCCATAATAATCCCTATTACTTAATGTACTGTACCCTGTTATAATCCCTAAAAACCCCTATTACTACATGTACTGTATCCTGCTATAACCCCTACTAATCCCTTTTACTACATGTACTGTATCCTGCTATAACCCCTACTAATCCCTATTACTACATGTACTGTATCCTGCTATAACCCCTACTAATCCCTATTACTACATGTACTGCATCCTGCTATAACCCCTACTAATCCCTATTACTACATGTACTGTATCCTGCTATAACCCCTACTAATCCCTATTACTACATGTACTGTACCCTGTTATAACCCCTACTAATCCCTATTACTACATGTACTGTACCCTGTTATAACCCCTACTAATCCCTATTACTACATGTACTGTATCCTGCTATAACCCCTACTAATCCCTATTACTACATGTACTGTACCCTGTTATAACCCCTACTAATCCCTTTTACTACATGTACTGTATCCTGCTATAACCCCTACTAATCCCTATTACTACATGTACTGTATCCTGCTATAACCCCTACTAATCCCTATTACTACATGTACTGCATCCTGCTATAACCCCTACTAATCCCTATTACTACATGTACTGTATCCTGCTATAACCCCTACTAATCCCTATTACTACATGTACTGTACCCTGTTATAACCCCTACTAATCCCTATTACTACATGTACTGTATCCTGCTATAACCCTTACTAATCCCTATTACTACATGTACTGTACCCTGTTATAACCCCTACTAATCCCTATTACTACATGTACTGTATCCTGCTATAACCCCTACTAATCCCTATTACTACATGTACTGTATCCTGCTATAACCCCTACTAATCCCTATTACTACATGTACTGTACCCTGTTATAACCCCTACTAATCCCTATTACTACATGTACTGTACCCTGTTATAACCCCTACTAATCCCTATTACTACATGTACTGTACCCTGTTATAACCCCTACTAATCCCTATTACTACATGTACTGTATCCTGCTATAACCCCTACTAATCCCTATTACTACATGTACTGTATCCTGTTATAACCCCTACTAATCCCTATTACTACATGTACTGTATCCTGCTATAACCCCTACTAATCCCTATTACTACATGTACTGTATCCTGCTATAACCCCTACTAATCCCTATTACTACATGTACTGTACCCTGTTATAACCCCTACTAATCCCTATTACTACATGTACTGTACCCTGTTATAATCGCTACACACCCCTAGTACTACAAACTGTATTCTGTTCTAATCTGTGCGGATCCTTATTATTATTATATGTACTGTACTTTGTTATAATACCTACAAATCTCAATCACTACATGTACTTTGTTAAGTTACCTTGTTAAAATCCTTACAAATCCCTATTACTACATGCACCATACCTTGTTCTAACCCTACCAACCTCTTCTACTACATGTACTGTATCCTGCTATAATCCTACAATCCTACACTGTCCTGTAACACTGACAGCAAATAAAAATTCTTTTTGGTGCCTGGACTTCCCCTGATTTTGGGAATATTTGAGCTGCTGATTTCTCTCTAGTTTATGAGACGTTGATGCAGTGAGTACCTTGTTCTTATTACTATGACTCTTATAGCTGATTATTGTGCAAATCACCGAAACAAGGGTTTCAGTGACTGATGGAAAATCTCTATTGCAGTCTGCAGCCACATAATATGCCATTCATTTTCTAAATATCTAATTTCTATTTCTAACAATATTGAGTGAAAACTACTATACTTCACACAATGTCAACTAGTGTCATTTCCAGAATCAGGGCCCCAGGCATACCTAAAAACAGTTCCAACTTTTAAGGCACCAAAATGAGCGTTCCCCAGTGTAATCTTTACCAATATCTGTTATTGCCTGGACTCTACGGTTGATATAATCCATACTAATCTCTATTATTTATTGTACAGTTATGTGATGTAATCCTTTCTCATTCCTATTACTGCATGTACAGTACTATGATATAATTCACTGTAATTCCTAATATACAATGACATTATCTTTACTTATCTATGTTACTGAATGTACAATACAGTGATATAATCCCACTATCCCTATAAGTGAATATACATTACACTAATATAATCCTACTAACCCTATAAATTAATGTATGGTACATCCAACAGCGAGGAAGCAGCACTCCAAGTTTCAGTAGTGGTATTTATTTCACCAGTGGAAAAAGATACAACGTTTCAGCTATCTCTATGTAGCCATTTTCAAGTATGGTACAGTGATATAATCCTACTAACCCTATAAGTGAATGTATGGTAAAGTGATATAATCCTACTAACCCTATAGTGAATGTACAATATAGTGATATAATCCTACTAAGCCTATAAGTGAATATACAATACAGTGATATAATCCTACTTATCCCATAAGTGAATGTACAATACAGTAATATAATCCTACTAACCCTATAAATGAATGTACAATACAGTGATATAATCCTACTAACCCTATAAGCGAATGTACAATACAGTGATATAATCCTACTAACCCTATAAGAGACTGCATGATACAGTGATATAAATCTACTAACCCTAAGTGAATGTATGGTAGTGATATAATTCAACTAACCCTATAGGTGAATGTATGGTACAGTGATACAAACCTACTAACCCTATAAAGTGAATGTATGATACAGTGATATACGGTAATCCTACTTAGGCTGCATTCACACACATGTATGGGGGACGTATATATGGCCGCGTATGTACGGCCGATATACGTCCCCCATACACTTCTATGGGCTCACGCCCTGTACAGGAGCGGTAGGGTGCACCACACGTGTGCCATGCGCTATATACTCCTCTATATACTGCGCTCACCCCCTGCTCCTCTCTGCTACGGTACGGCGGGCATACATCGTGTGCCTGTAGCCTAACCCTGTAAATTAATTTACGGTATAGTGATTTATTTCTAGTTTCCTAAACCTGTGGCTCTGCACTCATCCTTTCTGCGTGTTATAAGACACTTTTGTACATAAAGTCCAACAGCACTTGCAAATTTTAAACTTGCTATATACTCCTTGGGTGGCTTATTGGTAGGCGTGGGACATCAAGAAACCCAGCTCTGTCCATAGTGTATTGGCACTCTGGCAACTTGTTAATGGTGCAACATGCACTGTTGCACTAAGTTTATGTGTTAGGTGGGTGTTGCGCCCCTATCTGTCAGAAATTAAAGGACACCTGTCATCAGGTCTCTGTAACAAATTCTGTCACCACTACCTGTTGGAGCAGCCCACAAGGATTCCATCCCAGCATTTATCTAGTCAGTTCATACATTAATCATTCTAAAATCATCTTTTCTTTATTATGTAAATGAGGCTGGGCACATGGAGAGAGAAAGTGATGTCACTGCTGTTACCCTTCCCCTCTCCTCCCCCTGCTCATGTCTCTGTGTAATATATAGTAAAGCATTGCTAGTGTCTGTGCTTTATCTGCTACCTGTGAGAGGTACAGACCTCAGCTACACAAGTGCCTGACATGCTGTGTTCTCCTATACAGTAATCGCCAAAAGTTTTGAGAATGACACAAATATTACATTTTCACATGATCTGTTGCCCTCTGGTTTTTATGTGTGTTTGTCAGATGTTTTTATCACATACAGAAATACAAGTGCAATCATATTATGAGTAACAAAAGCTTTTATTGACAGTTAGAATGAGTTACTGCAGCAAGTCAATATTTGCAGTGTTGACCCTTCTTCTTCAGGACTTCTGCAATTCTCCCTGGTAGCTCTCAATCAACTTCTGGACCAAATCCTGACTGATAGCCGTCCACTCGTGCACAATCAATGCTTGTATTTTGTCATAATTTGTTGGTTTTTGTTTGTCCACCTGTCTTTTGATGCTTGACCACAAGTTCTCTATGGGATTAAGATCTGGGGAGTTTCCAGGCCATGGAATCTCTATGTTTTGCCCCCTGAGCCATTTAGTTATCACCTTTGCTTTATGGCAAGGTGCTCCATCATGCTGGAAAACGGATTGTTGATCACCAAACTGCTCTTGGACAGTAGGAAGAAGTTGCTATTGGAGGACATTCTGGTACCATTCTTCATCCATGGATGTGTTTTTAGGCAAGACTGTGAGAGAGCCGATTCCCTTGGCTGAGAAGCAACCCCACACATGAATGGTTGCAGGATGCTTTACAGTTGGCATGAGACAAGACTGGTGGTATCGCTCACCTTGTCTTCTCCGAACAAGCTGTTTTCCAGATGTTCCAAACAATCAGAAAGGGGATTCATCAGAGAAAATTACTTTACTCCAGTCCTCAGCAGTCCACTCCCTGTACCTTTTGCAGAATATCAGTCTGTCCCTGATGTTTTTTCTGGAGAGAAGTGGCTACTTTGCTTTCCTCCTTGACACCAGGCTTTGCTCCAAGAGTCTCCGCCTCACAGTGCGTGCAGATGCACTCACACCTGCCTGCTGCCATTCCTGAGCAAGCTCTGCACTGCTGGTAGCCCGATCCCGGAGCTGAAGCATTCTTAAGAGACGTCCGGGCGCTGGTCCTTCTTGGGCGCCCTGGAGCATTTTTGGCAAAAATCGAACCTCTCTCCTTGAATTCCTTGATGATGCGATAGATTGTTGACTGAGGTGCAATCTTTCTAGCTGCGATACTCTTCCGTGTTAGGCCAGTTTTGTGCAGTGCAACGATGACTGCACTTGTTTCTTTAGAGATAACCATGGTCAACAGAAGAGAAACAATGATGCCAAGCACCAGCCTCTTTTTAAAGTGTCCAGTGGTGTGATTCTTTCTCAATCATGATAGATTGATCTCCAGCCCTGTCCTCATCAACACCCACACCTGTGTTACTGGAGTAATCACTGAAACACTGTTAGCTGCTCCTTTTAAGGCAGGCCTGCAATGAAGTTGAAATGTTTTGGGGGGTAAAATGTTCATTTTCTAGGCAAATAATGACTTTGCTATTAATTGCTGTTAAGCTGACCACTCTTTATAACATTCTGGAGTATATGCAAATTGCCATTATAAAACCTGATGCAGTAGACTTTGTAAAAATTAACATTTGTATCATTCTCAAAACTTATGGCCATGACTGTACACATGGTTCCATCCTGGATTGGTTGTATCTCTCATACACACACAGGCTGGAGGGGGCATCAGGAAGCACATGGAGGAGCCAGCACTGGAGTGTCACATTATTATACAGGCTGTCACATCATTATACAGGCTGTCAGTCAAGCACGAATAAGCTGGACTGCTGAATATGATAATGCTTCTTTGTGATAAAAGTAATGCAGAGGTGCAGACAGTTTGCTGCATAAGGACCTCTACATTGGGTTGCATCTGTCTGCTCACATTCTTGATCACTTGGGATAACATGTTAGAGAAAATTCAATGAATTAGAGCAGGCGATAACAGTAAACAATGCGATACACTTCATTAAGTAAATCAGCTTTTCTGCTCCTTCTTTCTCTTGTAGTGAGCAATGTATCTAAAGTATTGTACACAGCATAGAGATAATGAGAAGGGGGTTACATCCTTAGAGTTTATTTCATTTGATGTTTCAACAGTCTTAGGACTCTTTCACATTGGTGCTCAGCTTCAGTTGCGCAGCCATTGCATTTTGTCTCTGTTGTGTCTCAATTGTCTTCTGTTTTGTCTCTTTGCCCACAAAAAAAAATCTGAAGGTTTAACATTGCTTTGAAAACATCACACCTGGTGTTTCAGTTTACCAAGATGTATGAAGGGTCAAATCTTCTGGACAAATTGTGCTTTTTAGTGGTGCATTTTAATATTCCATGCAATGTACTGAAAAGCTGTACAGAAAGTTCTGTGAAATTGACAAAAAAAACCCCTCACATTTGTTGTGTGTTTTCTTGTGGGCTCTGTTTTTACTGCTTTCATTCTGCACTTCCACACTTCCACTTTATTCTTTGGGTCCGTACAATCACAGGGATACTCAATTTATATGGTTTTTATTGGATAAAATAAATTTTTTGCCAAATTCTGAGGCCAATAACTTCTTCATACTTTGGTGTACGGACCTATGTAAGATGTAATTTTTTGGGTATCTTTATGTGTTTTCATTTATATTAATTTGAAAACTATATGACCGCTTGATGATTTTTCAGTCAGTTTTTTACAATGTTCCCAGCTGGGTAACCCTGTGCTTTTATAACCGCAGCAGTTCTTCTAGGTGCACTTGCCCAAAATTAGGGATGTAATAGAATTCTAGTCAGGTATATGATTCACTAGTTATATCAGATAGGTGATAATGGGCATCATTTTCATATCTAGGTTGACATACAATGAACTATGTAGAAGGCTTAAAGAAAATCTGCCATCAAAATGAAGCATGATAAACCAGAGGCACTTACTCATAGATCCAGACACCATGACTGTGGTAATCTTCTTATATTTAAATTTATTTTATAATTAGGCTTATTTGCCTGAAAGGCTGTGGGCGAGATACCAGGGATCCTCTGTGCTGTAGCTACATAGGTTGTTACACTGTACACTGTGTAGTACACTCACTGCTGCAGAGATTACAGAAGGAGCAGGGGGAGATTGATATGTCTTGCTGCTGCAGTGAAACAACAGCTTGTGACGTCTGAGCACAGAGGGCATTTGTAATGCACCCAAAGCCCTTCAGGCACATTAGCATAATTTTAAAAGTTGATTTTTAGAAGGAAGGTGGTCCTGAATAACAAATATAAGAAGATTACCACAGTCACAGTGCCTGGATCTATGGGTAAGTGTTTATCATGGTTGATTTTGAGGGTAGATTTCCTTTAAATGTGGGTAAGAAACTGACAAACTTGAGCAGCAAAGGTGAGGTTGTGAAAGACACAAGTTTCATGCCATAGGACATAATCCATGGCAACATTAACCAAAGCACCAGGCATTATAGTAAGTCCAGCACTGACAGATCTCTGGCAGTTATCTGGCAGAGGTTGCAGTAAATATGGCAGGCCAGGGAGTTCACATCCTTCGTGCCTAAAGCAGTAATAAGAGGGGAATTCATCTCCAAAGGGGCTTTTTTACAAAAAGAAAGGACCAGAGAAATTGATACCTTGAGCAGAGGTGTATTTGGAGTGCCCAGTGAAAGTCCTAAAAACTAAGCACACAACAAAGTGTTTTTGCCAAATTCACCACATTTTGGAATTTTTTTTTCAGTTTCCCAGTACACGGTATGGAATAATAAATGATGTTACTGAGAAGTAACATTTGATACGCAGAAAATAAGCCCTCACACAGCTCTGTACATGGAAAAATGAAAAAGGTATAGATTTTTGAATGTGGAGAGCAAAAAATGAGGGGAAATTACCTAAAAACTGGAAGGTTTTCTCTTTAAGCAGCAGTTATCGTCCCATCTCTCTTTTAAACGTAGACGTTAAGGTCTATGCTAAAATGATAGTTAATAGACTTAAGACTTTCCTACTACAGCTAGTTAACAATGAGCAGGTGGGCTTTGTTCCCAAAAAAGAGGATAAAGACAATACATTAAGGGCGATGCCACGTTGCTTTTTTTGGACTGGCTTGAAGCATGCATTTTCAGTCCGTTTAAAAACCCATGCTTTAAAAAGGTCCAAAAACGCAACGTGTGGCATCACCCTAAGGGTGATCGAGTTGCCCCTTATCGAGTTGCCCGGTCAAGGAAGATTCCATTAGTACTACTATCTACTTATGCAATAAAAGCCTTTGACCACGTGGACTGGACTTACATGCAATTAGTATTAAGCAAATATGGAATTCCCCCATCATCTACCACTAAAATCATGTCCCTTTATTCACTCCCGCCAGCACTATTGAGGTTTAACGGCATACTCTCCCCTCCCTTCCACCTATCAAATGAAACTAGGCAGGGCTTCCCCCTCTCATCACTCCTATTTGTTCTTATAATAATAATTTATTTATATAGCACACAGATTATGCGGCGCTGCACAGAGCTTGCCAAATCAGTCCCTGTCCCCAATAGAGCTCACAATCTAATCAACCTACAAGTATGTTTTGTAGTATGGGAGGAAACCCATGTAAACATGGAGAGAACACATTCTTCAAAACACTGTCTTTTCAGGGGTATCAGTAGGGGAGTGACACACCAAGCAGATGCCTTTGTGAAAGACTTGTTGATAATTACTACAAACCCTGAAAAATCTTCTTCAGAACTGGCTAAAATATTTCAAGAATTCCAAGACTTCTCAAATTTTAAGATCAATGCCTCCAAAACGGTAACCCTAAATATAATATGCTCCTATACATTGTGGCGCAAGCTACGTCTGCCTCTTCTTTCTCATGGTCCAATAAGATTATCACATACTTAGGGGTCCAAATTTTCACAGACCTTGACTCCTTGTTCCCTCTAAATTACCTCCATCACAAACACTGTAAAAGATTGGAAAATTCCATACGTTTCTTGGATTGGGGGATCTAACCATATGAAAATGATAGTACCTCGGATAACCCACTTATTGCAACTTTTACCGATACATCTTCTAGCCCATTTCTTCCAAACAACTTAGATATGTATGGAAGGGAGCAGGCCACTGAATAACTTTTCACCATGATTAAGCCTAAACAACTTGGGGGTTTAAATTTCCTTGGCATCTTTACTTACTACAAGGCTATACAGCGTAACCAGGTATTAGATTGGCATAAAAGACCACCCTCTAAGCTATATGTTTTAACCCCTTCCCGACATTGACATAATAGTACGTCACACATCGGGTGCAGATGCATGGAGAGGGCTCAGGGGCTAAGCCATCTCCATAGCCGGTAAGTCTTTGCTGCATATTGCAGCAAACACTTACCGGTAACACCCATGATCAGTGCTAGCATGGGCACCGGCATGTTGGCGAAGATTGTCGCTCCCCAGAAGTCATCAGGGAGCTGTGATCAGTCGCCATGAGAGCCTCGGGTCTTCGGGTCTCGTTTTAACCCATTGATTACAATGTGTGATTTTCACGTTGTAATGAATGAGGAGGAAAATCCCCATAAACCATAAAAAAACCCTAAAAATTCTAATCACCCCCCCCCCTTTTCCCTAGAACTGATATAAATATAAATAAACATTAAAAATCATAAACACATTAGGTATCGTCGCGTCCGAAAATGTCCGATCTATTCAAATATGATGGTTTTTCGCTGCGTTTAACCCCGTAATGGAAAATAGCGCCCAAATTCAAAAATTTACAAAAAGGCCAGAGAGTGGCCTCACTAAGACCCATTTGTCAGTTGGGAAAAACTGTATATAAAATCCCTGCGCCGAAGCAGCTTCGGCCATACAGTTTAAAAAGTGTTTTAAACCGCGATACTGCGGTTTAAAACACTAACAAAAATAAGCTCCGGCACCAGCTCACCCTGAGCTGGTGCTCGGTAGTTCCCTCTTATACCTGCCACTTCAAGTGGTAGGTTTCCTTTAAAGGGAACCTACCACCACGAATCTACCTATAAAGGTAGATCGGGTGGTAGGTGGATGTATGGGACGTGAGGATAGCCCTTTTTAGAGCTAATCCTCACGTCCCCGCTAGCGTAGCATAAACTTTATTGCCCTAATATGTTAATTTAATTAAGCGGCTACCGGGGCGTGGAGTAGCCGGACACGAGGCTACACGGCGCGGCTACTCCACGCCCCAGTAGCTGCTTTCCCCCGCCTACCCTGTGATCTTCGGCGCGCAGCTCCTGGCAGCTGCGCGCCCTCGTCCGAGAAGCCGGAGTTCTGCGCATGCGCAGTAACTCCGGCCTCGTTCCCGAGATCGCGCATCTTGGCCGGAGTTACTGCGCATGCGCAGAACTCCGGCTTCTCGGACGAGGGCGCGCAGCTGCCAGGAGCTGCGCGCCGAAGATCACAGGGTAGGCGGGGGAAAGCAGCTACTGGGGCGTGGAGTAGCCGCGCCGTGTAGCCTCGTGTCCGGCTACTCCACGCCCCGGTAGCCGCTTAATTAAATTAACATATTAGGGCAATAAAGTTTATGCTACGCTAGCGGGGACGTGAGGATTAGCTCTAAAAAGGGCTATCCTCACGTCCCATACATCCACCTACCACCCGATCTACCTTTATAGGTAGATTCGTGGTGGTAGGTGCCCTTTAAGCTAAAACCAATAGATGTCACTGGTAAGTATTTAGTTCGTAATATTGTTACTAAGTAACTTTTTACATTCATTCAATGAATCAGCTGTTGTCACAAGGTATCCATTCATAATGCATCTGCCACAGACTCAGTGTAGGGATGGATTTGTACCCAACACACTTTTTTCATTCATTCTCCATTTTTTGTTTGTAGGCTCATGCCGACCATGCATACATCCACATTCACTCGTTTTTTCTACCTATAGTACTGAACTAACTAGTAAATAGATTTTTAGGCTCTCTCACTGCTAAATAAAACGTTAGAGACACTACAGCCCCCCCGACATGTTTCACCACATCAGTGGCTTCCTCAGGGGTGCCGGGGCTAAGTGTGAGCAGAAACATGCAGAGTGCTGACATTTATAACCTTCGTTTGTATTGCTAAGTCTGACGTCAGTTCCTTCCAGAGAAAGATTGGGCCCCATTCGTTAGAGATTTCTCGGACATACGTCACTACCTGTCCTCCATTGGTTGTTATTCCAGTCCCTCACATTGATCGGCGCTTGCGGGAGAACTTTTATCTCCATACCTGTCCCCAGGGATCACCGCGGCTGTGTGAGAACTTCGAGAGGGTGTTCCGAAAGGGGGATTCAAGTGCGCATGCGTCCGAAAACTGCGTCCGGACTTAGAAGTTATTATTTAGATGTTGAGTCTCCACGCATGTGCGTGGACTTAGAGCTATTAGGATATATGGTAGGAGAGATGATATGCAGCCACCACCAGCCAAATAAGCGGCGCATCGTCAGATGGTGTCTCCCCCACATTTAGTAAGGTAGGAGGTCCAAGGTGACCCAGTGTTATATTCTAAAATTACCTATGCTGCCTTCCTGTAAACTTTCGTAACGACCCTTTCTATTTGCTAATAATAAAAAAAAATATCTATATAGGGACCTTTTTAGGGACACTGGGGGATAATTATCAGGACCTCTGCGCACCAGCACGAAACATGACACTTTGAATATACCTATACTGACTCTGTACACAGGAAAAAGTTTACGACTTTGGCTCTGCTCTCTGTAGATTTTTAAATCACTTGTGTGCAGTGGTACTTTTCTAAGTTCCTATCTTTCTTCTTTTTTAAGAATATATATGAATAAAGTTATTTGATTTTATATACAGTTTTTCCCAACTGACAAATGGGTCTTAGTGAGGCCACTCTCTGGCCTTTTTTGTAAATTAATGTGTAGCACGATTGAGGACCCAGTCAGCCAGTAATCCACGCTTTTTTGAGCCTCAAATTAAAAAATGACACTTTTTTACCATTTTGAAAGATATAAAATGGTAGCATTGAAAACCTCATCAAAAGTCGCAAAGAGTGACACCACCCACATCTTTGTACATCGAAGTATGAAAAAGTTATTAGCGCCAGAAGATTGGAAAATAAAATATAAATATTTTATAGAGGAGGTTTTAATTTTTGTAAATGTAGGAAAACATAAATGTCATTTGGGGCACAAAGTAAAAAATTCTGTAAAATCCAAGCCTACAAGAAAACGGCGCAGGTGCGTTTTTTCACCAATTTCACTTCATTTGGAATTTTATTCCTGCTTCCCAGTACACGGCATATTCAATACCATACCATGAAGTGCAATTTGTACAAACAAGCCATCATACAGCCCCCCTCTTCCTGGAAATTGCTGGATAATTTTTATACCAGTGTTACCCTGTTCAAGTGCCCCGCTTCCAGACAAATTGCGGCATGTGGCACTGTTAGAAGGAATCAGAGAGGTCTCCTGCTAGGGAAAAAGCTCAGAAGGCACGAGAGCCGAGCACTAATCAGCGACTCAGTATTTTTTGTTAGGTACAAAGACAAGAGTGATGTCCTTGTACTAACAACAATACATGGGCACACCACCACCCCTGACCCTGTACGAGGTACCAATGCAGAAGCCCCCAAACCTGACTGTATTTTGGATAATAATAGGTACATGGGAGGGATTGATTTGTCGGACCAGGTACTTCAGACATATAACGCCATGCGGAAGTCAAGGGTGTGGTACAAGGAGCTGGCCGTGCACATCATGCAGATGGCACTCTATGATGCTTACATGTTACATCCATGTGCAGGCCAGAGGGGAACTTTCCTGGAATTTCAAGAGGTGGTAGTCAAGCAGTTGATTTTTAGAGACTGGGAAGGGGGGAGTGCTAGTACGTCTGGAAGCGAGGCCACATCACGCATTGTACCAGGGCAGCACTTTCCAGGAGAAGTTCCCCAAACTGCCAGAAAGGGGAGGACACAGAAGAGGCGAAGGGTGTGCTCCAAATGGGGCATAAAAAAAACAAACCATCTACCAGTGTGACACATGCCCCGAGAAACCAGGTTTATGTATGATGGAGTGTTTCCGGATTTACCACACGTCCCTGGATATATACCGTATTTTTCGGCCTATAAGGCGCACCAAAAATCCTTTAATTTTCTCAGAAATCAAAGGTGCGCCTTATAGGCCAGTGCGCCTTATATATGAACTTATACAGAAATGTACTACAGACAAGATGTACTGTACATTTACCAGTGTTTAATAGCTCCAACCCCAGAAATTTCCTGCACCTTCCCACACAGTATACAGGGTCCCTAGCTCCTGAAGTGCCCTGGCACCACAACAAACATTGTGCCCATCCTGCCCTCCCCTAGCACGGAGAGACCGGAGCTGCCATAGTGCCGACCACGAGGCAATCATCATCATCAGTAAGAAATCCCCTATACCTGACAGCCCTGTAACAGGGGAAAGAGAAGGAGCCACAGGGAACCCCACAGGAATAACACCCTGGCTGAGGAGGGAAGGAGAAGGGGCAGAGGGAGACCACTTAACCCCTGCTGCATCACCCTGCATTAACCCCCAGCAGCCCATACCTCTGAGATTGGAGCTGAAGGCAAGTTTCCCGGGTAGTGTAGCTGGCTTGAACTGTGCACAGGTCTGCCACCTGCTGGTCATTTTTAGGTACTGCATTTGATCCTGCGCCTTATACTCCAGTGCGCCTTATATATGAACCTAGATGTCATAGCAGGCATTTATTAGAGGTGCGCCTTATAGTCCGGTGCGCCTTATAGGCCGAAAAATACGGTAATTGTACCGTGATGCACTCTCACACAGCTTATACATCATGCCGCACCTTCCCTGCTGAGCTCTGCCGTGTGCCCAGCCTGTAGATTACTGTCACATGTTGCCATACCCGGGAGAACCCGCATCATGATTTTTGGGGTGTTTGTCTCCCGTGGCAGAAGCTGGGCACAAGATGACATAATGGATAATTTGTACTATGCACTATCCTTGGTGTCCACCTGTGGGGTTAAAATGCTCACTACACCCCTAGATTTATTCATGGAGGGTTGTAGTTTTCAAATAGGGTCAATTCTCTGGGGTCAATACTGTACTGATCCCTAAGGGCATCTCCAAATGGTTTATGATGCAAAAAAAAAAATTAAATGTCTGTGCTCCAAATGCCATTCTCACTTTTAAGGAATAAATCCAAACGTCCAGCACGGCTCGTAAAGCAGTAAAAATATATATTCTTCTTTATTAAATCTTCATGTCATAAAAACATAAGGAACAGTGCAGCTAAGGTCTGTGATGCTTAGCTGCACTGTTCCTTATGTTTTTATGACATGCTTTACAAGCATCTACAGTGACATGAGTTGGGCTGATTTCATTTGTCACTACGATGAAACATTTGAGAAAACAATGCAAATTTTACACTGACCCATTCACTTTGTATTACATTTGGGCCAGCATCTTGGGGGTTAAAATGCTCATACAACCCTAATCAATACTTTGAGGGGTGCCCTTTTCTAAAATGGGGTCACTACTCAGGGGCTTCTATTGCACTGGTACCTCAGGGGCACCTCAACATCAGTCTAGTGAAAAAGGGGCTCCAAAAGCTAAATTTTGCTTGTCCCTTCTCAGCCCTGTCGTGTGCCCAGCCTGTCAATTATTGGCACATGTGTGGTATTGTCATACTCGGGCAACCAACAGAATGATTTCTGGGGTGTTTGTCTAAAGTGGCATGGGTTGGGCACAATATATTAGGCACTGAAATGACATTTTTGAGATAAAAATGCATTTTTTACTCTGCACCATTTACTTTGCATTACATTTTGGCCGGCATGTTGGGAGTTAAAATGCTCACCACAACCCCAGATAAATTCTTTGAGGGGTCTGGTTTTCAAAATGGTATAATTTCTCAGGGGTTTCTATTCCACTGGTACCTCACGGGCCCTGCGAACATGACATGGTACCCCAAATCCAAACGTGTGAAAAAGGAACTGGAAAAGCTAAATTTTACTCCTTCCCTTCTCAGCCCTGCTGTGTGCCCAGTCTGTAAATTATTGGCACATGTGTGGTATCGTCATACTCGGGCAACCAACAGAATGATTTTTGGGGTGTTTGTCTAAAGTGGCATGGGTTGGGCACAATATATTAGGCACTGAAATGACATTTTTGAGATAAAAATGCATTTTTTACTCTGCACCATTTACTTTGCATTACATTTTGGCCGGCATGTTGGGAGTTAAAATGCTCACCACAACCCCAGATAAATTCTTTGAGGGGTCTGGTTTTCAAAATGGTATAATTTCTCAGGGGTTTCTATTCCACTGGTACCTCACGGGCCCTGCGAACATGACATGGTACCCCAAATCCAAACGTATGAAAAAGGAACTGGAAAAGCTAAATTTGACTCCTTCCCTTCTCAGCCTTGCTGTGTGCCCAGCCTGTCAATTATTGGCACATGTGTGGTATTGCCGTACTCGGGACAACCCGCAGAATGATTTTTGGGTTGTTTGTCTACAGTGGCATGGGTTGGGCACGATATATTAGGCACTAAAATGACATTTTTGAGATAAAAGTACATTTTTTTACTCTGCACCATTTACTTTGCATTAGACCAGCATGTTGGGGGTTAAAATGCTCACCACCAACCCAGATAAATTCTTTGAGGGGTCTAGTTTCCAAAATGGTGACCTCTTTGAGGTTTTTCTATTGTACTGTTACTTCAGGGGCTCTTCAGTATACTGTGGCACCACAAAACATTTGCAGCCAAATTGGCCTTCCAAAAACGCAATAGTATGAACTCTGTTCCGGACATCGCTGTGTGACGAAACAGCAGTTGATGTCCACATGTCTGGTATTGCCGTACTCGGAAGAAGCAGGGCAGAAATTTTGGGATGTATATTTACCTCAAATTCCTTCTGAATGGGTCCATTTTAGGGCTAAATGAGAAAAATCGTAATCAAAAATTAAAATTTCAAATCCATTTTTGTTTGCTTCCGGAAAAGGGTTAACAGACTTCTTAAATACTGAATTGAATAGGTTAAGATGTTAAGTACATAAAATGTTACTTGTGGGGGTATATAGTACAAAAGCCTTTATAGGGCACTTCCAAACCAAAAATTTCACATTTTTCAAATTTCAAGAAAATCTGAGAATTTGCTCGTAAAACTTCAAACCTTCTCACATCCGTAAAAAAAAAATGGAAACGTAAAACAAATAATGGAAATAAAAAGAAGACCAATGGCAAAAGATTTCTACCAAAAAAAATATAACATTTGAAAATTGTAATTTTTTTCAAATTGTTCCTAAATTTTTGAATTTTTACCCCCCAAAACAGGAACAGATCACTGAAATGACACTACTAACATAAACTATAATGTCTCACAAGAAAACAGTCTCAAAATCACAGAGATATCTTAAAGCGTTGAAAGGAAGAGACACTTAAGGGGTTAACAATATATCATTGATAGCAACTTCAATCGCTTCCTGCGCAGGATTTTAACACTTTGCCGGAAGGACCGGCTCTTAGATAGATCTTAGATCCCCAAATAGCAGTGGACCACCTTCTTTGGAAACATATGCTATACATATACTATCTGTGTGTTGTGCCGGATTACACAGCCATAGTAGGTGAGAGCGGACCTGTTCTTTATGCTTAACCATATTGTTTATTGGTCTACACATGATAGTGCTCTATCCTTTTTTCCTCTCATACTATATACGTTTATGTATATATCTGTAGATGTGGCTGAAGGTCAGGCTCTGATAATGGTAATAGTCTGGATGTCTACATTATTGTCCTAAGTAGCTTCTTTTTACACACACTATAATCCCTACATTATGGGCATATAACAGGCTAGCACCACACGCACCCGTCCTTGTTTCCCACTGTTCAGCTTACTGCCATCTTCATGGCCATGGGCCTCACTATTCCAATTTACAATGTGCCATAATGAAAAAGCTGTTTAACATTCAACCTTTCATCTGCAGATCTACCGCCGCTGCTGGCTGGTTCTAAGAAAATCCTCCAGTAAGGGACCCTGGAGACTGGAAAAGTATCCGGACGAGAGGTCAGTCCTCCTGCGCATGTCCCCTAAGGTGAGGGAGAGTATTACTGCTCAGAGCTTCTCATTTCTGATCTAACTATAGGATAGCTAGTGGATAAGTGTACATACATACATATAGATCACAGAACTAAGCTATCCAGATGAGTCTAATAAAAGTCACTTGTACAACACTACTTTATTCATACAGTAGATTCTAGGGTGCCTGTATAGGTGATCACTAAGGGCCACGCGGCAGATTACCATGGGTTCATTGTTGTAAAGGAGTGTATCCAGCTGAATATACAAAGAAAATTTATACACAAACGTGTTTGGTCCATGAACCATGGATCAAAAGGAGACCCATATGAACCCTGGTGACAACAGCGCTCTACGGAAAACATTATTACAGTGTTGGTGCTGTTGTCCTGTGGAGGAACTCCTTGCATAATATAGAACTTTGATGCTTGGAGTACTGTCCCCATAACAGCGTTGAGCTGTAAGATGCGGCCACTAGACACATTTGTGTGAATAAGCACCAACGTTTCTTAAACGTAGCCAAATAAAATCTCCATGGAATTCTATGATTCCAAACTGTAGCTCCTTTGTTTCCAGTACTATTGCTTTAAATGGAACCTGTCATCAGAAATCAACCTAACAAAGCACTCCAAGTCTGTTGTCAAGCACTTGAACAGCTTCTAGCTCAGTTTTCTTTCATGGCCTAGCTTGTTGGGATCAATCAGAAAAACAACTTTGAAGTAAGTTAGATGTATAAAGTGAGGTGGAGAGTTTAACACCAAAGTCAACCTTCTCCCATGTAATTGACAGCATGCACCGGACTACAGGAGATCTGATGAGTGATGTCCCTGGACACAGGACCATCAATTAAAGGAAGCATTTTAAGGCAGGGAAAGCTTGACTTCCGTGTTAAACTCTCCGCCTTCTTGACTTCATATAACCAATTTACATCTCACTTCAGAGTTCATTTTCTGGATGCTGACATTACACTGGACCATGAAAGAAACATCATCTACAAGCTGCTCAGCTGCTTAACAACATACTGCTAGTGGTTTATTGGGCCAATTTCTGAGGAAAGGTTCCCTTTAAGGAAAGTATCCAGTACCACATAGAGACACACACCATGTCCAAATCCAGTTTTCCAGCTTGAGTGTTGCACATTGAAATGTAATGCGCATTGATATATATATAAAAGAAAATGGACAGTGGGTGTGCTAATGGCGACATACAGGTGCTTAACTGTATAACCAAATTTGAACAAGTCAGGAAGTAGCACCAAGCACCAATCCACACTGTAGCTGTAAGATGTATGAGTAAAAAAATCTTTTATTGTTATTTTTCACTTTTCACAAATATTCCCGGGATATTCATCCACTTATAAAAGGTATACCTTAGTGTAAACACTTGAAATGGTTAAAAATAAAAATAATATACTATACATAGAAGATGTATATGGACTGCCCATAATACCTCCATACATCTCTAGATAGGAGAGAAGTGACAGTGGCTGTATACAGGTGTATGGAGGTGTTATGGGCAGTCCATTGATTCATTAAGCCACTGAGGTAAGAGCCGAGGAAGGCTTTGAAACGCACCTGACGATATTGGACTACAATTCACACCGTGGAGAAGTGCTATTCATTTCCCAAACCCTCGTTTCAACTGTTAACAGAGCACACAAGCACTTTTTTCCTTCATTCCTGTCCATCCTGAAATTGGAGATCTACAGCTCAATCAATTTGACGGAGTGTAGCGCACTTGCGCATGTGCACACTCACTTGGAGGACGCCGAGACAATCACCATCATTGCAAGGCCCGCACAGCGAGGCATCGGACCCCAAGGAGGACACTGTGTCATTCAGCTAAACCGTGAGTGTGACTCTATACATGAATAAACTAAACATCTGACGGGCTTAACAAAAACCTACTGTTGGACCTGTATCCTAATACCACACAGGACCATTTTTGTTTACTCTTTCTCACAATATATCGCAGAAACATAAAGATTGTAAAGATACAAAGTATCAACTCAAATTTCAAAACAGCAAAAAATAAAGAATAAAACATTACAGGGACTCAAAATAATCATACTATCCACAGACCACGTTTTTGTAGTCTATTTTATATTTTAAAGGCAGAAATGTGCACTTGGGCCCTATTAGTGCCATTTTTGCCTTTTTTTAAGCTCAGCCTGAGCTCTTAAAGAATTTGTATATTTCTATGTATAGTATATTATTTTTATTTTTTAACCATTTCAAGTGTTTACACTAAGGTATACCTTTTATAAGTGGATGAATATCCCGGGAATATTTGTGAAAAATAACAATAAAAGATTTTTTTACTCATTGATATATACACTCACCGACCACTTTATTAGGTACACCTGTCCAACTGCTCGTTAACACTTAATTTCTAATCAGCCAATCACATGGCGGCAACTCAGTGCATTTAGGCATGTAGACATGGTCAAGACAATCTCCTGCAGTTCAAACCGAGCATCAGTATGGGGAAGAAAGGTGATTTGAGTGCCTTTGAACGTGGCATGGTTGTTGGTGCCAGAAGGGCTTGTCTGAGTATTTCAGAAACTGCTGATCTTCTGGGATTTTCACGCACAACCATCTCTAGAGTTTACAGAGAATGGTCCAGAAAAAAAAAACATCCAGTGAGTGGCAGTTCTGTGGGCGGAAATGCCTTGTTGATGCCAGAGGTCAGAGGAGAATGGGCAGACTGGTTCGAGCTGATAGAAAGGCAACAGTGACTCAAATCGCCACCTGTTACAACCAAGGTAGCAGAAGAGCATCTCTGAACGCGCAGTACGTCGAACTTTGAGGCAGATGGGCTACAGCAGCAGAAGACCACACCGGGTGCCACTCCTTTCAGCTAAGAACAGGAAACTGAGGCTACAATTTGCACAAGCTCATCGAAATTGGACAGTAGAAGATTGGAAAAACGTTGCCTGGTCTGATGAGTCTCGATTTCTGCTGCGACATTCAGATGGTAGGGTCAGAATTTGGCGTCAACAACATGAAAGCATGGATCCATCCTGCCTTGTATCAATGGTTCAGGCTGGTGGTGGTGGTGTCATGGTGTGGGGAATATTCTCTTGGCACTCTTTGGGCCCCTTGGTACCAATTGAGCATCGTTGCAACGCCACAGCCTACCTGAGTATTGTTGCTGACCATGTCCATCCCTTTATGACCACAATGTACCCAACATCTGATGGCTACTTTCAGCAGGATAATGCGCCATGTCATAAAGCTGGGATCATCTCAGACTGGTTTCTTGAACATGACAATAAGTTCACTGTACTCAAATGGCCTCCACAGTCACCAGATCTCAATCCAATAGAGCATCTTTGGGATGTGGTGGAACGGGAGATTCGCATCATGGATGTGCAGCCGACAAATCTGCGGCAACTGTGTGATGCCATCATGTCAATATGGACCAAAATCTCTGAGGAATGCTTCCAGCACCTTGTTGAATCTATGCCACGAAGAATTGAGGCAGTTCTGAAGGCAAAAGGGGGTCCAACCCGTTACTAGCATGGCGTACCTAATAAAGTGGCCGGTGAGTGTATATATATATATTTATATATATAGCTATATTATCTGACTTGTACAGACCTGCTACATTTCTATCCCCTGCAGGTCACTGGCTTGTGGGGTCATTGAGTATTTTACATATGATGTGGTGTATCGCTGTCATCCATGCTGTAGGCTTCTAGCAGCGGCTTTGGGACCAAGCAGTATCATCAAACTACAGTACATGAGTACATATTGTTCTAACTGGACCCAGCTCTGTTTCTTCTTCCCAGGTGATGGAGATCAGTAATGTTAAATGTATTATGAGGCTTCCTAAGGAAACTAAGAGACAAGCAGTGGCCATTATTTTCTGTGATGACCTGGCTCGCACCTTTACCTGTGATTCAGGTGAGTTGTTCACTAAACAGAGTCCCAGGATCTGGACACTTAATATGTTCTGTTAAATGTGGTTTGGATCTTCATGGATTGGTGGTTTTCATCATGGATAGAGTGAGCTCTGTTTTACATTCTAGAGTTGGAAGCTGAAGAGTGGTTCAAGGTGCTGTCCATGGACTGTCCGGCCACACAAGTTAATGACTGCAGTCTGGGAGAACCAGACTTACTGACCCCAGGAGTTCAGAGTGAACAGACAGGTGAGAGCACCATGTGCTATGTTTTTAAGGTAGTTTGGATAATACATTTCAATTTGCAAAGATCTTTACTCCAAGATTTTGCAAGTATTTTATAATGATACCTTTGTAATGATTTTGTAAGAATGTGAAGACCTAATTGTTGGAGCAGAGGCTGGTTGAAAATATATTCAGACTGATGAAACAAGCATTAACTACTGTACTATGTATGACTACATTTCAGAACGTTTCAGTGTCTTTTTGCTCCCGTCCTCAAACCTGGATGTGTACGGAGAAAGCAAGATGCAAATTACAGAAGAAAATCTCTACCTCTGGGATCCTCACAATCCTCGCACCAAGCTATTGTCCTGGCCACTCTGCTCTCTCAGAAGATATGGAAGTGACTCTTCTCGCTTTACATTTGAGGCAGAACGGTGAGCATCTAGTCATATAGATGAAAGGTGATTAGATTTTAGGGAAAGGCACCGGGCCTAGATAGCAATAGCTCCAGCTTAAGTGATGTATTATTGCTGGTTTGTATACATATGATTTATACTAAATGTCAGCAGGAGATGCTCTGGTGTACAAAACGGCCCTGCACCAGTTTTGTGTCTGACTTTGCACATGTATTTAAGAAAAGTCTGCACATTTGTGTTGCAGCTGTACAAGACGCTCCAGTGCACAGTCAGACTGTGCAATACATTTATCATACAGAGTCTGACAGAATTGTGTCACAAGCCCTATGTTAAAGGTTCATAAAAAAAAAAAGTTGGTGCACTCTGTCAGAGCAGTGTAGGGGGCACCAGATTCATGAAGACCGTGCACCAAAATTCATGGATATGTCACACATTGCACCCTTTTTGGGCAAACTGCACATAATGTAGTTTACACAGTTTTTAATAAATGTCGGCCAGTATCTCTGTGGACATTGCACAACATTTTCACCTTGTGGTTAGGCTTTCATTAAGTTTTTCGCTGTGGATTTATTTTAGCTGCTGACATATTAATTTTACAAATGACATGGCTTTCATTGGATCCAAATATCAAGATAACAATTGGGTGTAAACAATGCTAGCGCTTCTGCATTCACTACGTCTCACCTTCTGTAGCTTGGAGAATTCTTTTCTTAGATGTGCCTACATCAGGGTTCAGTAACACTCTTGGGTCTACAATTTCCATTTTGCCCTGATCTACAAAGCAGAAGTCTCCTATATTTCCCTTTCGCCGTGATTTTATTCTACAGATTACTACAGCAGTTACAGATTTCCTACTGCTGCCACAATCCCGAGAACAGATCCAACTGCCGTCCTAACTTATATTCCTTGTATCTGTCCTGAATATCTTTACTGGATTTTAGGGTGTGTGGAATCAATGAGGGGCTCTACACCTTCCAGACCCTTCAAGGACAGCAAATCTATGAGCGAGTACACACAGCTGTTCTGGCTCTGGCTGAGCAGCACAAGACTCTCCTCCTCGAAATGGAAAAAAATTCTCGAGTAAGAATCAGATTTTTCTTTGGCTGGTGTTGTAATGCATGTAGTAGCTTTACTGTATTGATTATTCCTGTGGCATCTCATTGGTTTGTAATTTATTTTTAGCTACTAAACAAGGAAGCAGAGAATGTGCCTCACTCTGGTCCCAGCACCTCCATGCTGCCCCGCAGTGCATACTGGCATCATATAACCAGCGGCCAAAGCAGCACAGAGTCTTCCAGCAGTAGTAAGTGAGCAAGCGCATCCATCAAAATCTGTTCTGGGTGGAGTGCGTGTTGCATGTTGTTTCCATTTCGCTTCAGTTTTTTGTCCACACAAAAAAAAAACAACAAACCCTGTCATTGGTATTTGTTCGACTCGAAGGCTTCTATTGCCTTCCATGATCCGCATTCAAAAAATAGGACAGATCAGTGAAAATCAACACCAATGTGAAAGAGCCCTCAGTGGGAACATTTCTGGGTGGATCATAGTTATTGGTCCATGTTAAAGTGCACATCTTTAGTGGCTGCTTGGCTCCCCCCACCTCCTACTCCGCTCTTCTCCACTTGGCCGTGTGCTACGGCCGGAAAACGGCCCGGAAATGTACACGTCGCGAGTCTGAATGTCACTATCCCATTCCCAGTGTGGTGATGATAATTCTTTGTTTTCCAGAACCTCACAGTGGAAGAGATTCAGATCCGATCACAAGGAGAGTAATCACTCGGAAACTTCCCACTTCAGCCTCACAGTGACCAAATCTGCCTCGGTCTGGCCAGACAATGGATGGCACTCTGTCCAGAAATTGCCCCTAGAGCCCCATGTTTATTGAAGAGCCAACAAGGGGGAAGGGGAGGGGAATTCTGGAGAAAACAGTTTTGCACTATAAAAGAAAAGATCTGTTTTTGTTGTACTGTGATATATTCATTTTTAAAATAGTCAAAGCAGAGTATGAGAAATACATTTTATTCCAATTAAACACAATGAAAAAAAAAAAAAAAAAAAAGAGGATGTGTGGGGAGGGGGTATCAGTTGATAGTGAGGACATCATTCTGAATCTCGTGGCTTAGCTGTGTCTGTAAATCACTGAGCTTCCTCTTCAACCCAGAAAGCGCCGACAGGACGATGGTCTCTGGCCGGAGAGATCCACAGGATTCCACATTATAATAGAACCTGGGAGAGGAAGCAGAGAACACATTATCACCAGGGTCACTCATAAGAAACAACTGACGGGAAAATGCAGATCATGGATCAGGAGGAAAAGGGAGTGAGAGGGAACACCGGTATATAACAGAAAAAGAAAATGACCTTTCTGGCTTTCCATTGGGATCATATGGAGCTTGTGCTTCCTCTTCATCAATTTCAGAGTATTCACTTTTTGGCCTGGAGGCAAAAATAAGGAAATTATATAACTTGATATCAAATGTGTCATGAGATGGTACTGTAACCCACAAAGAGTGTCCTACATTACACATTGCTCTTTAGCCAGCTGTTCGAAAAACCAGGATATTCACACAACTCTAGGCAATGTAATAAACTGCAGAACAAAGTAGCTCAGACCGTACCATTCTTCCGGTTTCGGGTAGACTGTGTGCCTTAGTGCATTGTCAGGGTCATATTCAAACGCAACTCCAGCAGTGGGGTTCCACTTTGCATGTTC
Organism: Engystomops pustulosus; assembly: GCF_040894005.1. Taxonomy (NCBI): domain Eukaryota; kingdom Metazoa; phylum Chordata; class Amphibia; order Anura; family Leptodactylidae; genus Engystomops; species Engystomops pustulosus. Next base: position 77,027,558 of record NC_092417.1, on the reverse strand, counting down.
TTTCCCAAACCCTTTCTTGGCATAAGCTCTGAGTCGCAGCTCTTGGCCTTTACGCAGTTTCACCAGGAGAATATCTGAGTAAGAATAAAACTCATTATACCTTAGCTTACAGCCTTGCCATATTGTACACTGTACATCACATCCTGCCAACATCATCCTCGCCCATTCCATCCACTTTTCTCCTTTTAAAGCTTATTTAAGATTTTAACAAGCTCTGCAGGATCCAGTAGTCCAGAATGTGCATTCTTGGGCCACAAACAACAAATCTGTGCTCCAATATTTGCAGCCAGTTTGTCTTCAGTGTGCAAGATGACACTAGAAAAGACTGACCAAGTCCATCAAAATAGATGGAACTGTGTTCTATCTACTGAAACAAAGGCTAGCACAAAGCCCAAAAATAAGTTTGTGTGCAGGGGACCCAAAACTGCTTCCGATCAATATGCGACTGGACACCTTCCAGGGTGGGGAAGTAAGAGCACTCTTCGAGGAGACGTTGCAAATTAAAGCCGGCTTGCAGGCGTGTGGATACTTACAGCTACTGACGCTCCACTGGGGCATTCTGGGAAATATGCGAATATATTTTCCAGGATGGGAAAATGAAAACATTACCTCTTTTAGCTACCTAGTAAGGCAGCTACGTTGTCATCAAGCACGACTTTCAGAAGCCTAGTGACATGATGCGTAGTGACCGGCGGTCTACAGTTAGGAATCTGTTCCTTCTGATTTGGCTTAATCCCACATTATGTCATTAGGCTTTCTGAAAGTCATGCTTGAAAAGGTGGCTGCCTTACAAGGTAGCTAATAACCCGAAGCCCGTCAGGCTTATTTGCATCATTTTAAAATCAGTTTTTTGTTGAAAACCAGGGAATAAGAAGCTAAAAGAAGAGCAGAACCTGCCAGAGAGGACACACACCAGTATGTCAATGTTCTCAGTTTATATTCCTGTTCCTGGTGGTGGATTTCTTTGAATCCTAAATCATGTTATTAGGCTTCTTGAAAGTCATGCTTGATGGTAAGGGGTCTGCCTTACAAGGTAGCTAAAAGTGGCGTGGTTTTTCTGATCCCGGAAACCATATTTGCATACTTCCCTGGTCATCTTCCAGCAGCTCTCTTCTCTCCTGCCTGTTTGCATATCAAATATTAGGGCCCAGGAACTCCCTGCCCTTGCCTTGATTTACTTGACATTATGCTTATTACTCACCATCCTGCTCCACATAGTCATTGGGGTCATTATCTCTGCTCCGTGATGTCACCTACAAAATATGGCACAAAAGGAATTTTTGCAGTAGCTATCCAATATTACAATACAACTGTTCTGAACAATAGCACATTGCTAAGTCATTAAACACACTGGGGGAGATTTTTTAGGGCTTTGATGCCAAAAATTGGCTCAGCACCGAAACTCCCCCCTGGAGCACTTGCGGTTAATTTACAAAAAAATAAAGTTTGTTTTACATGTAACTCCCAAAACACAAATATATTTTTAATCACACCGCTATGATCTACCCTGCAACAAGTGGTACGAAGTGGTTTATTTAGTTAACCCCACATAAATTAAGACATCTGTGAACACCATGATTGATTAATCACAGTGTTCACAGGAGAGTTTATTATTCTCTGCTGCTGCCATGATCTTCTTTTTCTCTGTCAGATCCTTATCTGCCTGTGAGAAGGAAGAACGCAGAGCGCAGTGTGTGTGTATATAAAAAAAAACAAAACAACTGATAACCATTTACCCCCAGCCAATAAAACTATGCATTAGTTAGTTCAGTATGTTTAGTCCTACTGTTTAGTTTGCGTGTGTGTGTGTGTGTGTGTGATATATGTCAGTTCGGTAGATTGAACAAGTGATCTTTTGAGCACTTGTTCAAGTCTAAGGAAAAAATTAATGTAAAAAAAAAAAAATTTGAAAAAAAAAAAACTTAACAATAAAGAAAGAAAAAGTCCATAAATCACCAGCATTCCATATAATCTAATAAAGTATAAAAAAAAACGAATACAAAAAAATATAGTCACATATTTGGTATCACTGTGTCTGTAACAACCCATACAATAATTCTGCAGAATTATTGGACCTGTATGGTGAACTCTGTAAAAAACGAAAAAAAAGGTCTAAAAATTTTATTTTTCGTAAACCCCTTAACGACATGCCCTTTTATGTTTTTTCATTTCTATTTTTCACTCCCCACCTTCAAAAATCTCTAACTTTTATTTTTAAACGTTTAAGAGCTGTGTGGCAGCTTGGTTTCTTTGTAACACATTGCACTTCATAGTGATGGTATTTAATATTCCATGCTGTGTACTGAGAAGCGCGAAAACAATTCCAAATGCAGTGAAAATGGTGAAAAAACGCATTAGCACTGTATTCTTGTGGGCTTGGATTTTATGGCTTTCACTGTGCATCCCAAATGACAGGTATACTTTATTCTTTGGGTTGGTACGATTACGGGGATACCAAATTTGTATAGGTTTTATAAAGTTTTCATACATTTACAAAAATTAAAACCTCCTGTACAAAAAACCTTTTTTATTTTGCCATCTTCTGGTGTCAATATTTTATGTGACTTTTGATGAAGATTTAAATGCTAATCATTTTTTGGACTTACAACCTTTTGATCACTTTTTATATTTTTCAGAATGGCAAAAAACTGCCATTTTCTAATTTGAGCGCTATTTTACATTACGGGGTTGAACGCAGTGAAAAAACGTTAAAATATTTTGATAGTTCGGGCATTTTCGGAAGCTGCGATACCTAATGTGTTTATTATTTTTAATGTTTATTTATATCAGTTCTATGTTTATTATAATTTTTTTTTAAACTTTTTTTATTTTCACTATTTTTCAGACCCCCTAGGGTACTTTACCCCTAGGTTGTCTGATCAATCCTACCATATGCTGCCGTACTACAGTGGGGATTTTCCTCCTCATTCATTACGATGTCCAATTAGCTGATTGTAATGAATGGGTTAAAACGAGAGAGCCTCGGGTCTTCGGAAGACTCGAGGCCGTCATAGCAACGGACTGCCGCTCCCCGATGATGCCCCAGGGAGCGGCGATCTTCGGAAAGATGGCAGCGCCCATGCGCCGTCTGCAAAGACGGACCAAGAACCCTCTCCGTGTACCTGCACCCAGCGCACGCCGTACTGTTACGGCGCATGTCAGTAAGGGATTAATTCACAAAAAATGTTTTAAAAAGTGTTTTTTTTTTAAAAAAAAAAAAGGAATGTGCTCCACAATTATACCACTGAGAAAATCAACTTGTCTCGCAAAAAATAAGCCCTTCAACTGAAAAGTGCAAAAGTTATGCCTCTGGAAGCATGGCAAAGCAAAAGCAAATAATATTTTCTCCAATTTAGTTTTTATTCAGATAAATTGTCATAATCATAGCGACCCATAGAATAAATATGACCTATAATTTTTATAGTACAGTGAATAGTGGGGGGGAAGCTGAAAATTCTAAACAAGGGTTAATGAATTTATTGTCCTTCACACTCAATAAGCTATAGACACACCAGAGTGAAATCGAACATCTAATTCTTCAAAAAATTAAGCCCTCAAATGTCCACATTCCTAAAAAAAAAAAAAAGAAAAGATTGTATAGCCTGTACAATGTGACGATGTAGATGTGCTCTGAATGGCGCTCTATGCACTGCCGAGTGTAGAGCTTTTCCACACTTAATTTATTGTTAATGTGTAATTTTTTGGGCCAAAATTCATGTAATTAAAAAAAAAAATATATATAACAATTTAATTCGCACCTCCATTTTTTAACCTTTGTGAAACACCTAAAGTGTTAACAAACTTCCTAAAAGTTCTGGCACATACGTTAAGGGGTTTAGTTTCCTTTACTTTTATTTATGCCTCTCAAAGTTGAACGACTTCTTTTAAAATTACGTTTTAGTGATTTTCATGAGAATTTGTAAAATTGCACTTAAAGTTTTAAGCTTCATAATATCTTCGAAAAATAAGAGGACATTTAAAGAATAATGCCATAATGAAGCAGACTATCAATAAATAATTTATATCCTGTAATTTGGGTGGTATTACGATCAGTCTGGAAAATACTGAAGGTTGAAAATAGAGAATGTTTTGAAATTTTATTCATATCTTCATTTTTTTCATAGACAAACACAAAACATGTCACCAAATTTTTCAATTAACATGAAGTATAATGTATAATATGGATTTGTTAAAGCGTTCATAAGTTAGAACCGCTTATAACAAAACTTGTTAGATTCTAAAAATAGGCCCTGGCCACAAAGGCAAAAACTGGCTGTGGAGTCTAGGGGTTAAAGAAGGAAGAAATGAGAAAATAGGAAAAATTTTCTTTACAGAAAATCTACCAATTGATTTGATGCATTATGAAGCAAACATACCTTGAGAATGCTGTAGCTACACTGATGCAGAAACATATCTTGTTTAATTCCCGACCTAACTGCTATAACATTATAATGAAGCTCCTTTGCCTGGCTCAGCCCTTTTCCTCTTACATTAAGTATGCACTACTCCGGAGAATGATGTAATGACTGTGTTATCCCAAAGAGACAGAAGTAATCAATAGCTGCACCATCCCGCAGCTGCTGTGTATGAGTGATTAGTTGATTAGTCCTGTCTGGATTGTTCAGAAAGTTCAGTGAAACATGCAGGCTGAAGGCAATCCAGCTTTCCCAAGATCCTGTATATTATAATTGTTTTTTCAGCAAAACCACTCAGGACAGGGATTAAACAAGATATGTGCCTGCATCAGTGTAGCTATAGCATTCAAGACCTGAGTGAAGTTGGCCTTCCCACCTTGTTCAAATCTAAAAAAATTGGTGTCAAACGGTTGTGTTGCTCAAATGTTTGTTTGTGTTGCTTTTGTTTTGAAGATATAAAGCAAATTGTAAAGGTCAAACGGTCAGGCAGCCCCTGCACATAAACCAAATCAACCAAAACTGGTGTTAAATGTTTGTGCCACATTTGTGCAGCAAAATTTTTCGTTTGTGCCGCTATCGTTTTTAATGTACTGATCATTTTTTCCAGAGGTCATCAGAATTCAATGCTTCAAAGTACAATGTGCTTGCTAGGTCCCTCTGGTGATCAAACCAGAGAAGTGTCACAAGGTTTGTTTTTTTACCAGTTCATCCTGTTTGTTGCACAAAACAGCACAAATGTAGCACATGTTTGTCATCAGTTTTGTTCGATTTAGTTAATGTGGGGGGCTGCATGACCTTTTTACCTTCATAATTTGCTTCACAAAGCAGCACAAACAAAAATTTGAAACATAGCAGAATTGATTGCCACCAGTTTTGTTTGATTTGGGCAATATGGGGGGGGGGGGGCTGGTTGACCTTTGATGACCTCTGGAAACTTTTATTAATATCTTAAAAACGATAGTAGCACAAACGAAAATTTCTGCTGCACAAACCAGTAGAAACATAGTACAAACGTTTGACATCAATTTTGTTAGATTTGAACAAGGTGGGGGGGGGGGGGCAACTTCGCTCAGGTATTCTCAGGGTATGTTTCATAATGCATCAAATCAAATGGTAGATTTCCTTAAATAAAGTATATTATTATCTGCACTGATGACAATGTTGTCATGTTTAGTTACAGTTTGAGCAGTTTGTGTAAACCAGCTTTCTGTCATTTCTCTGACAGCAGAGATTTCAAGGAACCACATATTGACTTAAAGGGAACCTGTAGCCACATTTTCACAAATACAGTTAGTGACAGGTAACCAAGGGGCCCTAAAAAATACTATTTTTTTATCTAATCATTATTTCCCTTATATCCCCATGAATTAACTTCATCTTATATTAACCCACATCAGAGGGGGCGTGTTCTGCTCAGCTGTCCCCCTCCCATCTAAATCTTTCCATGTCCCATGCCTCTTTTCTGCATGACCAGACTCATGTCCTCTACGGTCCTTTACCCAGTTGCATTTGCATCATCTACCCCATGTATGCATCTGATCACATAGCAGTGTCTTGGCATGATCACAACATACCTCCATGGACTTCTAACTCCTCCATTGGGGCTGCTGTGATTGCATGTGATCAGGGATAGACATCGCAAATGTAAAAGGACCTTAGATGACATCACTCTGGTCACATGCTATGAAATGGCCAATAACGTAACAGAGCTGTCTCTCAATGTACCTCCCAGCAGGATGTCCTAGTGATACCTGTCAATCAGAAACTAGGAAGCAGGGCAATGCAAGTAACCCATGAATACGCAGAGTGACATTTGACATCAGGTAATTTGCATACAAGTTTATAAACTGATTTTTTTTTACATTGCAGCCATAGACAGGAACTATTTAGGGATAAGGGCAATTCTTTTTAATCAGAGTTTTTAATGAATTATTTATTTTGGGTGGGTTAATTTTCATGCCAGGTTCTCTTTAATTGAACTTCCCTTTAGAGGTTAAGCAAGTAGCCTACATTAGCCTTTAAGAAATAGCTTCTTTTTTGTCTTCACTCTCAGAGGTTGCCAAGTGTTAAAATTATAGTCAATAAAACGGTATGCAGCCATATTTGTTTTGTAGATATTTATCACTAATCCTACAGGCACCAACAATGAAAGTTTGAAGGACAGCCGGCTATTTTTATTCGGCCCTGACTACAATCAATGAGAAAGGAGTTGCAAAAAATTACCGGTATCACTCTGTGGTTGTTGGAGATGAGGTCACGTGAAGTAACATGGCGCGTCTGATCTTCATTGCACCGCACATCCAGTGTGAACTCCACAGAACATTCTGCGCAGAACTCATCACATGTACAGTCCTACCATAGAGAATGCAGAGAGTCACACAGGACCTGCCAAGCAATTACTAACACTTCTACTAATCACCAGGACACTTACCCTAGAATACTGCAGCTTGTCCACAATATCATCACTGGTCAGAGGAACAAGCCCTGCGGACACAAATAACAGACAAGTCACCAGAGCTCAGGACCACGGCACAAGAATCTCTGAGTATGTGTCTACCGTCCGGACTCACCTACTCTGTGCGCTATGAACTCATCATGGAGTACAGAGGAGTTGGCGTCTATCTGCACCCAGTCAATAGCTGCAAGAAACAGATCACATCAACAGCTGGAAAATGTTATACCCATGTATGAGACACAGCTAAGCAAAGCATTCACCTCTGAAGAACCAACAGATGTGCCAAAAAAACTGCTGCTTGACTGCCCTGAAATGGAGTTCAGAGGAGAAATATGGGAAATAAGCAGCACATGTTAGGGGGTTCCATTAGACATGTCTCTGCATGTATATGTGCCTTTCCCAGTTCTCGCCATGCTGCCCTGTCTCTCACTCCTAACGGCTGCAGGTCCCTCCTACTTATCAGTGCACAGACTTGTAAACAAGGATCCACAGAGAGTTTACACACAGCACTACTGCTGAAAATGGAAGGATTCATATCCCAGACACAGGATGTGCCAGGAGCTGCAGACATCAGGGAATGACACCCTTTATAACACACAGGTCATATCACTCACCAATTGTAGGCACCTCTGCAATAAACACACGGCGGATGGAGTTCGCTATCCTGGAGAACAAGAAATGGCAAGAGAGCATTATAGTCTGTTGGCAAAGATACTGCGGGGGCAGGGGGAGCAGTCCACATAGATATTGTGGGGGGGGGGGGGGGGGGTTAGGGTTTAGCAGTCCGTCGGCACAGATACTGCGGGGGCAGGGGGAGCAGTCGGCACAGATACAGCGGGGGCATTGGGAGCAGTCGGCACAGATACTGCGGGGGCATTGGGAGCAGTCGGCACAGATACTGCGGGGGCAGGGGGAGCAGTCGGCACAGATACTGCGGGGGCAGGGGGAGCAGTCGGCACAGATACTGCGGGGGCAGTGGGAGCAGTCGGCACAGATACTGCGGGGGCAGGGGGAGCAGTCGGCACAGATACTGCGGGGGCAGGGGGAGCAGTCGGCACAGATACTGCGGGGGCAGGGGGAGCAGTCGGCACAGATACTGCGGGGGCAGGGGGAGCAGTCGGCACAGATACTGCGGGGGCAGGGGGAGCAGTCGGCACAGATACTGCGTGGGTTGGAGTCAGATACTAAGGGGGGTTGGGAGCAGTCCGTGGGCACAGATACTGTGGGGGAAGAGAGAGCAGTCCGTCGCCAGAGATACTGTGCGTGTGTGTGTGGGGGGGGGAGCAATCCACTGGCAGATACTGTGGGGGGGGAGCAATCCACTGGCAGATACTATGGGGGGGGGGGAGCAATCCACTGGCAGATACTGTGGGGGGGGGGGGAGCAATCCACTGGCAGATACTGTGGGGGGGGGGGGAGCAATCCACTGGCAGATACTGTGGGGGGGGGGAGCAGTCCACTGGCAGATACTGTGGGGGGGGGGGGCGCAATCCACTGGCAGATACTGTGGGGGGGGGAGCAATCCACTGGCAGATACTGTGGGGGGGGGGAGCAATCCACTGGCAGATACTGTGGGGGGGGGGGGGGAGCAATCCACTGGCAGATACTGTGGGGGGGGGGGGGAGAGCAATCCACTGGCAGATACTGTGGGGGAGGGGGGAGAGCAATCCACTGGCAGATACTGTGGGGGAGGGGGGAGAGCAATCCACTGGCAGATACTGTGGGGGGGGGGGGGGAGCAGTCCGCTGGCAGATACTGTGGGGGGGGGGGGGGAGCAATCCGCTGGCAGTTACTGTGGGGGGGGGGAGCAATCCACTGGCAGATACTGTGGGGGGGGGGGGAGCAATCCACTGGCAGATACTGTGGGGGGGGGGGGGGAAGAGCAATCCACTGGCAGATACTGTGGGGGGGGGAGCAGTCCACTGGCAGATACTGTGGGGGGGAGGGGGAGCAGTCCACTGGCAGATACTGTGGGGGGGAGGGGGAGCAGTCCACTGGCAGATACTGGGGGGGGGGGGGGAGCAGTCCACTGGCAGTTACTGTGGGGGGGGGGAGCAATCCACTGCCAGATACTGTGGGGGGGGGGAGCAATCCACTGGCAGATACTGTGGGGGGGGGGAAGAGCAATCCACTGGCAGATACTGTGGGGGGGAGCAGTCCACTGGCAGATACTGAGGGGGGGGGGAGCAGTCCACTGGCAGATACTGTGGGGGGGAGGGGGAGCAGTCCACTGGCAGATACTGTGGGGGGGAGGGGGAGCAGTCCACTGGCAGATACTGTGGGGGGGAGGGGGAGCAGTCCACTGGCAGATACTGGGGGGGGGGGGAGCAGTCCACTGGCAGATACTGTGGGGGGGGGGGAGCAGTCCACTGGCAGATACTGTGGGGAGGGGGAGCAGTCCACTGGCAGATACTGTGGGGGGGAGGGGGAGCAGTCCACTGGCAGATACTGTGGGGGGGGAGGGGGAGCAGTCCACTGGCAGATACTGTGGGGGGGAGGGGGAGCAGTCCACTGGCAGATACTGTGGGGGGGAGGGGGAGCAGTCCACTGGCAGATACTGTGGGGGGAGGGGGAGCAGTCCACTGGCAGATACTGTGGGGGGGAGGGGGAGCAGTCCACTGGCAGATACTGTGGGGAGGGGGAGCAGTCCACTGGCAGATACTGTGGGGAGGGGGAGCAGTCCACTGGCAGATACTGTGGGGAGGGGGAGCAGTCCACTGGCAGATACTGTGGGGAGGGGGAGCAGTCCACTGGCTGAGATACTGGAGGGGGGGCAGTCCACTGGCTGAGATACTGGAGGGGGGGGGCAGTCCACTGGCTGAGATACTGGAGGGGGGGGGGGCAGCCCACTGGCTGAGATACTGGAGGGGGGGGGGCAGCCCACTGGCTGAGATACTGGAGGGGGGGGCAGTCCACTGGCTGAGATACTGGAGGGGGGGGGGGCAGTCCACTGGCTGAGATACTGGAGGGGGGGGGGGGGCAGTCCACTGGCTGAGATACTGGAGGGGGGGGGCAGTCCACTGGCTGAGATACTGGAGGAGGGGGGGCAGTCCACCACTAGCTGAGATACTGGGGGGGGGGGGGCAGTCCACTGGCTGAGATACTGGAGGGGGGGGGGGCAGTCCACTGGCTGAGATACTGGAGGAGGGGGGGCAGTCCACCACTAGCTGAGATACTGGGGGGGGGGGGGCAGTCCACTGGCTGAGATACTGGAGGGGGGGGGGGGGGGAGTCCACTGGCTGAGATACTGGAGGGGGGGGGCAGTCCACCACTGGCTGAGATACTGGAGGGGGAAGGCAGTCCACCACTGGCTGAGATACTGGGGGGGGGGGGGCGGGGGGGCAGTCCACTGGCTGAGATACTCCAATGGAGAAGGGGGAGCCGTAGGCAGAGATATAGGGACAAACTGCCAGGAGAGATATTGTGTGCACAGCAGTCAGCAGAGATATTGCCGACGTTGATGAATCAGCAGTGATACATGGGGACAGGAAACTGATGACTTTCAGGTCACTTACGCTAGATCCGTGTTCTCCACAACAAATTTGACATTTTCGTCGGAGAGCTCCGTGATGCGGACAGTTGGCTGGTTGGCGTACGGCATCTTCTCACTGAATCTGTGTGTGTGTGTGTGTGTGTGTGTGTTAGGAATCGGAAGCGAGCACTAAAGAGACAAGGATAAAGTGCAGAGCGCCCCCGGAAGCACGTGAGTATAGCGGAAGTGACCGTCCTGTACTGCGGGCAGCATGGCGGAATTCGTGCAGAGCCGTGTGGAGGATTATGTTCCTGTGCTCCTGCAGCTGGAGAGGGTTGGTCTACTGACCGAGAAGGAAGCCAGGTGAGAGAAGTCCATAGCCCGCGTCCTGGAGTTGGTTATGTGGCGTGTGCTGTACGGAGGAGTCCTTCCCCTGGAGTTGGTTATGTGGCGTGTGCTGTACGGAGCAGTCCTTCCCCCTGCAGTTGGTTATGTGGTGTGCCCTTAGGATATGGAGAAGCTGGGGTTGTGCTCCTGCACCGTTAATTGGACTTGGGGTATTCCAGCTGTCTAACCAATAAAAGAGAATCTTTTTTTTTCCCCTCTTGGCATCAGGAGTTGGACATGGTGGCCATATACATTTGTCTTTCATAGGTAAACATCTGTGCTTTAACAAAAGAGGGAATGGTAAATGTTTAGTGGCAAAATAACCTGGTAACGGGTTCCTTTTTTTTCTGTTGCTCTAATATATTTCTTATGGCTAAATCACATCTGTCAAGTCTTCTGGATTTGTCTCAAAATAACTGAAGGCAATAACTGTCGGGGCAGTGCACGACCTTCCAGCATCTATACCGAGACAATGTGTAGTGGAAAGACTTGCACCTCCTCCGTGTGTATGAACAAATCTGGTTTTTGTCTGTAAATAACTGAAGATCTGTCAGAAATGTGAAGTGGCCCTGTGTTGGATGATATCGGCTTCTCCTTCCTTCTGCACAAAATGTTTCACGCATGCAGCATACAGACCAGAAACTCTGAGACCCCCTATGGCATTGATGGCAAACCTTTTAGCGACCGAGTGCCCAAACTGCAACTCAAAACCCCCTTATTTATCGCAAGGTGTCAACCAAAAATTAAAGCAGTAAGTTATTGCTCCCTGTTCTTCAACAACTTTCAATCAGAATGGCCTCCTTAGGACAGCAACACATTAGAAAGATAGAAAATTTGCATCATTTTAGCTTCTTTCCAGTGGCCCTCTGTACAAAAAGAATCGTGGGGCCAGAGGGAGGTCCTCCAAAGATAATTCGGCCCTGTCTACTCATTCTCCCTCTTCCTACAGTTCTAAGTAAAGAAGCAAGTATCAAAATATGCCTGAAAGCAGCATCTTTTAAAGGGGTTGTGTCACCATAGCAAATGGCTGTAATTGGGTCCAATGCATTGTGACAAGTACTTTCACCATTTACACTTATTACAAAATCTGCAGGCTTACTGAGATAACTCCCTTTGTCCTGGTTGCTGGCGCCCTCTAGTGGTAGCTGTGTCCCGTCCTGAGCTACAGCTGATCTGGCCGAGTCTGCGCTCAAGGAGTCAGCAGCTGCTCTGCACTACAGCTCACTCCACAGGCTCACAGCTCCTCTCCACACTGAGAGATCACCTGACACACTGCAGCCAATAGGAGGTGAGAGAGAGGGCAGAGAGAGATCAGCCTTCTACACCAGTGAATGAGGGGATTTCCACTGCTCCACAGGAGCTTCCAGCAGAAGATACAAGGTAACTGCAGACATACATGGCATCTGCTGCACAGAGGAGTCCTCGCCTAACATGGATGATAGCAATGTAGCAGCCCTCTCCTCCCTCCACCATTAGTCAGGTCACACAGGAGGCTGCAGAGATAACAAGTAACAGGCTGAGCTCTGATCTCTCCTGATGCAGTCCTCCTCCTGTACTCTCCACCATTCACTGTCCCTCCATGCTACCCTGCAGTCCTCCTCCTGCACTGTCCCTCCATGCTACACTGCTGTCCTGCAGTCCTCCTCCTGTACTCTCCACCATGCACTGTCCCTCCATGTTCCACTGCTCTCCTGCAGTCCTCCTCCTGTACTCTCCACCATGCACTGTTCCTCCATGCTACACTGCTGTCCTGCAGTCCTCCTCCTGTACTCTCCACCATGCACTGTCCCTCCATGCTACCCTGCTCTCCTGCAAAGGGGCCCCTGTCCCTGACTAGCAGGGAAGTAGCTAAAAGATCAGTAACATGTGAGAAGCTGTCACCTATTTATCTATGCACCCATGCATGTCAGCCTGACCGACCATGATGCTGTGAGAATACATAGTACATGTGTACTATGTGCAGTGTCCTGTGTAGTGTGCAGGGGGCGCCAGATTCAGGATTTCTGGCGCACGTTCTTCATGAATCTGGTGCCCCCTGCACTGCTTTGACTGACTGCACCAACTTTTTTTGGTGCACTTTTAACATGGGGCGTATGACACATTTCAATTGGACTTCTATTGGATCAGTAATGCAGGGACTTTTTGAGCACAGCAGGTGGAAGGAGACTCTGAAGGTTGTGCAATAACTGCCGCTGTCAGTGCTGTGCATGTGCCTGGCTAGGCCCCTCCCACATCTGCTTCTGTGTGGAGCAGAATAGAGGCTGAACAAGCATCATAATAACAAATAGAAAGGTATCTTTATTTCCAGGTAACCATTACATATAGATTTTTGAAATATTTTAATTGACTGCAAAAAGCTGTCAAAGAGGTTGTTTTGTGGCATAACCCCTTTAAGTGGCTTGTAACTGCAGGAAATTCTTTGAGTCCTGTCTGGTGTGCTGGGGCAATGGCCAGGGTGCCCACAGAAAGGGCTGTGAATGCCGCCTCGGGCACCTGTGCCATTGGTTCGCCACCACTGCCCTATGGCATAAGCTATAACTGGACGTATAACTGCTTTGCATGTGGCCCTCTGCTTTCTACACGTGCAGGCTGCAGCCCAGAGCATAGTGTGATAGGAGAGTTAAATATCTTCCCCAAATCTACATTTCGCACTTAAAGGAGTTCCTATATAAGAAGGCCTTTGGCAATGTGCTGGTACTTCTAGCAACTCCAGTACAATATGAGGGTTTTGCACCGAGTCATGATGATTGTTGTTGTGCAGGACCGTCATCAAGAAGGTGACAGCGCTGGAATATAAGCTTAAGAGGAGGAGCCTGAATAAGGAGGACTTCATCAACTACATACAGGTGATTGTCTGAGCTGCAGTGATATTCCCACACCCCTTATCTTCCCTCTATACTCACTATACTGCACTTTCTACCTTACAGTATGAGATCAATTTCCTTGAGCTCCTTTTTAAGAGGCGTCAGGTAAGTGGTCACACAGTCATTGGCTTTTTATTTGTTAGTGTTTGTTGGTTTGGGTGTCACTGTCCTCTGTTTTTCTTTTAAGCGTATTGGATACTTCTTTAAGAAAGGGGAGATTGAAGCTGTTATCAAACAGAAGGTTCATTGTCTCTTCCAACGAGCTACTGAGAAATGGAGGGTATGTGGTGCTGAGCAAAGTTTTCTTGCAGTTGTAGCTGGGATTACATGGTCTTGACCCTTAGCCTTCTCTCTTGCAGGATGATCTTCAACTGTGGATGTCTCATGTGGAAATCTGTAAGAAGTGGGTGAGTGTCTCTTCCATATTGCTGCTGGATTTTCATCCGGTTCAGTCTAGATACTACAGTATATGTGATGCTTTTCCCTTTCAGAACTCTAAGCAACAACTCAGCCGCATCTTCTCTTCACTTTTGGCTGTGCACTCAGATAAACCAGGTAACACGTTCTTTTGCTGTTATTTACCAGCTAAAGCAGTCTCCAGACCTCGTTGGCTCTAAATTCTTATGTCTTTCCTTTTCAGCCTTATGGATAATGGCAGCTAAGTGGGAATTTGAGGATCAACTTTCATCTGAAACGGCAAGAAATATTTTCCTGCGTGCCCTCCGCTTCCATCCAGACTCAGCAAAACTGTATCAGGAAGTGAGTTTTTTCTCTCTACTTGGTTCATCTACTAGATTCCAGCCTCCTTCACTGTGTACAGAGTAGGGGGAAGTATTTAACTAATTTTATTAGTTTTGTAATATACATTTTTGGATAGTATAATATTATATTGTATTACACAGCGAGCAGTAGGAGTAGTTTCATTTTTGTGCATGTGATTTACACATTCATTAATTCATTCATCATTCTATTGACCACATTTTTTTGTTCAAGTATTTTCGGATGGAGCTGATGAGCGTAGAGAAGCAGAAGAATGAAAAAGAAATTTTACGACAAGCAAAGCTGGATACGGTAAGCTTTGTCTACTTCCTCACTCGTCACTTACAAATGGGGTATGAGTTGTGTAGTCAGACTTTAGACCGAGAAGGGCTAAAAAACTAAATTTTTTTTCAGGAAGTCCAATAACCTTTGAAAAGTTTCATATGGCAGATTTTGATCTTTATGTACGTGATCTGTTACTGTGATCACAGCCCAAACTTCACTGTATATTTGTGTGCCTCCTCACAGGCGAAAGACTTGTACTCAGGGGAAATTCTTAATTGTGGACTTGCCCGTGTGGTCTATAAAGCCGCTGTGCAGAACATTAAAGGCAAGTTCCCTGTTTGTGTGTTGTGGCAGAGAATGCATTGAGGTTCATGTAACCAGTGTCTCCTTTTCATTTACAGGGGCCAAGTTCCATCTCTCGCTTCTCTCAATTGCTAAACATTTTAAATTCACTAAAGACTTGCAAAGAAAGATCTTGGCAGAGTAAGTTACTACTGATTGTATGGATTGAGATGATATGCAGGGGTCTAGGAAAGGGCTTAGAAACTTGTCTCTGGGTAAGAACTAGTGGCCAAAACACCATCCACTTGCAATGACCATTGGCTGCACAAATGTGTAGGTAACACTGGAGTCTTCACTTAGTGTCAGGCCTGACACTATCATCAGTTCCACCATGCCTGTGCTGTGATCTAAAGAGGAGAAGGGGAGGAATTATGTGTTTGTTTTTTTTAAGCTTGCAGAGACTCTACGCAGAAGACCCTCACACGTGGGACTTTTTAGCACGTCAAGAGTTGTCAGATGAATTACCAGCTCCTGAGGCACCCAAGTCCAAACAGAAAAAAGCAGAAATCTTGGCGCAAAAAGAGGAGCAGTGCAGCCGTGTGTACGAGAGAGCACTGGCCTCTCTTCAGACAGGTACAGGCTGGTGTAGTGATTATGTAACAAGTTCCAATTTTTTCCTATGCATAATACATTTTTTTTGTTGACCATTCAACAATTACTTGTTTCCAGAGTCCATGTGGGAGTTATATGTGTCCTTTTGTCTGGAAAGATATAAACGGAAAACTAACAGCGAAGAGCTAAAGCAGCAGGTATGTTATGAGAAAAATAATCACCACAAATGCAGACTGCATTGGATGAACCTACAGGTAGTGAAATGCTACAGATTTTCTGTAGAAAAATTGTACATTTTCTAGAGTTGCAAGGCAAGGCAATTTATGCAGCATATTTTCACTGACTCACATTGTGGGGCATGTCTATCAAAGTGGGACAGGGTGAAGTTCAACAGGTCTTGTATCAAAGTTTCTGAGTATTTTCATATGGACTTTATAGTCTACGGCTACATGCACCAGTCCCCGTGTCTCTAGATGAACTCTTTTTACATTTCTTTCATATTTCTTTCTTTTTAGAGGCAGGACAGGCTGCTGTCAACTTTTCAGGGGGCTCATGATGCAGGCCTCTTACCACAAGCAAGATACTATGACTGGGTGAGTAAGATATGGATAAGGGGAAGGATCAATAGTGGTACCTGTTGATCGAGTCATCTTGTGACATATTGTGATCCTTCTAGATCTCTCTACTCTTCACACTGGAGAAGGGGGATTTGGCTGTACAGTTGTTGGAAGCGGCAACTGATCGATTTCCAGGCTCTGTGGACATGTGGAAAAAGAGACTCGAGCTGCTCATAACTCTTAAAGCTGAGAACTTGGAGAAGGTGTTTGAGAAGGCACTGGCCTTAGTTAAGACACAGGTACCAAGCCTAGGCTGCCAGAAGATATGTGACATAAGAGGGAATATATTATTAGGCACGCTGTCTTTGATAGATTTTACAGTTATTGAAGCTTTGCTACCCATTAGATTTATCAACATGGCTTTTTCACTTTAATAAGTTTGGCTGCACTGCATGTGTGGAGATGTATATATCGAACGGAAAGTCAGTTTTGGGCGCATCTGGGGAAGGTCTAACAGAAGTGTCAGAGCAAAACTGTTCTAGTTGCTCATGGCAATTAATCATTTTCCCACAGCAATTTATAAAATGAAAGTTTGGTTGCCATGAGCAACTAGAACAGTTTTGCTCTCAGACACCTCTGAATCCTGCCAAATAATTGACTTTGCATACACATCGGGGGAACTGGATTGACTTTTTATGAAAATTTTTAAAGGAAATGTACCAACAAAATTAAACTTAACCCCTTAACGACTTGGCCTTTTTTCACTTCCATTTTTCACTCACCACCTTCAAAAATCTATAGCTTTTTTAATTTTTCCACATAAAGAGCTGTGTGACTGTTTATTTTCTGCGTAACAAATTGCACTTCGTAGTGACGGTATTTAATATTCCATGCCATGTACTGGGAAGCGGGAAAAAAAAATTCCAAATGCAGTGAAAATGGTGAAAAAACACTTTTGTGACTTTCTTGTGGGCTTGGATATTACAGCTTTCACTGTGCACCACAAATGACATGTCTACTTTATTCTTTGGGTCGCTATGAATACTGGGATACCAAATTTGTAAAAAAAAAATTAAATCCTCCTGTACAAAAATTTTTTGGGGGGATTTAGCCAACTTCTAGCACTAATAACTTTTTCATACTTTGGTGTACGCAGCTGTCGGTGCTGTCATTTTTTGCGAATTTTGATGGCGTTTTCATTGCTTTAATTTTTAGGACTTTCGACCTTTTGATCACTTTTATATTTTTTAAAATGGCAAAAAAATGCCATTTTCGACTTTGGACGCTATTCTCTGTTACGCGGTTAAACGCCGTTTAAAAAAAACTTATATATTGATCCGGCAATACTTAATTTGTTTATGATTTTTACTGTTTATGAATATTTATATCAGTTCTAGGGAAAGGGGGTGATTTGAAATTTTAGGTTTTTTATTTTTCTTTAAACTTTTTATTTTTACTATTTTTCAGACTCCCTAGGGTAATTTAACCCTAGGTTGTCTGATCGATCCTACCATACTGCAATATGGCAGTATATGGGGATTTTACTGATAGCACATTGTAATGAATGGGTTAAAACGAGACCGCTTCGGGCCTTCGTGAGACTCGAAGCTGTCATGGCAATGGATCGCCACTCCCCGTGACGTCATCGGGGAGCGACGATCCGTGGCAAGATGGCGGCGCCCATGCGCCACCATCTTTTTGAAGCCGCCGGTGATAGATGTGAAAGCACCCGCGATCAGTGCTAGCACCGATCGCGGGTGTTACCGGTAAGCCTTTGCTGCAATATGCAGCAAAGACTTACCGGCTATGGAGAGGGCTCGGCCCGCTAGCCCTCTCCTTGCATTGGGAAGGGATTAAATAAACCAGGCACTAGAAGGCAGAATGATACTTTAGTCCTAGTTTGTGCTCTTCACCTCAGTTTTGACCTTGCAGTCATTACCACTGATGTCCTCTACTTATTTAAAGGAAAGTTTGCCATTATGGGAACTGATGGTGGACTGGAGTGAAATGGAGAGGAGTGAAAAGGCAACTGAGTCTTTGTACCAGGTAAGTGTGCCCAGCCAGCAAAAAACCTCAGCTGCCACAAGGTAAAGCAGCCAATAATAATATTTAATTCTATGCAGAAACTTGTCCTAAACCCAAATACCACCAAGACCATGAAGGTGAAGTATCTACAGTGGACATACAGGATACAGGGCTACAAGAGAGCAAGGAAGGTGTTTAGTAGGTAAGAAGTCACATTTCACCCCTTCTACAACTGTCTTTTGTTTACCAATATTCTTAAATGGCTCCTGTTCCATTGTTTACAGTTTACAAGAAAATCGCCCTTTTTCTGAGGACTTCTTCAAAATGATGATTGACATAGAAAAGGATCAGGTGCGTAGGGATGACAGAAGTGAGGGATTTTTGTCTTGGATCACTTTACATAATCTTTTCTTATTACACACAGGAGAAAAGTAAGATGGGAAATTTAAGAGAATACTATGAACGCGCCCTGCGGGAATTTGGAGCTGCAAAGCCAGGTCAGTATCCTTAGCCCCTTTATTTGTCTTATCAGTAAAAGATGCTGATGTGTTGCAAACATATGTGTTTTAGCACCTATCACTCTCTAGGCCAGGGGTGGCGAACCTATGGCACGCGTGCCAGAGAGGGCACGCGTAACATCTCCCCAGTCTTATGGTGGGGAGTAAAAAATGGAAACGCAAAAACAAAAAGGGGGTAAAGATGGCAATATTTGGTCCATGAGCAAGCTAACTTATCACAGTCCCCTAGTCCCTGCATGTACTCAGGACTGCTGTCACTGTATGGGAGTAATGATGATCAGTATATGGCTGTAATATACCTCACTGAATGGCAGTAATATGATATTCATCGCTATTTTGTATAGCAATACTATTGGTAACATTGGCCTTTCTAAAGTCTTTATTACCAGAATGATGCTATTTATGTGGTTGTAAAGGTGAGATCATCATATGGCAGTATTATTTGTCTTATTGTTAGGTGGTATTGTGGCACCATTGGACTAAATTGCTGTGTTGGCACCTCGCGATAGAAACGTTGGTTTGCAGTTTGGGCACTTGGTCTCTCAAAGGTTCGCCATCACTGCCCTAGGCCTAGAGTTTGGGCAGGGACTCTTGAAGCAGACACACTATGATCCATCTAGTTCTGGGAGCAGGAAATGTGGTTAGGTTATTGGGGTACAGGGTTATATACACTTTCATCTAGCTTCTGAACATTGTACTTTTATCTGACATATAGATAGATGAGACAGATCAGAAATTATGAGATCCATGAGATGCCTATTACATACTGTCAGCTCTCCTACATATCTACATTCCACAACACACTAGATCTGTTGCGCCTCCCAAGATAAGTTGTTTATCTGTATGTAGCGTGTAGTTGTCCCAGAGGTGGTGGTGCTGCCACCTGGAACTGAGATTCTGTGTCTCAGTGTACAGCAGTGAGTGAGCGCCGTCCTGGAGCTACAGTGCAGAGCCAGAGAGATAAGCTCCATGAAGCCTCAGGCAAGATGGCAGCTGACCCAGAAGTCACAGGGTGGTGTTGGTGCAACTGAAATTGTGTACACCAGGACTGATAGAGACAGGTTGGACTTAACAAAAATACAGCATTTCACAGATGAATAACAGTGAATTAGAGAGTGTGTTATTTTGTTATCCTGAGAACAAGCAAGAAACTTGTTTTCGTGGGAATACCCCTTAGATGACCCGTGACATACATGAATGTCACAAGTTGCTAAGGGGTTAAATCTTTTAACTTGAGACAACTTACAACTTTCTACAGATGGAATGGGGGACATTTATATCATATAAATGTATCACATATATCATGCAGGCCAAGCCACTACGATACAATTGTCATGAGGGATTTCAGTCCTAGTGCTTATACTAGGAGAGATGTCCTATTAATCCAGATGTAGTAAATTATCCAGTGGGATGTTTTAAAAAGGTGCAAATCCACTCCAGTGCTCCAGCAGGAGGAAAACTTGGGAGCTGGTAGGAATTTAAAGTGAAAAGGGTTCATTTCAGATATTCTTATCTCAAGTGCAACAATAAAATCACTATACGAAATCTGCACCATTTATAAAAAGCACCAGATACCCTCCAAATAACTGAAGACGTATGCCTCGTGATTAATCTTCCCCTTTATGTCGAATACAGGTATGATTGATATGAAATGGTTGCTTATGATAAATATCCACATTTCTCCTAGTTATATTGATATAAGTTGTGTGACACAGGGGTATTAGATTGTTTCATTTGCAACATATTTATTGAGGATAATGCTTTTTTTGATGGACATCTTTTTATATAGGTGACCTATTTTATGCATATGGAATGTACTATAGTATTAATTTTTATCACAAGTGGACATAATTTTGTTGGTTACATAAGTGTAGTGGAAAAGCAAAACGCAGTTATGCCTCATCCATCCTTTTTGGAGCTTCTTCTATTGAGGGGGTAAAACTCAAGTTTGTTTTTCTATCTCCAGATATCTGGTTGTCCTACATAAAAGAAGAACTTAGCCATGCGGAAGGAAAACCAGAAAACTGCGGCCCGATTCATTGGAGAGCCATAAAAGTGTTGCAGGGACCAGCCGTGGAGGAGTTTGTCAATAAATATGCGCTCCTGCAGAGTGGACACTTGTGATGTCAAAGCCAGCTCTCTGCAGCTTCATCATTAAGTTGTTTCTGTTGTTCATTACCATAAACCTGCCTGTTAAATCTCCACACGAGTGTATGTAGCCACAGAAGTGTCTGGGAGCAGAACTATTCTAGTTGCCCATTGTAACCATACTTCTGTTTTAATTATAAAAACGGCCGGAAGCTCCCATGCGCACCATCTCCCAGCGCTTACAACGCTGAGAGATAGGGACGGATGGGAGGAGCCGTCCACATCGCGGACCGGAAGCTCCCTGTGCGCGGCTTCCGTGCCCCTGTAAACAAACAGGGGCATGGATCGAAGGGACCGCGGCGCGGGACATCAGCGGCGCCGGAGGAGGTAAGTCCATGTTTAACTAGCCCTCCCCAGCCCGGCCATAAGAAATTTTTTAAACCCGGATAACCCCTTTGTCTGTTCTGTATATCAGTGTTTGGGGGACCCCAATCTCTTCCCTGTTCTACTCAACTATAAAACTGCATCATATCCAGTCACCTTTAACAGAAACAATCTATATACTGTAGCTGGTGGAAGAGCTCAGCACCTTACATGTCCGTATATGCCAGAATGGCACGACAACTCCCTTGGTAAAATGAAGATGTGTTTAGTTTCAAAATAAAGGTAATTTATATATTGTTTGACATGTTTTTAAAAACTGGTTTTCTGGGAAAACTGCACATAAAATTGGCGGTATGTATTCATCTAACAGGATAAAAGAGTACCTTTTACCTTCTGAATACCAAATGCCTAGCCTTACAGAAGCATCCAGGGAAAGAAACTGTTTTGTACAACTTACCGTATATTTGGTTTTTATTTTAAACCATATGAGCTTCCAGGAATGTCCCTACTAAACTGAACATTAACTACCAACAACTAGTCGCATTCTAGTTTATGGCAGGTAGTGTTCCACTTTAATAATAGAATATCTATGGTACCTTGGCATATCCAATCAACCTAGATTCCTCTTGGGTGGCTGTGTCGTGTCTTTGTATGGATATGAAAAGTGATGTTCTTGTAGGTCTTGCCAAATCCTAATATAACATAAGTATTTCACAGGAGAGTGGTAATTTCCTTCTTCCTGCTGTGCACTGATATTTTTGTCAAATAATAATTTTATATATATAAAAATCTGGAGATCAGCCCCAGTAATTTGTTGTTCTCCACCCTACATAAGCACTAAACGCGGCTGTTGTGTACATACGTTTAATACATGATTTATAGTGTAGAGGCAATGCTTCACCGACGCTGGTTCAGGCCTGTTAAGTTCTTTAACTGGAAAAAGAGGAAAAGAGTTCTACTCATTGACATGTCCTCACTTATCACAACACACCCCAATCTTGCAATTGAGTGTCACATCTATAATCCAGAGAATGCTGTAACATCCTAATCTTATGATACTTACAGTGACTGCAGCTCCCATCAACCCCTGGATCACTGCTTCTCCGGTGGCAGCCACCTATTAAAAAAAAAAAAAGGAAATGCTGCGTAAGGGCACATATTTTCAAAAGTTTTGTGGCCACTAGTCATGTTTGTACCTGTTTTACAGAATCTCCCATCGTCATAGCCTCAGAGATCCGGCTGTGCAGAAAGGTCCAGGTATCTTCATAATCTGGTGACTTGTCCTGCATCATGACTAGTTCTGTGGTGTTATAAATCCCAGCCAGCACTGCCCTGCGTGTGTACCAGCTTACCTACAGACATACCATGGAAAGGGTGATAAACAGGGCTGCTCAGACATTCTCCAAATACCATCAACAGTGTTAGGTCTTCACAAAGAGCACTCACATCTGTAGACTGGTCATTTGCATAGTGCCAGATGTCATCCACCATGTCAGTCAGGAGCTTCAGGCTTGAGGGTATATTGTGCGGCAACAGAAGAATTCCCATTGCCTGGATTTAAAAAAATTACAAGAATTACCAATAACAAAATGGTCTCTAGATATCTGCAGCTTAGAAAAATTACTGCTCTCTGTAAATGTTTTTACTGTTTACAAATATTCATTTTTACCAAAGTTTTCACATGCTTTAAAGTGTAAAATTAAACAAATTCCATCACTAGTCCACAGGCTACAGGATAAGTGACCTAAAAAAAATTTTAATTGCAAAAATGAATACGGCAGTGAACTTCTCACTAAGTTACATTTATACTTTTTGAGGGCACATCATTTCTTTGAGGAGAATCGAGGTATTTCTTACTGTGCTGCATTCTGATTTATCAATTTAAAAGTTGAATGGATGGTGGAGAATTACATGGTGGCTTTGCCCTCTTAGCATAACAGACAAAACAGATACATCCTACTCCAGGATATCGGAGATAAAGAAATCGGAAGTAGATGAGTACTAAGGGTTTCTCTGGGAATTGGAAAGGTCCCTGGGCAGGTACAGCTGTGCTCAAAAGCTTACATACCCCTGCAGAATTTTGGCTTTCATGACCCTTCTCAGGGTCATTTGGGTGTTTTTGGTCATCGTTATGATTTGAAAATATTAAACACAATAGTTTTACAAATGGCTTAACCATAGGTGGAAAAAGTGTTTTTGTATTATCATTCATATTCTCTGAAAAATACCAAGAACGCCAAAATTCTGCAGGGGTATGTAAACTTTTGAGCATGTCATGTGCTGTTGCAATCTTGCACATTATTTAGGGTTTGCTGAAGTCCAAAAAGTTATGCTTCATTATCTAAGTAAAGTCTGGTTTTCTGGGTTGTAAAATCAGGTTGGAGAACCTTTCCACACAGAACCAGCACACTAGGCAGTAAAGTGCAGTTACCACAACTTTATTCATAACAATACTGTAGAACACAGGTTTTGGGCAATAATGGCTCAGAATGGTAGATCTCTGCCTTTCTGCATGCCTTGGAAATGCCCATCTGACTCCATTTACCTCATTTCCACCCCTCCACCCCCCCCCTTCTTTTCTTACAATTCTCTCTCTTCTCGTGATTACTTCCAACCTGTTATATTTGAAATCACATGTCGCAATATTATATGCTCCTTATTTATCTGACTTCACTCTTCTTAAACCATGTTCAATCTTTCATTGTTCATATAATAACAGATTTTATATTGTCACTGCTCTGCCTATACCTTACATCATGCCAATTATACAGGAATTCATTATCTGTTTACTTTGTTAATAAACAATTATGAAAAAAATATGCTTTCCAAATGACCTTGGAAGATATTAGGGCGAGTTAGTATAGTCAAAGGAGGATGTCTAATGTAGGCCCTGGAGCACTGTATCAGTGGTCGAGCCCATCAGAAACCACAGCAGTAAAGATGACTGAGAAACCCCTTGGGGGCCATATATATGTCCCCCATAGGCCGGCAATGGGCACATAAAGCAGCACACGTGCGGCACAGTACCGCTCCGTACACGGCAAAAGATGGGACATGTCCTATCTCGGTGGAGAGGTCAACACTCCACCTCTCCATAGTGCCAGGCGAGACATACGTTTGTGTAATTGCGCCCTTAGAGAAAAGCCTGACAATGATGTAGGCAACCAAGACCAAGCCCCACATCTAATAAAGCCACTTGAGAAAGAGTTGGAGCTCCTGTGAAATAATATAATGAACACAAGGGGAGATATAAGGGCTTCTAAGCCAGAAAACTGGCATCGAAGTCCTGAAATAATCGCAATGCCAAGCATTATGATCATTATCCCCTTTACACCAGCTCCACATGAAGGGGGTACAGCAAGTGGCAGAAGGATCGCCCCACCGGATCAGGAGGCCTAAGCTTTTTGATTTATCCAGAGGGGTAGGGATTTCATAATACCAAGTCCAGAGGACTGTGACTACAACAGTCATGATGGTAAATGTAGTGGCCTGAGGGAATAATTAACCCTCATTGGAAAAGCCATCTTTGGGATGCAGATACCAGGGTGCATCAGAAAGAAAAGAAACATGAAGAATAACATGTCCCATCAGAATATTTAGGACTATCCACTTCTGATCATAAGAGACAGAGGAAAGATGTACATTAAAAAAAAACTGCTCCAAGGAACCAGTCTCTGCAGTGTTAGACTCGAGAGGGAAGCAAGAAAAGATATAGAAAGGAGTCATTCTGTGGAATAGTTGGAGCACAGAGTCTCCAATGGAATACAAGATGCACCATAATGGGTAAAGGGACTGAATAGTTTAACCGGTTAAGGACCGGGCCCTTTCCCGTTTTTTCATTTCCATTTTTCACTCCCCACCTTCAAAAATCTATAACTTTTTTATTTTTACATGTAAAAAGCTATGTGACGGCTCGTTTTTTGCATAACAAATTGCACTTCATAGTGATGGTATTAAATATACCATGCCATGTACTGGGAAGCGGGAAAAAAATTCCAAAGGCAGTGAAAATGGTGAAAAAACGCATTTGTGTCGTATTCTTGTGGGCTTGGATATTAGGGCTTTCACTTCACGCCACAAATGACGCATCTAATTTATTCTTTGGGTCAGTACGATTACAGGGATACCAAATTTGTATAGGTTTTATAATGTTTTCATACATTTACAAAAATTAAAACCTCGAACAAAATTTTTTTTTTATTTTGCCGTCTTCTTGTGCTTATAACTTTTTCATACTTTGGTGTATGGAGTTGAGGGTGGTGTCATCTTTTGCGACTTTTGATGATGTTTTCAATGATATGATTTTTAGGACTGTACGACCTTTTGATCACTTTTTATAGAATTGTTAAATTTTTTTTAAATGGCAAAAAAGTGCCAGTTTTGACTTTGGGCGCTATTTTCCGTTACGGGGTTAAACGCAGTGAAAAACCGTTATTATATTTTGATAGATCAGGCATTTTCGGACGCGGCGATACCTAATGTGTTTATGATTTTAACTGTTTATTTATATCAGTTCTAGGGAAAGGGGGGTGATTTGAATTTTTAGGTTTTTTTATTATAATTTTTTTTTTTTTAACTTTTTTAAAATTTTAATTTTTACTATTTTACAGACTCCCTAGGGTACTCTAACCCTAGGTTGTCTGATCGATCCTACCATATACTGCCATACTACAGTATGGCAGTATATGGGGATTTTACTCCTCATACATTACAATGTGCTGATAGCACATTGTAATGAATGGGTTAACCCGAAGTAGCTTCGGGTCTTCGTGAGACCCGAAGCTACCATGGCAACGGATCGCCGCTCCCCGATGACGTCACGGGGAGCGGCGATCCTCGGAAAGATGGCGGCGAATGAAGCCGCCGGCAGCTTTGTTACCGGTAAGCCTTTGCTGCAATATGCAGCAGAGACTTACCGGCAATGGAGAGGGCTCGGCCCGCGAGCCCTCTCCATGCATCGGAACGCGACCGCCGCCGTGAATACACGGGGGGCAGTCGCGAACCGGTTAAAGAGGATTAAGGTAATTCAGCACAGATGAGAATTACCTGGTGACAGAAAAACATAGGGAAGGGACACTACGGAATTGTATGCACAGCCTGACAAGGAAAGGTTAGGCATCTGGATGCTTCACCAGGGTACATGGACATTTTAAGCAGATAGAGTCACTGCAGTAAAAAGTTTAACCACTAACCTTATTGACTGCATCCAATAGCAGTGGTCCCCAAACTGCGGCCCTTGGACCGTTTTTATCCGGCCCCCGCCGCATCCAAGGCTTGGTGCGCCAGCGTCTCCTGTTGAGGCCCCCGGCAGGTTGCGGCAATCGTGCAGGGGCCTCCGTCCGGACAGGAAGCTCCTGCCCTTCACTGTTATAGTGCTCAATGCGGCCACTCGAGCACTATTACTGCAGGTGGAGCGATGTGGCCGGAAGACAACCCCCGGTGCACATCGCTCCTTGAACCTGGATGCGCAGCCGCTTGATCACGCGGCCGCGCACCCCTTCCTGTCTGGCAGCAGCCAGAAGAAAGAAGACGCGGAAGCCGCTGCCAGAGGCGAGTATAGGTTTGGGTATTTTTATTAACCAACAGCAAATAGATTGTGGTGGCCAGGGGGCCCTGATATAAAAAAAAATAATTATTTCCTGATGCCCCTCCACCATTAATCATTTTGTATAATGCCCCCATAATTAATTAATGGTGGCGGGGCAGCATATGAAATAATTAATGGTGGCGGGGCAGCATATGAAATAATTAATGGTGGAGGGGCAGCATATGAAATAATTAATGGTGGAGGGGCAGCATGTGAAATAATAATAGTGGGGGGACGGGAGGAAATGAAATAATTAATGGTGGAGGGGCAGCATATGAAATAATTAATGGTGGCGGGGCAGCATATGAAATAATTAATGGTGGAGGGGCAGCATGTGAAATAATTAATGGTGGAGGGGCAGCATGTGAAATAATAATAGTGGGGGGACGGGAGGAAATGAAATAATTAATGGTGGAGGGGCAGCATTAATTGAGGGGGGCCCAGTGCATTACAGATTTGGTCACATGTACGCTATTTATTTTTAAACTTTAGTCCGGCCCTCCAACGGTCTGAGAGGGACAGTGAACGGCCCCCTATGTAAAAAGTTTGTGGACCCCTGGTCTATAGCGTTTTAAATTAAATCTCCCATGTGTAAATATGTATTTGTTCTTCAGCTGAATGTTTTTATAAAAATGTAATATCCGATAAATTTAGTCATATGGACCCTCAGATACAGACAGCTGTCTTGGATACAACCACTGCTGCTGCAGTGATTGCACAGAGAAGCAAATTTATCAGTGCTTCTATGCCAGCGTGGAAACAGTGAAATAAGCACAATGTCTTGCACGCTGCAAGAAATTGCAAATATTCTGGAGACTACACCCCCTTTACTCCATGTGGGTTTGAAGGGAAATGCAGCCACCATCAGAGAGGGCCAGTATGTGGCATTACTCCCCTGCGCCTGTGAACATACACTGGTGAACGTTCACAAGTATTTTCCCAAAAGAACACCAGGCTGGACCTGGAGTAGTTTTGTCCATCTGTGGCAATGAATGTTGAATCCCTGGTATGTTAGTCATCTTAAACAAGGACAACTATCTGTTTCCAAGGAACAACAAGGTTACACTTTACCCTTTAGGATCCTAACAAAACAATTAAGGTGCTTTAGAAGTTAGACCCCCTAGGGACCAAAGTGAAGAGTTCAGAAAAACAGACACAAATACACCTTCCACACACAATGTACCAGTTATATTATATAGGTGGTGATTAAGATTCTCATTCGTGAAAGTACAGTCATAATGATGCTGAGTCTACCTGTGGCCATTGTCCAACGTATGGGATGTACATTCTCAGTCGAGCCTCCACTGCATCCCTCAGAAACTGGGCCGTCGGTTTCTTCCTGCCATAAAATGAAGTTGGCCTTAATGCTACATACACATTACATTCTGCCTTTGGTACATAACATTAAAAGTTTCCTTTTCCTGTATAAGTTATGTGCACATTCCTTCCTGCACTCAACATGTAATTGAGGTTTATATGTCATGTGTTGTGTACATTATAACCTTTGCCCTGTACAATATATGTGACATTAAATCCTTTACCTTTTACAAAATATCCAGCACCGTCCCTGTACTCACTCAGCGCTGCCAAGTTGGACCAGTTTGTGCTCTTGCTCCAGCAGTTCAGTGAAGTTCCTATTACAAAGGGCCACAAAGTGCAGGACCAGCTCACTGCCACCATTCTCAAACATTCCTGCGGCAGCTGCAGACAGATCCAGGGACTGTGGAGACAGAGGGGAGGTCACATGATGCTTCCGCTAGCCTAGGCACCGACCCATGAATTACCTTAGCCCCCTCTGCAATGGCCTCAGAGCTCCAACCATACTCCGGCACAAATGTCAGGGCAGCAGAGAGGATACGCTCCTGGAGCTGCTCTTCACTCTCATAACCCTCCGACTCCTCTCCTCCCTGGTCTGTGTACCTGCAGAAAAAACTAAGATCAAACCAGAACCGTAGAAGCCTACCACCGAACATGCTGACACTACTAGAACCCTTCCTACCTTGGGGGTGAAGTGCTCTGCTCTCTAGCTGAGTCTGAATGGGAGACATCTGGAAATGGTGGAGGGGTTTTCTGATCTCCAGATCTCACAGCCGAAGTCACCCACAACGTACGAGCTGAGTACCACAATGGCTGTATCCGGGCTGAAAATTAAGAATAGGCTACAATGAGGTTGGGGAGACCAGATTTAGGGGTGGTACTTGCACTCTCTTCCATGATCTTAAGACATAGAGAACTACAACATAAGGAGAGTTAGGACACAGCCTCTGCCTAACATTATAAAGGGAGAACTCATGCTTTGAGGTCACAGCTCATGATGTAGGTTCAGTAGGATTGTTCCTGGTAACCCCACATTTACACAGTTTACATTGGTGACTAAAGAGTTCAGGGTCAGGTTCCCTAGTATTAATGTGACGTTTTGAGTCCATGTTCCAATTGAGGAAGTAGCATCAGAAGGTGTAACTACAGAGTTAGGAGATTTAGGTTTTTACACATCTGTGATCTGCATTCTGCTCCCAGGGGTAACTGAAGAATTGTGGGGGCTCGTGCTCCCTGAGGTAACAGAAGAATAGAGGGTCATGCTCCCAGGGGTAACTGAAGATTAGGTTACAGAAGAATTTGGGGTCATGGTCCCTGAGGTAACAGAAGAGCTATGGTTCATGCACCAAGGCGTAACTGAAGTTTTGGACTGTGCCACACTCCCCGAGATGAAAGCAGGATAAAAGGGAGGGTGGAGGGTGGAGGGGAGGGGTCACATTTTCAGGCTTTGTCATACAGATGATGGTCCACATTTCGGGGGAGAAAAATAAAGTGTTTTCACGTCCTTGAGTGACACGAGGGTAGGGGTACTTCAGGGGTAACTGAGAAGTTGAGAGGTGCGTCTTGTGGGTGACTACAGTGTTTGGGCAAGTCTTAAGAGTGATTATAGAGATGTTTTAGCTAACACTATATTGCTACCGGCCCGTTTTTGGTGTAACGGAAGAGTCTGAGGAACCTGTTCTAGTGGTTAGAGGGAATGTCATCAGGTGTCTGCTACTTCCAGGCCCTGCCCTTCATGTCACCTTGCCCGGTACCGTCACCTCCCTCTCTTTCCCTGCCTACTGAGCCGCACACATCACACCCCCTCCTCACCGGCCTGCCGCCGCCCGCACAGCAATAGAAACCTGCGCCCGCCCGCAACTGATAGCGACCTCAGCGCGACTGCCGCCATTTCACAAGCTGGCAGCGGCAACAGGCTAAGACTCATCTGCCAGGCCCAGGGCGTGCGCACTGCGGTGACGTCACTTCCGGGAAAGCTGCGCTTGAGAGTGGAAGAGAAAAGCTCCAGTAAAAGAGAGAAAGCGGGTAACTAGAGGCTCGGGCTCCAAATATCAATGCTAGACGTAATACCGAGTTATATCATAGGGCATAGAAATATATTACAGACTGTGCAATGGAGAGGCATTGTGCATACATGGTACTGTGATGTCATGGTAGATACAGGGGACTGTGATGTCACGTAACGGAGAGGCCTGGTGGATATAGGGGACTGTGATGTCACATAATGGAGAGGCATGATGGATACAGGGGACTGTGATGTCACGTAACGGAGAGGCCTGGTGGATACAGGGGACTGTGATGTCATGTAATGGAGAGGCCTGGTGGATACAGGGGACTGTGATGTCATGTAATGGAGGGGCCTGGTGGATATAAAGGCTGTGATGTTTCTGTAATAGTCTCTGATGTTTTATAATTTACAAGTTTGGTGGCTGTAATATTTTGTGTCGCCATAATGGAGAAATCTGGTGAGAATAATGAACTGTGATGTAATAATGAAAAATTGTAGGGTATATAAGGACTATGATGTCATAGAGAAGTGTGGATGTAGTAGGCTGTGATGTCATATAATTGAGAAGTTTGGTGCCTTTTTGGAACATATTATTGTCTGGTGGTTCTTGGCTTCTTCCATGATTTCTTGTTTTCCTTTGCAGGATGGCTGCTCTGAAGGACCGCTTATCACAATCCCGTAACGTGCTCATAACCTGGGATGGCAGCTGCGCTCAGGATGCTCTACAGAGGTTTGTGCCTGAAGTGCAGGCATTGGTAGCCTCAGGGGGGAAGGTCAATGTAGAGAACTTGGAGCGGTTAATCTCATGTAAGTTGTTAAGGTAAGGTTGGGCTGATGTAGTTGTCACTCTTCTTGCCCTGACAAATGTTTCTTTTCATCCAGCTGCACACGTTGACTCCAGCTTTGACACAGTCCTGCTTGGTCTGGTCCCTGGAAGTTCTGCTGTTCACAGCTCAGATGTTTTAGCAGAATCTGCACGAATCTTGAAGCCTGGTGGAACCGTACTAATCCAGGAACCCGTTGACCCTCGAGAAGGTAAGTAGGGAAGATCTGTGCAGGAGGGGTCAGAATGAAACCATGTCTAGGGCTCGTGTCTGATATTATGCTAATGTATCTTGCTTGCCTTTAGCTGGTGTCTCTCCGCTTCGGACCCCGAAACAGCTGTCCTCTGCTCTCACATTGTCTGGATTAACAGAAGTAACCCAGGTGAGTGCTGTGTATTGCACCTTCAATAGGTAAAAAGGTTCAGGTCCTGGTGACCCAAAGTGTTGCTTATGGCTGCAGGCATGTGTGCTACATGAAGGAGAGCTTGGTTTGGTATGTTCATAAACTTTCACCCTCATAACTGTTCTCTTTGCTTTGTAGATTCTTGAGGAGTCATTGTCCACACAGCAGATAGACAAGATCAAGGAGCGCTTAGCATCCCCCATTAGTGACGTATCCTCTGTTACAATAGCAGCCAGAAAACCAAACTATGAAGTGGGTTCTTCAAGGCAGCTGTCACTCTCTAGACGTCCAGTGACAGGTACAGACTGAGGGGACTGTGAAATGAGTGTTGGGGAATCTTAGATGTGTTTAGGTGGTAGTAATCATTTCACATCCTTTAATAACAAGGAGTTTATGTGTTCCAGTGAAGCCATCTGCTGATCCAGCTGCCGTGAAACTCTGGACCCTATCGGCCAACGACATGAATGATGAAGATGTGGTGAGTTGTCTTCCCCAGTGTCATTTATAGGGTAGAACAGTTTATTGATGTCTAGGGGGGGTAACTTCACAGCATGATCACAAATCACAGGGCATGGGTATGGTTTATAAAAATAAGTAAAAATTTGGGAAATATGGTTGGGGTGATAAAGGTCAGGACTGACCTATGTGATTGGATTCTTTTAAAGGACTTGAGAGGCATCTGCTGTCAGTAAAGTAAGGCTTTTAATATGTGACTTGTCAGGATCTCTTAGACTCAGATGATCTGTTGGACCAAGATGACCTAAAGAAGCCTCTTCCTTCTTCTCTGAGAGCTAGTGGCTGTGGGGAAGGAAGTGAAAAGAAGCGTAAAGCCTGCAAAAACTGGTGAGGGTTGTGTGTGCTAGGGAATTATAGGTTTTTCAATCTTGTCCTGCGTATGAGATTTTATAGATTATTTTTATCTCCCACAGCACATGTGGATTAGCAGAGGAATTGGAAGAAGAAAAGAGCAAGAGTAATGCTCCCAAACCTGCCAGTTCAGCTTGTGGTAATGTGAGTATTAAGTCCTGGCAGAGCAACACTTGTTAATCATAGTATATGAGGCTGGATAATGGAGGTATGGTAGCTGGGAAGAAGTGACAGGATTATCTCCTGTCACTGGTTGTACTTACAGAACACTCAAATGGGTATTCACATTTAAATTTATTGATCTGCCATATACACACATTTCTTCAATAGGATGTTATTTAAAAAATTACCTGTGTGAAGTTAATTTCACATAAATGTAGCCATATTGCCCCTTAGAAAGAAGATATATCTCTTGGATACAACCTCCCTCACACCCTGGCATCGTAGGCCAGGCATGTGCTATTAAACCCTGCCTGAACAACTTGGATTCAGGGATCATTACTAAAAGACGGCTGCAGGACATGCAAAAACTATTGGTTTCATATGCAAAAACCATTGGTTTCTTTGTGCAATCACTCCAGCAGCGGTGGTCATATCCAAGGACAGCTGTCTCAATTCTAAGGAACAACATGGCTACTATTATAGAAATTATCTTAAAAAATAATAAAATCCAATTGAAGAAATGTGTATGTGTAAAATATATGGCATATGAATTCAATTAAATGTCAATGCCCAGATGAGAGTAACTCTAGTCATGTAGAAAGATGACAAAATGGAGAAGTGAAGCTAAGGAATGGTGTCACTACTCTGTCTTTTAGTGCTACCTGGGAGATGCATTCCGCTGTGCCAGCTGCCCGTATCTTGGAATGCCAGCATTCAAACCAGGAGAGAAGGTTCTGCTTAACCCAGGCCAACTTCAGGACTCCTAGTGAAGGCATCTGAGCACCCATCTTTATAGAATTTGCAATAAAATATGTATGTGCTGCTGTTAATGTTTTGTAATTTTTATTTGGTTCGACGTTCACAACACTGTGAAGAGCTCTCTACGGCAACAATGGCTGCTTCATCCAATGGCAAGATCTGCTCTCTGCCTAGTGGAACCAGTAGGTGTTGAACTCTGCATTATCCTTCTTTACAGTCCAGTTCAACTCGCTGGACACCTTAGACATTACGGATTGCCCGGTCTGACATTTACAATAGATCAGTACTAAAACAATGGATGTTATTTATCATTACAGTTACACATAATTGTCACAAAAAAACAACTAGATAATGCTCCTGAAAAAAAAAAACATCAAGCTGTGTCTGGAGCGTCTCATTTCTCTTAGACTGTAGAAAACACCCAGCTGCAGCAGATAAGATGAAGTGCTGCATATGAAAAGATAAGTCGCAGATCCGTCCCATTCATTACGTCTGCCACCAAGTGATTTGTAGTCAAAGGAAAAAAAAAATTGCCAGTAGTAAATTCATCCTTATACTCTAGAGGTGCATCTTTCCTTAGTCTTAGATTTACATAGCATTTAAACCATAGAAGTAAAAGTGTTTTTATTTCAGAAATGAATAGTGCAGATGATAATGAAGTATACTACAACATTTACTATTAAGTAAAGCAGCTTCTCTGTGCCTTTTATCTGCTATTTTATCCAGTAGTGAGCAGTGTATCCATACACTTAAAGGAAACCTACCACTTGTAAATGGTTATTATGACCCACTCTAACCTGCACATATGTTGCAGGCACATATTTTGGTTAAACATAACTAAATGGATGGGTTATAACTCTAGATTCTTAACTTTGCTAATAACCCACTCGGCGCTTGTCTCTATGTCACAGCATTTGGGCATTAGCATACTAGGGGAGGCATGCAGAGTGCCGTCCCCACCCTCCCTTCTTTGCTCCCGGTGACGTCACCGAGCCCTCGGGAGCATTAGAGCATGCGCATCATCAGCTCACATGGCGGGCGCGCCTACCATCGCCGAAGTTTCATGACGACGGTGGCGAGACTTGTTTAACCAAAATATGTGCCTGCAACAGCTCCGCTACCCTTATGTGCAGGTTAGTGTGGGTCACAATGACCATTTAAAAGTGGTAGGTTTCCTTTAACACAGAAAAGGGCACAATCTTTAAACTCTTTACATACCAACAGTATATCTCCCTTCATAATTTAGTGTTCTGATTAGACTATCATGTATAATATGTAAAGAGTAAGGTCATGAGACCACTGTCTGTGGAGTACAGAACAGAAAGGTGATTTGCACAAATTGCTTAAAGGAAATCTTGCAAGGGTTGATTAAATCATAGATCTGGGAACCATGACTGTGGTAATCTTTTTTTTATTTGTTATTCATGACCTCCTTCCTTCCAAATTCAACTTAAATTTTGCTAATGCACCTGAAGGGCTCCAGGGTCTGTCACCAGAGCCTGAAGTTTCAGCACAGAGGGGACTCTGGTAATGCCCTTAAAGCTTTTTATTATAATTTTAAAATTTAACAAACATATGAAGATTATCACAGACACAGTGCCTGGTTCTATGAGTAAGTGTCCCTGGAAAGTGCGTCGGAACAAAGTTTACTATTATAATATGCACTATTCATTTATGCAATTTTGTTGAATGTTTAGGAACACTTTAAAGCTGACACAAGTATGAGTGGCTGGAGTCAGCTTTGTATGTTTGTCTCTGGTGAATGCGGTACGTGATGGGGAGTATGTCCTCTCTTTTGTCCTGTGACAGTGTTGACTTCCATCGGAGTAATGGGAGAGTAGGCCGCACTGTAGTCCCTTGTTATCAGGCAGTGGAAAGGTCACATAGTTAGTCATTAGGTTGGGGCACACCTTCCTCCTGTGCCAGAGTCCGCAGGCAGCTCCGTACATTTCTCCATGGAAGGTCTAGTGTGCTGCTGTGTTCACACTGCTCAGCCTGAGTGTAAGTGAAGATTGGGGATCTGTTGTCATTGCTGTATGGCTCTTAGGAGGACAGAAAGACTGATCTGCCAGAACTGCTTTTCTCTTCAGTTAGTCGCCTCTTCAAACTTTGCATGAGCATGGGTTCTACTGTGAGTTGTAGAACAGGAAGACGGAGAAGGACATCCTCCCTAAGATGTGCCCCTCCAGAAAGCTGTTTAGACATTAATGCAGCTACAGAAGAGGAGTTTATGACTCTGCCAGGTATAAACCGGGCCTTAGCTCAAAGCATCACAGCACATCGCCGCAAGATTCATGGCTTCCGCCGTGTAGAGGACTTGGCCCTTGTAACAGGGGTGGGAGCTGAGCTCATGCTGGAGCTCCGTCCGGAGATTGAAGTAAAAAACAGCCCTTCCAGTGGTGAGAATAGTAATGGACAGTAACTGGAGTTTTTGGAGTAGGTGGCGGAACCACCGTAAGGAAAACTGGATGAACAGCTAGGATGTGGACAACTAAATGAACAATTCTGGTGAGGACTAACCAGGGCAAGTGCAGTTTGTGATCCCTGCTGCATATAAGCTCCATCTTCTTTCATTAATTGGATTTGAAGCTGTGATTGTAATGAACGTGGTAAAAGGGGCTTAAACGTTAACATATAATAAAGCAATTCAGTCTGCGCTACAGCGAATCTTAGCTTTGTTATTTGATTTTACAAAGAGTCGGGCACAGTGAATGAATGAGATTCACGTTCAGAAAACTTAGAACATAAGGCCAATTTATCTATTTTATGAGGAGGGGGGTTACGCGATAGTCATTGATGTCCAAAGAAACCAACCACAGCACAACACTCACTGTTCAGTGCTCTGTAGTAAATTTGCACTGTAATTAGTTGTTATTGGTATCTACCAAGCTTTTTTTTTTTTTTTTTGGCTATGCAGTAAAGTACTAGTGTATGGGTAGTTTCACATTGGCATTGCTTCCACACTGAGGGATTTAATAAGGGTGGTTTTGCAGCGGTGTGTGTTCTCCGCTTCTGTTGTGTTGAACATTTCTTTGAAAACAGAACGACTGGTTTCTCAGCCTCATCGGTGAGAAAAACTTGACAATGTGAAAGAGCTACACATTAGGCTGCATTCACACACACGTATGGGGGACGTATATACGGCCGATATACGTCCCCCATACACTTCTATGGGCTCCAGACCCTGCACCGTACCGCTCCGTAGCAAGATAGGACATGTCCTATCTTTCTACGTGATACGGCGCCATGCGGTGCATATGCTTATGGAGAGGGGCAGGGGTGAGCTGCTCTCATCCCCTGCTCCTCTCTGCAGCACCGATGTATGCCCGCTGTACTACATTGTCTGAATTTAGCCTAAAGAAAACCTTCCACCACAGATCTATTGGTGCCTCTATTGTACGTGAGGATAGCCCTTCTAAGGGCTAATCCTCACGTCCATTGCCTACCACACCCCAGGGAGATCTGTGGTGGTACGCTTCCTTTAATAATTTTACATACGTGCCACTTTTTTTTTCCATGCTGAAATCGATACACAGGGCAGATTTTCTGACCCTGAACATTCAACATTCATTTTTCTTTTGCAGATTTTATCATATTTTCATTAGGTCAATCACCAAATCATCTGCGCATTACAGATTTTCATCTTGAAATTCCATAGTTTTTTACATTCAATGCTGTAGGTAGGCGTTACATAGATCTCCACAATTGTATTTAGCATGATAATCCAGGGACACTTACTCATAGATCAGGGTGCACGCCAGGTAATAGAGGGTCCTCCTTTCTGTCACATCAGCCTTATTTTTGCCCTATTCATGCCGATTTCCTTATCATTGGCTGAGGTTAAGCTTTTGTGACCGTGTTCTTTATCATGTATCTTGTATAAGCCATTTACTTGTTCTACTTCATTACTTTTGCATTATTTACCTTTTTTTGTACTGTGGTTTATTCATTTTTTTATTATAGTGTTTGGCTACATTGTACCTTTATGTGCCTTCACTATTTTGCACTATTACTTACATTCTGTTCTGGTAGAACCTATTACCTGGCGTGCCTTTTTGTCAACTCCTGAGATTTTTTTTTATACATTTTTTATGTATGTTTGTCATTAATAAAGATAACATTTATTATATCTTTTGTCTGAAGCCTTGGTTTGTATTTTCCTCTTTTTTCTTCTTTTGGGTACTTTTCTGCTGATTTTCAAGAGTTTTTTTCTGGCTTTGTTACATATTACGGTCACTTGACTCAATTACGTATCATTATATGGACTTTTTGTTTTGGTGTATGACAATTGTATTTAGCATAATAATCCAGGGACACTTACTCATAGATCCAGGTACCATGGTGTAAGTGCCCCTGGTTTATCGATTTTGATGGTAGATTTCCTTTTAACACCGAAGGTCACATCAGGTTTACTAGGGCCACAAAATGGGATGATCCAGAGCCATTTCCTTTACAGAGAGGCTGAAGAAGCAGTTAAAATAAGTAAAACTAAGGATATTACCAACTGATAAAAAACAGATTATGATGGTTAAATAACACCACCATAGCAGCATAAATTAGCAGATTGTGGGCTAACCTGTCTAATTAAATACCACAAAAAAACAAAGTACCTGATGGCTCTGTGGGGCCTAGAAGCCAGGGCAGATCCATGCACATAAAGGTTGGTTTAGTCTAATGAATTGCATTCTCATTTACATTATGTGAATGTAAATCACTCACCTTGGAAAGATGACACTAGCAAGGAAATAAGGCCAGCAAAAACCTTAATGTTCAATATTCTGTGTGGCCCTGCTTAAAGGGGTTTTCCCATGAATTCAAGTTAGGCCTTATCTACAGGATAGGACCTAACTTGCCAAACCGTGGGGGTGTCAGTGATGGGACCCCCACAGATCACGAAAACAAGGGTGTCGCTCCAGGAGATTACTGGAACAGACCCGGCCGCACATGACCGTTCTGCTCCATTCATCTCTATGGAGCTGACGGAGATCGCAGAGTGCGGCACTCAGCAATTTCCCTCGACTCCATTGAGATGTATTAATCAGCACGGTCATGCGCAACCTCCGGGAGCGACGTGGGGTCCGATGAAGGTACATGGGACCCCATTGGAACCCCTTGTTTTTGTGATCTGTGGGGGTCTCATCACTGAGACCCCCACCGATCAGCAACTTAAGCCATATCCTGTAGATATGGCCTTAATTGAATTTGAGGGAAAACCCCTTAAAGGGGTATTCCAGGAATAAACATAATTTGTATTTAGATATTTAAAACTTAGCTTAACTTAGCAGAAAAATACATTGTGATGGAGAATTAGAATTCTCGCCCTTTAATCAGTCCGTTGATTTTCTCCGTGTGGAGTAGACACAGGACAGAAGATGGTCGCTGGTCACATATCACGCACCTGTCTGGGCAGGTCATGTGATCATCACTAAGTTTGGCTGTAGTCTGTTGGTTGCAGTGCATCCAGTATGGCCAGTGTTGTGATGATGTGCAAGGATGGCAGTTACACATCATTACTATGGTAACAGAGCAGGGGAGTCTGTTACATCATCACTGTGAGCAGAGCATAAGGAGGAGCAGCTGTTACTGAGAGCTAAAGGATCATGGGACTTTCCAGTGGTGGCCATCTTGGAGATAACTACCTACTTTAGAAAGCCCATAACATTTTGTGAATCATAAAATCAAACTATTTAAGCTCAATTTTGTGATTAATAACATTGATGTTTGTTATATTCATATACATTTATTTTTACGGGTTAATGTATCAGACATGCATATTCCTGGAATATCCCTTTAAAGATTATTACAGATCAAGTATAACGCTTTGTACTTGTTCTAATGCTAGTAGCCTCTTACAGCAGGATAATTCAGGAAATACAAAATTTGACTGACAAAAATATATGGTGATGACTTGCTCTCCAAATTCTAAAGCATCTGGAAAGATCCGAATCCATGGTGTCATGGGCCTCTTAGAGGACTTGGGGATCTGCTGCTAACAGCTGATAAACCAATTCACAGCACGACAGAGATATTGGCAGATAATATGTACAATATTGATAGGTGGTTTTATGGAGGATGTGGAAGTTCAGATTCTACTTTGTTTTTTGGGGACAATTTGTGTCGTTATGGCCCAAAATTCAGATATCTGCTGAAAGGAGGGTCATTCATGCTGCTGAATTAATAGAATAGTACTAAATTGAATGGAAGAAATTGTTATGCCATTAGTTACTTTTCACTGAGCGAGTGTAGAGACTTGTCTGCACAGCATGTGACCCATGAGTCTCCTTCAACTGAGCAGAGATAACCTCCTCTACTGTTATGTTAATCCCTTACAACATAGAAGCAAGAGAGCAGTGAAACCCTGATGCTCTAAGGGACATCAGAGCAGCAATGGTTATCTCTGCCCCACTGAAAGTGCCTGTAACACCATTGTACACAATAAGGATAAGGAAACTCAAAGCACTAAGGGCCACATGAAATTCAATATCTCAAACATTTACGCTCAAAATTAAAATATCTACTTCATGGGTACTATACCCTCGGGAAGGCTCACTTTGATCATAAGTTGACAAAAAGATCAGTCAGGTATCTGAGGGGGAAAAAAAAGCCTTTACCATCTACAGATATTCATAACATAAGATTTGGACCTTCCCAGAATCACAATACACAATTATGGAGATCAGAAAATTGTCTATCTTGTTTCTGTGGAAAGAACCGCAGACGTTAACCAAAGATCTTTCACATATTCTACCAGGCTAAAATACATTAAAAAAAGTGCAAGCATATAAAAACATAAGGCTTGTGTGATACAATATATAAAAGTACAATCCCCAAAAGAACCCTCCCCTTCCCATTAATAAATATATAAAACAGCAGATAAAATGCAGCCAGATCTTAGTCTGGGAGAAGGCTTTGAAGTTCCTCATCGCTCAACTGGTTCATCTCAAGGATATGATTCAGATGGTGATAATACTTCTCCATGTCCCGCATGAAGTGAGGAAGACGAGTGTTCTCCAGTTGAGCAAACGGACGAAGGCGCTCCACATCCTCAAAGGCAACCTAGAGAAGAGGAGAGAGTCAGTTACCCTACCAAGACCAAAAACTCGCTCCATCGTTCTCGTTTAGGGTTATTACCTTTCCCAGTGAAGTCAGCAAATGAAAGTCAATGGTGTGACGGTGACGTAAGATGTGTATGATGCCATCTAAGTAGACCTGATCTTTACTGAAGCAACCTAAAAGAAATAAAGAAAAATTCAGCAGAAAAACCATGAGCCACAGATATATTCTTGACTCACTGGCACCACCACTAATCTCCTCTTTCACATTGGCGTTGTTTTTTAAGATGTCTGTTCTTTTTCAATGAGGTGGATCATGGAATGAAATAGAAGTCTATGAGTCCACAAAAAAACTGAAGAAACGTCAGGTTTTTTTCCACTGAGAAGATTGAGAAACAAGGCGTTATAGTTTCAAAGCAATGTTAAACAGAAGCTAAATGGAGACAGACAAAAAGCATCCGATGCACAACTAAAGCGGAGCCCATATGCCAATGTGAAAACAACCCTTATACACACTTATTAAATCCTTCAACTAGAAAGGTGTACTCTTTTTTCAAGACAAGTCAGGTCCCAGGCACAACACAATGCCTGGGATCCACAACTCCAAATCCGGATTGGTCATCTGACTACTGGTCAACCAGATAACCAATAGAGAACTGGATGTACAAGTTGCAGCTGCTTAGATTAATGAGTTTTAGAGGAATTAGGCTATTAGGTCTGCAAACCACATTTTAATAAATTTTTGCAGTCAGGCTGAATTCACATTTGAATTTACAATGCACTATTAAAACGTATTCTTAATGCATCAGGCAAAACACTTCCTATGAATGCACATGTGTTTGCACCAAAACACATTCAGTTTGTACAATGCTTTGGCAATGCATTTCAAAATTAAATAAAATGCGGAGCGAGGAGTCAGACATAACCACCCTACAAAAGCTGCAAGCCGATGTGTCATGCCATGACTTCCATATTACAGAATTGGAGCAGAGAATGAGTACCATGGAGGATGAGATGGAGGACGGGCAGTAAGTATTAGGCTGCATTCACACACACGTATGGGGAACGTTTATACTCGCAGTTTCAGCCCCACTGCGGGCTGAACATGCTCAAAGAATAGGCCCTCCAAGGAATCAACAGCAAAATGGCCTTGTTAAATTTGTTAATGTAATTTGTTGTCCAGTGCTTCTTTCACTGTGGGGGAACCCTGCGGAGGAATCAAATATGACAAACCTCCATTATAAGAGTTGTCTCATAGGCTCCACGTAAAGGCTTCATTCTCAGTATAAATTGATACTGAGGCATCTTCAAAAATTAAAGACAAATGTGGCACAGGAGACTTGTGGGTGAAGAAGATTTGCATAGGCTGAATAAGCTTTGGGTGGGCCAAGTCGTGGGTTCCCCTGCAGTGAATGGTGTCTCAAGAAACTGATGATCGGGGAAGGCTTGTACGTATAGCTTATATGCCCATTGCAGACACTATAACACAATATACCGACAGGTCAGGAGTCAATACAGGGAATGGCATAAGAAAGTGATAACAAGGGTCAACCACCTTCTGCACAAGACAGAACCCATATGGCTCACATGGCAGGAATTAGAAGACAAGTACAGATTGGGTACTTCACAATACTTGCAGTACCGTCAAATAGTGGCGACCAGCAAGGCTAGGGTTAGAGATCTGACAGCCGAAGAAAAACCAAACTCATTTGACACATTGGTGGGCACGCCCCAGCACTGATTCGTTGTATCATATTCATATGAAGCTTAGGAAATACAAGGCAGATATGGGGGGGGGGGGGGGGTCTCCAAAATCCCTGATGTGCCAGAAGTAATCTGCACCTTGAAACAACTACTATTGTATAATAAGATACAGACAGAACGCCATAAGAAAAGGGATCCTTAAAAATTCTTCAAAAAACAGGAGTTTATGATAAAATACAATCACTTAAGAAAACATTTAGATACACTAAGACTATGTGGTACAGCAACGAACAATTGAGAGATAG
The DNA here is from genome assembly GCF_040894005.1 of Engystomops pustulosus. NCBI lineage: Eukaryota > Metazoa > Chordata > Amphibia > Anura > Leptodactylidae > Engystomops > Engystomops pustulosus. The sequence goes on along the minus strand of NC_092417.1, from coordinate 76,985,467 downwards.
ACTTGGTGCCTTGGAGTACAGTGGACAGGAAGAGAGATCACCTGGAGTGGGGTTATGATTACTGTTATGGTTATTGTTATGGATATTGGTTATAGCCTGTTAGGTCTTAAGACACCCAGGTATCAAGGTGTTATGTTATGGGGGAAAAAAAATGGTTGCCTCTGCACATGTGTTTCTTAGATTATTATAAGGATGACACTTATAGGTAGACATAATATAATATGCAAAATATAATATTCTGTACGGATTAATTTTTTTTCTACCTGAGTGATATTTTCCTATACATATGTACAGAGAAAATAAACAGTTGTTTTTTAAAAAAAAAAAAAAGCAATGTGTGAATGCAACCTCAGTTTCGGAGCCAAATGTGCACAAAAACAGTTCAAGTGTCACCTATATGATTTGCAAATAGGGACGGATGACATCTGTGTTGTGCAGACTTTACTTTTTTTTTTTTTTTTTTTACTGATCCAATGGGGCCAGTAAACTCTGGTTCTAATTTTTTTTTCCAAAAAAAGTGAAAAATCACTAAATGGGTTCAGAAAAAAAAATAAATTAAAAAAAATATATATATCGATGTTTAAAAAAAAAAAAAAAAAAAACAATACCAATGTGAATCTCCCCTTATTCTACACCAGATAAATCATGCTGGATGATTTGTCTGGGGTAGTTTACAACTTTGGATTGACTACTCGTTTACGTCAGAATTTTCTGGCGCACAGACTGAATTTCTTGGGCCTAGGCTAGGCCACGTCCCCTTTTCTGGCAAGTCGGAAAGCTACCATCAATAAATGTGGCGCACGTCATTTCAGGATTCCACAATTCTGGCAATTTGTGTAATTATGTATTTGTCTTAGACTGCTTGTTAAATCTGACACTTTTGTGCAACTGAAGGTTAGGAGGGGACTGCAATGGTTTTGCGCCACAATTAGCAACTTTTTGCAGTTGCACCTCATAAATCAGGCCTAAAGAAAATCTACCATTTGATTTCATGCATTATGAACCAAACATACCTTGTGACTGCTGTAGCTACAATGACGCAGAACCATATCTTGTTTAATCCCTGTGTTTAGTGGTTTTGCTGAAAAAACTATTTTAAAATTCAGGACCTTGGGAAAGCTGGATCCACATTACATACAAGCTTTCTGAAGAGCCAAGACAGGACTAATCAACCTGAGCTGGATCACTCATACACAGCAGATGGGGGATGGTGCAGCAATTGATTATTCTGCCTGGCAGGGAGAACAGTACTTGCATTATCCTCCGGAGCAGTGCACAACTAAATGTGAGAGGAAAAGCACAAAAGCGACAAAGAGTCATTATCAAAATTATATAATTGTTTTTTCAGCAAAAACACTCAGCTCAGGTATTTAATAAGATATGATCCTGCATCAGGGTAGCTACAGCATTCTCAAGGTATGTTTGCTTCATAATGCTTCAAATTGAATGATAGGTTTCCTTTAAATATATGCAGATGTTTCAAGTTAATTACAGCAAAATGCCTACATTGCCCACAATGTCTTACCTGGTTGTCCTGTGTCTTTTTGGCCCCTCTTGGCACGCACACAGTATTCCCAGCGCACAGCAGGGTCCTCCACAAACTGGTGCAGGTCATTAAACAAGTCTGAGAAGCTACAGGTGGCTGCACGACTGACGGTGTAGTAGAGGAGAGCCGCCCGCCACAAGTATGGGTGTTTCCGGAAGAGGACGCTATGCAAGCTGGCTAGGCCCTCCTCTGTGGGGTTGGCTGGTTTCAATCCAAACTGTTTGCGATTTTCTGAACCATGCCAGGGCTGTTGTGCGTCGTTCACTCCTCGCAAGTAATGGGTCCCTGAAGAGATGAAGTAAATGAGAGTTCTGCTCAGCTTGCACTACAGTGAAGTAGCTTGGGTTGTTAGAAGAAACAACCTCTAGAAAGCACAATTGGTAAAAGACATTGTTTTTCTCTCTGCACTCTAATCTCCCACAAGATCGCACAGACTGTGCCTACCTATCTCATGTCGGAGCATCCCCTCCAGCCAGTGCTGTCTCGCACCAAGTAAGTTGATGGTTAGTGTAGGTCGGCTGTTCTCATTAGTCATGACTGCCTGAGACAGCAAGTCTTCTGTAAGCTGGACCACCACCTAGACACCACCAGAGAAAGAAATATAGAAACCCCAAAAATGGAAACAAAGCAAGCCATGCAGAGGAGGAAAGAGAAACCCAGAATATGAAAAGCAGAGAAATGCAAGGATTCTGCGACTGCATGCACTGCAAGAGAGACAAAAAAACAGAATTACACACACCACTTTTGCACACACTACAACGGCATTTTAGGGCCATTTCCACTCTGCTTTTTGGTTTCAATTTGCAGTTTTAATTTTTTTAAAGAATGGATTGTAATGTAACACATGCCTATACATTAATAGAAAAATGTCCTTTTCTTTTTTTAAACAGATACTTTGCTTTCCAATAGTGTCAGTTTCTGTTTTTCGTTATTTTATAACCATTAGATTTTTTTTCCTCTGTTTTGGCCACTACAGGTCACACCTGAATTCTGGAATATAAAATAAGTACGCTCAGGATCACAAATGGATCAACTGATAGTACAAACTCAAGACCAGCTGTCTTCAGATAAAAACGGACACAATTGCAATCAATGAAAAAAAAAAACTGCAAAAAACAGAAGCCTGAAGACAGATGGGATCTGCCCTTTTTTTGCAGCCAAAACCTAGATTACCCAGAAACTGTCTTCTTCCATGTGTCTCCTTCCCATCTAACCTTCACCCCGCAGTTTTCCACCTCTATGTGTCAGCGCTGCAGACATCTGGCACCTCTTCTCTAGGTTTCACTTCCCTGTGTAACTCTTCATTACCCCACAGTTTGCCTGCTCACTAGATTAACTCCCCAGGTAACCCTGCCACACTCCTCATCTTCCATGTGTCATCATCTCATGTAACTTCATCACTCCATAGCTCTCCCATGCATGTGTCACTCTGCAGCCATCTTTTTTTTTTTTTTTTTCATCATCATTAAATGGCTCTAATATCCAACATGCCTATATTTCCCTTAAGCATCTGCTCATCCTTCGGCATCCAGCACTTACCTCACCACTGCAGCTTTCTTTTTGCATGTACCGCCGACAACATGACCAGATCTGACATTTGCTTAGAAGATTTCCTCCAGTCGAAGATTCAAAGGTTTCATAACTTCCATATTTATTCAAGACTGTGTTCAATATTCTGAGTGCCTACATAGTGAGGATGAAAAGCGGTCACATTGCATATATATCTGTGAACTAATTATTAAGGTTCATTCTTTCTTCATATCTTTCTCCTAAGGGCAACTGTATGCAGACATGTTCAGCCCATGGAAGAAGACCTGCATCTTGGTCCTACCCCACCCACTGAACACATTGCAAACAACGAGCGTCCTTTCATCATACACAAATATGATGTAAGGAGTCTGTCTGCCAGCCGCAATGCAGGGCAGTGCTATAAGAAAGGTAACAGTGCAAGCGCCGCAGTTCGTCCGGCAGACAAAGAGGCTTTGTCCGATATTTCTGTATAATGCAAAAATGACCCCCAAAATTAATATCTATACAGTGTATCTCATCCTGCAAATAATCAAACTTTGCAGAGCATTTCACCATTTAATTCATTGTGAATGTGCAAGTTTTGGCCTAAATAAATGAATATTGTAACTTTGAAAAAAAAAAAATCTGAAAAATTCTTAATTTTCAAAAGTTTTCATTTTTTTCTGAACAAAACGCAAAACATATCACTTAAATTGTTCAACTAACATGAAGTATAATGTGTCACAAGAAAAAAAATAAAAATCACCTGGATATATTAAAGCAATCCAAAGTTATAAACAATTATCATGACATGTCAGATTCTACAAATTTAGCCTGGTCATTAAGATGCAAATAACTGAAATAAACTTAGTATAATTTAAAACACTTTAATGGACACTTAATTTATTTTGGGTACAAACGGTATATGTGTTTTGAACTCCTCTGTCACTCTCCTAATACCGCTGTTTTGGGCTTCGATTGCCCTTTTACATCTGTTTACTTACCCAGGTTGAAGTCAGCAGTGACTTATTGCAGTTCTATAATATTTTTGTTTGGACTTCAATTTAGGCCAGCTGCAGGAGAACTTGTTCTGGCTGTAGAAATGGAGCCTTACGCTGGTCTTTTCCCATGGATTGAACACATTGCACAGGAGAGGAGTACTTGCATCATACAGAAATATCGGACAAGGCCTCTTTGTCTGCCGGACAAACTGCGGCACAGGCACTGTTACCTTTCTTATAATACTGGCCTGCATTGCGGCTGGCAGACAGAGACTCCTTATCTCTTATTCCATTATTATTTCCTGACCTATGTGGGCACGGTCACCTACCTGCTCCAGGAACTGGTTAGATGCTTGGCTGTATTTCTCCAATACACTAAGGGACATGGGTTCCTGATACTGAAACTGTGGGTTGTAGCAATAATCAGAAATGAAGAATTTTTCACGTTCCTCCTCTACATTAGTGGGTCGAAGAGCAACAAGAAGGCAGGATGACCTCTTAATTGTCTTGTTGTCAGCAGCAGCAGCTTTACTGATGGATGGAAGAGACCCAGCAGAGCGCAATCGACCCCGAGAACTGCTGCTACTACTGTTGAGGGTGCAGGAGCTCTCACTGCGACGCATCCAGCTGCACGTACCCATGTACACACCACATCCTGAGAGCCTTCGCTGGGCAACTGGACCAGATGAGAGGCTCCTACTGAGGCTCCTGCTTGGCCCAGGCTGAGGAAACACATTAAAGCCGTTCATTTGTGTGGAAGACTTCTTCTTGGACCGCACCTCACTTTTTTTAGCAGAGGTAGATGACATTGTGTTACTGGACTGGTGATTGGCATCGACCACCATTCTCTCTTGTCAGAGGTATCCCAACAATAACACTGCAGATGACAACCTGTGCCCAGGGGCAACCTGGAAGGAAATACATTCTGGGTTAGAATCCAGCACCTTACAGTCAGACCAATGTCTTTTGTCTAATGGATGACCCTGACCTCACTGCTGAAAAGACTGCACGATTTGATGATGAGTCTTTGTACATCACAAGATGTGACAGGTCTACCCCATAACATAACAGCTCCCTATATCTGCACATGCCTGCCCAATACAACAATGTTATGGATATGACTTTATTTTCTGGTTGAGTTAAGGAGGATAGGTCACACTGATTTGGGACCAACTACAGGTCCACATTGACACATGGTTTAGGGTATCAAATTGGCATGCGTTAGGTCTCCATGTAAAAAAAAAAAAAATATATATTATACTTACCTGGATTAGCCACATCGGACTCGCATTTGCATCCTTGTCCGGCAAGTTCCGCAAGTCCCTTGCGCTCATCAATGAACAGGAGAGAAAGAGAAGTTTGGCACTCACCACGTATTTAAAATTTATCTTCTTTACATCATAAAAAGACAGCATGCACCACAGGGAGAAGAGCATGGTTACACAGAAGCGTTTTTAAGGGACGAATCGTTTCGCGCACGTAGCGCTTCATCTTGCCTCTTCTTACGCTGCTTTCTGAAGTGGTGATTAGTCCCCAGCCTCAAGCACCTTACCCATGGCACATGCGCAGTGAAGCTCGGGAAGGGAAGTAAAAAGTTCTTTTATTTAGAAAAGCGCCCACGTAGGAACCTCGCAGAGGGCGTTTTGGAGCACTAAACCACCAATACATAAGAATTAATCTTACTTTTGTTATGGATATAACTTAGTTTCATATTGCGAAGCCATCTGCATGGTATGACCTCCAAGATCCCAAACATCAAGTCCAACACAGTCTAGAACAGTGATGGCGAACCTATGGCACTGGTGCCAGAGGTGGCACTCAGAGCCCTTTCTGTGGGCACTCAGGCCATCAGCCTAGGACAGAGTTCACCAAACAGGACAAAATCCATTAAATCTTCCTGCAGTCCTAGACAACTTTGGAGATGCTGCGCTCAGCGCTATTTTACAGCGACACTTCATTGACTGTTTGGAACTGCTTGAAAAGTGAGAAGGTGTTAAAAGAAGTGCATTATCTTTGTGGTCCTCCTGCTGGACCCGACCATTCTTCCTAAACAGAGACACCCTGGAGAGAAGCTACAATGATAGTCTGAATTTGCCCACCTTCTATCAACTGTATTGGTGGCATCAGGCAGCCGATACAATTAAAGAAGTGGAAGAACCGGTAGCAATAAGTTACTGCTTAAAATGGCACATTGGCACATCAGGGTAAATAAGTGTGTTTTGGTTGTAGTTTGGGCACTCGGTCTCTAAAAGGTTCGCCATCACTGGTCTAGAAGAAGAATACATCACATTCCTTCTCCATGCACCATGAAGAAGACGGAAGCATCGTGTATATCTGTATCACATGATATGTGGTCAATTCTATCTGCATATATGCCCAAATAAAGATAAGACAATCACAACCAAGCATACTACCTAAAAGGGCTCAATAATAAATTGCCCTATACAATAAGAGCTCCCTATATGTGCCCAAGCGTGCCCCGGTACAATAACAGCCCTCTCTCTCTATATATATATATTATATAAAAATGTTCCATATAAAAACAGCTCTGTATATGTACATTTACATCATAGACTGTGACTCCATATATCTACATACAATACAGTGCAGTGCATGTAACTGCACACTCCTGCGCCATGATAATGACCCCTAACATACATCTAAACCCCATGTCATTACAGCTCCTCACGTGCACACATCTGCAATGTCTCGTTCAGGGGATACTATAGTAGTAACTACACGCCTGCACACTTCTTACTATCGTGATAACTCCACATACATCCATGTCTGCTGCCTACAATGAAGCCTCCATATCGCTAGACGCCTCGGCTGCACACGATACTGACTTCTTATCTACAACGTCCGCTCCATATGTTCAAGACTCGAGATGGCAATTACCTTTAACAGCATATCTTTCCGGTACCGGTTACCACACGTGACTGTGGACAATAGCCGGTAGGGAAAGACATGTGACATCCGGCCCGCCCGTTACTTCCAGTTGTCCCCGACTATTGGTGGGTGGAGCCACTGCCGGGACGCGAGGCTAGACAGATAGGAGGAGCCAGATAACTGACGTCATATCTATTATATAGAGGCAGCGCTTTCTGTTACGTCACGTACATAGGTTGTCACTGCACTACATCCCTGCTATCGTGACATACTCTGGCCGGTGCTGCCAGTAAAAAGTGACGTGTGGAGAGAGAGACATGTATGACCTGCCAGGCTCTGCTAAAACTGATTGATGCAATAAAGTGTCCTATATTTCTCTTTAGGACCAATCGTAGTTCGAGGTTAATCTGGTGTGTTGTGTTTGGGTAGTATGGACATCATACTGGTTTGGCACTTACACCAAGTAAGATTGCTTGTAAGTCTTGCTTGATATTTAGTAAATAACTGCACTTAGCTATAACAAAAGAATGTGTTAGATACATATAAAATATTTTTTATTATCTCTTTTTGACTGTCTGTCACTAACTGTCCCCTTTTTATAAACTTTTTTGACATCCCTGTCTCTGACCATCTCTTTGACTGAATGTCTGTCTCTGGCAGTATCTCTCTTTGGGTGACTGTCTCTGGCAGTCTCTCTCTTTCAGTGACTGTCTCCGACTTGACAATAACTTGTTTTGTGACCAGGAGCATCAATACAGTTTAACCAAGACATTTCGTGCTCTTCTCAAGTTGTTTGCACAGGCATGGAATCCCCCTCTTCTTGAAGGAACTCAAGTCTCCGGCAGCCATTCCCTAATGATGTGACCTCAACAAGCTGATGCATGGTTACAATACAATTAGGCTTGTTTTGTACATGCAGTGGCACAATGACTGGATTAATTATGTTATTTAAGTTGTATGGAATTGTAACCGTATCCTTCACAGTGTAGGGCAGTTCGGTGTAGAATAGAAACGCCTGCCCACACTACAACACCACCATAAGCTTGTCTGGTGAAAACAGTGACTGATGTATGAAGAAAAAACAATGGGAGAATCCTTCAGCACCAGCTAGTAAAATGTTTATTCGGTAATCCAATGAAATAATGACTGTTCATGAATAAGGTCCATGTAACATAGGTCCGAAACGTGTCACAAACGCATACAAACATGTTTTAGTATTTTTTCCTCTTTTTTCTATGTTTTTTAATTGGATTACTGAAAAAAAACATGTGAATTATACGAGCTGGTGCCGAAGGATTCTTCCATTGTTTTTTCTTCATCATTCAACTTGGGACCAGACCAAGTGTTTTTCATTCAGGCGAGCACAACAATCTTGGAGCGACACTACCTCATGGTGGGCATACAATTTATTCTTTTTATGCTTTTTAGCATGTATAGGGCTCTCCGTAATGTCTCCAATGTCATTGGTGGCCAATGATCATAGGCGATCATAACAGAATGTAGTTAGACAATGCTATGATCGTGCCTAGCACAAGAATAGCAAAGGGAGAGGTGGCAACGTCACTGGCTCTCTTAGCATTGTGTGGCCACACCAAACAGCCCGGGAGGAAGTACACAATTATTTTTCAGCAGAGCGCCTCAGGCTCATTTGCATAGATTATAAAGCTTTATATCTATGCAATCTGGCACTCCTAAATACCGAGGGGGGAAAACGTTATTGGCGATGGGGACGGGATGAGGAGGTGAGTATAAACATCTACCATCAGGTTATCTGATGCTAGATGCCCTTTAAATACCCATTCAAATTGAACCAGGTTATTTATTGGGCGATTCATGGATCAAACACGTTGTCAATTGGACATGAGCATCCAAAAGTCTAGAGATGGTCACATTAAAGAGGACCTGTCAGTGCGATTTGGGACACTAAACAACCCACAGTGGGGTTTAGTGGACAGGTGGTTTAGTGTCCCAAGTCGCCCTTTACCAAGTCCCTCTGTGGCCACCATCTCTTTATTCTTACCTAAAGATTTGTACGATGAGGCGTATTGAACCCATTTCTTGTGCTCCCTTGCCAGAGTATGGTACAGTTGCTTCACTGCGTGGGTGCCGGGAGCACAGTATCAAGGTATCAAACTAACTGCCCTGACATTTTCACCTGTACATTTTATGTTTGTTCTGAATATATAATTTGGCACAAAATTATATTATATATTGATACTAAATAATATCATATATTCACCCTTTATAAATTGAGATTCCACATAAAGAATTCCAATATATACAGTGCTATAGTGCCACCAATTAAGATTATTGACAGAATGTCTAACTTTTAAGCAGAACCTCAAAGAACAGTTTTTAACATAGTGCATCACGTTTAGTCATGTGGATAATGGTGTTTCCATGTCAAGTTGGCCAACCCTCTTTAATTTGATTCATGTTTGGCCAGGAAACATCACTGCAAGCCAGCTGTAACCCATGTTACTGTAGATCGCATCAGATATCAAATCTTAGTAAATAAAGTATTAGACATGCCACAAAAGAAGCGAGAGAGCAGTAGAACTACCATCAGAGGTAATCTTATTAAAAGAAACATGCCTCAACATACAGTCATAACAAGTTGCCTTTATTATGAAAATACAGCAGAATAAAGTTCTCTACTCACTATTTCTCCATGCTGTAAAGCACACGTTAAAAAAAAGCACCTCTTTTAATGTTGCCAATCTGCCGTTATTACATGATACAAACATGATCCACCAGCGTGACCAGATAAATGATTTTATTCCATCATTTAAAAGCAAAAATATGTAATAAACTAAGGTGCTGTAAGAATGTTGCTTGTCCGAAATGTCAATTCTTTTTTGCTTTAAATATAAAGGAATAAAAACTTGACCTATTCTTTGCTTGCATCTGTTACCTGGAACGGCCCAGCTTTTATCAGGCCTTTGACCCTCCTACACATCTCATGCCCATGAATTACAAGCCCTTGCAATGGCTGGTGTAATAAACCTCTTAATAGCCCTTTTAAGTGTTTCCATTTTTCACTCCCAACTGGAGCCTGTACGGCCTTTTGATCACTTTTTGTAAAAATTTATTTATTTGTTTATTTTTATTTTAGTTAGCCGTATTAATCCTATTTTTAGATCATTCCTGTATTTCTGATCATTCCTAACATATGCTAGAATACTACAGCACTACAGTATATAGAGATTTTTCTACTGATCTATAACAGAATGCTTCTAGTGCAAGACTTTGCTGAGGGAATTTAAATGGTTAACACCTACGATCCGTGACAGCAGCGATTGCGGGTGTTAGTGGAGGGAATCGCAATATTCAGGGTCTCAGCAGTATGGAGCACTTCATTTAGGATGAGACCCCCTTGGCTCAGCAGCCAATGTGGGCCCCATCCCACAACAATACATCTAAAAGATACATACTTAAAGGGCCTAGCTTGCTGATCGTAGGGGTCTCAATGATGGGACCACCATGAATCTCGAGAATAGGGGTCTGTTGTACCCCTGTTGCACCCAAGATGATCGAAGAAGCCAGTCGCGCATGAGCCGGCTGCTCCGTTCATCTTTATGGTGCTGACAGAGCTAGCCAAGCACCGTGCTCGGCATTATTCACCAGGGCCAAAGAGATGAAAAGAGATCCTTGTTCTCAAGTTCTTTAGGGATTCTTAGCACTGAAACTCCACCAATCAGTAACTTAGGCCCTATTCTGTGGAGCCCCAAGCAAAGATAGGGTTATGATTAGGACTTGCGACAGCTTTTCTTCACATGGCTGCTCAAGTATTTGCATTATGCAGAATCAAGATTCTGGTGGGCATTATTGTTGCAGCCTATAAGGTAAACTCAATAGGTGAGTAGAGCAATTATTTCTTTCTTAATTTTTGTGCGCATATTTAAATAGTTGACTGTGCGTTCCAACGCGATTCTTCAGTGCATTATGTTTACGTAACCAGTGACACATTTCCAGGGCTGCAGTGGCAGTTTAAATGGTGTAAAAGATATTGTCCTCATCTTCAGGAGAAAACTGACAGACTTTTCAGATTGTCAAGATAGACATTTTGACTAAAGAGGGCCAGGTAGATATGCCAGGGAGCTTCAACTAGAATTCCCATCGCCATTAAGCACTTTCTAGTAGTCCTCAGTTGAGTGTCTAACTAAGAATGTGACTTGATTTGTGATATTCCAATCTCAGGCACATGAGCTTGGGTGAAGGCAGAACGGAGGTGCCCGGGCAGGGACCGGTATGCTTATAAATATGGGCCGGTAGTCATCTGGAAGAGTCAGAGCCTGGCGGTGCATAGTGCTGAGGACTGCATGACGTAGATCCCTGGTTAAATCACCCCGTAGCTCAAGCAGTGCCAGCACATGATCATCGCTGTGAAGACAAAAAAAACACCATTACTTTTCCTGTCAACAATGTCAGTTCCTCAGTGTGCTGAATTGTCTCAAATCTTCCCAGTTACCTGATATCAGGGAATGCTGTCATTAGTCCAGACACCTCTAGGCTAAGCAGTGACGGGTCTATCAGGGCAAATAGTTCTTGGAGGGAGTGAATGAGTGGAACGCAGAGTAAGGATTCCTCCAGACCCTACAACCGATGGCAGAAAATACTATTAATACCAACACAGTGCAGATTCTAAACGGTTAACCATGATTTTGTTATTGCATTTATTTTGTAAATTTAGTCCTGTTGTATCGACATAAAAACAATACCAAGGGGAAATATTTGTATGTAGTAAACTTTGCTCTTGTCTGACTCATTTATGCGTTATAATAAACCAATATTTTTCTAGCTCTAATTTATACAGCGCCGATAATCATGCACTCCACAAATCTATGTTATGTTAAACATTTTTATTTAAATATGTAAATTACCAACACTCTGCCCTACATTTAATTCTTCTAGCATTTATAGACTTAATTTAGCTCATACATATGCTACATTAACATGTTAACATATTAAACCCATTGCAACTAGACCTATATCTGCTAAAATACATTAAGTAAGGGTTCTCCTTACGGTGACTGCCAATTGAGGCCACTGTGTAGGCATCTGGAGTCTTATAGCCTGGATGCTCCACTAAAGGGATTCTGGGAAATATACAAAGTTTCCTGGATGGGATAAGGACAACCACGCCTCTTTTAGCTACCATGTAAGGCAGCTCCCTTGACATCAAGCATGACCTACAAGAAGCCTTATGACATGATGCAGGATTAAAACCAAACCAGTATATCCCAGAAGGAACAGACTCCCAACTGTAGACAGCACTGTTTTGACCTCAGTACAGTGTAGAGAACTGGTTTGGCTGGGTGAGAAGCTGGTGACTAGGGTCGTAAAGTAAGAGTTCTCCTTACGGAGACTGCCAATTAAGGCCACCGTGTAGGCATGTGGAGTCTTATTTCCATGGATGCTCCACTAGGGATCTGGATAAGGAAAACCGCCTCTTTCGGCTACCTTGTAAGGCAGCTCCCTTGACATCAAACATTTAAAGTGGCTTCCCGACCATTATTATTACTGTGATATATGCACTTCTCGTTCCATGCCTTACTTATGTAACTTCTTAAAAAGTATCCAAGTGAATGTTTATCTTGTTTGTTATTCCTTTTTTTGTTATTTTCTATGTAACATCCTAGCATAAAGTATTGCTGAAATATTTTGTATACCTTTTTGAGAAACATGGAAAATAAAGAGTTGAAAAAAAAGAATGCATTGTAGAGGAGACAGTTTAGTAGGTGGAAGAGCGATAATAGGGAGTTATAGTAGTCAAGACGACAGTGAATCAGAGCAACAATTAGTGTTTTATTGGTTTCAAATTGTAAGAAATGGTCAGACTCTAGAAATGTTTTAAAGGTGCATCTGGTATAAGTGAGCAACAGGGACACGATGTTAGAGCCATCAGAGAGACGGTCTCTGGTGTTCTGCAGTAAGGGGGGAGCGATATTACGTGAAGACTTGTATAGCTGGATATCATCAGCATAAAGATGATACTGAAAACCGAATCTGTTGATGGTTTGTCCGATGAAGGCAGTGTAGAGGGGAAAAAAAGTAGAGGGCTTAGAACTGAGCTCTGAGGAACCCCAACAGAGAGAGGAAGAGAGAGATCCAGAGAAGGAAACACTGAAGGTACGGTCAGAATGATAGGAAGAAAACCAAGAGAGTGCATTGTCCTTCAGGTCAATGGAGCAAAGCATCGGTGGTCCACAGCATCAATTGCTGCCAAGAGTTCCAGAAGAATGAAGAGAGAATAGTGAACTTAGAATTTAGTGGTGAATCATTGAAGTCTTTAGAATCAGCAGTTTCAGTAGAGTGCATAGAGTGGAAATCAGATTGTAGGGGATCAAAGAGATACTGGCTTAGTCAAGAAAAGACCAGGCGTTCCAGTAGTTTGGAGATAAAAGGGAGATTTGAGACAGGTCGGTATTTAGTAGTACTGGATGGGTCCAGGTAAGCTATCTTTAGTAATGGGGTGACAACAGCATGTTGAAAGGAAAAGGGATAGACACCAGAAGAGAGAAGGTGAGAAGTGACTGCTGGGGAGAGAGACTGTACATATTTGTACACAAACATTTCTACAGGCTTCTGTACACATATTTATATACTGTATTAGGCTACATTCACACTCATGTATGGGGGACGTATATACGGCCGATATACGTCCCCGATACACTTCTATGGGCTCACGGCCCTGTACGGTGCAGCACACGCGCGGCACCGTACCGCTCCGTAGCCCGTATATACACACACACACCATAAACACACATACAGCATACACACACATACATTTATACACTGATTCACACATGTATGTACTCACTGCCAGGCAATCTTCATGTCCCAGGCCCTGTAGCTGCTGACCACTTGGGAGAAGTAGAAAGCAGGAAGCAGAGATTAGAGCTTCCTACTTTCCCCTCCCTGAAAATGTCTCATCTAAGCTGCCAGCTAAATTGTGTACTGTGAAAGATGTACACTGTTATATACATGTTATGCTATAAAATGTATATATAACGGTGCACTTATACATTCTTTAGTGTGGCAGGTCGGATGCTGGCACTGCGGGCCCCATAGCAGCTGCTATGGCTGCTATCACTACTGTTCAGATGTCCTATCACGTAAGCAACCTGGACTTCTAGGTGGGAGCCCAATAGTGCGGACAGACTGACACATCAATATAAATATTTATTTCCCCCTATGCCTATCCATGCTGCCTAACCTTTCTTATTATGCCTGTATACATATTGTAAGTATGTTTCTCCTATATCTCCTGCTACACTCATATAATTACCTCATCTACCTTTTCCTGTGGTTGTTGTCCCACATTTGTCCCTCCAGACTTAGGCTACATTCACACTAATGTGTGCCCGCCGTACCGTAGCACAGCAGGCACACGTCAGCTCCGGGGAGAGGAGGAGGAGCAGCACTCACCCCCGCCCCTCTCCATAGTGATATATGGTGTACGGCGCTGTATTCCGGGGGAAAGATAGGACATGTCCTATCTTTCTCCCGGCTACAGAACGGTACGGTATGCTGCATCATACCGTCCTGTACGACACTGTGCACACATTGCCGTCTATGGGGGACGTATATACACTGTATACACTCACCGGCCTCTTTATTAGGTACACCATGCTAGTAACGGGTTGGACCCCCTTTTGCCTTCAGAACTGCCTCAATTCTTCATGGCATAGATTCAACAAGGTGCTGGAAGCATTCCTCAGAGATTTTAGTCCATATTGACACGATGGCATCACACAGTTGCCGCAGATTTGTCGGCTGCACATCCATGATGCGAATCTCCCGTTCCACCACATCCCAAAGATGCTCTATTGGATTGAGATCTGGTGACTGTGGAGGCCATTTGAGAACAGTGAACTCATTGTCATGTTCAAGAAACCAGTCTGAGATGATTCCAGCTTTATGACATGGCGCATTATCCTGCTGAAAGTAGCCATCAGATGTTGGGTACATTGTGGTCATAAAGGGATGGACATGGTCAGCAACAATACTCAGGTAGGCTGTGGTGTTGCAACAATGCTCAATTGGTACCAAGGGGCCCAAAGAGTGCCAAGAAAATATTCCCCACACCATGACACCACCACCACCAGCCTGAACCGTTGATACAAGGCAGGATGGATCCATGCTTTCATGTTGTTGACGCCAAATTCTGACCCTACCATCAGAATGTTGCAGCAGAAATCGAAACTCATCAGACCAGGAAATGTTTTTCTAATCTTCTACTGTCCAATTTCGATGAGCTTGTGCAAATTGTAGCCTCAGTTTCCTGTTCTTAGCTGAAAGGAGTGGCACCCGGTGTGGTCTTCTGCTGCTGTAGCCCATCTGCCTCAAAGTTCGACGTACTGTGCGTTCAGAGATGCTCTTCTGCCTACCTTGGTTGTAACGGGTGGCGATTTGAGTCACTGTTGCCTTTCTATCAGCTCGAACCAGTCTGCCCATTCTCCGCTGACCTCTGGCATCAACAAGGCATTTCCGCCCACAGAACTGCCGCTCACTGGATGTTTTTTCTTTTTTGGACCATTCTCTGTAAACCCTAGAGATGGTTGTGCGTGAAAATCCCAGTAGATCAGCAGTTTCTGAAATACTCAGACCAGCCCTTCTGGCACCAACAACCATGCCACGTTCAAAGGCACTCAAATCACCTTTCTTCCCCATACTGATGCTCGGTTTGAACTGCAGGAGATTGTATTGACCATGTCTACATGCCTAAATGCACTGAGTTGCCACCATGTGATTGGCTGATTAGAAATTATGTGTTAACGAGCAGTTGGACAGGTGTACCTAATAAAGTGGGCGGTGAGTGTATACGCCGGCCATACATACATTCCCGATACGGCACTGTGAATATAGCCTTACTCCTTTCCTCATTCAGCTTTTCCCAGCGTTTCTCTCTTTCATTCATTCTCCCCTTGTTCATATTATACATTGATTTTACCATATAATGCCCCTTCTCCTGAACTGACTTGCTACTCTTCCCATTCTTATTTTGCTCATATATCTGTTTGTAATTGTTGTTTATATGGTCTAAAATACTGTACATTAATAGGTGCTTAAAGGGGTATTTCCACAAAGACAAGAATCTTAAATATACTCAGGATAACAAAATAACAAATTCTTTAATTCACTATTATTAACATTAATACAGAATTCCACAGATATAATTCCAACCTGTCTCTATCAGGCCTGGTGTATACCCAGTGGCGTAACTAGTGTCCTCTGGGCCCTGGGGCAAAATTCCCGAAGGGGCCCCCCTCACTATGCCCAAAAAAAACATTGAACTCTACTCCCCCATTTCAGTTTTTTATAATGCAATACATTATAGATGTAGCAATAATACCCCCCACAGTAAACCCCGACCCAGAGAAGATATCAGTAATTACCCCCACACAGTAGACATCAATAATAACCCCTTCCCACAGTTGACATCAGTAAAACCCCCACACAGAAGACATCAGTAATTACCTCCATACAGTAGACATAAGTAATTACCCCCACACAGAAGACATCAGTAATTATCCTCTCCCACAGTTGACATCAGTAATACCCCCTCCCACAGTTGACATCAGTAAAAAAAAAAAACACAGTAGAGATCAGTAATTAACCCCCCCCCCCCCCGCACAGTAGACATTGGTAATTACGCCTCCACAGTAGGCATCAGCAATACCCCCTTCCACAGTAGGCATCTGTAATACCCCCTCCCACAGTAGGAATCTGTAATAACCCCTCCCACAGTTGACATCAGCAAAAAAAACCCCTACAGTTGACATCAGTAATACCCCCCACAGTTGACATCAGTAATACCCCCCGGCCCACAGTTGACACCCCCCCACGCACAGTAGCCATTAGTAATACCCCCCAACCAGTGGCCATAAGTAATACACCCTCCAGCCCCCAACGGTAGCCTTCAGTAATACACCCCTTCCCCCACAGGAACCTTCAGTAATACCCCCTCCCCGCCCACCACCACCACCAGAGTATCCTTCAGTAAGACCCTCCACAGTGGCTATTTCTAATACCTCCCACAATAGCCATTTAAGGCACCCACAGTACCTATTAATTATATTCCCCCTCCCACAGTAGACTTTAATAAGTTTCCCCCCAGTAGCTATTAGTAATATTCCCACCCTCCCACAGCAGCAACCATTAGTTATATTTCCTTTCCCCCTCAGAAGACTCCCAATATAAGGTCCCAATATGAGAAAGTTAAGAAAAAAAAAATGCTTAACTTATTCCCCCTTCTTCGCGCTCTCTTCTCTGAGAATTCAGCGCAGGCGACGTCTGATGACGTGTCTGCGGGGTCATATGCCAGGTCATAGACCTCAGCAGACCTGGCGCAGGCAGACGCGTCATTAAATGTGCCTGCGTCGGCCTGGTGATGGAGGCAGGAGGGGTCCGGCACGGCTTGATACTGGTTGATCCAATTATCTGATAGGGGACAGAGGGTTGGCGGAACGGGGGCCCGGCTAGTCACAAGTTCCGCGGGTCCCCTCAACCAGCGCGCGGACCAGATGCAGAACAGTCCGTGCACTGGAATATGGGGAACGTCACAATAATCAGAACATCTGTCCCATGTGCTGCGCCGAGTAATCAGGGGATGGAGGCACAGTAGAGCTGACAGTGTATATTATGGCTGAGATAGCAGAGTTGAGAATGTCATTGTGTGTTATATGTATCTCATGGATCTCTCATCTCTAATCTGTCTCATTTTTCTTTCTATGCGTCAGATACTAGTGAATGTTCAGAAGGTAAATGAAAGTGTATATAAACCTAAATCCTGATAATCTGACCACATTCTCAGCACACACCATCTTATAGCACTAGAGGGATCATGAAGTGTCTGTTTAGACATTTTACACTGAGCAGCTCAGGGTGTGATAGAAGCTAAAACAACAATAAAACTGAGTAAAATTGTAAAGAAAATAGGTAAAAATAATATTTATTGTGTAAACATCACTAGGGGAATGAAATTTGAGAATTTTCTTTCATGGGCAAACCCCTTTAAGGTTTTTTTTTTTGGTGAAGGCCGAATGTTATATGTTACTTGAATAAAAAAAAAGAAAAAAGTGGAAGCAATTGTTGTGTGTGCCGTGTCTTTGTACTCTACTAAGCTGGATTGAGACTACTGGATTGTGCACCACCCATCTTCCATTTTGATGGAATCTGCCCTTGGACCCCGCTCCACAACATCGCATTCATGCTTATTTTTATTTACACATTACATTATATTCACTTTACCATAGTACGTAGCCCTGTACTTAGCTCCTCTGCATCCAGGGCCATCCTGTGAGCCATTTGCTGCCTCTCCCCAGGGTTTCGGCAAACAAACTTGCTGTGCATAAAAGCCCGAACATATTCGATGGCCAACATCCTCTCAGTCTGTGTCAACAGATACTGAAAACAGAGCAGGTTGTAGGTCAGTACAGGATCAGAGCATATTATATGCTGCTAAGACACTGTCAGGGGGACATCAAGCTCTGCAGGGTAGACAACACTTACAAGCATCCGAGTGTATACAACAAAAAATGTCTCCATTACGGCCATAACACTCTCCTTCTAGCCTTTGTTGGATGGTTATACATGGCTTTATTTTTAATGCAGAGCCATGTACACTGCACATGCAATCTTTGTCACATGATTCTGCATTTTCAAATGCAACAAGAATGTGCCACAAGCGTTTCTGCGTGACATGCTTACGCTTCTGGTTTGGGATGGTTTTCACATTTTTGTCTCCTATGTTTGTTTAGAAACTCTGCACCAAGATACACATTTTTTATTCTTTCCAAGAGTCATAACATTTTTATTTTACACTTCTCCTGAGAAGCCACTACTCCACAGTCACTGGGTGGCTTGGAATTTAGGTCACAAAGGGACAGCAAGTGGTTAATTTATAGAATGGGTAAATGTTTTTGGTCATCAGACAATCACATGTCCTATGTTTCTAGAAATAAGACTTTAAATATTTGGGTAAATGTGGCGTTTTTTATTCCAAACCTTTTCTTGGGCCAGAAACCCAACCTGTATGTATCATACTTTCATGATTACAGGGATCTTGTTCTCACCCAATTGACTTACAAACAAGTTCAAAGAGATGTTCTCTCTACTGTTCCAGGTTTGTCCTTTCCCTTATTTAAAGGGGTATTCCAGGAAGAAGCATAATTCATATATACAAATGCGCCCTGACAATACAAGCTAATATGTAATTAGTTGTTTAAAAGTGTTGCTGACAAACACTGTAATGAAGAATTAAAATGCTACTGGCCCTTTAATCAGTCTGTTGAGAGGAGAGTAGATGGAGGCTGGTCATATGTCCACATCACATGTCCTGCACCTGCCTGGGCAGGTCATGTGATCATTACTATGTTTGACTGTAGTCTGTTGGTTGCAGTGCATCCAGTAGATGCCATCTTAGCAAGGTAATGTGCAGTTACACACATCATGACTATGGTAACAGAGCAAGAAAGTCTGTTAAGCTATCACTGGAAGTAGAGCATAAAAGAGAGGAGGAGTTACTTAAAACTCAAAAATCATGGGACTTGTAGTTTCCAGTGGCGGTCATCTTGGTGATAACATTTTGTAAATCATAAAATCAAACTATTTAAGCGCCCCTTTTGTGATTAATGACATTGGCCCATATTTCCCAATTTTTTGACGGATTTTGCATTATCTTGTAGGTGTAAACTGCTTAAACAGGTATTTAAGAAGTGTCTGCAGATTCATGATTTCTGGAGCACGTTCTTAAAGAATCGCACCCAGCATTATACACAGGTAGAGCAATTTTAGTGAAGTTTCCCACATTCTTAGTAAATGTGGCCCAATGAAATGTTACATTCATTTATTTATAGCATTATGGGTTTTTGTATCAGACGTTCATATTCCAAGAATACCCCTTTACTCCTCTGTTCATATTCACATTATGACATCTATAATCAAAGCTATCACTAGATACTCCATATAACTAATTCCATGTGGTTTCTGTAAAGATGATGGAAAGAACAGAGCTTCATACTGCAATTTTCTTGTCAAATGTGACCCAGAAGAACCTATAAATTCTTGTATGAGCATAATCAGAGAAGAATACAACAACTGGACCCTAGTGGTGATGTGACTCTAATAGCAGGGTGGCCACTTGGCTCACACAAATGTCAAAGGAAGGAGGAAGAGGTGTTTCTCACCTGACACGCTGGGGCTCTGGCCTTGCACAAGTATTGGCTGAAGTCTTCCATCTTGTCACATATGACACGTACATTATCAGAGCCTGTTAGCCAGGGTCGGGAAGGAATGTCTCCGAATAGAGGCTGGAAAAGAAGGTACATATCTGTAAGCCTCATGAACTGCTGAACGTTGTAGCAAATTCTATTCAATTCATACTCTTCTGGTTTTCTTTTTCAAGTACAGGCGGTCCCCGGGTTACGTACAAGATAGGTTCCATAGGTTTGTTCTTAAGTTGAATTTGTATGCAAGTCGAAACTATATTTTATAATTGTAGTTCCAGAGAAACATTTTTTTTGCCCCAGTGACAATCCGAGTTTCAATTTTTTTGCTGTAATGGTACCATTATCAATAACTCTTCATTACAGACACTTACAGCTGATCATTGCATCTTGATCTGGGACTATAGTAAAGCATCCAGAGAGCTTCTCCAGAGGTCACAGTGGGCAGAGGGGTCCATCTTTAACTAGAGGTCGTCTGTAAGTCGGATATCCTTAAGTAGGGGACAGTCTGTAGTGATGTTTTCATGCAAGGCCATGAGTATCCATTTTATCTATTATGATATTTCATTGATCTGTATGTGGATTAACCCCTTAAAGGAAACCTACCACATGAAATGGCAGGTTTAAGAAGAAAACACCGAGCACCAGCTCAGGGTGAGCTGGTGCCGGAGCTTATTTTTGTTAGTGTTTTAAACCGCTGTATCGCGGTTTAAAACACTTTTTAAACTTTATAGCCGGCGCAGGGAGGTACGGGCTCGGCGCTTACCATGCGCGCGACCGTGCGAGTGGCTACATAGGAAGTGAAGGGGAGCCACGCGCATGGTAAGCGCCGAGCGCGTACCTCCCTGCGCCGGCTATAAAGTTTAAAAAGTGTTTTAAACCGCGATACATGATGTTATTTATTATTCTATGCCGTGTACTGGGAAACAGAAAAAATGTATACAGGATTTATTGCGTTTTAATACATTTTCCAAAATTAAACGAATGTGTACGAAAAAGTAAAAAAAAATGTTTTTGCCATCTTCCGATGCTAAAAACTTTGTATGAAGCTGTGTGATCCGTCATTTTTTGCTAAATGAGCCAACATATTAATTGCTACCATTTTGAGGACTAAGCAACAATTTGATCACTTTTTATTAGATTTTTTTAATGTCATGTAAAATAAAGTAAAAGTCACGTTTCGGACATTTGGGCGCCATTTCCAGTTTTGGATGTCACTGCTGGTGATAACCGTTTTTATATTTTGATAGGTCAGGCATTTTGAGACGCGGCGATACCTGATGTGTTTGTGATTTTTACTGTATATTATGTATTATATCAGTTCTAGGGATTGGGGGGTGATTAGAATTTTTTATAAATTTTTTTACATTTTTGCAACTTAAAAAAAAAAAAAAAAAATGTTCCACTATTTCTTAGACCCTCTAGGATACTTTAACCCTAGATGTTCTGATTGTTCCTACCATATACTGCAATACTACTGTATTGCAGTATATGGGGTTTTGCATAGGATTTATTAGCCACTGGCTCATTGTAACGAAACTTCAGAAAT
Source organism: Engystomops pustulosus (assembly GCF_040894005.1). Taxonomy (NCBI): domain Eukaryota; kingdom Metazoa; phylum Chordata; class Amphibia; order Anura; family Leptodactylidae; genus Engystomops; species Engystomops pustulosus. Next base: position 76,963,741 of record NC_092417.1, on the reverse strand, counting down.
CATGCAGCCTCGGGTCTGACGGTGCAAGCACTGACCACGGGTGTCAGCGATGGGTCTTTGCTGCAATATGCAGCAAAGCCCATCTCTGTGTGAAGAGGGCTTAGCCCGTGAGCCCTCTTCATACACCCTTCATAGTTCTGTGGCAGATATATCCATCGCAGAGCGTGAAAGGGTTACCTGCCATCAGTGGTGGATGATCTATATATAATAACACTGTGCAGTTACCATGCAGAACCTGTTTTAATATTTGGCAAGTGACTTTGGTATCCTGCACATGAACATGTACGGTTTGTTGGCCATAGACAAGGGTCAGTACTAAATATACCAAATCCTGGGTATCAGGACATATGCACTCACTGACTATTGAGAATACTGAGATCTCTAGTAATATTTCCAGAAAACAGGATTCCTAATATTCCTGTTAGATATAGCCCGTTGTCACATGACTGGCCATTCCTCTGAGCAGAGGACACGAAGGCTTCTCAGTCACAGGTAATCGCACTGGATGGTTTATCACCTGGAGTTCTGTTTGCAGCTCATCTAGGAGGAGATGACAGGCCTTTTTCTGGGTCTTGTCCAGTGATGTCTGTAAGCAGGGATTTGATTTTCTGAATACAGGACTTACAGTTTCTGTCAGCTGCAAGTGTGAAATAGTCGAGCTGCAAATAATAAGGGAGAAGAGTGTTTAGATTGTTTGTCTAATGCATGCATTTAGTGCCTTTTTTTTTTGTGGAACAAGATGGAGTTTTTCATTGTATATATTTTGGCTTCATGGAAATTATTACTGTAATTATCTTTTAATAATTTAATAGTAGTAGTAGTAGTTTAATAGTTTAATTTACATCCCACTGTCATTTTTACATTGTTTTTCTACAGCATTGGCTGTATACAAAGTCTTATAGAATTTCTAAACTGGGAGCCTTGTCATAGCTATGTAATGGCTTGCAGCGCTTCTGCCACGCCTGGGCGTGACTGTACATCTAAGAACAATTCTTGCTCACCTTTATGTACATTTCACCCATGTGTATTGACAGGTACATGAAGGGTTTTAAAAGGCACAATGGGTGTTAACACTGACTGTACCCGTTACAGCCAGAATTCCTGCTGGACTTTTACAGTTACGACCTAGTGCCTGTACAGGTTAAAGGTTTCATATCATGACATAGGCTTCCAATGCAGCAAGGTGTAGGATGGTTTGTTTTTGCGATAATTATACAATTATACCTTAAGGCACAGCATCCGTTAATGATGGCCAGCAAGTATTGTATGTAGTAGATGGGATATGTCCTGTCCTTCATGCGCTCGATACCATATTTTACCAGTGCCTCCCGCAGCCTATAGAAAATACAAGAGTCTTGTAAGATTCTAGCACACAGCAGTCCCATGGCTCTGCTACTTCAACTCACCAGATCAGACAGTTCTCCATTTCATAGAGCACAGCATTTCTCACCCGATTCTCCAGACTCTCCCCTAGAGCGGCTGCTAGTTGTACATTTTCCATCAGCATCTGTCACAAGTAAAAAGTCATTATTCAGACTGAATAACAAGGTACATGTACAATGAAAAAAATCATGAGGTCACATATAATGTTCTATGTACCACCATTTCATGCCGATTGTACCCCTGGTTGATTCCTGAGCTCACATATAATGTTCCATGTACTACTCCTACACGCTGATTGTACATCAGCCTAGTTCCTGAGCTCACATATAATATTCTATTAATCAACCTTACATGCTGACTGTACACCTACATTGTTCCTGTACCCACATATAATATTATATATACAATACTGCCTTACACACTGTGTACACCTGCTTGGTTCACCTGCTCACATATACAGGCGGTCCCCTACTTAAGAACACCCGACTTACAGATGACCCCTAGTTAAAGACGGACCCCTCTGCCCACTGTGACCCCTGGTGAAGCTCTCTGAATGCTTTACTATAGTGCCAGGCTGCAATGATCAGCTGTAAGGCGTCCGTAATGAAGCGTTATTGATAATCTTGGGTTCAATAACAGCAAAAAAAATTGAAACTCCAATTGTCACTGGGGCAAAAAATTTTTTTTTGTCTGGATCTACAATTATAAAATATACAGTCTCAACTTAAGAAAAAACCTTATGGAACCTATCTTGAACGTAACCTGCCTGTAATTCTATGTAACATCCTTTCACGCTGATTGTACATTTGCCTGGATCCAATGCAGCATGAAACCTCGTTTATTCTGTGGGAGCATTGATAAATACGATTTTTTTAATTACCGTAATCAAAAATTTTGTTGCGTTCAAGCAGCAATGTGTTTAAATTGGACAAGCCTTTTACAGCTGTCATACACATTACACATTATTTCAGATTTTGGCAGGAAAAGCAGACCATCTAATATGTATAGTGGCAAATGATTTCTCCCTTTTACTCCATTTCAGAAAGAGTCTAATTCCTTTACTCATATATTACACTGGTAATTCAATACTAATATTAATTGAGGTTTTCAATTTTTTTTGGAAACTACAACTCAGTATGTACTATTGTCTTAGTGGACAGATATATGTTCTAGACGTTATACACTAGATCTATTATCCTACCTGCATAACAATGTTCTGGATACTTGACAGATAAAATCCATCCTGGTCCTTTTCTGGCTCCTGATCTCTTAACCAGTCAGTGAACTCTACATCCAATGCCTTGTGTATCCACTGGCTGAGGCAGGCCTGGAAAATTGTGGGCAAAAACATCAAGACTACAAAAATGTAAGCAAAATAATATCAAAGCATATATCTGAACTGAAAGTTAAGGTTCAAAGAGGACTAGAAGTACAGAAATTGCAATAAACAGGATAGTATCAAATCTTAGTGAAGGAACTTTGCACTCGCTTCAAGTACGGCAACTGTTTGATACAATTTTTGGTTATCAGAGGCAGGCAGCTATGAATAGTGCAAATAAAATAACGGATGTATCAAGAGAGGCATGGAGGTTCATTAGAAGCACATAGTTTTTCCCTAATACAAATCACTGGTTAAACTGCACATAGAATATTGTGTATAATTTTGGGCGCCAATGTACAAAAAGGACATAGAAGAACTAGAACGGGTGCAGAGGAGAGCAATCAAGATTTTTAGGGGAATAGGGGGACTAGAATTCGATGATTCTCAGTTACTAAAGTTGGGGAATTGAGCTTAGGAAAGGGAAGGGAACACCTCATTAAAATGTACATATATAGAAAGAAGAAGGAGGCACTCACGGTCAACGGCTTGAGGATGCGCTAGTAAGCGCGAAACGGCCCGTCGCCGTCTGGCTCCAGTGTTCCCCCTGTACCGCACCGTTTTCTGAATAAAAGAAGTAGTTCCACAGGTCCGGTGAGTGCCGCCTTCTTCTTTCTATATACGTACCGTGGACTTCTTGAGCTCAGGCTGAGCAACACCGCAACGGAACCTCACAGAATCGGTGTAGTGCCTCTTTGCTTCCAGCCACCTTCCAAATATAAGATGTCTCATATAAGACACCTGTGTGGGCTTACACCAAGTTTGAGCAATGCAGAGACTCTATACCCTTCTCTGCACTTGCCTCATTAAAATGTACCTGAATGGGCAGTTCATGGATCTTTCAAAAGATCTTTTTATACCCAAGCCTGTGACCAGGACAAGGGGGCATCTTCTATGCCTAGAGGAGCTACATAAGCCTTATAGTATTTTCTTTTTTTCCTCTGGATCAACACTGTATGATTTATAGGTTGGACTTTTTCCCTACCTCATCTACTTTGAAACTATAGGGCACATGTATGATAAGTGTGGCTTTGTCTGTCAGTTTTCTGTTTTCTTGACTTTTCTTCTGATCAGATGTATCTTAGCAGTTTCTCCTTACTGATAAATGTGGTGTTTGGTCTTAAGTAAATTTAAAACTTTCTAATACAAAAGTTTCCAAAAGTCGCAATCAGTTCTAAGCAGCTACAGGTGCGCATTTTTAAAAAGCTGCAACGTTTACTTCTGTATTCAGGTGATAACTCAGTGAACACTGCAAAAAAACTTGGCAATGGCGAACTTTGAATGGAGACAGTCATATTTGTAAAAAAAAAGTCACAAATGACAAGTCTCAAAAATGAAAGAATTACATGGCATCAGAGGGGGACGTGTCCTGCTCAGCCGACCCCTCCCATCTAATACTCTCCATGCCTTATGCCTCCTTACTGGTCACATTCATGTCATGTGACTAGACTGACATCATCTCAGTTCCTTTTGCCCCTTAACAATAGCAAACTGTACCCCGTGCATGTATCTGACCACATGAAGTCACAGCATCTTCCATGGACTTCTACTCCTCTCCATCCTCCATGGAGGCTGCTGTGATTTCATGTATTCACATACATAGTATACAGTTTACTATTCTTAGAAGGCTGAAGGACCTGCGATGATGAATTTTAAATTTCGCGGTTTGTCCGACGTCCACGCCCCCGATTTGTGTGCGCCAAGAACCCGGGGCAATTCGGGGAAAATCGGAAATATTCATGAAACCCGGCGGAAATGCGTCCGACTGACCCTTAGTAAATGTGCCCCAATATTTCTCATCTGTACATAAAGCTTTATATGTCTGTAGTTAAATATCAGCAGACCGTCCCTAAGTACAAGGAGGCAGGACAGTGATTTGAAGAGACACAGAGCTGTCACTCAGAATAATGAGGCGTGGTTCACTGCCTGCTTGAGAGAGAGGAGTCACAAACACCAGACACGAGTCACAAAAGCTAATTTGCATAACAAAAACATCTGTAATTAAGCTACAGTGCCCCACTGGCAGCTAATTTTAGGTGATATGGGGAGGACTTGGAACCCTTTATGAGCAGGAATTGTTAGTCAGGGTGGTTAAAATCTGGTGATAGGTCCCCTTTAATTATTCTACCACATACATACATTTCTTCAATTGGATGTTATTAAAAAAAAAAAATGTTCCTGTGTGAAGATAATAAATATAGCCATGTTAACCCTTTGAAACAAGATAGCTGTCCCTGGATACAACCACCCCTGCACTCTAACAACAGTAGCCAGACCATCTGGATTCAGTGTTCATTACCACTAGGACGACTGGGGAACATGCCGTATCTCCTGGCCATTTTACATGCAAAAACGAATTGTTTCTATGTGCAATCACACCAGCAGAGGTGGTAGTGTCCAAGGACTACAATCCAGTTTTACACAGGTAATTTTTTTCCAATTAAAGAAATGTATTAAATTGAATATAAATTAAATGTCAATGCTCGGATGAGAATACCCATCTATCATGGCTTGTAAGAGTAGGACAGACGTAAGTCTGCACTCTCAGCCCTAAGTTGGCAAAATGGGAACATAGAGAATGTTAATTATAGTGTATAGGAGGCTACATCTCAAGAGCTAGATAGTATTTGGGTAAGTTTCCTTTGATGTGCATATTATAGACAATTGAGGAATTGAAACAAGAACACATCATAAGTCTATATCCCCCATCATCACTAATTGGTTACTGTCCCCTCCAGATGGATGCATTATTGTCAGGACATAAAAGCCCGGAATTGTAGTGGTTATATATGGAATGTCATTTTAATACACAGCTCAGGGGGTCTAAGACAATATATGCATTGTCTATTCTCTTCATAATTTGCAACACTATTACAAACCACATTAGTCTGATGTAAAAGGCTTACACGCATAGTGCGCGTGTAACGACTTAGCTGTTCTTCCAACATTTCTGAGGGAATGAGCGGTCCCAGTTCAGAAACATCAATCTCCGATGAGAAGTACGGGTGTCCCATCATCTCCTCACTGGGGTTAAAAAAATAAACAGATTCGTGTAAGGAGATTAAATGTAGTAAATATTTTCAAACAAAATGTTACTACTAAAAGTATCTAGTGTGGACAGAACCATACTGCAAACAGCATATAATAATAACCCAACCATTGCAACCACCAACCTGATGTTACCTGGGATAAACAGTAGTTATCCAGTTCAGCACATGGTATAGGGCAGGATGAGGTAGGTCATGACTAAGGATATCACGAAGGTGACGAGCAATACTATGGTGACACATTAAAGCCACACCACTAGCCAAGTCATAGTGTGGTGGGACACAAGGTAGAAGAAGAGAACACACAGACTGAAGTTCATCTACTACTCGACTTTGAAGTTCTTTCAAATGTTTTGCAAGTTCAGTTGCGTTGATATTTTCCAATGGTAGCTCTGGCTCCATTACTCTAGCACAAACTCCCTTCTCCAAATCTTGAAAGAAATGTTGTCTCCAGTGTTTGGGTCGTCCAGGTGGCTTCCAGAACTGCTGCATGGGACCTTTTGACTCTTCGGCATCCAGGAATTCTTCGCGCTCAATTATACGAATGGCAGATACTAAAAGAGAAGGTTCAGAGCGGGCTACCGCTATTGCTGATCTGGCCAGTGAGGACAGGGTATGATTCAGCTCTTCACTCAGACCTTGGACACCAGCAAAAAAATGCTGTACTAAATCTGCTGCATCTGTATTGGCTTGATTATCTGTTGAATCTGCCAACGGTCCAACCTTCTGTAATCTGAACAAAACTTTATCTCTAAGGCTCTCCAGTTCTCTGAGGTTGACATGGGCCTCTAGAAGACGCTGCTTCTCAATAAGATCTCGAGTCTCAGCAATTAGCTTTGGCACTATGTGAACAAAAGTTTAGAGAATCAAACTGGCGTACTGTACAAATATTATGGCAACGAGTCACAATGTTCTTGTATTTAGCAACATCAATACGTAGATGTCATTTTATGATTATTAAGAAAAAACATATTTGGAAGTCAAACTTGGGCCACAAAGTTGTTGTGCTGTACTTACCAGCATAGATGTATGGCAGGCTTTGTATAACCACAGAGAGCTGGACATGCTCCATAACCAGCTCATGTATGGGCTGTAGCTTGGTGAGGGTTCCTTCACCTTCCCGCCAGATATCTTGCACCTCATGTAGTGCCTGCTGGACATGACGGACTTCTGAGAGTGCTGCTCGAAGCTGTGATAAGCCATGGTCCACTCCCTCCAGATATGACTGCAGTGAAGACTATGAGGACACAATTAATAGAACATCCTGTATTGTCTCAACTTTATTGCTTACAAAAGTAAATAAGATTCAGAAATTTGCCGACACTGTTCAACAAAATTAAAGGAAACACTTAGGGGTTATGTCACTAGAGCATAGCATTTTGATCAAGTTTGTAAAATGGACCTATTACCAATTTTGCTTCAGCAGTTGGTTGTAAGCAGGAGGGGCTCAGGCTATGACACTATGAAACCCATGTGGTTCAGATAAGCATACATAGCTGTATGTATTCATATACTGTATTACAGGTTATTGAGACGACCCGGGATTCATAGTGACAAGTAAACGAGCGCCAGCCTGACCTGCTTACATGGCTGCTAAAATGGACGTAGCCGCTATGGGTGCGTTCACACGTTGCAGTTAAAACTGCATCGCTATCAGCTTTGAGGTGGTTTTAGGTGCAGTTTTGTCAATTGAACAGGTGAAAGACATGAACTGAATGAGGGAATTTGATTTTGAAGGGGAAATCTGCTCCGCAAGTGTCATTTACTCGTTCAGTTCATGTATTTCACCTGTTCAATTGACAAAACTGCACCTAAAACCACCTCAAAGCTGATTGCGATGCAGTTTTAACTGCAACGTGTGAACGCACCCTCACAGCTGTAGAATGACACTGACAAGGTACTGCGGACTCTGGCAAGTAAATATATTGATAACTAGGCATAATTGGTAATATCTCACTCACTCTCAATCTTCACTGAGTACATGTGACAGACATGACAGTCTGAAGACGCCATGGAGAAGATTCTGCTGCCTGCTATATCCTCCAGTATGACCAGTTTGGTAGTGGGCCAGTAATGTTTCGGGAGGTATTTCTTTGGAGTGCAACGCAGAGGTAGCCTGCCATTAGGTACCAGGATTATATCCTCATACCCTTTGCATGGAATGTGGGCCCAAGGATTTTTTTCATAAGGATGAAAAAGCTAGGTCTCATGTGGCTTAAGTGTGTCAGCATTTGCAGCATGATGAAGGCATTGATGCTATGGACTGGCCTGCCAGTTATCCAAAAAAGCACATCTTGGTCATTGCGTTCCATCCATCAACACAACGTTGCATCATAGGCTGATGCTTTAATCCAGGTCTGGGAGGAGATCCCTTAGGAGAGCACTGGTCACCTCATCGGGTTCATGCCCAAGTGTTGTACAGGGGTCATACAGGCAAGTGGAAGCCACACACACTACTGAGCCAAATTTCTGTGTCTAAGAAGCATTTCCACTAAAGTTGAATCTGCCTGAAATTCCACTTTGATTTTAAATATTGTTCCAAATCCAGACTTCCATGGGAGATTCATTTTGATTTTCACTTATCATTCTTATGTTTTATACTCAACATATTCCACTATATAATGAATAAAGAACTGCTACTGGAATATTGAATTATTTGAAATCTAGGCTGTGGTATTTTAGTGTTCCTTTAATTTTATTTGAGCGGTGTATATAGAGAATAAACGTTAATGAGTTTAATGATATCACAAAATTACTAAAGTCAGTGATAATGCACCATAATAGCACAGTTAAAGTGTATAACGCAAGGTGTTAAGGGAGGGTTCAAAGCTGAGCCTTCTCCATACAAGGGGGGCGTTTTCTGGCGTTGATAAAAGGTGTAACTATTTAAATGTTTTTGGCAAAGCTATTAACTAAAGGTCTCACAAGACCTACAAACAGAGGTATGAACTAAGCCTAAGCTTCATGATCTCAAATTTCTTTTTATTCTACATAATCCAAATGTAAGTTATTAAGGAATTAGAAACTTCGTGGTTTTAGTATAAAAAAACATTTCAGATGCACTGCAACAGGACCTCCCCCCCCCCCCCCCATAAAAAAAAAAAATTTGTGATGTCACCACCTACCTTCAGCCGGGACTGTATGGAATTATTACGCTGTGACTCCCGCCTCCGGTACTGGCCTAAGTGTGCCAGTTGATCAGGACGACTGAAAATGCCAGAGGCCCATTTCAGAGCTGCCCCTCGTGCCAAACTCTCTGCCTTCTCAAGAGCTAAAGTCTCGTCTATATCACACAATACATCAAGGTCACAAAAGGTTAGATACAATGCTATACACTTATACCATTACACATGTATATACAATTGAGGACACCCGGCATGCTAGACCATGTTATATATGGGAATTGGCATGATTCACTGTTGACTGTTATTCTGTTACTTGGCCGCTTACTCAGCAGCCTGTGCTTATGGGCATCACTTCGTACTGAACAGGACTCTCTAAAGAGAAGGACTGGTATCAGCATCAGAAGTGGAGCATGCAGAGGCACCATACATCTCTAGGAACATACAGCAATTGACATATCAAGGAGGACAGAAACTCACCTTCTGCAGACATGCTCAGCCCCGCTCTCCAGCCACTGAGGAAAGGGAGGGGGCACAAACATCCTCTGCAGATCCTCACAGAAGCAGGATGTGGGAAGGAGGGGTGTCCCACAGGACAAGGCAACACACCACTTATTACAGAACAAGACTAGAGAGGGCACTATGTATTAACAACAGGACCGCAGTACATTGCTGCAATTATAGAAGAAGTGGAGTAAAATGTAATTTAATAAAAGTAGTGGCTGATATATCAACCCTGTAGAGATCAGTCCGAGGGTAAAGGGTGAGCTGCACAAGTGACAACATAACGAAGTCCTTAAAAGGGGTATTCCAGGCATAAGCATAATTCATATACAAATGGGTCCTTAAAAAGGGGTTGTCCGAGAGTTATGGAGAAAACAAAAAGGTGGCCAGGAGGGGGCTGCTTAAAAAAAAAAAAAAATAAAGATGTACTTGCCTTCCGACGCCCTCCTGGTGTCCCGTGCTGCTGTCGCTCTGGTCCGAGTGCCATGTAAACAAACATGGCCGCCGGAGCAGCGCTGGACACAGCTTCCATCCGGCCGTGGCCGGCCACGCCCACCCGTGTTGTTGACTTACAATGTAGAAGAATTAAAATGCTACTGGCCCTTTTTGTGTATCATAAAATCAAACTATTTAAGCTCCATTTTGTTGTATTCATTTATTTATAATATTATGGGTTTTTGTATCAGACATTCATATACTCGGAATACCACTTTAAAATAATGGAGCGGCCTGGTGGACTGTAGTAAGCTGCGTGTATCACTGCACTAGCAGTCCATTTATTAGATCAGCATGTTGGGTTTCTGCAGCTTCAACTTCAATAGAAACCTTTTCCACTAGCTACAACATAGGCTACACCTAGTACTGTTTTCCATGATGTTCCATGAGGAAAAACCTTATGATGCTCCAGGATTGGATATTTGGCTTCTTGATAGCAGCTTAAATAAGACAGGAGCTGTTGATTAACCCTTCCAAAACACAGCGTGCAAAGAATCACTCCAGCACTCAGACAACTATTATTTATTCATTAGACTCAACAGGACCATTAAAACAAAAGCTCCACAAGTGCAGGCAGCATCAATCATGTAGAGAGAGCAGCACATTGTCCTGCCTATGACACACAGTGACTAAATATACATGTATAGAAGATTACATATAAATTCCCTTTACCTCAACATATAAAGTATTACATATGTGCATAAAATCTGTAAATATATATATGTGCATAAAATAACCAGCCACCGACTCCTTTAGTAGTCAGTGCCATAATGGAGCTAAAACAACTCAGCTGGTGTAGGGCTGTGCAGCATGGTGGCTTGAGGTCATTCTCCCAGGACTTGTCTTCCACGTACGAAGATCTAGAAGCACCTGGTTCAGAGAGTCCATCCACAAGTGTTTCTCTTCTTTAGTGTCTGCAGAGAGCCAGCTCCTGGAAGAAGATTAAGGAGAAAGGTAATGGGAAAATGTGCCTAACATTTGTTGAAACTTTGCATACCCAGTTTACAGTGTGTGTACATGAGGAGCAGCAACATTCACTTTCGATGGACTATCGGTATACAACTGGTATACTCACTTGGTGAAACATAGCGTGTTGCGGCACTGTGTCACAAGGGTGTCTATGTCGTCTTCTCTTTGTGGCCTCATTGTGACAAGTTCCAAAGTATGAGGCCTTGCACAGCTCTCCCTCTTTGCAGCCTCCACCTTTGCGCTGGTGCAGTTGATGAGATTGATCCTCCCTAGAGGTTCCTACAGGATAATTCCCAGATGTTAGAGTCCATCAGGAGGGCATGTTTTATAAACCATTTAAGCAGGAAACACACCTTGCAGTGCTCTTGGTCAGGATAGGCCCAAAATGAGAGTGTATTTCCAGACAGAACACACCATCGCCTGTGCCAAGCCCCTAGTCCACTGACGTCTTCAAACATGGTCTGTAACAAGAGAACAGTAGGTGGCAGAAATCAGAGGATAAACATGGAAGTGCCAGAAAGTTTGTTGATGACCACGTACCAGGAATCCACTGCGTTGGACATTTGAGTGACTCTGACACTGCACTTTGAGGTATAGGTTTCCTTCCAAGGGAGACAGAAATGGAACCTGAGAATACAAGATAATAAGGCCAGGGTAGAGTATAGCATCTTGTTAGTAATGGCATGTCAGCCAGCATAGCATCAGTAACAGCAGGAGAGCGGCATCTTTAAATTTTAGGAGTTATTGTGAGCTAAACAACATACATGTAAACCATTCTGGAGCTGAAAATATAGCAAGTGCAGATCATCCATAATGGTTTTATGCAGTGGCTACCAATCAATTGCCATCAGGATCTGCCACCAACTTACAAGAAGCAAAGCTGATTGTTATACTTCATCTGTTTTACCTCCTGCAATCAGGGACCATTAGAGGTCACTAGGACACTTCATCTACAGGTTTGAAGGTTGAATTCTTCCCATTTCTTGGATTTGGGGAATAAAATTCATTATCAATCTCTTTATCTCCACTTTCAGCCAGGGAATGGAGACATGCAGAAGCGAACAACGCATTCTTACCCAGTCCTGGCTCAGAAACTATTAACCTTGAGTTCAGGGCAGGAGAGTCTGCACGGAAACAGCCTACCTAGGCCACAACAGCTAAAGAATGAATTTACAGAACGATTCAGAACTTTACATCTAACACGGAGGAAATTTTTATTTCTGGGAGACTGCACACCATCCGTATTTACAGATATGTCCCACAGCTCACAATAATACCACTGCATTGTCCTGCGCTAGAAGCCACCAGGGGACCATGCACCAACCACAGGTGGAAGTGAATCTACTCGCTACAATCCATGAGAAATCTGTAACCACCTTATCCTGGAAATGATTTCCAAGCAGACGACCGACCTTTCCTTCCAATTTCATCTAAAAGGAGACAGACAGGTGTGGGAAAACGTGAGAGCAGTGAGGCGACGAGAGGAGAGTGAATTGGCGCATATAAGACATGATAGAGGAACACTCAGGGCCAGAGGTATACAGTATATAGTGTCAGACTCCACTGAAATACTCATTCACGAACATGTATTATGAATGCAGCGTTCTCCTCAGACTGGTACATTTGGTTTTCTTGTTATTGGTCGTTTAAAAAGTTACAACTTTTACAGAAAAAGGCAATGTAACACCATAGATATATAATATAGTTCAAAAGCAACTACAAGGAATTAGCTTTTGGATGGAAAAAAAAAAAAAAGAGGACACAGAGAGCCATAGACAGTAGACGGCTCCTGACCAGCACAACTGACATAAAATACAAGATAACTGTATTGGTGTCAGGGGTTAATAAGGTGAATATCACACTCTATGAAGCCTCTAATATATTGATATTCTCACTAGGATCGTTAAAAAATAAAGAAATCAATAGGGACACTATCTTCAGTCTTTTCTGACTATTTCCAGCCTTTGCTAGGTTCATGTTGGGATATTTGACCTCATTAACTTATGGTAGAGCTCGAACTTGCATATACAGTTTGTGCATCCAAAATATCAGATAATAAGAAAGAAGGTTGGCACTCACCATTCCTTTTAAAAATTTTTTTTTTCTTTATTTCATCCTTTAAAACATTCAGCGAACACAGGGGAGAGGGAACATAGTGGGAGAATAGGTAAGGGACAACACGTTTCGTGATGAGAAAGCACCTTGTTCAGTGCAAAACGAGTTGTCCCTTAAAGGGGTTTTCCAACAAATTCAAGTTAGGCCTTATCCACAGGGTGAACCCCCAAAGCACGAAAATGAGTGGTCTGATCGGTTCCCAAGTACCTCAGTCGGACCCCTCGTTGCTCCATGAGAGTAATAGAGCAGACAGCTGCGCGAGTGCTCCCATTATGTTCATGTTTTAAAGGATGAAAAAAGAAAAATATTTTTTAAAAGAATTAGTGAGTGACAACTATATTTCCTTTTATCGGATATTAATCTCACTATTATTTCAGTATCCATACATTGTCACCCTCGCCCTGAGGCAGTTGCAGAGACCGGACGCTTGTTGACAGCTAGCAAAAAAAGATCTGCAATAGGAAGTGTCGTGTTTCGTGGTAATAAAATAACATTGCTGCGTCATGGCTTGATATTTCCATGCCATTCAAGCAGTCCGGAGCCCCACTAACCAGTCAAAGGGCACCAGTAGGATATCACAGGCTGCACATTTATAATATATGTTGGTGACTTCAGAACTCTTCGAAGGAAACCGAATGAAGTGCAGTAAAAAGTATAAGAGGTGGTGGATGTAAAATTCAAGATCATAAACTTTACCTTTTCCAAAGTAAACTTGAGCTTGCCCAAAGATTCCAGAGTGAGGGTCAGGGATCCAACAAGCAGAAAATTACTGGATCGGATTGGAGTATTAACTGCAGGGCTACAAGCTGTAGTGAGAAAACATCTTTTAAGGGAGATCTCTGTGCACAACTACAAACTGCAGGTGGAGTATCACATACTAACTGGGTTGTCATCCTTTCTATGGAATTTCTTTTGCATGCTGGGACGTATAAAAATTATAATCATTGGCCATTTTTCTATACATTTGGTTGAATAAGTGAAATCGATATTTTGAGTTATTTCAATTATTTGTATTGGTTTTATATTGAGTCATTATATAATTTTAGTGTGGGAGGGGGGGGGATTACTGTCAGTTACAATCTGGACTCCTGCAGTGATCAGGTGGATATGGCTTCTAAGCTCACACAATTACAATGACAGAAATGTTTGACATTCTGCGGTAAATTACCCCTTGCAGATGATGGTTGTATAGTTATATTAACCTTGGAATGAGTCTGAACTTACCTGGAGAATTGAGGGAGGATTTCTGCATAAAAGAGAATGGATAGGTTACACATTACCTCATATAATCCAATAAAATATTTTAAAAAGACCCTGACAATACTTACTTTAGTGGAAAGAAGCTTCTTGGGAGTGATCTAGAAAAAATAAAAAAAATAAAAAAAACACAGACATTGAAGAGCGTATAGAACAAACACTTAGGCTGCATTCACACAATGTATGCCTGCCGTACCATAGTACAGGTATTAATCGGTGCCGGGGAGAGGAGGAGGGGGAGAGCACTGCTCACTACCAGCCCTCTCCATAGCTTAACATTGAGCCCGGCGCCGTATTCCAATAGAAAGATGTCTTATATTTCGCTACAGAACAGTACGGTGGCGCTTCGTACAGCGCCGTGAGGCCATTGTGATGTATGGGGAATGTATATACGCCCCCCATACATTCGTGGGAATGTAGCCTTATTCAGATGGGCGATTCACATACAGAAAATTAATATACCCATAGAAGTCATGGGTCAATATGATGCCAGTGAAAATCACTGATAGCATATGAATGTGAAAAGCACTCAATGAATAGGCCCTCAAAAGGGACATAAAACAAGTCACAGTACCTTGGGCTTCAGCGACTTCCTCTTATCCAGGACCAAGGCAGATCCAGCTTGTGCCTGAAATGCAGTTTACAATACTTCACAAACATGTTCCTAGCATACACTCTTGAAGGGAACCTGTCATCAGCAGCCCTTTTTCTGGCTCCCCTATCACATAGAGATTACTCTACATTTGCCAAAGTTTTAATAGTAAAACTATCATTTTCCAAGAAAAAAAAAAATTAGGTCACTTAGGTAATTTAAGTTTACCTTTATGAATGCAGAGGTATGACCCTAGTGCCATGGAAGTGGGCAGTGGGGAATGCCACCCTTCCGCTAACCCCACTGACCTGCTAAAACGAAAGTAGGAGGACAACAAGGAGGACAACAAGGAGGACAACAAGGAGGACAACAAGGAGGACAACAAGGAGGACAACAAGGAGGACAACAAGGAGGACAACAAGGAGGACAACAAGGAGGACAACAAGGAGGACAACAAGGAGGACAACAAGGAGGACAACAAGGAGGACAACAAGGAGGACAACAAGGAGGACAACAAGGAGGACAACAAGGAGGACAACAAGGAGGACAACAAGGAGGACAACAAGGAGGACAACAAGGAGGACAACAAGGAGGACAACAAGGAGGACAACAAGGAGGACAACAAGGAGGACAACAAGGAGGACAACAAGGAGGACAACAAGGAGGACAACAAGGAGGACAACAAGGAGGACAACAAGGAGGACAACAAGGAGGACGGTGCCTCGCGTGATATCGTCGGGGAAGTGAAAAAGGTAAGTATAGAGTGTGCTCACCTGTTGAGCACTTGTAAAAGTGCAGTAAGGAAGGAGGGAAATAGGGTGTCCACTCCTTAATCGAGTCTCCAATAATGGTATCTTGAGCAGCTCCCACTTACTCCAATGACCGGTATCCAACGGAAACCGTAATAGTGTGTAGATTGAAGAAGCAAAAGGTTTTGGAGTATGTGCGGGTGCGCTACCAACCAGATTAGGAGGTGAGAGGTATACAATAGTCAAATGATGTACAATAATTGGAAAAGGATCGGATGAGATAAATTATGTGTATTTTTAATAGATACAGCAGTAAAAGAAATCCAATGGTTACGCGTTTCGGGAGACACTCCCTTCGTCAGACCATAACTAAAACATACAATAAAAAATTTAAAATAAAATGAAATAAAATATTTGTTAGATGATAGTCAGCAAAATAGAGTATGAGCAAAGGATGTTTGACATACAGTATATTGGGTGGTACTATAGAGATAACGTGTATAGGGAATAGTATTGAAGCGATAAACAAATACAAATAAGGATATATTCAGTGGCTAATCTCATAAGAGACATGTGAATAAATTATATTATATACATTATATATAGAGAGGTTATAATTGACACCAAGGGGTGTTGATAGTACTGAAAATATGTACTTACAAGCGGTTTGGATCGGTGAGGAGAGATGCTGCTGGTTAACCAGGGGCTAGTTTGCCAACTGAATTTATGGCGCTCGAGGACGCCGGCGCCTGCGCAGTCGCGAAGCGAAACTGGCGCATGCGCGGTATGGAAAGAACACTCGTGGTCGTGACGGAGGACTGGCGCATGCGCAGTACGGAAGGACCACTAGCGATGAGAATGGATCCTTGTGGAATAGGGAAAAAGATATATACATATACATGTATGCGCCTAAATGTGGGCAAAGGGAGGGAGAAGATAATATAACAAAATATGGTGTAGGGGAGCAAATAAGGAGAGGGGGGGGGGGAAGGAGACGGAGGGGAAACCCATCAGAGGGGTGTCAGTAAATAAGAAAATAAGAATAGAGTGGATGGGAATTAATATGAGGTTACATCAAAACAATATAGATGGGATAATAAAAATATGCAGCAAGGATAAAAGTAATTAAAATACATAAGTAACAACAATGATAATATATAACCAGCTGGATAGAGAAGGGGGATGGGGGGAGAGAAACCCACAGAAGGATAAAAATAAATGAACATTTATAAGAATAAATATAGAGTGATAAAATGTAATAATAAGAAAATATACAGCGAGATAAATCAAATAATACAATACAGAGGTAACAACAATTAGATGACAAGCTGGATCATAAAATATATCAAAATTACACAAGAGGAATGTACAATGTCAATATTGGATAGGGACAGTGGTGTAAAATAAAATTCCATGTGTTATATTTGATCAATTATTAATGGGTATAGTAGCAAAGGTGGAAGCGGTCAAAAGATGTTATCTAAGCTTTCATTTAGACCGGCCGGAGCTAGAGTTTGGAGCTTGTAGATCCAGTACATTTCCCGTTTGGTAAGATGGTTATACCTCTGAGGAGTGGACGGGGGGATATATTCAATCGGGGTAATGCTGAAATCCCTATAGTTACGTTGATGGTGTTGAGCAGCATGTCTGGATATACTGTGCAAGAGGAAGCCGTTACAGATATTACTTCTATGTTTGTTTAAACGCTCTCTTAGTGGTTGGATAGTTCGACCAATATATTGCAGTTTACAACTACACTCAATTAGATAGATGACGTAGTTGGAGCTACAATTCAAGAAATTGTTAATCTGAAAAGTCTCGCCAGAGTTGTTAGATGTAAATGTTGTTTTTCTGTGACTGATTGTTTCGCAGCATTTACATAACTTATGGCCACACCTGTAACTCCCCAACATTTTGGGAAAGAAGGAAGAGGAAGTAGTGTTCTGTTTGGTGGTGCGTAAGCGACTGGGAGCCAATATATTTTTCAGGGTGCGTGACCTTCTAAACGTGATCTTAGGGTTGTTAGGCAGGATGTTTTTGAGGTGGGGGTCATGGAGGAGTAAGCCCCAGTGTTTTTTTAGAACTCTCCTAATTGCTGCCCCGTCATCTGAGAAAGTGGTGATGAAATTGACATCGTTATTCGGATTCTCGGTTGTTTTTTCTCTCGTCTTAAGACAATCAGTTTGGCTCAGGGTACCGGCCTTGGTGAGTGCTGATGAGATTAAGGGGGGAGGATAACCTTTTGCCTTGAACCTGTCACTTAGAATTTTGCTTTGTTCCTCAAAGTCTTTATTTGTGGTACAGTTACGTCTTATTCGTTTATACTGACCATATGGGATGTTTGTTTTCCATTTTTTGTAGTGATTGCTGGTAAAATCAAGGTAACTGTTGCTATCTACAGTCTTAAAAAATGTTTTAGTATTAATTTGATGGTTTTAGTATTAATTTTTGCCTAAAATTCATAAGAACTCCAAACAACCTCCCGGACGCCCTATTATTTCAGGCATTAATTCCCTCACAGCCAATTTGTCACACTATGTAGATTTATTTCTACAAAAATATGTCAAGAAACTAAAATCATTTACGCTTGACACCTCGGATCTCATTAGACATGTCCTAACGTTACCCTGGGAAGATTCCTATATATTCCTCACCATGGACATTTCGTCTCTCTATACTGTCATACCACATGATTTAGGGGTTAACGCTATCTCCCATTTTCTCAGAAACGATCCAGACATGTCAGACACTCAAAGCAATTTTATACTCACTGCCATCGCATTCATTCTCTCTCATAATTATTTTTCCTTTCATGAACAAATCTATATTCAGCAGCGAGGTACCGCTATGGGCAGCAAATTCGCCCCTAGTTACGCTAACCTTTTACGTGGGCCTCTTCGAAGAACTCAATGGGGCAAATTTACTTACCCGGTCCATTCGCGTTCCAGCGGCGGCTTCTCCACTCTGGATTCGGGTCCGGCCGGGATTTAATAAGGTAGTTCTTCCGCCGTCCACCAGGTGGCGCTGCTGCGCTGAAAGTAAACTCATCGCGCCGGAATGCACCGAGCTGGACCAGGTGAAGGTAAGCGGTCCTTATGCGACACATTTCGGTTTTTAAATGCGGCGGTTTTTCCGAATACGTCGGGTTTTCGTTCGGCCACGCCCCCCGATTTCTGTCGCGCGCATACCGGCCCCGATGCGCCACAATCCGATCGCGTGCGCCAAAAACCCGGGGCAATTCATGTACAAGCGGCGCAAATCGGAAATATTCGGGTAACACGTCGGGAAAACGCGAATCGGGCCCTTAATAAATGACCCCCAATATCTTTTCTCATCCTAACTTTAACAAATGCGTGACCTATAAAAGGCACATAGACGATATTTTTATAATTTGGAATGGCAGTAAAGATGAGGCATTAAGCTTCATAGAAAATATTAATGACAACAGCTGGGGCCTTACATTTACCTCCAGTCTGGCAACCAATGAAATTGAACTTCTGGACGTGACTATCTTCCATACGAACCATCAAATTAATACTAAAACATTTTTTAAGACTGTAGATAGCAACAGTTACCTTGATTTTACCAGCAATCACTACAAAAAATGGAAAACAAACATCCCATATGGTCAGTATAAACGAATAAGACGTAACTGTACCACAAATAAAGACTTTGTGGAACAAAGCAAAATTCTAAGTGACAGGTTCAAGGCAAAAGGTTATCCTCCCCCCCTTAATCTCATCAGCACTCACCAAGGCCGGTACCCTGAGCCAAACTGATTGTCTTAAGACGAGAGAAAAAACAACCGAGAATCCGAATAACGATGTCAATTTCATCACCACTTTCTCAGATGACGGGGCAGCAATTAGGAGAGTTCTAAAAAAACACTGGGGCTTACTCCTCCATGACCCCCACCTCAAAAACATCCTGCCTAACAACCCTAAGATCACGTTTAGAAGGTCACGCACCCTGAAAAATATATTGGCTCCCAGTCGCTTACGCACCACCAAACAGAACACTACTTCCTCTTCCTTCTTTCCCAAAATGTTGGGGAGTTACAGGTGTGGCCATAAGTTATGTAAATGCTGCGAAACAATCAGTCACAGAAAAACAACATTTACATCTAACAACTCTGGCGAGACTTTTCAGATTAACAATTTCTTGAATTGTAGCTCCAACTACGTCATCTATCTAATTGAGTGTAGTTGTAAACTGCAATATATTGGTCGAACTATCCAACCACTAAGAGAGCGTTTAAACAAACATAGAAGTAATATCTGTAACGGCTTCCTCTTGCACAGTATATCCAGACATGCTGCTCAACACCATCAACGTAACTATAGGGATTTCAGCATTACCCCGATTGAATATATCCCCCCGTCCACTCCTCAGAGGTATAACCATCTTACCAAACGGGAAATGTACTGGATCTACAAGCTCCAAACTCTAGCTCCGGCCGGTCTAAATGAAAGCTTAGATAACATCTTTTGACCGCTTCCACCTTTGCTACTATACCCATTAATAATTGATCAAATATAACACATGGACTTTTATTTTACACCACTGTCCCTATCCAATATTGACATTGTACATTCCTCTTGTGTAATTTTGATATATTTTATGATCCAGCTTGTCATCTAATTGTTGTTACCTCTGTATTGTATTATTTGATTTATCTCGCTGTATATTTTCTTATTATTACATTTTATCACTCTATATTTATTCTTATAAATGTTCATTTATTTTTATCCTTCTGTGGGTTTCTCTCCCCCCCCCATCCCCCTTCTCTATCCAGCTGGTTATATATTATCATTGTTGTTACTTATGTATTTTAATTACTTTTATCCTTGCTGCATATTTTTATTATCCCATCTATATTGTTTTGATGTAACCTCATATTAATTCCCATCCACTCTATTCTTATTTTCTTATTTACTGACACCCCTCTGATGGGTTTCCCCTCCGTCTCCTTCCCCTTTCCCCCCCCCCTCTCCTTATTTGCTCCCCTACACCATATTTTGTTATATTATCTTCTCCCTCCCTTTGCCCACATTTAGGCGCATACCTGCGCATACATGTATATGTATATATCTTTTTCCCTATTCCACAAGGATCCATTCTCATCGCTAGTGGTCCTTCCGTACTGCGCATGCGCCAGTCCTCCGTCACGACCACGAGTGTTCTTTCCATACCGCGCATGCGCCAGTTTCGCTTCGCGACTGCACAGGCGCCGGCGTCCTCGAGCGCCATAAATTCAGTTGGCAAACTAGCCCCTGGTTAACCAGCAGCATCTCTCCTCACCGATCCAAACAGCTTGTAAGTACATATTTTCAGTACTATCAACACCCCTTGGTGTCAATTATAACCTCTCTATATATAATGTATATAATATAATTTATTCACATGTCTCTTATGAGATTAGCCACTGAATATATCCTTATTTGTATTTGTTTATCGCTTCAATACTATTCCCTATACACGTTATCTCTATAGTACCACCCAATATACTGTATGTCAAACATCCTTTGCTCATACTCTATTTTGCTGACTATCATCTAACAAATATTTTATTTCATTTTATTTTAAATTTTTTATTGTATGTTTTAGTTATGGTCTGACGAAGGGAGTGTCTCCCGAAACGCGTAACCATTGGATTTCTTTTACTGCTGTATCTATTAAAAATACACATAATTTATCTCATCCGATCCTTTTCCAATTATTGTACATCATTTGACTATTGTATACCTCTCACCTCCTAATCTGGTTGGTAGCGTACCCGCACATACTCCAAAACCTTTTGCTTCTTCAATCTACCCACTGACCTGCTGACAGGCCACAAGCTTGCAAAACATACAATTGTGTGCATGAGGGGTTAGTCATAGTAACCAATGCTTAATTAAAGGGAACCTACCACCACAAATCTACCTATAAAGGTAGATCGGGTGGTAGGTGGATCAATGGGACGTGAGGATAGCCCTTTTAAGGGCTAATCCTCAGGTCCCCGCACTTCTTTAGTAACTTTTATTTGAGTTTTATGGTAATTTTATTATGCGGCTATCCTCACGTCCCATTGATCCACCTACCACCCGATCTACCTTTATATGTAGATTTGTGGTGGTAGGTGCCCTTTAAACAAGGTAGCGCAAAAGTCGATGCCCATTATAAAAGGCAGGTCCTGCATGTGTCTGGCCCTTCTGCACCCTATTCCACACAAATGCTTGCAGCACAAGATCCACTGATTCCAGAAAAAATTGCCTTGCACTGTAACTTATGGGGGGTTTTCCACAAATGCTACTAATCCACTGACAAAGCACTCAGCATATGCAAGTTCAAAATTTTATATCCTATTAATGAATGCTGTTGCTGAGCAAACTGAGATTCTTGGCTTTAACCCCTTAAAGACGCAGGGTTTTTTTTCATTCATTTTTCACTCTCCATCTTCAAAAATCCGCAAGTCTTTTGTTTTTCCGTGTACAGAGCTGTGCGATGGCTTATTTTCTGTTACTTCTCAGTGACATTTTTATTCCATGCTGTGTACTGTGGGCTCAGATTTTAGGAGTTCAACTGTGGGCTCCAAATAACGCCTCTGCTTTTTTCTTTTGTTCGGTACGATCACGGTAATACCAAATTTATATAGGCTTTAATGTGTTTTAATAGATTTTTAAAAATGAAGCGAACAAGTACGAAAAAAAAAAAATTGCTTTGACATCTTCTGACGATAATAACTTTCATTCTTCGGTGTACGGAGCTATGTGATGCGTCATTTTTTGCAAAATGAGCTGACTTTTTCATTGCTACCATTTTAAGGACTGTGCAACCTTTTTAGCACATTTTTTTATGCGAGGTAAAATAGTTTAAAAGTAGCATTTCGGACATTTGGGCGGTATTTTCCGTTATGGGGGTCACTGCAGGCAATAAATGTTTTTATATTTTGATAGATCAGACATTTTAAGATGCAGCGATACCCAACAGGTTTGTGATTTTTAGTTTATTTAGTTTTATATTAGTTCTAGGGAAAGGGGTTGACTTGAATTTTTTTTTTTTTTTTTTAGACCTTCTTGGATTCTTTAACCCCAGATGGTCTGATTGTTCCTACCATATACTGCAATGCTACTGTATTGTAGTATATGGCATTTTTACACAGTATTCATCACAATGAGCCACTGGCTCATTGTAACAAAACTGCAGATGAAGACCTGAGGCAAACCCCACCTCTGTATGAAAAGGGATCACCCCTTGAGCCCTGCACCTATGTGCAGGATATCCGCACTTTTGCGTCCCAGAGCGTGAAGGGGTTATTCAAAATAAACCTCTAACCCTTTAATGGAAACAACTGTGCACAATGTATCAAATTCTGAAATTTGAGTTTCGAATTAAAAAAAAAAAAAAGGAAAACATCTTTTTGTGTCTACATCTCCTATGCATCCTATGAATCTCCGTGCCATCTCTCTACAAACAGTGTCCAATCCAGCACTTGCTCTATTCTTTGTTGTTACAACAATGAGGAGAGGCACATAACACAGTCATTCCTGGAAATTATTATTTCCATGCATTACCCCTGAGAAATAGATCCATAAAACTGCTGAGGTTTACATGCAGGAACACTCTTACTCACCAAACTGTAGACTTCGACCTCTATTTTAAAGTCTGAGGAGGCGTCTTTTCTGTGGATAGGAAATTATCCTCATATTATCAGCTCTTTAATGACCCTACAGTGAATAACATGGCTGAAAAATGTTGTCGCACTTACAGTGTTAGTGTTGTGGGAAATATTATGGTGTCCCCAGTTTGTGCATCAGAAGCGCTGGCTAGAGGTGTAGCCACTACATCGTAGGCTCCATAACGGATAAGAATAAGGAAGTAATGTCCTGTAGGACCTGCGGGAAAAAAAAAAAAAAAAGAAGAGGAGACCACATATAGATTTCCCACAAGCTTTAACTGTGAAGACTGTTGACTGGATAAGCAGTCCATTACTTCATGCACAGTGAGGGCAAGACCCTGAAACATCCTGTGCCATCTGGAAAAAGTAAAAAATTATTTTGGGGGGCCATTAACAATAAGCCGTTTTGTGCACATACATGAGGAATAACGCTATTAATGGCCATAAAAGCCTTTCCTTATAGGCATTTGAAGTGAATTCAAAGAAAGCGAATAGTTCATTCAATATGTAAAGTTCTTGAAAGTACAGTGACCATTTAATTAAAATTAAAGTTTTATCAAACTTTGTATCCTTTACAGAAGATCCAAGTACCTGTTTCCAGGAAGGTAGAACACACGTAATCCACTTTAAGAGGAAGTCGTATGTCAGATATGGTGACAGAGCCAGAGCAAGGCCTCATCTCGACAATAGGACTGGTGGGCTGCTCGGATCTTCCTCCTCTAAGTCGTTCCAGCTCTTTAAGCAGAGCCTTCTTCTTTTCACCTAATAGAAAGTAACCATTCTGCATCACTGTGTAACCACTCAATGTACATGAAATAACTGAAAGTTTACTCACAGGACAGCAGCAGCAAGCGCTCAGCTTCAGCCTCCTGCCGTGTGCCTTTTCCATGTTCAGCATCTACACAGTAGCTCAGTGCACAACAGGACTGCTCAATTATGCGCTGGAGAGAGGACACCTCTTTACTCAGGAGCTGTCAACGAAAACACACTTGTCAGGGTAAAGTTCCTGTCAAAGCTACATCACAACAACAATTCTGACAAGGTCTCAAACCTTGATCTTCTCCTTCAGATCCACAGGTACATCTGCCACATCCTGTATCTTTGGAAGAGGTTTCTGGTCAGCTTTTTGCTGGGCAGTGGGCTCTCCCTGAATATTCCTTCGTAGAGTACGGTAAGTGTCAATGCTGAAATGAGTCACAACGCGGTTTATAAAGCACGAATGGAGTAAAGAATGGCAACATGTTTGTTTAACCCCTTCCCGCCGATGCCCTTTTTTTTGGCGTTTTCATTTTTCACTCCCCACCTTTAAAAATCTATAACTTTTTTATTTTTCCATGTAAAGAGCTGTGTGATAGCTTGTTTTCTGCATAACAAATTGCAATTCAAAATGGTGGTATTTAAAATTCCATGCCAGGTACTGGGAAGCGACAAAAAAAATTCCAAGTGCAGTGAAATTGGTGAAAAACCGCATATGCATTGTGTTCTTGTGGGCTTGAATTTTACAGATTTCACTGTATTCACAGTCGGTACTATCATGGGGATACCAAATTTGTATAGGTTTTAGAATGTTTACATACATTTACAAAAATTAAAACCACCTGTACAAATTTTTTTTTTCATTTTGCCATCTTCTGGCGCTAATAACTTTTTGATACTTCGGTGTATGGAACTGTGGGTGGTGTAATTTTTTGCATCTTTTGATGATGTTATTAATGCTATCATTTTTAGGACTGTACAACCTTTTGATCACTTTTTATACTCTTTAAAATGGCAAAAAAGTGCCATTTTCGACTTTGGGCGCTATTTTCCGTTACGGGGTTAAACGCAGTGAAAAACCATTAAAATATTTTGATCGGATGCAGCAATACCTAATGTGTTTATTATTTTTACTGTTTATTTATATTTGTATCAGTTCTAGGGAAAGGGGGGTGATTTGAATTTCTATGGTTTTTTATTATCATTTTTTTAACTTTTTTTTTATTTTTACTATTTTTCAGAATCCCTAGGGCACTTTAAGCCTAGGTTGTCTGATCGATCCTATCGTATACTGTCATACTACAGTATGGCAGTATAAGGCAATTTTCCTCCTCATTCATTACAATATGCTGATCCCACATTGTAACAAAAGAGTTAACACAAGTCAGCCTCGGGTCTTCAGAAGACCTGAAGCTGTCATGGCGACGGATTGTCGCTCCCCGATGAAGTTGTGGGGAGCGACGATCCTCGGCAAAATGGAGGCGCCCATGCGCCGCCACATTTTTTTTTTTTTTAAGCCGCCGCCGATCAACGGTTTGACACCCGCTATGAGTGCTAGCACCAACTGCGGGCGTTACTAGTAAGCCTTTGCTGCAGTATGCAGATCAGTCCATGAGCCATCTCCATGCACCCGCACCCAGCATGTGACGTAATATTACATCACATGTCAGTAAGGGGTTAAAGGAATGTTCTGTAGTTTAAAAACATGTCTGCTTTCTTCTAAAACAGCTCTTCTCCTGGCCATGTTTAGTTTTTGTTTCTATATAGTTAAGCTGCCAAACGAGCACAAAACATGGTCAAGTGTGGCACTGTTTTTGGAAGACAGAAGCCATGTTTTCCAACCTCTGGACAATCCCTTTAAGGAAGCATCCCTGAAATCATCATTACACAGATACCTGTATGGAAGATGGATCTCCTCGTTAGCTGAAGTCTTCAGAGTTTCCAGGGGTTCTTCACGCAGCTCAGGCAAACTGGATACAACAGAATTCTGCAGGAACAGCTGGTATTAAGAAACATAAAGGCATTTGGGGAAAAAACAAGGACAAGGAAAAAACAAGGACTCACCAGGGGGCTGATCGCAGCCTGGAGATCTAGCGATTTAGTAAGAGGAGATAGAATGGACATTGGAGGAAGGTCTCCTTCTGTCTCTGAGGACAAATGTTCTTCAGCATCTTCACTTACATCCAACACACCCTCAAATATTCTGTCAATCAATTCTGAACTGTTCATAGTTAACCTTCTGCCGTCTCCATCAGTGACTCCTGCCAAAAGACATTAAAATAAGTATACCCCATTATGGAATAATTCACATTTGGGACAGGTATACATGTTCAAAGATGGAAGCAGAGGGGGGTAGGCCATTTACAACAACTATATTAACTTTATCATTGAAACAACACATGGAAAATGGGACCTTGAGGTCAGGGAATTGCCAGATGACGAATGGGAGGAGATTTTGGGTTCTCTGAGTGTAGCATCTTTGAATGTGGCACAGAGGCGTTCTCAACTATTCCTATTACACAGGGCATATAGGACCCTGGTGGTGTTGCACAAGATTTGGTTGAGGGCGGATGCATATCATCCACGGTGCCTAGCTAAAGGGGCTAATATACTGCATATATTCTGGGCGTGCACAGAGTTAAGAGGGTTATGGAACAAAACAGAGCTTAATACAGGAGGTGTTTGGAGTCCACATTCAGAAAGACACCAAAGTTTTTGTGTTGGGGCATGTGGGTGGGATAGATGTTACTAAGGCAGAACAGATGGCGAAGATGGCCAATGGTCACATGTCCACATAACATGTCCTGCAGCTGATTGGGCAGGTCATGTGATCATCACTAGGTTTGTCTGTAGTGGATTGGATGCAGTGCATCCAGTATGGTCAGTGTTGTGGGGAGACTCATCTCAGTGAGGTGATGTGCAGTTACACATCATTACTATGGTAACAGAGCAGGACAGTCTGTTACATCATCACTGGTAGCAGAGCATAAGAGGGAGGAGAAGTTACTGAGAAGTGAAGGATCAGGGTAGCTGTAGTTGGCTACCATCTCCGAGATAATTCCACCTACTATAGAAAGCCCATAACATTTTGTGAATCAAAGAAGCAGACTAGTTAAGTTCCATTTTGTGATTTATGACATGGAGTTTTGTTGTATTAATTTATTTATAGCATTGTGGGTATTTGAATCAGAAGTTCGTATTCCCAAAATACCCCTCTAACTTTACGTTGGAGTTTGCTGAACCTAAACTACAAAACATATCAGTTCATACCATCTGGAGACCGCCTGTCTGCCATTTCACCTAAAGGCGGCACATGGTCCTCTAGGGTGTCTGGAGAAAAAAAAAAAGTTTGAAATAAATGGAAATTAAACATCTATTACTCCTCTAACATGGCCTTTAGCCACTGTACTGTACAGGATAGTAAATGACAATAGCCTTTCTCCACAGAAAGAAGAAAAAAAGCCCTCACCAGAATCACAGGATCGTCTGAGCCGAACTTCAAGGGAAGAGATGCATCGCTCATCTGATACATCTAGGGATCCATCACTACCTTCTGGAGACTGCTCCACACACTCAGATTCCTGCACATGAATGACAACACAGATCGTTAGCAGGTGCATCATGCTGTAGACAATGCCTTGCTGCGAATTACCACTTTTATTAGTTTTGGTCATAAAATAAATTACTTTATCCTACAATGATGAGATTGTACAAAGACAAGCTGGATACTGCGGTCTTCATGGACATTGCCTGACCTTCCATATTGCAGCTACCCTATAATAGGAGGCGTTTGTAACTCAATGCTGGTAGTAACAATAAGTAGAAGTTGCTGGCACTTACACTTGAGTCTGAATCCAAAATGGGGCCCATTTTCACACTCCCACGCCCGGCTCTGACTCGTCTCCTTCTTTTCCCTCTGCTGAGGTCCTGAAGACCAGTGAGGGAGCATTCAAATCCATGAAATGAGCCGAGTTTCACCACAAGTGACCACACTCTATCAGTGTAATTATCACCTCACCACCTAACACCCTGTGCCTTTTCCACAGAGGATGTGCTACCTTACCAGCCCAATCCACAGTGACCACTCTACATTACCTGACCGTCTTGTTTCAGGGCCCTCTTCTGTGGCTGTCTCATGGACGCTACTCTCCAAGGGTTACTGCGGTCTAGCACTGAGCACACCATCGCCAACTCTTCTTGGCGTTCCTGAAAATCAACCGAAAAGCTGCATGAGGGGCAAGATGTATACATGAGACCCCCAAATATCAGCTAATTACTATCTAGTCCTACCAACCTATCCAGTCTAGAGCACTCACCTTGCGAAGGCGGCTGGCTGTCTCCACACTGGGAGGCTCATCCTCTGAGTGTAAAGGGCGACGATTGGCCAGGGTGCTATGTGCCACTGGCAAGGGATGTTCCTCCATGACCAATTTATATCCAGACTTTTCTGTACCACCCATGTCCCCATGTCCTACAAAGACAAAGCCAACAGGGTAATGTTATCGAAACACCATTGCATTTGTAGAGAGGTGACGGTCTCACAGCTGCCCATTACCTGAAAGGCTTTCTGCTTCTTCGTCTGGTGCAGTATCCGTCAGCCCAGATGTGTCCTGTAAGAAGACAAAACAGGCAGCAATCTGCTCTAGGGGAACAAAAAGCAACTCATACGGTCCAAAAATCCACCTACCTTTCTAATCTGGTATAACTAAACTTGATAAGTGCCCAATTATTAGACAACCATAGAAAAATAGAGGTAGTCTACATTGACAATATTGACGTTAAATATGGCATTACATAGAAGACTGTTTGCGATTTCTAGATTGTATTTCAGTGTAAAAGTTTCCTTCCGATTGCCATAACACTTTGTATTTTTCTATTTCAGGGCTATATGAGAGCTTTATAAATGCGAGACAAATTATGCCATTTAATAATCTGTGCCCTGTACTGGGGAGCTGGAATTGTTCATATTCTAAAACAGAGCCCTTTTCACCCATATTTATTGGTACTATGTGTGTTTACATTTTTGTAGTCTGAATGACAATAGGAGCAGAATTGCAGAAACAGTTTTTAGGATAAACTGCTACAATTGCAGATAACAGACACTATATATATTGACCCTCCCCCAGTAGACAATGGTGTAGCATGTAAAAAGGCTTCTGCCCTTAAGATGTTAAACTTGTGTTTAATGGCAGGGCCAGAGATGACAAGACCAAGCAAAAGACCTGTTATCTAGTGTTTGTTTCCATTACTCAGCTTCCGGTTTCAGAAATACTTGATACTGAGAACCATCGATTTCTACAATGAATGGAATCAAGAAGCAGCCAAACATACTTAATAATATGCCACTTGTCCCTCCAACGAAAATCCCCTCCCCCAAACCATATTGTACCCCCATTTCCTGTGTAACATCTGTGTTCCCGACTAAGTCTATGATTCATCTCGTGTGTATAACCTAAATGCTGGAGACATGTGCATCAAAATATGGCCCTCAGGGACCAATAAAGTTTTATTGTATTGTATTTTTCAGCTTTAGGACAGAGCCACATTTTCCAAACCTGACATGCATCACTTTGTGTGTTAATAACTTTTGAATGCTTCAACATATCCAAGTGATTATGAGACATATCCGTTACATATTTTACTTTATTACAGTTGTAAAAGTTTGATCGTATACAGTGCGTTTATTTATTAAAAAAAAAAAAAAAAGTGTGTCTGAAATTTGCTGCCTTGCAGAAAAATAGTGGATGCATCCAAATTAATTTCTAAATAACATTTACCATATGTTCCCTTTATTTTGGTATAATTTTTTTTTATATTCTTTAGGTTAACAAATTTATTAGTACATTTATAAATTTTCAGAAACATTTACATATAAAGTTTTAAAGAGATTTGAGAAGGCTTATATTTGAGAAACCTCCATAAATCCCCCCATTTTGTCCAACTATGTAAAAAAAATTATGCAAAACAACTTTTAGGTTGTTTGTCAACCCTTTATGCATTTTGTATTAAAAATTGGAAGAAAGCAGAAAGTAAAAGCTGCCAGAAGGCATTAACAAGTATGTAGGGAGGTGTGTGCGTTTGCCGAGTTTTAAATATGATGGGCACAAATCACTTCAGACAGTTCTTATCTCCAATCTCCAGGCAGGAATGAGGGACAGCACAGCTGCTGAAGCAAGATACTTTCTTTTAGCTATGAGTGGTCAGTTAGATATGACGATTAGCAATCAATGACAGCTTTTTCCACGGTTCCATCACCAGGTGTTTATACAGTAACTGTATGACAATATAAAGCATCCAAATGTCACAACAGCTGGCTAATCATGAGGAGTTATCTTGTCCTCTGCCCTCAACCAGTTAAAGGGGTTTGACACTTTACCTCACGATTTTTGTAGTGTGTGTGTGTGTGTGTGTGTCAGAATATTAGGCAATTAACCAATATGTGTATATTAAAAAATCTGCAACGTTTTCCTGAAATGTAAAGCAAAGCTCCAGAAATATATTTTCAGCTTCCATTCCTGTCCACAAAATAGAGGAAATGGAGGCTCATGTGATCCTAAGTGGTCAGAACAGATGATGCATATGGCTAAGACGCAGAAGTAGGAACTCACCTTTTCACTCTCCATTCCTGACATAGTGTCAGTCTGTGGTCCGTCAGCTGAAATAGAGAAAAAAATTGAGCCAAGAACACATTGGTGTATATACCAAGAATATTTCCATGTCACAGCAGCAAAGAGGTCTTGAGCTGCGTCCACACATTAAAGCAATGTTAACGCAACAGGTGAACACGGCCTCTTGGTGTAAGGGGGGGGGCAACAGATTGAGAGCTCCTGGAGTTGCAGACACATTAGTTGATGCATTAATAATGTAAGTTGAATCAGCCCAGAATGTAAGTGGGGATGAAGTAAATCAACTCTTGATTCTTCAGATGCTTAGGCTGTGGGTCCTACAGTGGCAATCGATATTAGTGAATCGGTCTGTGATTGAGTTGGGAATTCTAAAATGGACCATTGCAGATAAAGGTGAAGGGGATAGTGTAAAAATGTTCTTTTTATGCCCAAATTTGAGGGGGAATTAGGCTGCATCTACACGAATGTGTGCAAGATTGCGGCCGTACATACATCCCCCAAAGACAGCAATGGTCGCACGGATCGATACGGTGTCACACATGTGTGGCACCCTACAATGGGAAAAGATAGGACATGTCCGATCTCTCCCTGTGTGCACAGGCGTATGCCGTGCATCTTTATGGAGAGGGGACCGGTCGCCCCTCCTGGCGGAAATCCTCATATGAGTTTGGCCTTAGACTGTATGCTCCTGAGGCTGCAGATGCTGTGTTATTGACGAATATGTAAGCAAGGTGAAGGTACCTCTTTTGCTCATCTCCTGCAACATCTGGATGCGGGACCTTACTGACATAATGGCGGGGGTGTCAGGTTTCACCTCCCTTTCAGTAATACGCAATAGAGAAGACCATCCAGCCTTGGGGGACTCCTCCGGGGCCCCAGGTTCTCTGTTCTCGTTTCCATCCTCAGCTGTAGTCAAACGTCTCTTCCTTGGCGACTCATTGCAGGATTCGGGGCCTAGAGGAAGCAAGATTTTACATGAGCTCCTGAACCGAACTGTCACCTCCAGTTTGTATGTCATAAACTTACAGAGTCTCTTCAGGGGTTGGCGCCTCATTTCCATCCTCAGTACACGCTAAAACAACCTCTGCACAAGAAAAAAAGTGGTACCGTGCAGTGTCCTGAAGATAAGAAACAGGAACATGTAGAATGAATAAAGTTAGTACTGTGCAGTAACTATACATACAGAATAAAACAAAAAGCAGATACAGCGAATGACACAAAGCATAGAGAACATGAGAAGTGGTACTGTGCAGTGTCCATATATACAGAATAAGAACAGACACTGAGAAATACACCCAGTATACAGGACAAGAGAAGTGGTACTGTGCAGTGTCCATTTATACAGAATAAGAGCAGATACTGAGAATTACACCCAGTATACAGGACAGGAGAAGTGGTACTGTGCAGTGTCCATATATACAGAATAAGAGCAGATACTGAGAATTACACCCAGTATACAGGACAGGAGAAGTGGTACTGTGCAGTGTCCATATATACAGAATAAGAGCAGATACTGAGAATTACACCCAGTGTAAAGGACAAGAGAAGTGGTACTGTGCAGTGTCCATATATACAGAATAAGAGCAGATACTGAGAATTACACCCAGTATACAGGACAAGAGAAGTGGTACTGTGCAGTGTCCATATATACAGAATAAGAGCAGATACTGAGAATCACACCCAGTATACAGGACAAGAGAAGTGGTACTGTGCAGTGTCCATATATACAGGATAAGAGCAGATACTGAGAATCACACCCAGTATACAGGACAGGAGAAGTGGTGCTGTGCAGTGTCCATATATACAGAATAAGAGCAAATACTGAGAATTACACCCAGTATACAGGACAGGAGAAGTGGTACTGTGCAGTGTCCATATATACAGAATAAGAGCAGATACTGAGAATTACACCCAGTGTACAGGACAGGAGAAGTGGTACTGTGCAGTGTCCATATATACAGAATAAGAGCAGATACTGAGAATTACACCCAGTATACAGGACAAGAGAAGTGGTACTGTGCAGTGTCCATATATACAGAATAAGAGCAGATACTGAGAATTACACCCAGTATACAGGACAAGAGAAGTGGTACTGTGCAGTGTCCATTTATACAGAATAACAGCAGATACTGGGAATTACATCCAGTATACAGGACAAGAGAAGTGGTACTGTGCAGTGTCCATATATACAAAATAAGAGCAGATACTGAGAATTACACCCAGTATACAGGACAGGAGAAGTGGTGCTGTGCAGTGTCCATATATACAGAATAAGAGCAAATACTGAGAATTACACCCAGTATACAGGACAAGAGAAGTGGTACTGTGCAGTGTCCATATACAGGCATTCCCCGGGTTACATACAAGATAGGTTCTGTAGTTTTGTTCTTAAGTTTAATTTGTATGTAAGTCGGAACTGTATACTTTATCATTGTAATCCCAGACAGAACTTTTTTGGTCTCTGTAACAATTGGATTTTAAAAATGTTGGGTTGTCATAAGAATCAATACTAACAATAAAGCTTCATGACAGAGAGATTTGATAACTGTTATAGCTGTTTATTGTAGCCTAGGACTAAAGTACAATAAATTACCAATATCCAGAGGTCTGTTTGTAACTATGGGTCGTATGTAAGTCGAGTGTTCTTAAGTAGGGGACCGCCTGTATACAGAATAAGAGCAGATACTGAGAATTACACCCAGTATACAGGACAAGAGAAGTGGTACTGTGCAGTGTCCGTATATACAGAATAAGAGCAGATACTGAGAATTACACCGAGTATACAGGACAAGAGAAGTGGTACTGTGCAGTGTCCATATATACAGAATAAGAGCAGATACTGAGAATTACACCGAGTATACAGGACAAGAGAAGTGGTACTGTGCAGTGTCCATATATACAGAATAAGAGCAGATTCTGAGAATTACACCCAGTATACAGGACAGGAGAAGTGGTACTGTGCAGTGTCCATATATACAGAATAAGAGCAGATACTGAGAATTACACCCAGTATACAGGACAAGAGAAGTGGTACTGTGCAGTGTCCATATATACAGAATAAGAGCAGATACTGAGAATTACACCCAGTATACAGGACAGGAGAAGTGGTACTGTGCAGTGTCCATATATACAGAATAAGAGCAGATACTGAGAATTACACCCAGTATACAGGACAGGAGAAGTGGTACTGTGCAGTGTCCATATATACAGAATTTGATATAAACAAATACTTAAACGATTGAAAACAATAAGTCGATTTTAGGATATTAACAGCAGTAGTCTGGATCACTACCATGCACTGTACATGTACACACGGCCATACACATCGGGTGAGCACAGCCCGGGATTAGGACACACTAGCACATAGTATAAATCACACATCACCCTCTCTCCCGATATCAGCGCCGCACCTGCCTCAGTACGAACCGATCTTCAGTTTTCAATCTCGGCGCCTAATCCAGGTATGAACATTCTTGGCACTAGAGGATGCTCCTCCCACTGTGTGTTGTCTATCCTGAAGCAGAGCCAAGCTCTCAGGGAAGCATAACCGTCCCATGAAACATGGCTGCCGCTGTAACACAAAGCGACCTCTAGTGCATGGATACTGCACCCGGACGTCAAGGTGAGGAGGCGGGTGCTGTCAGTCAGTCCTTTCCTACGGGATTTATAATTGGCTGGGTTTCTTTTTAGGGAAGGGCTGGACATAGTGAAATTTGGTGGGCGAGTGTGGCTGTTACAACCGTTTATTGGAGGAAGCGCCCTGTAGTCCAGAGGTGTATGCACTGCTTGTGCCTAAATCCCATACTTGGTTGGTGCCTAGTGCTTACCAGCGGTTTCTTTTCACTCATAAGGACCTTGTCGCCCCCTAGTGGTCAGGTCCTGCACACACACTTTTGCCCCCTAGTGGTCAGGTACTGCATACAGACAGAATTTAGCCAGGTGAAGTTGACTATTTTGTGTTATTTGTAGGGACAATATTGGCATGGGATTGGCAGCTCCCGCACTATGATAGAGTTTAGCTGCTTCATAGTGACTGGGCTAAATCCTACTAGTAAGGACCTGCACATTATTCTAAAGAATTGAACTTCTATTTTTTTTAATGTGATGTTTTTCAAAGTGACAATAAAGTAAATGCTGTAAATGTTCTGTACAGACTTCTGAGCGCTCTGTTGAGTGTATTTATTATGTGCCAGTTTTCTATCTTATAATAGGTGAAATTTACAGCATATGGGCAAGAACTTCCTGGCCAGTTGGGTGTAGAGGCGCGTGCAGTGGGCCGGTGTGAGTGTCCTACGTCTGTGCGCTACCCATAGCTGGTGCAATTCTATGTTCACCATGTTCAGAGATAAGGGAGGAGCACAGGTCATGTGTAAGAATCCAATCTGGTCCGATCCAACAGAAGACCTACTAAAGCACAGATTACTGACACCATTACTGCTGGTGCTGTGTCTGTCTTGACACACAGGGGCACATTTACTTAGAAAGTCGGAAACTCCACTATAAGTGCTATTTCCTTGTATAATGATGGGTGCAACTGATTCATTAAGAATCTGCGCCAGAAATCATAAATCAAGTCACTGTCCATCAGACTGGCTCTACACCGAGTCACTGTCCATCAGACTGGCTCTACACCGAGTCACTGTCCTTCAGACTGGCCCTACACCAAGTCACTGTCCTTCAGACTGACTCTACACCAAGTCACTGTCCTTCAGACTGGCCCTACACCAAGTCACTGTCCTTCAGACTGACTCTACACCAAGTCACTGTCCTTCAGACTGGCCCTACACCAAGTCACTGTCCTTCAGACTGACTCTACACCAAGTCACTGTCCTTCAGACTGACTCTACACCAAGTCACTGTCCTTAAAGGAAACCTACCACTTCTGAAGGTAGGTATGAGATACAAACACCGGGCACCAGCTCAGGGTGAGCTGGTGCCGGTGCTTAGTCTCGTTAGTGTTAAAACCGCGGTATCGCGGTTTTAACACTTTTGAAACTTTCTAGCAGAAACTGCTTCGGCGCTTCGTGCACACGATCGTGCGCGCGC
Organism: Engystomops pustulosus; assembly: GCF_040894005.1. NCBI lineage: Eukaryota > Metazoa > Chordata > Amphibia > Anura > Leptodactylidae > Engystomops > Engystomops pustulosus. The sequence goes on along the minus strand of NC_092417.1, from coordinate 76,928,042 downwards.
CTACATTGGAAACGCCGCAGGCGTTGCGCGCGCACGGTCGCGCGCAGCGCCGAAGCAGTTTCTGCTAGAAAGTTTCAAAAGTGTTAAAACCGCGATACCGCGGTTTTAACACTAACGAGACTAAGCACCGGCACCAGCTCACCCTGAGCTGGTGCCCGGTGTTTGTATCTCATACCTACCTTCAGAAGTGGTAGGTTTCCTTTAAGACTGGCCCTACACCAAGTCACTGTCCTTCAGACTTACTCTACACCAAGTCACTGTCCTTCATACTGACTCTACACCAAGTCACTGTCCTTCAGACTGGCTCTACACCAAGTCACTGTCCATCAGACTGACTCTACACCAAGTCACTGTCCTTCAGACTTACTCTACACCAAGTCACTGTCCTTCATACTGACTCTACACCAAGTCACTGTCTTCAGACTGCCTCTACACCAAGTCACTGTCCTTCAGACTGGCTCTACACCAAGTCACTGTCCTTCAGACTGGCTCTACACCAAGTCACTGTCCTTCAGACTGACTCTACACCAAGTCACTGTCCTTCAGACTGACTCTACACCAAGTCACTGTTCTTCATACTGACTCTACACCAAGTCACTGTCCTTCAGACTGGCTCTACACCAAGTCACTGTCCTTCAGACTGGCTTTACAACAAGTCACTGTCCTTCAGACTGGCTTTACATCAAGTCACTGTCCTTCAGACTGGCTCTACACCAAGTCACTGTCCTTCAGACTGGCCCTACACCAAGTCACTGTCCTTCAGACTGACTATACACCAAGTCACTGTCCTTCATACTGACTCTACACCAAGTCACTGTCCTTCATACGGACTCTACACCAAGTCACTGTCCTTCAGACAGGCTCTACACCAAGTCACTGTCCTTCAGACTGGCTCTACACCAAGTCACTGTCCTTCAGACTTGCTCTACACCAAGTCACTGTCCTTCAGACTTGCTCTACACCAAGTCACTGTCCTTCAGACTTGCTCTACACCAAGTCACTGTCCTTCAGACTGGCTCTACACCTAGTCACTGTCCTTCAGACTGGCTCTACATCAAGTCACTGTCCTTCAGACTGGCTCTACACCAAGTCACTGTCCTTCAGACTGGCTCTACACCAAGTCACTGTCCTTCAGACTGGCTCTACACCAATTCACTGTCCTTCAGACTGACTCTACACCAAGTCACTGTCCTTCAGACTGGCTCTAAACCAAGTCACTGTCCTACAGACTGGCTCTACACCAAGTCACTGTCCTTCAGACTTGCTCTACACCAAGTCACTGTCCTTCAGACTGGCTCTACACCAAGTCACTGTCCTTCAGACTGGCTCTACACCAAGTCACTGTCCTTCAGACTGGCTCTACACCAAGTCACTGTCCTTCAGACTGGCTCTACACCAAGTCACTGTCCTTCAGACTGGCTCTACACCAAGTCACTGTCCTTCAGACTGACTCTACACCAAGTCACTGTCCTTCAGACTGGCTCTAAACCAAGTCACTGTCCTTCAGACTGGCTCTACACCAAGTCACTGTCCTTCAGACTGACTCTACACCAAGTCACTGTCCTTCAGACTGGCTCTACACCAAGTCACTGTCCTTCAGACTGGCTCTACACCAAGTCACTGTCCTTCAGACTGACTCTACACCAAGTCACTGTCCTTCAGACTGACTCTACACCAAGTCACTGTCCTTCAAACTGGCTCTACACCAAGTCACTGTCCTTCAAACTGGCTCTAAACCAAGTCACTGTCCTACAGACTGGCTCTACACCAAGTCACTGTCCTTCAGACTGGCTCTACACCAAGTCACTGTCCTTCAGACTTGCTCTACACCAAGTCACTGTCCTTCAGACTGGCTCTACACCAAGTCACTGTCCTTCAGACTGGCTCTACACCAAGTCACTGTCCTTCAGACTGACTCTACACCAAGTCACTGTCCTTCAGACTGGCTCTAAACCAAGTCACTGTCCTTCAGACTGGCTCTACACCAAGTCACTGTCCTTCAGACTGGCTCTACACCAAGTCACTGTCCTTCAGACTGACTCTACACCAAGTCACTGTCCTTCAAACTGGCTCTAAACCAAGTCACTGTCCTACAGACTGGCTCTACACCAAGTCACTGTCCTTCAGACTGGCTCTACACCAAGTCACTGTCCTTCAGACTTGCTCTACACCAAGTCACTGTCCTTCAGACTGGCTCTACACCAAGTCACTGTCCTTCAGACTGGCTCTACACCAAGTCACTGTCCTTCAGACTGGCTCTACACCAAGTCACTGTCCTTCAGACTGGCTCTACACCAAGTCACTGTCCTTCAGACTGGCTCTACACCAAGTCACTGTCCTTCAGACTGACTCTACACCAAGTCACTGTCCTTCAGACTGGCTCTAAACCAAGTCACTGTCCTTCAGACTGGCTCTACACCAAGTCACTGTCCTTCAGACTGACTCTACACCAAGTCACTGTCCTTCAGACTGGCTCTACACCAAGTCACTGTCCTTCAGACTGGCTCTACACCAAGTCACTGTCCTTCAGACTGACTCTACACCAAGTCACTGTCCTTCAGACTGACTCTACACCAAGTCACTGTCCTTCAAACTGGCTCTACACCAAGTCACTGTCCTTCAAACTGGCTCTAAACCAAGTCACTGTCCTACAGACTGGCTCTACACCAAGTCACTGTCCTTCAGACTGGCTCTACACCAAGTCACTGTCCTTCAGACTTGCTCTACACCAAGTCACTGTCCTTCAGACTGGCTCTACACCAAGTCACTGTCCTTCAGACTGGCTCTACACCAAGTCACTGTCCTTCAGACTGACTCTACACCAAGTCACTGTCCTTCAGACTGGCTCTAAACCAAGTCACTGTCCTTCAGACTGGCTCTACACCAAGTCACTGTCCTTCAGACTGGCTCTACACCAAGTCACTGTCCTTCAGACTGACTCTACACCAAGTCACTGTCCTTCAAACTGGCTCTAAACCAAGTCACTGTCCTACAGACTGGCTCTACACCAAGTCACTGTCCATCAGACTGGCTCTACACCAAGTCACTGTCCTTCAGACTTGCTCTACACCAAGTCACTGTCCTTCAGACTGGCTCTACACCAAGCCACTGTCCTTCAGACTGGCTCTACACCAAGTCACTGTCCTTCAGACTGACTCTACACCAAGTCACTGTCCTTCAGACTGGCTCTAAACCAAGTCACTGTCCTTCAGACTGGCTCTACACCAAGTCACTGTCCTTCAGACTGGCCCTACACCAAGTCACTGTCCTTCAGACTGGCCCTACACCAAGTCACTGTCCTTCAGACTGGCTCTACACTAAGTCACTATCCTTCATACTGACTCTACACCAAGTCACTGTCCTTCAGACTGGCTCTACACCAAGTCACTGTCCTTCAGACTCTACTAGTTTTAACAGTCCCCCACAAGTCCATTCAGACTCCCAAAGAAGTGAAAATCACACCTGGCCTGGGCAGGTCTCTGCTCTATTTCCCTATGGGCAACCCTAAATGACACCAGTCAAACAGTATTATAGACACTATGACAATCACCAACAGAATATCTCCCACTCTAGCACTGCGGACATCTAAGGATAACTTCCTTCTTCCCTGTCTCACAGTTTATTTATTTATTTTTTTTAAACCTATTTTACTGGGAAATCTAGGCAGGTACATAGATTTTATGTCATCAATAAAGAGCACAAACATGTAATAAAACATAGTATACGATCCAATCGATGCATTCCGTATGTTGTTACTTTTGTGCCCTTTTTCCTCTCCGATTTTCTTTTTTTCCCCTCCTATTCGTTTCCTTGTTGAAGTGCTTTATGCACCATTAAGTATCAGTTGACAGTTTTATCTCTCATTTTCAAGGTTGTTTTATATCTTAAATAACGTAACAACATTCAAACTACTAATTATAAACATCAGGAAGTATAGTAAGGGCAATATAATCATATAACAAGCCAGGAGAAGTAGCATTTATCGTTATGTTAATTTTGTGATTAGGGAAGCTAAGTAGTATCAGATCTGGCTTGGGGTGTGTCATGGTCTGCTGCTTTAGTAAGCAGCTCCTAGTGCCTAAAATTTGGGTGACAGGTCCTCTTTAATGTCCTCAGTCATGTTCAATGAGGAATATTTAAGCTTTCTCCGGATCTCTCCGATCTCATTTGTGGTCATATGTTTAGTGATTAACTTACGCTACTTGAAAAAAAAGGCTTACTTACATCACAAACTGTCAGTCACGGTCCAATCTCCTTACAAGTGCTTCTTTGCCACAATTATAGTGAGTGCGCTGTCATATATTGACATTTAAAGGCAAAGTACATAATATTACACAAGGAAATGACCTTACCCAGTCCATCCAGTCAGTGAAACAGAAGTAACAGTCAAGGTAGACAATAATTCTTTCCCTGGAGCGCTCTTTGTCAAAATTGTGGTCACTGGCCGGTCTGGACTTCCTGAGGTCACCTCGATGGAGAAATGTCCGCTATTAGTAGCGCCCGCCCAGTTAACACCATTTCTGTTACAGATTTTTATCCCTTCTGAGTCGTAAGGTGATCTCTAAATTAATTGTTACCGAAAGAGGATAAGATGGCCATCGGTACCAGGATGACAGAGTATATAACAGACACAACTCCACACCAGTCATAACTGTACTCAAAATCACACTTTATTCCAGGCACCCAGCAGTGTATATAGAAAACAGAAATGCTTTACATAGGGTGTTAAAAGTTAATAAACCACTTAAATGCTATAGGTTAGCTTGAATATACTTTGAACAATTCCCAGAAACCCCATTTAAGTTACTTTTCCCAAAATAATGTTCATGAATTCTATGTATCGTTTCTTCTGGAAAAACACTAGACTCAAGGGAAACAGGGTGTTATCACTAAATGTACTGTGAAGATTCTCTAGTCTTCAAAACGTGACCTTCAGGCAGGAGCACCGAGAATGTGGTGCTAGTCCAATGTACAATACAGGGACAAATGATAGTGAATAACCAAAGGTAATAAGCCCAAGTGATGCAAAACTTTGTAGGGTAATGGTCATTCTGAGCAAAATAAAAATTAATTCTGCTCCAGGTATCCCAGGGAATCATTCTTCAAAGTATTTTGCCTCTCAGTCCCCATTAAGTGCCATTTTTTTGGCCCAAACATGGGTTTAAGCACTGAAAAGAACTAAAATCAGCAAGATGGAGGGGCAGGACCTGCCTTCTGTGACATCATCACAAGCACTGGCTGCTGACCCTCACAGGCGAGTGTGGAGCTTGTAGCTAACAGGCTTAATAATTTACATATGTGAAAGGGGGGAAGTTTATAACTTTTGCAACTTGAGAAGAGTGAACACCGGTACTAGTAATAGGGGGCACGGACAGAATGTACCCCCACTAGATTAACCTCTTGGCGCTCAGCGTCCGATATATCAAGATCTGAGCTGAACCGGCATCGGGATACACGGAGTGCCGGCAGTAACTAATAGCTGACACCCCAGTGTAACACCCGCAGTCGAAGTGGGCCCCCGATCATTTAACCTGCCTTTCGATGACATCATCTTAAAGGCACAGTGTCAGCGTATGCATGTGCACAGGCTGACACTGCTAATACCCTGCAATACATCAGTATTGCAGAGTATTATTATGAACAAGCAATCAGATGATTGCTTATTCATGTCCTATGAAGGAAATAGTAAAAAAATTTTAAAAAATGTTTTTCAATAAAAAATAAAGTAATAAATCAATAAAAATGCCCATAAGCCCCATAACATATAAAGAGACATATAACGCTAAAAAAAAGTCTAAATTGTCACAGATGCACCCGCGATCCTTGCTATGTGTTGCGGTCCCTGTTGCCGCTGTCCCACTCTCTGGCCTGGACTCACCTCTCCACGCTCCTGGCTGTACTCCTGCTTGGCCGCGCGTTCCCACTGCTAGGGCGCGCGCGCGCCGGCTCTTTAAGACTTAAAGGGCCAGCGCCCTCCTGATTGGCTAATCCGGCTCGCCCTTATAATCTGGCACCTGCCTTCACTCCCTGCCGGATCTTCAACATCATTCCTGCTAAGAGAAAGCCCTCTTGAGTTCCCTGTGTTCCTCTGTGTTCCAGCGTTACCAGCAATCCTCTGTGTTGCTACCATTGCTGTAACCTGCTGTGCCTTCCAGGGTTCCTGTCCAGCGGAATCCACTGTCTGTGCCAACATCACCAAGTGTCTGTGTGCCAGCGTTACCAGTATTCCTCTGTGTTTCCTGCTGTCATCTCAGGTTTGGACTGTTTCCTTCTGTACTACCTTGGCTGCCACCACGGGTCTCATACCACCTCCCGCGGTGGTCCAGAGGGTCCACAGACTCTTCCAAGAGACTTTTACACACTTTCCCTCCTCAAGTGTGACATAAATCATAACATAAACCCCACATATATAGTATCTCCGCGTCGGTAACAACCTGTAGAATAAAAGTAAATAATTATTGAACCTGCACGATGAACAGCATTAAAAAAACCTGTTATAAACCTGCCAAAAATTATTGAATCCCACAAAAAATTCAATAAAAAGTGAGAAAACATATGTACCAGAATGATGCTAGTGCAAAGTACAACATGTCCTGCAAAAAAACAAGCCATCAACCAGTTCTGCAGCCAAAAAAGTTAAAATGTTATGCCACTTGGAAGACGGCAATACAAAAATGATAGATTTTTCCCCAGGCAAATTCAGTAAAATGAAAGAAAAAATATTCAAGTATTGTATCTCCGTAATCGTATTGACCCACAGAATAAAGATAACATGATTATTAGGTTATACGGTGAACACCAAAAAAAAAAAAAAGTAAAAAATACAGTAGAGAATTAATGCTTTTCTACTTCTGCCCTCAAAAAAAAGTTCCTAAAATGGTAACACTGGAAAAAGCATCTCATTCCGCAAAAAAATGCCGTCACATGGCCCCAATACCAAAAAAGCGATAATTTTATAGCCTACAAAAGGGGCCAATGAGAAAACTAAAATCCTGGCAGCTGCAGGGGGCGCCTCGCTGCGCGCCCATAAAACAAGTAATGGCCACATGTGGGGGGGTTGCATAACAAATTGTAAGGTGGGATTTCTCTGTAAATTTTAGGGCTAAATGAACGTATAACCGCCACAATTTGACCATTCTAAATTTAACCTTCATTTTGATTTCATTACTATGAAGATCTCAAGGGGTTAACAATCTTCCTAAAAGCTGTCAGAAGATAGGTTGAGGGGTGCAGATTTGAAAATGGGTTGATTATATAGGGGTTTTGTATGTTAAATATGTAAAATTTCATTCAAAACAGTATTTATCCCCAAAATGGTCAATTCTAAAAATCCGGAAAAGCGATATTCTGGGTTCTGCTCCAGGTTGCGCTCCTTCCATTCTATGACCGGCCGTGTGCCCATAAAGCAGGTTACCACCACATATGGGGTATTGGCACACTTGGGAGAAATTGGGTATCAAACTTTGTGGAGCCTTTTTTAATTTACTCAATTGTGAATGTTACATTTTCCACCCAAAATGAATGTATTGTCCAAAAATATTACAATTTGTAGACTGCACCTCCATTTTGTTTTAACCCCTAAACACCTAAGGGGTTAACAAACTTCTTAAAAGTGCTTTTTCATACATTGAAGGGTATAGTTTCCATAATAGGGTAATTTACGAGTTTAGTTATTATTTAGGCCTCTCACAGTCAATTGAAAGCTGAGCAGGTCCCTATAAATACAGGTTTTGGTGATTTTCCAAAAAATGTGAAAAATGGCACCCAAATTCTAAACCTCATAACATTCTAGTAAAATACATGGAATCTTAAAAAAAACATGTGGACATAAAGCAGACATTTGGGAAATATAAGTTGTGAATTAATTTGGGTGCTATGGTTATCTGCTTCAAATAACTAAATACAATAGATATCATAGTATCATAGTTTGTATGGTTGAAAAAGACACATCAAATGTGTCAAGGAAGGGAAGAGATTGGACGAGGAAGAGATTTGGGGGAAAAATCTATATAACATAACCATCAATGTTATTTAGGTGTAAAAAGGCATCTAGACCCTTCTTGAAGCTCTTTGCAGTCCCTGCTGTGACCAGCTCCTGAGGCAGGCTATTCCACAGATTGACAGCTCTCATAGTAAAAATGCCCCGTCGCCTCTGGTGATCAAACCTTGTTTTCTCCAGACGCAGACAGTTCCCTCTCGTCTTTTGATTTGATTTAATCTGGAACAACTTTCCACCATATTTTTTGTATGGACCATTTATTAGAGATGAGCGAGCACTAAAATGCTCGGGTGCTCGTTATTCGAGACGAACTTTTCCTGATGCTCGAGTGCTCGTCTCGAATAACGAGCCCCATTGAAGTCAATGGGAGACTCGAGCATTTTTCAAAGGGACCATGGTTCGGGAATAAAATGTGTTAATTAATTGAAAAAGAATGTCTTCTGATAAGTTAGCAGATGTATGCAAACATCTGCAATCTATTCTTCACTGTTCCGCGCGTATATTATCTCCCGACAAGTTAGCAGATGTGAAGAACAGTGAAGAATAGAATAAAAACAGTGAACACAAGATCATTTAAGTGAAAAACACAGTGAAGAATAGATTGCAGATGTTCAGCACATCTGCTTACTTGTCGGGAGATACGCTGTCCCGGGATCCGCTGCTCTTCTTCCACTGAAGTCTCCCCGATGTCTCCGTGCCGCTGCCCGATGTCTCCGTGCCGCTGCCCGATGTCTCCGTGCCCCGATGTCACCGTGCCCCGATGTCACCGTGCCCCGATGTCACCGTGCCCCGATGTCACCGTGCCCCTATGTCTCCGTGCCCCGATGTCTCCGTGCCCCTATGTCTCCGTGCCCCGATGTCTCCGTGCCCCGATGTCTCCGTGCCCCGATGTCTCCGTGCCCCGATGTCTCCGTGCCCCTATGTCTCCGTGCCCCGATGTCTCCGTGCCGCTGCCTGATGTCTCCGTGCCGCTGCCTGATGTCTCCGTGCCGCTGCCCGATGTCACCGTGCCCCAATGTCTCCGTGCCCCGATGTCTCCGTGCCCCGATGTCTCCGTGCCCCTATGTCTCCGTGCCCCGATGTCTCCGTGCCCCGATGTCTCCGTGCCCCTATGTCTCCGTGCCCCTATGTCTCCGTGCCCCTATGTCTCCGTGCCGCTCCGTGTCGCTGCCCGATGTCTCCGTGCCACTGCCCGATGTCTCTGTGCTGCTCCCCGGTGTCTCTGTGCTGCTCCCCGGTGTCTCTGTCCTGCTCACCGTGTTCTTCAATGTGTTCTTCACACATATATATTGTTCTTCACATGCTATTTTGTTCGCACCGTTCCGCGCGTATCTTCCGACAAGTAAGCAGATGTGCCGAACATCTGTAATCTATTCTTCACTGTGTTCTTTACTGTGTTTTTCACTTAAATGATCCTGTGTTCACTGTGTTCACTGTTTTTATTCTATTCTTCATTGTTCTTCACTGTGTTTTTTTAATTAAATGCTCGATCTCGAGCAGGGGAAATACTCGTCCGAGCAACGAGCCGTTTCGAGTACCTTAATACTCGAACGAGCATCAAGCTCGGACGAGTATACTCGCTCATCTCTACCATTTATATATTTATATAAATTAATCATGTCCCCTCATAGTCGTCTCCTTATGGACCAGTGGCCAGAACTGGACAGCATGCTCCAGGGAAGGCCGAACCAATGCCTTGTACAGTGGTATTATTACATCCCTATCCTAAGAGTCCATACCACTTTTGATACATGACAAGATCTTGCTGGCTTTAGAGGCAGCTGATTGACATTGCATGCTGTTATTTCATTTATGATGTACTAGTACACCCAGGTCCACCTCAACATGGGACTCTCCTAGATTTACTCCCCCAAGGACGTATGTGACCTGTGGATTATTAGTCCCCAGGTAAATAACCTTACATTTATCCACATTGAACCTCATTTGCCAAGTGGATGACCAAACACTCACTTTGTCCAAGTCACCCTGCAGCCTATGAACATCCTCCATTGACACTAACACTAAATCCAAGAACACAATGTTCACAGCAGCTCCTCCATCCAGGGATCTGCTCACCTCTTCATAGAAGCAGATCAGGTTAGTCTGACAACTTCTATCCTTAGTAAACCCATGCTGGCTGTCACTTATTTTACTATTTCATGTCACATACTCCAGTATATAGTCTTCTACTAAACTTTTCAATATTTTCCCCACAATGGAAGTTAAAGGGGTATTGGCACCACACCAGACATTTTAGACAGCGGTACAGCAATAACAGAACTCAATTCTTTAAGAACTCTGGGGTGTAACCCATCTGGTCCAGGAGCCTTGTACACATTTTATTGAACTTTGATTGGATCATGTCTACATTCAGCCCGTCTAGTATATTACAGGATGCATGACCCGCACTGACACCACCCACATCAGAAGTTCTTTCTTCTATCGTATAAACAGAGCTAAAAAACCTATTATGCATCTCCGCCTTCTCTTGGTCTCCAGTCACTGATGCCATCTTTCTGAGGACCGTTGTTCCCCGTGATCATCAGGGAGCGGCGATCCGTCGCCATGGTAGCCTCGGGTCTTCCGAAGACCCGAGGCTACTTTAGATTAACCTATTCATTACAATGTGCTATCAGCACATTGTAATGAATAAGGAGTAAAGTCTTCATATACTGCCATACTGTAGTATGGCAGTATATGATAGGATTGTACAAACAACCTAGGGTTAAAGTACCCTAAGTAGTCTGAAAAATTGTAAAAATAAAAAAAAGTTTAAAAAAAAAATTATAATAAAAAAAACTAAAAACTCAAATCACCCCCCTTTCCCTAGAACTGACATAAATAAACAGTAAAAACACATTAGATATCACCACGTCCGAAAATGCCCGATCTATCAAAATATAATGACAGTTTTTCACTGCGTTTAACCCCGTAACGGAAAATCGCACCCAAAGTCGAAAATACCACTTTTTTGCCATTTAAAAAAAATTACAAATTTTTTAAAAAGTGATCAAAAGGTCGTACAGTCCTCAAAAGCCGCAAAAACCGACACCCCCCAAAGCTCCGTACACCAAAGTATAAAAAAGTTATTAGCGCCAGAAGTCAAAATCCCCCCCCAAAAAATTTCTACAGGTGGTTTTAATTTTTGTAAATGTATGAAAACATTATAAAACGTATACAAATTTGGTATCCTCGTTATCGTACTGAACCAAAGAATACAGTAGACATGTCATTTGGGGCACACAGTGAAATCTGTAAAATCCAAGCCCACAAGAATACGGCACAAATGTGTTTTTTTACCAATTTCACTGCATTTGAAATTTTTTCCTGCTTCCCAGTACATGGCATGGAATATTAAATACCACCATTTTGAAGTGTAATTTGTTACGCAGAAAATAATCCATAACACAGCTCTCTACATGGAAAAATAAAAAAGTTATAGATTTTTTAAGGTGGGGAGTGAAAAATGAAAACGCAAAAACGCTGCGGCGTTAGCATTCCACAGCCATAACCACTTATAGTGATACAGGGCAGATTTCAAAAATTGGTCTTAAAACAAATCCAATTAAAAAGGCAAAATACACAGAAAAAGTCCACCAATGGTTAAATTACTAAATATACATGATAAATAGATCACATTAAGCCTGTATAGAAGGTCTAGTCCTCGGAATAAGTCAAGGCCCATGCAGCTCTCAGCCTGTGAGCCCTCTACATACAAGCCCCGCACCTCTGCTTAAAGGGGTAAAATATGCCTATGTAAATGGACAAATGAATTACGTAGAAGATGTCATATATGAGAGCTATCTGTAGTTGTACTCCTTGAACAGGGTACAAGAGAGGGAGTTGTAAGAGAATGTAGCTTAGAAAGAGTCAGCCATCTTGATAGAACATTTTAATCAATAAATGGATTAGGATTACAACATAGTAAATTCAGAGAAGCTCTGGTAAAATTACAGTGGATGGGATGATAATATGAACTTGGTGGATAAAAGTATCATCAGATATGGTAGACCCTTGAATGTATGTATACAACACTAATGAGTAGATGGAGACCCATAGTTTCATGGCCAAATAGAGACACATGTTAGTCCAGTATTATATGTAATTATAGCTGACTATTTAAGTATACAATAACCCTATTGTGGACATGGAGGAAACAAGGGGACTAATGGTATGCCATCATAACATCTCCATGAGAATGGTCATTCGGAGACTACGATATTCTGACTAGTCCCCATCATCAATTCATTATTCTTGAATCTCTACTGACAGGTGGGAGATACCAGGCTGCCTGCTGCTCAAATCTGACAGTAGATATCCTAATTGGAAATTGCCAATACTCAAAATTATTCAAAGGTTGTTAAAGGTAAGACATATTTTATAAGGAGGTTTTTTTTTAAGGGCAACACATAAATAAGTTTTCAACACCAAAATATAACTTTTATTAATAACCAAGTAAAAGAGGAAATGGAAAAAGAAAGCTAGTTTCTACCAGGGAGTCTACCAGCAATTTTGGCAGCAGCTCTGGAGATTTGTGTAACTAATCATAACTTTGAGTGTGTTGTCAGTAGCCGAAGCACTGTCAAAATGCATTTATAGTCCAGGATCATAGCTGGACTTGTAGTGCTGGAGAGCCTGAATTTAGATGGCATCCAAGCCACTCTGCTGTAATATCTAAGCAGAAGCCTTCTGCAGCAGTTCATCTACAATCCTGCAATATAAAGGCATTCACAGTACTGCTTCTGCTAATAATGCACACAAAGCTATAATTATGCTGCCGTATGCTTAAAACTGGTGCTAAACTCAGTATACTGAGGGTAGATGTGTCCTAATAAGAAGTTTGAGCCGAAACGACTAGCATTAGGGAGGAGCGCATAAATAAAAATATGGGGCTCCCTGAGGAACTCAGGTCACATAGCCTAAGAGCTAGGGTAATTTGCATAACTTTTATAACTATATTTCGGTGATTGTGACATATATAGTTAGAATATAAGAAGTCCTGAGAAACTTCTTATTATGACACATCTACCATCAGTAAACTGATGGTAGATGTCCTTTAAGTAATTTGTGAGGTATAAATAACTGTTTTACAGGCAAAGAAGATGTCAACCAAATACAACCAAAGTGTAACATTTACATTAAGTACAATGTAATGAAAAAAGTCACTGGTAGGAGTGAAAGTGTTACAAAGAAATTCTAAAAGTGTCATATTTGATAAAAATGGGATGCATCCACCAGGTCAAAACTGGTGATGGCATCAAATGTTTAATATTGTAACTTGTTTTAAGATGTGTAGACATACTGTATATGTAAGCATACAGACATGTGCAGAACATGTATTCATTTATTTCTAATATTATTGGGCTACACATTTTAGTAACAAGGTACCCCTATATAAAAGGAACATATATACAATACAGACCAAATGTTTGGACACACCTTCTAATTCAAAGAGTTTTCTGTATTTTTATGACTATAAAAATTGTAGATTCACACTGAAGGCATCGAAACTATGAATTAACACATGTGGAATTCTGTACTTAACAAAAAAGTGTGAAACAACTGAAAATATGTCTTATATTCAAGTTTCTTCAAAGCCACCTTTTGCTTTGATTACTGCTTTACATAGTCTTGGTATTCTCTTGATAAGCTTCAATAGTTAGTCACCAGGAAAGGTTTTTCACATCACAGGTGTCCTGTCAGGTTTAATAAATGGCATTTCTTGCCTTATAAATGGGGTTGGGACCATCAGTTGTGTTGTGCAGAAGTCAGGTGGATACACAGCTGATAGTCTTACTGAATAGACTGTTAGAATTTGTATTAAGGCTAGAAAGAAGCAGCTAAAGAAAGGAGCCATCATTACTTTAAGAAATGAAGGTCAGTCAGTCCAAAAAATTGGGAAAACATTGAAAGTGTCACCAATTGCAGTTGCAAAAACCATCAAGCGCTACAAAGAAACTGGCTCACATGAGGACCGCCTCAGGAAAGGAAGTCACCTCTGCTGCGGAGGATAAATTCTTCAGAGTCACCAGCCTCAGAAATCGCAGGTTAACAGCAGCTCAGATTAGAGACCAGGTCAATGCCCCACAGAGTCCTAGCAGCAGACACATCTCTACAACAACTGGTAAGAGGAGACTGTGTGCAGCAGCCTTTATGGTAGAATAGCTGCTAAGAAACCACTGCTATGGACAGGCAACAAGCAAAAGAGACTTGTTTGGGCTAAAGAACACAAGGAATGGACATTGGAGCAGTGCAAATCTGTGCTTTGGTCTGAATTTGAGATCTTTGGTTCCAACCACCGTGTCTTTGTGTGACAAAGAAAAGGTGAATGAATGGACTCTACATGCCTGGTTCCCAATGTGAAACATGGAGGAGGAGGTGTGGTGGTGCTTTGCTGGTGACACTGTTTGAAGGTATACTGAACCAGCATGGTTACTACGGCATCTTGCAGTGGCATGCTATTCCATCCGGTTTGTGTTTAGTTGGACCATCATTTATTTTTCAGCAGGACAATGACCCCAAACACATCTCCAGGCTGTGTAAGGGCTATTTGATCAAGAAGGAGAGTGATGGGGTGCTATGCCAGATGACTTGGACTCCACAATCACCAGACCTGAACCCAATCAAGGTGGTTTGGGGTGGGCTGAACTGCAAAGTGAAGGCAAAAGGGCAAACAAATGCTAAGCATCTCTATGGACTGCTTCAAGACTGTTGGAAGACCATTTCAGATGAATACCACTTGAAGCTCATCGAGAGGATACCAGGAGTGTGCAAAGCAGTAATCAAGACAAAAGGTGACTACTTTGAAGAACCTAGAATATAAGACATATTTCAGTTGTTTCACACTTTTTTGTTAAGTATATAATTCCACATGTGTTAATTCACAGTTTTGATGACCTCGGTGTGAATCTACAATTTTTATAGTCATGAAAATACAGAAAACACTTTGAATGAGACGGTGTGTCCAAACCTTTGGTCTGTACTGTACCTGGTGCCCCTATCTGTAATAACACATATGCACACTTGCTTGCTCATCTTGAAAAGTCCTTTTCCTGCTGCAGGGCAGATATCATGTTATAACAACCCAATTCTACAGATCTTTCTCCAGCAGGATATCATTTATAACATTTAATGTTTGGTTGCTGAAGACCATACTCAGATGGTGCATTCCATGCAGCTCGATCACCTTGACCTTCTCATTTTGTTGGTTTTCCCATCGTTTGCACAGTTCCATACTTCTTTTATGTACTGTATCATCTCCATCAGAATAGATGATATCTATAGGTGGCTCATTAGGAAAACCTTCACCATACACATAGGTCTCAGCTGTTGGGTGACCTGTGCCATAGATGCAGTAGGTGTCTACCCCTGGAGGGGGCAGCCCTTCCACAAGACCCTTTGTATCTTCCCACATATACCAACCATCTTCAAAGTCAATGTCATGGAAGAATTTCCTATAGTCCTTGTAAGTGTAGTTATATGTTGGGGTGGAAATAAAAACATGTGATTCTGGCCATGCCATGTTTGATGGAATCATCCATGGATTGGTTGTGGTCATTCGTTGTTCTTCTCTAATTTTAATGTTGGAGACCATTGGAATCCCATGGTTATCACCTGTAAATCAGAGAGTAATTAGTTTATCAGGTAATAAAGCTCACTGATGTGTTATTATTTCAGGGAAATATTTGAAAAGAAAATGAGAGTTGATGTGACAGGATATGGCAATCAGTTTGTGCTGCACACGGATGAAGGGAGGCTGTACAAGAAGAAGGCAACAAAGGGAAATAAAAGTTTACAAACTCCACCATCGCTCCCCATATCACAACTATCTAGACTACTGTGAGTAGAATAGCTATAACAGCTCTGGAATTTTCTTAAACTCAGTTTGAAGGTTTTATGTAAAAACTCATTTAAATAAAATACACTAGAAATACCCTTAGTATCCATCTGCAGTATAGAAAGCCATGATTTTGTACAAGATTCCTTGTACGACTGAGCCATAAAGTGCCAACAGACCATAGTTCATACCATAGTCTGTCTATTGTAGTCTTTTTTGGAGCGTTCGTCAACAGTAAAAATAGTGCATTTTATAATAGTAAGTCTGTATGGAAATTTTCAGTACAAAACTAATTATAACCTTAGCCAAAAATCTTTGAAAATAAACTTTGCACTGTGACAGCTTAATGTTTCTGGTTATAAAGTGACTATTCTGTGGCTGCCATCTTCAGTGATCAGGGGAAATGCTGCTGAACAAAGCACAGTCATCTACTCTCTTCAGGGTAGGGGCATTTTTGACTACACCGACAGATGACTGCATAAACCTGACATGATGTAGAGGAAGAAGGTTGCTGCAGAATAGGGCACATAGGTGGAACATTTTTGTCTACAGAACCATCATAGGCCAATGGTAAGCTATGCAAACTATGGAGTTTTCAAATTTCCTAGAAACATGGTACTTGACTATATTCATAAGACCAGTGCTACAAAACAAAAATGTATATATTTTTGCAGTGCTAGCCATTGTTCACACAAACCCAAACGGCTCACACATACGGCCATTGTTTCCATGGCCCAGTGTCTGAAAATAATCTACTGACCAGACATTAAAACAAGCAGTGGCTTTACTGCTCCTCCCCATGGTGCTCCCAGTGATATAAATCCCTTGATATACTTCTTCTTCCATTCTGCAGGCTGGTGGTTTAAGAAATACAGGAGGTAGAGATTGCCAAGACTATGTCCAATGAGGAAGACAGGTTTCTCATACTGGGAATGCATCTCTTCAATTAGAAGCTTCAGTTTTTCAAAGTATTCTTTTTGGCCATCTGGGAAAAAGATACATCTGTCAGGTACACACATTAATGGAATAACTGATGAAGAAAATATCACTTTAAAGGACATCAATCACCAGATCAAAGATTGTAAACCAAGAACACTGACCTACTGGTGTGCGTCCTCTCTGGCAAAAAAGGGCTTTCAAAATTATGCAAATAATTAAAATAATTTTAAAATAATTTTTAAAGCCCTTTTTTTCTTAAAAACAAGGGCATAAGAAGCTAAAAGAACAGCAGATCCTGCCAGAGGGGACAAATACCAGTATGTTTGTATGTTTTGTTTACAATACTCGATCATGTGCTAGATGTCCTTTAAAACAGAATCTCACTGTAACGTCCGTGCCTGAACGTCGCTCTAATGCAGTTTGCGGAATAGATGGCGTTTATTTGTGTGTGAACTGTGGCTTAGTGTTTGTGTTTGGATTAACTGAGCCACACCCTGCTCCTTGCATTTCAGACCTGCCTAGCAAGGGTTACTAGCCTGATGGACAGTTTCCCCAGTGTGCTGCTGGAGGCGTGTCCGGGAACAGCCTTATATACCTGCCTGCTCCCATCATACCTTGCTGGTTATTCTTCAAGTCTTACCTGTGTATCTAGTGCTCTTGCTATCTTGTTTGGTATTCTGTGATTTGTATCTGATTCTGTACCTTTGCAGCCATCTTGGTTTTGACCTGGTTTGTTTGTCTCCACTTGTCTGCCTGGACCTCACCTGTATATAACCTGCTTGATCTTGACCTGACCTGTATATATCCTGCCTGATCTTGACCTGACCTGTATATAACCCTCCTGTCTTCCTGTATCTGTTGTTTGTCCCTCAGTATCGTTTACCTCTTAGGGTTATTCTGTTTTCCCTGTCTCAGACCTGTGTTTGTATTCTGTGTACCGGTGTGAACACTGGTCTATACCTGTATTCCGGTTACCTGTCCGCTCCACCATCTAGCAGCTGCCAGACGAAGTAAGTTTTCCCCCTTCATCTTGTAGGGTCACTCAGGGACCGTCAGTTAAGTTTCTGACAGTGGGTTTGTCCTTATCAGGGCGGTTTAACTACTTTAGGCAGGGCCTTAGCCCGCAGGGACTTCGCAGGGTGAGTTCGCCACCGCTTACCTAGTCTGACAGCTAGCGCCCAGCCTGGTTGTGGTTGCGCGTTTGCTGGATAGGTGCTAACACTCACATTCACTTTTATATTGTAGAGTTGAGCTGCTTTTCAGTATTTCAGTACTGCTTTCCTTTGTCAACTCTAAAATACATATATATATATATATATATATATATATATATATATATATATATATATATATGTGTGTAGAGTGAATGTAATTTACTTTGGGTAAGCCACTGTCCAACATTGTAGGGCTGAATTGTTATTTAGTAATGTCAGCAACACATTTGACAGCCTTTATAAGCTGGTTGCTATACGTAATAGATGATGGTGGTGGATTTTTTATATTGGTATATTACTATTCTATTACATTAGTTCATGTTTGTAACAAGTTCTGGGCCTGGGACATCCTATCAGACATGATAGCTGTTGTTTTACTGCAGTTTGAATTGTTAGACTTTCATGTTGATGACAATGTAATTAAACTTGTACTCATGGTAATTTCAGGAAAAAGGCTACAGGCGACAACTGCTGTTTTACATATTGATCTGAACTTTTGTAAGAATATCTGTACTTACTAGGAGCAATTCTCCAATCATAGGGAGCAGCCCGCACCGTCTCATCCCTCACATAGCCGTTGTTTACCAGGTTTTGTACAAGAGTATGAAAATAACCTGTGAATGGGGAATAATGAGTGAAGATATATACTGATTATCTAATGCTGTGCAGTGCTCTTTGAACTTCATACATTGGCCCAAATATATCAAAACTGGTGCAACACTTTGTGCTAGATAATCCAATAGTGGGGCACGCAGTTAGCAAATCTGCAACTGTGTCACATCCTGAAAACAGACCAGTTTTTTTTTTTGTGGCCTTTGTTTCATGTCATAATTGTGGTGCAGCTCATTATTAAATGTGTCGCAAACTCCAACTAAGCACTCCCCCCCCCCCCCTTTTAGGTGCACTGTTTCCTAAAGTGTTGGATAAAGTGCAACCACGACACAAAAGCGGTATAAATGCTTCATAAATACAACTGTAAGCTCCAAAGATACTTTTTTCTGGTGCAAACTTAGACAAAAACACTGGTGCAGACAAAATGATATATCTGGGCCATTGTGTTTCTTTTATTATAGCTTCTATTGCCTATGTGAGCCTTCCCTGAACATTCCTGGATCCTAGCTGTAGCACCACTTACCGGCTAACTTGCTTTTATCTAGATATTCTACAGAAAATGTCTTTCCAAATCCAGGAACCCGGACATCAACACCTGGGGCATTAGAAGCCATTCTGGTTGTCCTGTTGTACACAACTCTATTAAAGACATAAACCAAATATTAATGGCACACAAGTACATGGAACATAGCGATGAGAGCAGAGTGTCTTCCTTGAGGTCATTCTGCTACTATTCTTGGAATTATGAGAATAGGAGACAAATTAGGATCCTTCATAAAACACTGCAAGGGTTTAAAGATCATTGGACAATTGGGGTCAGCATCACCAGATAAAGCTTAGGCTATGTTCACATTTACATCAGAGGCTCCACTAGGGACCTCTGTCACAGATTCCACTAAAAATCACAGATGAAGATATACTGCATGCAGGCCTTTTTGGATTGGCAAAATAAGGGACCATAGTCAAAAGAGTTCTTTGGGCTTGAATTATCATGCCTAGTTTATTGGCAAACAAAATGTGCAAAAGTTACAGTTTTGCCACAATTGTGCACAAATCTAGAATTTTCTTTAATTTTGCATCCAGCATGAAACTGTGGTTAAAAGTGGATAACATGGGGCAGGCCTACTTAAAGACACCAAGGCCTGACAGATTTCTAAAATATGGGAAGCTGCTTAACCCAGGAAGAGGTGTGGTGCCGCCTCCACAACACTAAAATAGACAAATCACCAGGCTCAGATAGCATACACCCCTGAGTACTGATGGAATTGTGTGCTGTGACCATTATTTCTAATATTTGAAGATTTTTTTAAGGACAGGTTCCGTTCTACAGGACTTGCACATAGCAAATGTGGTGCCATTATTTAAAAAAGGGTCCAAAAGTGATCCTGGTAACTACCGACCTGTAACAACATTGAATGTTGGGAAAGTATTTGAGAGGTTTATTAGAGATGCTATACTGCATTATCTCATTGTACCTAACCTTATAACTCGGCATCAGCATTAGTACTGTCAGACTAATCTGATCAGCTTCTATGAGTAGATAAATTCTAGACTGCCCCTGGGGGAGGGTGTGGATGTTGTGTGTCTGGACTTTTCAAGGCATAAGAGGTTTGTACATGAAATTAGACTGCTGGGACTAGGGGAAATCTTTGTATTTGGGTATGCATATGGCTTAGTAATAGAAAATAGAGAGTTATCATTGATGGCACAATGTCATATTGGGTTGAAGTAACCAGTGGGGGCCTCAGTGGTCAGTATTGGGACAATTTCTTTTTAATATTTTTATTAATGCTCTCACAGAGGGTTTACAAAGTAGAGTTCAATATTTACAGATGACACTAAGCTCTGTAAAGTAATTAACCCCTTCCCGACATGCGCCGTTCTAGTACGGCGCATGCCGGGTCCCGGTGCATGGAGAGGGGTCGTGGGCCGAGCCCTCTCCATAGCCAGTAAGTCTTTGCTGCATATCGCAGCAAAGTTTTCCCACCGATTGCTGCCGGCAATGCTGGGCTAATTGCACATTGTAATGAATGAGGAGGAAAATCCGCATATACTGCCATACTGTAGTATGGATCAGACAACCTAGGGTTAAAGAACCCTAGGGAGTCTGAAAAATAGTAAAAGTAAAAATAAAAAAATATATAAATAAAAAAAACCTAAAAATTCAAATCACCCCCCTTTCTCTAGAACTGATATAAATATAAATAAACAGTAAAAACCATAAACACATTAAGTATCATAGTGTCCGAAATTGCGCGATCTATCAAAATATAATAACTTTTTTTCTACTGCGTTTAACCCCGTAACGGAAAATAGCACCCAAATTCGAAAATGGCACTTTTTTGCCATTTTGAAAAATCTTAAAAAATCTATAAAAATTGATCAAAAGGTCACACAGTCCTAAAAATGGAAATGCCATCAAAAGTCACAAAAAATTACACCACCCACAGCTCAGTACACCAAAGTATGAAAAAGTTATTGGCGCCAGAAGATGGCAAAATCACAAAAAAAATTTAGTACAGGAGGTTTTAATTTTCGTAAATGTATGAAAACATTATAAAACCTATACAAATTTGGTATCCCCGTAATCGCACTGACCCAAAGAATAAAGTAGACATGTCATTTGTGGCGCACAGGGAAAGCTGTAAAATCCAAGCCCACAAGAAAACGTTGCAAATGTGTTTTTTCATCATTTTCACAGCATTTGGAATTTTTCCTGCTTCCCAGTACACGTGTATGGAATATTAAATACTGTCAGAAAATAAGCCATCACAGAGCTCTTTATGTGGAAAATAAAAAAGTTATAGATTTTTGAAGGATGGGGAGGGAAAAATGGAAGTGAAAAAACTAAAAAGGGCCAGGTCGTTAAGGGGTTAATACAGAGGAGGATAGTATAATATTACAGAGGGATTTGAGGAAACTGGAGGCCTGGGCCGACAAATGGCACATGAGGTTTAATGTAGATAAATGTATGGTTATTTGCTTAGGTTGAGGAAATAACAATTATAATTATGTTTTAAATGATAAATTTCTTGGTAAAACTGATGTAGAAAAAGAATAGGGGGTATTGGTGGATAGTAAATTCAATTTTAGTGATTAGTGCAAGGCATCTGCTGCTAAAGCAAATACATTTATGGGATGTATCAAAAGAGGCTTAGTTTCTCATGATAAAGACATAGTTTTGCCTTTAGACAAATCACTGGTCAGACCACACATAGAAGATTGGCCCAGATAGTTGTACTGTAGTTTGCCTCACGAATGTGCAGTTTGCTCGAAAATTGAATACTAGAGCAAAATGTTTAATCATCTGGCACACCCTGCACTGCTCTGCAAAAGTGTACCATCTATTTTAGTGCACCTTTAATATGCAACACAATTCTGTCAAGTCGCAGTAATAAATGTGATTCCGACCAAGTACTAACACGCCGCTTTAAGTGCACGTTTTTATCTTGCCAGACACAGTGCAGCCACAACACAAATCTGGCACAAACTGGCACAGCCACTTTAATAGATCTGGACCATTGTGTACAGTTGTGTACTAGTTTATAAAAAGGACAAAATAATAGATCTGGAATGGGTACAGAAAAGAGCAACCAAAATTATTAGGGGATAGGGGGACTAGAATACAGATTACTAAACTTTGGGTTAAAGAAAACTGAGGGGAGACCTCATTACAATGTACAGATACCTGAATGGGCAGTACAAGGATCTCTCCAAATATCTTTTAAAAGGGGGCATCCTAGAGGAGAGGCAGTTCTACCATTGCTATAGAGAGGGATTACTGTTTGACCAGTGAGACTGTTAAGGTAATCCTAGCTGATAGATCAAATCCTGTAATTTCTACTTGCTTATTTTTCTAAAAGTACTGCAACAGAGAATACATTTTAAGATTGTGCCGGCATGGTGGACAGCACTTTTGAGGCTGAGGAATTTCAGGAATACACTATGGTGACATGGGCGTGCGACAGCAGGGAAACTCTCCAATCAAGAGACTACATGATCTGGGAACCCTGATATGTTATGATTTATACACTCCTCCTTTTCTACTTTTTTCCTACTTTTCTATATATATTTGTGAAACCAAATAAACTGGTGCAGTGCTGATTTTTGCCCAGGTCGATAGCATTAGCAAGTCTTGCATCAGCAGTTGTCTGAGTCATTTTTTTGCAACCGTGCACAAATGCATTTAACTGATTTGAAACACAACAATTGATACACTATAAAGAGGATGGGGGTCATTTACTAAAGGCCTGAAACGCATTTTTACGACGGGTTACCCGAAATAATCCTCTTTGCGCCGATTTTCCCTGAATTGCCCCGGGTTTTTGGCGCACGCAATCGGCGCTGGCGTGCACGCAACGGAAATCGGGGGAGCGTGGGCGAATAAAAACCTGACGGATTCGGAAAAAGTGGCGCATTTAAATAAAAAAGTGTCGCTGGACACGCGCTTACCTGCACCCAGCAACGGATCGTGAACTCCGGTGGACCTCAGCGCAGCAGAGACACCTGGTGGACGTCGGAGACACTGCCTTAGTGAATCGCTGGAAGACCCGAATCCACCGCAGAGAACGCGCCGCTTGGTTGCGAATGGACCGGGTAAGTAAATCTGCCTCGATATCTTAAATCGTCCCTTAACAAGACTATAGAGCTCCCTGTCACAAGATGTTGTAATGGATGACAATTTGAGCATGTTCAAGAGGGACCTGGATGCCTTTCTGGAGAGCAATAATATCACATCTTATGGGAATAAAACTTTTTATAAGTGGTTTCTGTTGATCCAGGGAATTATTCTGACCACCATATTAGGGGTTGTGAATTTTTCTCTACTGTGGGGCAATTGGCATTAGCCTATGCAGGGTTTTTGCCTTCTTCTGGATCAACATAATGTATAGGTTGGACTTAATGGATTAATATCTTAACCTTATTTACTATGATACTTTGAAAAGGGCAAAGCAAATTGGGCTATGTGTCTCATAGGGCAGGATTTGACCATGAAGAAATAGCTGAAATTATTGCTGCCTTTCATAGGTAAATAAAAAGGATGTTTTCCATGTTACCTGATATTATCAATCCAACAGTCAATTCCTAAAGGCAGAAACATGTTCAGGTTGAGCCAGATTGTAAAGTAATCATCAGTCTTACGGTAACACATCCAGTTCACCACCTCATCCTTGTTCACTTTAGCTTCCAGCTGATTTCCAAAACATCCGGGTACTGGAAAGGTCATGCAAGGTAGTTTATTAGAAAAGAATTATATTCAAAATATTTTTATTAGATTTTTTGATTATAACAACATAGAAAACATATACAATTATACAGAGGAAAGTAGTCAGCATGTAAAAAAGAAAAAACAAAACCTTGAGGCAGGGGTCACGCAGGACCACATAGTATATAGACATTGGAGACATATCCTATTTCGGGCCCGAAAGTCCGTTCTGAGATGTTTGTGGATAATATAATTGTAAATATGAGGTCAAGCATGACTTCCGCCCCAAAGATTAGAAAAGAATTATGAACAACAAAACATTCTGCTATTATGAAGGCAACACTTTTGAACCTTGGTTTATATATAAAATTTTGTGAATACATTGAGCTACTTACAGTAATGGATCAGTCAGAACACCAGAAGCAGTAGTGCTAGTCTCTCTATCAATCTTGTGTGAGCTTTAGATTTGCTCAGCTCCTTGTTAGTGTTAATTTCAGCTGACAACAGCATAGGCTATGGCCCTGTCATGGGGACTCTCTAACTGGACTTTGTGAAAAAATTGCTAAAGTTTCTACATTGCCTATGCATTGTGGGATGTATTTTGTTTACATCAGGCATTGTACAATCATCTGAATTAGGAGAACTTTACTTCCCCCTACATTACAGACAATAAACTTGCTCACTATTGTCAATAATGACCAAGACATGTTGTACTTCAGTTTCAGCACATAAACATTGAAGAGTTTATTCCGGCATCTGGCACCACTAACAAACAACACATTTTGCTAGACAAGTATTTTCTTGTTAACAATGTATTGTTATGTGTACATGAATTACTCTCAATAAAATACAAGGATGTCTAGAGTGATACAAAGCAAAGGCCCAGGGGGCAAAAGATTTTCTTGCACCCCCAACAAATCATGATCATAATCATTAGTTAGTAATATCATAGGAGATCAAGAATAGAACCATTTTGCAATGATATAAATACTTAAATGGATATTCTGGATATATGGACGTCTGATACAAAACCCCATAATGATATCTAACCCATTGGGACACATTTACTTACCCGGTCCCTGCGCGAGCCCCGAGGTGCATTGTCCGATGAAGATGAAGTCTGCCGCGATTCAACAAGATCATGCACCCGAGATCCTGCATGTGTTGCTTCCCCGCTCAGGGGAACACAATTGCGACACAATTTGAATTTTAAATCCTGAATCAGTCAGGTTGTCCGACGGCCATGTGCGCCAAAAACCCCTGTTAAATGCTGCGCAAAATGGAAATAGTCGGGAAACCAGACGGAAATGCGGTCCACGGACCCTTAGTAAATGTGCCCTATTGTGATCTAACAAACGTTCTTGCTTTGTTACTATAGTAATGATGTGTGTAACTGCCATCACTGCACATTGTACCGCTAAGATGACATGTCTCCACAACATTGGCCATACTGGATGCACTGCAACCAACTGACTGCAGTCAAACATAGTGATGATCAAATGATCTGCCCAGGAAGGTGCAGAACAAGTGATGTGGACATGTGACCAGCGGCCATGTTCTGTCCTGTGTCTGCTCCATAGAGGCAAAATCAATGGACTGATTAAAGAACCATTAACCTTTTAATTCTCCATTATAATGTATGTCCACAACAAAATTTTAAACAACTGATTACATATTAGCTTATATTTTAATAACCCATTTGAATATGAATTACCGTATATACTCGAGTATAAGCCGACCCGAGTATAAGCCGAGTCCCCTAATTTTACCACAAAATACTGGTAAAAACCTATTGACTCGAGTATAAGCCGAGGGTGGGAAATGCATTGGTCACAGCCTTTCCAGTATATAGCCAGCCAGCCCCTGCCCCAGTGTATATAGCCTGCCAGCCCCTGCCCCAGTGTATATAGCCTGCCAGCCCCTGCCCCAGTGTATATAGCCTGCCAGCCCTTGCCCCAGTGTATATAGCCTGCCAGACCCTGCCCCAGTGTATATAGCCTGCCAGACCCTGCCCCAGTGTTTTTAGTCTGCCGCCCTGCCGGACAGATCGCACAGAAGATATACAGGAGTCGCCGGAAAGGTGAGTTTAGATATATTTATTTTTTTGACTCGAGTATAAGCCGAGTTTGGGTTTTTCAGCACATTTTTTGTGCTGAAAAACTAGGCTTATACTCGAGTATATAAGGTATGCTTATTCCTCGAATACCCCTTAAATGTTATCTTGTAGATAAAACCTACTCCTAAAGAGTATTACTGCATGCAAACCCATGCTGCCAGCATGATGTATGTTTGATTTTGTCCACCAAACTCATACTAAAATTCAAAGTGTCTCTATGGACTGGTCCATATTCTTTCTTAAAGTGTTATCCACCCTGGTTGGTCAAGGAATGCCGCTGGAGAGGTCTGGGACATGCCACAGTCAGGACAGGCACAGTACCATCATAATAAAACATTAGTTTATGGGTTGGGACAGGCATAATGAATTTGGCAAAATTCAGAACAAACCAGATCATCACACAAATAAAACAGGTCAGGAATGAGATTGTTGCCAAGGAACTAAACAAATGTCAAAACAGGAGGAGGAAACAAAGGAGAGAACAATCTTCAAACCTTTATTCTCAGGGGATCATAGGATTTGCTCAGAGACTAAGCTACATAGGATGCACTGATTGTTTAATGTTCAATTATGAACTCTTAGGGCTGGGATAGAAGAATGTCTGCTTTCGGAGAAGGAGGAGTTGCATACCAGAACAGTCAAATAACCCATAATGCTGAGATGGTCAGAGGGGGCAGGACAATGGGATAGAAGAAGTTGGACAACTTCTACCACTTCAACTAAGACATCTCTTTGTTCAGCCAACACATCTCAAGTTTGTGAAATAATATCAGCCCAAGGGTTTCCGGCTGCCCCAGAGACAGAACCGACCACAAAGCGGGTTGGACTTGTTGTGGCGTGGTACCACCAGGTCCTTCCACAGACGCGACTTTGTCCGCAGTGGCAGCCAAGGCGAGGCACACAGGTGTTGAGCAGAATCGTAGTTGGGTACAGGCAGGAGGTCAGGACGGGCAGCACGGGGTCAGAGTCGGGGACGTAGCAATAGGTTAAAGAAGGTGGAACAGGATCAAAGTCAATAACAGAATCGAGGTCACAACGGGAATACAGAACAATAGCACGAGGAATCCAACAAGCTTTTTCTGAGGCTGTGAGGCACAAAGATCCGCTGGGTGAGCAGGGAGAGGCTGGGTAATAAAGGATTTTGGGAAGAGACAGCACCTTGTGTCCTTTTGAGCCGGCATGCACACGCCGTAGGAGTCAGAGACACGTGCTGACAGCCGCCGTAGCCGGAACGGGGACAGGCTCGAGATAAGGGTCTTGGGAGCAAATTAAATTTGTATGTAAGTCGAAACTGTATATTTTATAACACCAAACTGATTTTTTTTGGTCTCTGTGACAATTGGATTTTAAAAATGTTGGGTTGTCATAAGAACCAGGATTACCAATAAAGCTTAATTGCAGACATCTTTGATAACTGTTACAGCTGATCATCATAGCCTAGGGCTAAGGTACAGTGAATTACCAACATCCAGAGGTCCGTTTGTAACTAGGAGTCATCTGTAAGAAGAGTGTTCTTAAGTAGGACCGCCTTTACCAATATAGTAAATATAGTACTAGATACAATACATATATCTTAACCTTTTCCAAATACAGAAATTTACATAGACATCTCCCCTCCACCCCCTCTGCTTTCTGACAAGAGGACAATTGATGAATATTCAGGGATTATTATTTAGGCAGTAAAGGAACATTAGCAATTTATGTAAAAGAGTGACCAACCCCTCAATGTACATACAAACATAAAGTTCTCCAGTATGAATGGTAGGACCCCGGCATGGAGCATCATAGGTAATCATAGGTAAGATAAGATAATCATAGGTGCAATGTATCTTGCTCAAGAGAATACGTTCTAGAACATGACCTTGGTAAGACTGCTGCGGGGTCTCGTGCTCAATCTAGCTTTCCAGGGTGCAAGTAATATTTCAACTACCACTGGTTGTGATTTATGGACTTTATGTGATTTATGGACTTTATGATATATGGGGGAAATGCATAGGAAGTGTCTAAGGGCAGAACCCATGGCAACCAATCAGAGCTTACCTTGCATTTTCCCACAACTGTTTAAAAAACTCAGACTGACCTCTGATTGGTTTCCATGTGCAACTAGAACAGTTTGACCTCAGACACTTCTGATAAATCCCCTATGTTTTTTACGTATTTACTACACACTACAAGGGTGATAGACTATGTTTTATTACCTGTGGGTATAAAAATTGTGCTAAAAAACTCGGCTTATGCTCAATCAGCAGATAATTGAATACTGGTGCATAGTCTTCAATTATCAGCTGTACCCTGGACTGCTCGGGAAGTGTGCACCTTTAATACAAAGCATACAAAAATTACCGTATATACTCATGTATAAGCTGAGTTTTTCAGCACAAAAAAAACATCTCCTCGGCTTATGCGCAAGTCTATAACAAAACCCACTTAAAAAATAATAACCCACTTAAAAAAAATAAACTGATATACTCACCCTCCGATGTCGGCGCAGCTCCCCGATGTCCCTGATGTCGGCGTGTCCCGTCTTCTTTTTTCTCCGCGGCTGTTTCTTCTCTCATGGACGCGAGTGGAGCCGCGGAGAAGAAAGAAGACGGGACGCGCCGACATCGGGGACATCAGGGGGTGAGTATATAAGTTTATAAGTGCTGGGGGGGCAGGCTGTATACTACTAGGGGCTGGCTGTATAATACTGGGGGCTGGCAGGCTGTATACTACTGGGGGTTGGCTGGCTGTATACTACTGGGGGCTGGCAGGCTGTATACTACTGGGGGCTGGCAGGCTGTATACTACTGGGGGCTGGCAGGCTGTATACTACTGGGGGCTGGTTGGCTGTATACTACTGGGGGCTGGTTGGCTGTATACTACTGGGGTCAGGCTGGTTGTATACTACATGGGGGCAGGCAGGCTGTATACTACATGGGGGCAGGCTGGATGTATACTACATGGGGGCAGGCTGGCTGTATACTACATGGGGGCAGGCTGGCTGTATACTACTGGTGGCAGGCTGACTATATACTACTGGGAGCTTGCTGGCTATATACTGGGGAGTGAGGCTGGGACCAATGCATTTCACACCCTAGGCTTATACTCGAGTCAATAGTTATTCTCAGTTTTTGTTGGTAAAATTAGGGGTCTCGGCTTATACTCAGGTCGGCTTATACTCAAGTATATACGGTACGATGAGTCTCTGTAATCAATGGGGGTCATTTACTAAGGGCCCGATTTGCGTTTTCCTGACGTGTTACCCGAATATTTCCGATTTGCGCCGATTTCCCCTGAATTGCCCCGGGATTTTGGCGCACGTGATCAGATTGTGGCGCATCGGTGCTGGCATGCACGCGACGGAAATCGGGGGGCGTGGCCGAACGAAAACCCGATGGATTTGGAAAAAACGCCGCATTTAAAACAAAAAATCTGTTGCGGAGCTTGCACTTACCTAACTCCAGCGCGTTCCAATGCTTTTCAGTGCAGCAGCGCCACCTGGTGGACGACGGAGGAACTACCTTAATGAATCCCGGCCGGACCCGAATCCAGCGCAGAGAACGCGCCGCTGGATCGCGAATGGACCGGGTAAGTAAATCTGCCCCAATGTGTCGAAAACCCAGACTAAGCACTACCACAACCCATTAGGTGCAGATTTTTCTAAAGTGTAGGACACTGTGCATCTGAGAGACAACATGTGTCACAGCTGGATCTTTCATAAATAAAATAAGAGCATCAGCGAGTGCGCTGGTGAACACTCCACACTTTGAGTGAATAGCGGTTGAAGGATAGTCCCTAAGCTTGTATCTAATCAGTCATTTGCTGGACATTCTGACACTTTTTGAGAGCTTTTGAAAATTCTCAGGTTTCCGGGGGAAAAAATCAAAATGTGAGATTCTCTTTCTGGGTCCAAGGGGTGGTAGCTTGTGGGAACCCTCCAATATTTGTGGTATAGCGGTAGCACTGTATATGTAGCGGAGCACTGAGTTAAATATTTGGGTATCAAAATAGGCAAAACCTCTGAGTCGTTATGCTGATTGAATGACTCCCCATTGTTTCAGAAGATCTCAAGAATTGCGCAAATGGCATGACCCCCCCCCTCTCATTGTTGGGTTGTAATCAGCTCGTAAAGATGATGAGCATTTCGAAATTGCTTTATCCATTGCAGGTGCTGCCACTCCTCTTGAAAGATGTGGATATGATGTCCACCAATAAGGTTATTTCGCATTTCCTCAGGAAGGCGAAGCGGCCTTGCATGGTCAAGGATTTGATGCACCAGCAGCAACATAGAAGTTACGAAGTTAGGGTTGGGGAAAGAGCAATTCTTTCAACACATTCAGCTACAGAAGTTTGACAGTGAACGGACTAAAAGATCCGTCCCGGGAAGCACCACAGAATTACTTTGATGAACTGCTTATGGTTCCCATCCAACAAGGGGCTATTTTTATTAAGTATTGGGTGCTTTGGAAGGTTTTGGGGCACAAAGCAATTTTTTTTGCAGGATGGGCTGCTCAATTGAATTACTCTGAAATTGAGATTATAAACCTTAGCCGTTGGAAATGGTTTAGGGACAACATTCTGAAAGAAGTGTGGCGAGATTATGCATCATTCATAGGACAATATTTTAATTCAATCTCCTGCATTCTTCACACTTTCCTGACCGTTTGACAGCGTGCCCTTAAAGTCAGGCCCCTGCTACAGATCTCTACCATGGTTAATGGGAGTGTCCTTACACACAGCTTTTCTGGGAGGATGTCCAGAAACTGGCGTCAGAGTTTTGGGGGTGGTTGATTTGGAGGGAAACGGTAATCTATCTATTCCAATATGATCAGGGACAGGAGGAGGAAACTAACAAACAAGATGAGCCTGCCAAAACTGTTCCAATACAGTGAGAATTGTGGCAAATAGATGTTTGGTGCAGCAGTGGCTTGATCCCCAGACTCCCAAATCAAAGGATGTGGTGTCACAAATTAAAAAAATGATTTTATCTGGAATAACGAGGCTGAATGAGGGAAGTCTAAGCTGATGGCTAAGGTATTCAGGAAATTGAGAGGTTTCCTGTTGCATTACACAGCAGCAGAATGGGAACGCATATTCAGCCCTTTTACGCTAACACGGTGGTATCTGTTGGAGCAATTGAAGGGATCTTTGGGTAGATGGGGCATTGGGTGAGGGATTGGGGTTTAACCACTGTATTGGTATATTAAGAGATGAAGTTCAAGGCCGGATGGTATATTGAGGCGCAATATTTCCTCAATTCAGGGGATTAAAGAATTTTGTTTTCCATTTGGGACCTTTTCTTTGATTGTATGGTCCTTGTATTGTGCATGTTATGAAGGGTCTGCATGCCTGTTATATGTTTGTATTGATTAATGCATAAATTTATAAAAAAAATGACCACGGTTGTTTATCCTGTATTATTCCCTGGTTATAGCATAGGTGATCGCTGTCTATACTGCCAAGTTGTAGACATTTTATATCTTAATATTTTGGAGGGCAAAGATATCAAATTGAAGGTTTAAGAATTAATTTGTTACTTAAAGGGTAAAGGGAACTGAGATCCCTCTCTTTCCCTTTTTCTAGATCTCTCATTAGTCATACTTAGCCTTATTAGAATGAGTTGGTGTTGAGTAGTATGTTGGGTATTCAAACAGAAGTAGCCACGTGAAAAGGTCTTTATTATTTTAACATATAAAAAAAATTGTATTTCATGACCCCCTTTATCTGAACTCTGATATTTATTGTACTATTCTCCAGCCAGTGCTGTGTACTGAAGTGTACATATTGGCTGATGGTAAATATAAATACTTCTCATTCGAAACTACTGACTACAGATAGGTGCCTTTGGCTTAGCTGGGTTTATTTCCATTCATCTTTTCCCATGAAGCATTGACCACACACATTGAATGAGAAACTACCACCATGAACTGGGTTTTTACTTGCTTTTTTGGGATGAACAAAATATTTCACAAGCTGTTAATGATTGCAGGGCATGGACCAGAGGTTATCTGCAGAATCGAGGACATATGAGGTTGAGTAATCAAAGGTGAATGTGGACATGTCATGTCGATAGCACAGAACAGTGTTAGGAGAGGATTGTGCTCCTGGTGAAAGGTCATTCAGTTGTTCACAGTTTTAGGTATATAGGATTAAGTGTTGTTAAAAATATGGCAGTACTGTGCTCTGAAATCTAGCAATTGGTAATTTACTATACTTTAGTCCCAGGCCACAAAAGTTAAGCCTTAAGAGTTATCAAAGATGTCTGCAATTGAGCTTTGTTGTGAATCCTGGTTCTTATGACAACCCAAATGTTTTAAAATCCAATTTTCATAGAGAGCAAAACATTTTTTGGCTGGTCTTACAATTATAAAACATACAGATAGGGCCTTCACAATCCTCCACACATCCTCATTTATTTATAGGGTCTCATATACACAGCTGTAGTTTCCATAGCCCTGTACCTCAGTCAACTGCCTAACCCATAGATTATAAAGCAGGTCCTATTCCAGTCCATGTTGAACCATATGCAGGAAGTCTATCAAGTAAATACATAATGTAGAAGGTGTGTGAAAGAATATCTACAGCAAGGGACTTACATTTGAGGAGCAATACATCATAAAAATAACTAATACCAAAGTACAACAATAAGAAACCAAAGACAGAGCAGGTCCTCAAAAGGGCAAAAGAGCTTCCCTGCTCAGAGATCTACTTCTAGTGACTAATAACCGAGATGCCT
This sequence comes from Engystomops pustulosus, assembly GCF_040894005.1. Lineage (NCBI taxonomy): Eukaryota > Metazoa > Chordata > Amphibia > Anura > Leptodactylidae > Engystomops > Engystomops pustulosus. Next base: position 76,895,401 of record NC_092417.1, on the reverse strand, counting down.
TCCTGATAAAATATTTTTATTTGAGTGGATGTCTACATGTAACTCAGGCTTAAAGGGGTTGTGCCAAGGATTATTGCTATCCCCTGTCCTAACAATTCACACCCAATGGGTGTGCCCAAGATAGCCTAGCACTACGTTTATCAATTTTCATCTGCTCCCATAGTATTGAATGAAGCGACAGGATGATCTGCTGCTTCATTTGGTTACTGAGAACGGAACCCTGATTATAGTGAATAGATTAGAATCTGAATATATCTGATTATTATCCCATATTCTATTGGATGACTCCATGTTCATATGTTATACTACATTCAGCTATCATGACCACAATCATTTTTCCTAATGGTGTATTGTATTCCACCCTTACCTGATATCTGTTTCCTATACTCATATCAACATGCATTATATTTATCAAGCAATGGAATACACAGTAATATAACACTATGCACTGTTTATCTATAACAGCCACTTTACCACACTCTACATATCTGGTCTCAGCATTTTGATACAAGTCTTACCCAAAACAACTGGTGAACTGTCGTTCTTCAGCTCCACTTTTGGAGTAATGCTGGGTGGAAATAGGACATTGAAGAGCCAAAACCCCTCAGCAACATGCAGCTGAAATGTTAACAGTAGCAGAAAAATCTTCCACAAGAGCAGCCATGGCATAGTATCCATCTTTCATCTGGCATTCGGTAATGTAGGATATCTGGAACAGAATCCCTGTATAGGACTACACACAACAAAAAGAAACAAACCAATGAGGGAGAATGATGATTCATGGCTACAAGGTTAATAATTAGCTGTTTTCTCTAATCTCTCCTGCAACTTGATCCACACAGGGTAGAGTGTCTTCATTGCCCACACAGAGAATGGTGGAAGTGCCCCCCATCTCCAGCCTCTCGGGTTATACAAATAATTTCACCACTGGGAACTTTGTGAACTAACAAAATGGCAGAATTAAAGTGATTTTCTAAAAGGTGATCAACATTTGTAGCAGTAATTCATTTATCTCCTTCATTTTCAATGGGCACTTTTACTCTGGCAGAGGAGTATCCAAGATGCACCTTAAACTGTGCCAGTGTGGATATCTTTGTGTTTTCATTATATATTCATTATTCATTATATATTCCGCTTATGAAAAGAGAAAGCTGTTCGATGACTGAATACAACAGGCAACACTTTTTTTTCTACACCTTAAGAGATCTGCCACTGTTTCATTACATGATTTATTGAGTATAATACACTCACAAGTGGAAATATTTGGCAACAATGTACCAACCCTAGGTGGACTGCTCCACGCTTAAGAGATAAAAGGTTTTTGTATTTACCTTTTGTCCCCTGTTTTTTTAAATTCTAATTGAGGGGTATTGTTTTATCGTCTGTTTGTTTTTTTGTGATGTTATGTTGTCATTGGTAGTCACAGCTTCAGTGCCGCATGTGCGAGATGAAAATGTCGCCTCAGGCGGCAGAAAGCGGAGCCCTTTTCTAATGTGGACGATTTAGACGCCCAAATCGCCCACCAGATACATGTGAAGGAATGCATCGCCTTTCCGGCCACTGGCTCAGCTCTGTACTATCCAGGGACACAGGCGGCGGATGATGACGTCACGCCGCCTGTGTCTCTGAGCGGAGCCATGGCTCACAGAAGAGCCATGAGAAGACTGGAGCCACGGGGCGTGGGAGCACCTTGCCTGGAGGTAAGTATAATTTTTTTTTATTTTCCATGGACAAAGGGCTGAATACTGATATAAGGGATAGGGGGATATATGCTATATATATCTATGGGGCCTTTTTACACTGGGGGGGTCTATATACATTCATATGGGGCTGGATTCCGTTTATACTAGGGGGATGGCTTCTATATATATTGAAATGGATCTAGATACTGTATATATATCCCTGGGTTATGTACAGGATAGGTCCCGTGGGTTTGTTCTTAAATTGAATTTAAGTCGGAACTGTATATTTTATTAGTTGTAACCCCAGCTAAAAAAAATTTTGTTCTCTGTGACAATTGGATTTTAAAAATGTTGGATTGTCATAAGAACCAAAATTAACCATAAAGCTTCATTGCAGACACATATAATAACTGTTAGAGCTGTTTATTGTAGCCAAGCTTCATTGCAGACACATATAATAACTGTTAAAGCTGTTTATTGTAGCCAAAGGCAAAACTACATAAAATTACCTGCATCCAGAGGTACGTTTGTAACTAGGGGTCGTATGTAAGTTGGGTGTTCTTAAATAGGGGACCGCCTGTATATAATGAAGGGATGTTTTATATGTGGGGGGAGCGTGTGGGCAGTTGTGTTGTGAGGAGCAGAATATATCTGTGAATTCAGCCGTGATACGTAATGGATGGAAGAACCCGGAATAAAGTCCTCCTGATGGAAGAGATTGTCGTCTATAAGGTACTAGATGCCACTAATGACTCCCAGAACCTGTTGTCAGTTACAAAGTGTCAGTTAGCCTGTCTTTGGGGATGTTACTTGTCAGTAAAGTTTTCAGCATCTACTGAACAGGGAGCGGGCAATGGAACAGGAGTAGGGGGGGAGGGGGGAGGCAGCATTTTAATATTCGCCTCAGGCAGCAAATATGCTGGAATCGGCCCTGATGAGATCTCTAGAATACTGATGATTCCCACCCTACTGCCTGACAAATATACATTGCCCACCTGCTTTGTGCAATTTCACCTACCTCTCCAGACCTTCAAACCCCTGTCATTGGTCTTGCTGGCTTCCGTTCTCTCTGCATCTCCTTCATGCTAACTCAGCACATCTCAATTGTTCTTGTTGATCTGCAGAACTATTTATGCTGCTTCTCTGTTAACCCCATCATGCCAATAGATAGTGTTCAAGAGAAAAAGAAAAACAACATAATGCCATGAGCTGGCATTAGGAAAGGAGACTTTTTTATGTAAAAAATCACATCTCCAGTCCTGCAAGATTCTTTTTTTTATTTTCACAGCATAAATAAGAACACAATACATGAGATTACTGTTTGTGCTTGGGGAGGAAGGAGAGAGGGAGTGCTACACATCAGAAATAGACCAAGATCTGTCACCAGAAGATGACTGGAGCCATACAGAGAAAAGAAACAATGATGGGCTAAATTGCGACATATATTAATAGTTCTTCGCTGCTTTCTTCAAATTGTATTTGAAGTCAATCTGAATTGATGTCTTTTACCTCGCCAGTTGCCGATGCTGTCCATAAATGGCCAGATATTCATGTGGTCTGTCCATGACCAATCTCCCTTCCAGGACCTTAAAAAAAAAAAGGTAGGGTTTCCCCATTTCCGATATGTAGCGCTTTACATATAATATTATTAGAATATATATATATATATTTATATATATATATAAAAAACAAAAAGTGTTGTAGCAGCACTCGGTATAAAGGATATAGGTTGGGTGCACATCCCAGGACAACGACCACGAGTCCCTCTCAATTGCAGGATAAAGGAAAATGGCAGCACTCCAAAAATTGTGAAGCAAAGTACCGGTTTATTCAAACATGTGCCAAACAGCTACATTTCGGCTCCTATGGCCTGGAGCCTTCATCAAGCTTGATGAAGGCTCCAGGCCATAGGAGCCGGAACATAGCTGTTTGGCACATGTTTGAATAAACCGGTACTTTGCTTCACAATTTTTGGAGTGCTGCCATTTTCCTTTATCATATATATATATATATATATATATATATATATATATATATATATATACACACACACACACATAATACAAGAATTTAAATGCTGGGTACATATACAAGTTTGCCAAATGGGGTGTGTTCATTTGTTCATTACATTACTTCAGAATACCACAATGATGTCTGCAATTAAATTAATTCATAAAAAAACTGTATTCCATTGTTCATCTAATTAAGATTGCAATAAAAAGGACTAAAGGTGGGAGGGCTCAGGTTAGCTGCTGAGATGTCCCTAGAAAATCACTTTAACGAATTGCAGAAAAAGTACAACTAGTGATTTGTGAGAATATATATATATATATATATATATATATATATATATATATGTATGTTTATTTACAGGGTTTGACAAAGACACGTTAAGTTGAATCTTTGCTGTCAAGATGTGGAGTTCCTCGGCATGGATGACCAATCTACAAGTGAAGAAGATAAATAGGAGTGTGAGAGTAGGCCTGAGGTGTCCTCAGCTGTGTAGATAACTAATAAATATTCGAGTAATAGAGGGCTCACCTCAGGAGTTATGTACAACTCAGATCTCCCTGTAGGGGCATTTGTGTAACTCCTTTGGAGATGGTGTCCGAGACGCTGGTGCTTCAATGTGCAACAAGAGTCAATTTGTGGACTCAGTGGGGTACGTAAAGAAACCGTAGGGAGTACAAGTAAATGCACCAAAAGTATTTGACCACAGTCCCGACTGGAACCTGACCCTGCAATAACTGGCCCTGTTATTGACCTATTATAGCAGGTAGCGTCAGGGATGGCGTCAAAGAGGAGTCAACAGGGTAGATAGTACGTTATGACCCCTATGTCTTTGAAAAGCATATCATGGCTGAAGTCTGAATCCTATGTCCCGACAAGACTTGTTTCGCCCTATGGGCTCATCAGGGGATTGTTGGGTTCATACATAGAGACAGCCTAAAGGCAATAAGGAATTTATGCGGTGTAAGACCATAAGGAGTATTATAAATGCAATTAAAATATGAGCATAGACTCTATATTTTGGTGATCTTACCTTTCCCTAGTGGGGGCAAGTGCGTAATAGCCAGGCAATGGAATAAGGTTGGCTTCTGGGGTGTATAACCTCTCGATAAGAGCCTTAGGACACCAGTGGGTTCTCTGGTGTGGATCCTGGTGCCGCGGCTTTTAAAGAGCGCGCCGTGATGTCAGGAGGTGCGATTTGAGCCGCCCACCTATGTGAGCCAATCGGAGAAAATCTCCAGACATTGGTCTAGTGTGCGGCGCAGGCGCACGCGATGGAGACACGCCGGCACCGAAATGCCCGCGTGTTTTGGCGTGACAATCACAGTGCATAAGAGGCAGAGGACCAGTAGAAGTATTAGACAACAAATGGCATTAAGATTGCAATAAAGTTATATGTATCCTGATGTTTAACCTCTTCACTACATACACTCACCGGCCACTTTATTAGGTACACCTGTCCAACTGCTCGTTAACACTTAATTTCTAATCAGCCAATCACATGGCGGCAACTCAGTGCATTTAGGCATGTAGACATGGTCAAGACAATCTCCTGCAGTTCAAACCGAGCATCAGTATGGGGAAAAAAGGTGATTTTAGTGCCTTTGAACGTGGCATGGTTGTTGGTGCCAGAAGGGCTGGACTGAGTATTTCAGAAACTGCTGATCTACTGGGATTTTCATGCACAACCATCTCTAGGGTTTACAGAGAATGGTCCGAAAAAGAAAAAACATCCAGTGAGCGGCAGTTCTGTGGGCGGAAATGCCTTGTTGATGCCAGAGGTCAGAGGAGAATGGGCAGACTGGTTCGAGCTGATAGAAAGGCAACAGTGACTCAAATCGCCCCCCGTTACAACCAAAGTAGGCAGAAGAGCATCTCTGAACGCACAGTATGTTGAACTTTGAGGCAGATGGGCTACAGCAGCAGAAGACCACACCGGGTGCCACTCCTTTCAGCTAAGAACAGGAAACTGAAGCTACAATTTGCACAAGCTCATCGGAATTGGACAGTAGAAGATTGGAAAAACGTTGCCTGGTCTGATGCGTCTCGATTTCTGCTGCGACATTCAGATGGTAGGGTCAGAATTTGGCGTCAACAACATAAAAGCATGGATCCATCCTGCCTTGTATCAACGGTTCAGGCTGGTGGTGGTGGTGTCTTGGTGTGGGGAATATTTTCTTGGCACTCTTTGGGCCCCTTGGTACTAATTGAGCATCTTTGCAATGCCACAGCCTACCTGAGTATTGTTGCTGACCATGTCCATCCCTTTATGACCACAATGTACCCAACATCTTATGGCTACTTTCAGCAGGATAATGTGCCATGTCATAAAGCTAGAATCATCTCAGACTGGTTTCTTGAACATGACAATGAGTTCACTGTACTCAAATGGCCTCCACAGTCACCAGATCTCAATCCAATAGAGCATCTTTGGGATGTGGTGGAACGGGAGATTCGCATCATGGATGTGCAGCCGACAAATCTGCGGCAACTGTGTGATGCCATCATGTCAATATGGACCAAAATCTCTGAGGAATGCTTCCAGCACCTTGTTGAATCTATGCCACGAAGAATTGAGGCAGTTCTGAAGGCAAAAGGGGGTCCAACCCGTTACTAACATGGTGTACCTAAGAAAGTGGCCGGTGAGTGTATGCCGTACTTTTAGGGCACATTGAGAATCGGTGTATGAAGAGGGCTCCCATTACAGGGTGGATGTTTGCTGCATATTGCAGCAAACACCCACTGCATACACAAACGGTTGGTGCTTTCACTATTGTTATTAACTATTCAAATGCCTCTAACAAAGCTGCTGGTACCATTTAAATAGTGGCAGAGATTGGACGCCACCATCTTGGATTTAATCCCTGTCCCTGTGATGTCATCGGGGTGTGTGCTGCTATTACAGCCTGGAGTCTTATGTTGACTCCAGGGCCGGTCATTCAGCCTGATCTGCAAGCAAAAAAGAATTATTATAAAATTTTAAATAAAGACTTTTGCCTTCATTGTTTCTTTCGATGGATAGTATTCAATGTGCTCCGGAAGCCGAGAGAGTCTAATAGGTAAACTTGCATTTTTATTCTAGAACACTATTTATGAACCAAGCACTATTTCTACTATCTTTACTTACATAAGGTATGATGTTATTTAGGTTGTTTGTGTTTTATCCCAAATATTTTATTTTTAATTAAATAAATACTGTGTTATTGCAGGAGGACATACTAATCTTGGATTTAATTTTAATGTTCTAAATGGTGTTGAACCTTATAGAAGCAGTAGCTGTAGTATTTGGCATTGCCCAGGATAGTAAATAACTGTTTTTAGCTATAACAAAATAGAATGGGTTAAGAAAAAATATTTTGCACATAAAATTATAAACCAAAGACAGAAATCTTGCTATTTAGCTTCGTGTGTTCACACCACCATCCCCTGATACTGTAGCTGGGCAGTTTCTCCTGGCTATAGCTACAGAAATTGTGGGGTCATTAGAAGGACGTCCTGCACTGGTGTGATGTGTATTCCGCCATGTATCCACACGTAAGTTTGCCATGGGGAGGGGTGTTACTGTTCAAATCCTCCTGCAGAGAGGTGCTATCTCTATGTTTGACACCCACAGGTGCTGATTTAGCTCCCCCTCTCCCACTGCTCTGTCCGTAAATACCAAATTTGGAATAAATGGTAACTGTCATCACATCCCTTAAAGCAATTCCAGAAGCACTTACAGATATGAGACTGCAGCTCTGGATGTGACTGGCTCATCGGAGATGATATAATAGTAGATTGATACTTGATACTCTACTCAAAACCAGAGCTTCAGTGAACTGAGATGATATAATAATAGATAGATGAAATTAGCTCAGCTCTGGATGTGATTGTAGCATCAGAGATGATATAATGGCAAAGATGTGACTGCAGCTCTGGATGTGACAAGAGTAGCAGATTAATACACCAGTCACATCCAGAGTTGCATTTATCTGAGATGATATAACGGTAGTTGGATGATTGCAGCTCTGGATGTGACTAGAGTATCAGAGATGATCTAATGGCAGATAAAAGACTGTTGCTCTGGATGTGACTAGGGTATCAGACATGATATAATGACAAGGCTAAGACTGCAGCTGTAGATGTGACTGGAGTATCAGGCATCAAATGCCTCAACAACAAACAACAATGGCTGAGCCTCGCAATCTAAATCATATTTACTCACATATAAACTGTATGCCCACAAGGCTACGGCCAGGCGGGCACACGTCAGGCTCTGCTCACCCCTTCCCTCTCCATAGAGAATAGTACCGCACGCCATGCTTAAAGGGAACCTGTCACCAGGGACCTCGTTTTCACTAAAGACGAAAAGGCAGTGCAAATCTGCCTTTCTGCCTTTTATAAGCATTTGCATTACAATATAATTGTGTGTTATAACTTACCTTGCATCCTGACAAAATCCTGGGGTAGTCACAGGGTCTGGACTTTGGTTTTGATGCATTTCACAAAATAACATGTGCCCTGTCTGTGTTACTCACTGCTCAGCTCCTAGCCCCCATCTTTGTGCTTCTGTACAGCTCCACCTCCTGCTCCAGGTCACAGCCTGGTTAGCCTGACATCAGTGGGGGAGGGGCATGCTGTACAGGAGCACAAAGATGGAGGCAGCCTGCAGCTCAGACAAGTCACATGTTGTTTTTTAAAATGTATCCAAACCAAAGCCCAGCCCCTGTGACTACCCCATAATTTTGTCAGGATGCAAGAGTAAGTTAGGACACACAATTATATTGTAATGCAAATGCTTAGAAAAGGCAGAGAGGCATTTTTTCACTGCAGGTGTCCTGGGCATTTACAACCTGTCTTTAGTGAAAATGAGGTTCCCTGGTGACAGGTTCCCTTTAAAGCCGAAAGATAGAGCATGTTGTGCTCACCGTACCGAGCCTGAGTGCCATAAACAACTATGGGGGACGTATATATGACCGTATATATATACGTCTTCCATACATTCTCATTATACTGAGAATGTCCTTTGATAATATAACGACAGATTGATATTTCATTAACATCCAGCGCTGTATTTATCTGAGATGATATAATGATAGATAGATGACCGCAACTTTGGATGTGACTGGAGTATCATAAATTCAATTACAATAGATAGATTAATGCAATTCTAGATGTGACAGGAGTATCAGAGATGATCTAATGGCAGGTATAAGACTGCTGCTCTGGATGTGACTTGTGCATCACATTGGCTTAGTTTATGGCAAGGATAAGACTGCAGCTCTGGATGTGACTGGAGTATCAAAGATGATCTAATGCCTCTACAACAACGTTGGCTAAGCGACACACAATCGAAATCATATTAACACACATATAAGCTGTCTTATTCTAAGAATGTCCTTCATTGCCTATAGCAATCAATCACATCACAGCTTATATTAATGACCTGTAAAAAAATAAAAGCAGAGCAGTGGTTGGTGGCTATACAGGCTGGCTGCCACAGCAGCCGATAGATAATTGCTTCTATACTTCGGCATTAGGTTATGAAGCATATTTTTAGAAAGAATGGGGCGAATTAACACTCAAAACATATTCTATGACAGTGATAGTGAACCTTTTGGAGACAGAGTGCCCAAAGTACAACCAAAACCCAAAGTGCCATCATGACAATTTAAGCAGTAATTTATTGATCCCTGCTGTATCACAGGTTTTAATCGTATTGGTGTCCTGCACTCACCAATACAATAGAAAGATGATGGAGAAATTTGAATTGTAGCTTTCCCTCCAAGGTGCCCGGAAGAGGAAGAATCAGGAGACCCAGAGCAGGAGCTCAAATGACAATACATCTCTATCCACACCTTCTCACTCCTCCTGTAGTCCTGGCGGCCAAGGGTGTTGCTTTAAAATAGTGCTGAGCTTCGCACGTCCTGGGCTGTATTGTAACACAGGAGAAAGCCTTGAGTCGTATCTGGCAAACTATGTGTTGATGTGAAGGCCTGAGTGCCCACAGAAAGGTGCCATAGGTTCGCCACCACTGTTCTATGACATTCCCCTGGTCACAGAAGTCATCTGTGCAAAATGTTGTGATTGTAAATGCAGTGAAGTCTATAACAAAGCTGCAATCATCATTCACACATATCCACACTGCTGTGCTAGCTCTCTCCCTCCCTTCCCAAGCCCTGAGCTGGCCCAGCAAATGTTGGCTAATGTTTGCTAGAGGGAGGAAGAGCAAGATCAGAGAGGAAGTAATGATAATGACACAGGGACTCTGTGTCCCTGTGAGTTGATGCAGTTTACGGGCAGGGGGCCAAGTAAACTTTTATATACATTCAGCCCCTTAAGGACGCAGGATTTTTTCGCTCATTTCTCTCTCTTTACCTTCAAATATCCATAACTGTGTACAGAGCTGTGTGAGGGCTTATTTTGTGTGTAACAAATTTTACTTTTCCATGATGTTATTTATTATTCTATGCCATGTATTTGGAAGGTAGAAAAAAAATACAAATGTGGAATTTTTTTTTTTTAAAAACGCATGTGCGTCACGTTCTTGTGGGCTCAGTTTCTACAACTTTCCCCATGCGCTCCAAATAACAATTCTGCGTTATTCTTTGGTTTGGTATGATCGAGGTAATACGAAATTTATATAGGTTTTATTGCGTTTTAATACATTTTCAAAAATGAAATCAATGTGTACGAAAAAGACGTTAATAACTTTTTCATACTTTGGTGTGCAGAGCTGGGGGAGGTGTCAGTTTTTGCTAAATGAGCCGACATTTTCATTGCTATCATTTTGAGGACTGTGCGACATTTTGATCACTTTTTATTACATTTTTTTGTCATGTAAAATGGTGTAAAAGTTGCGTTTCGGACATTTGGGCGCCATTTTCCGTTATGGAGGTCATCGCCTGCAATAACCATTATATTTTGATGTCTTTGTGCTGGGAAATATGTGTGATATCGCTGGTACCTCACATCAGATTAGATGGTTGGGAATGGCACTACAGGTGGCTCGCTGTATACTGATTTATATTTGGATTTCCCCTAAAAGACCATCCATGGCAAAATGGCATAAGAGACTAGATAGAATAAAAAAATTTTGAAAAAATTAAATATATAGATTTAGGAAAGGAGAAAAGGTGGCAAAAAAGATGGCTAGACGATAATATAGAGAACTAACTGTGAGGAGGAATTATATATTTTTTTAATTTTATTTTTTTTTTTTCCCGCTGACTGGGAGGGGTGGGGAGGGAGGGAAAGGAATAGATTAGGAAGAAAGAAAAAGTAAGAGGGAATCCGAGGATAAAGAATACAGGCAGTCCCCGGGTTACATACAAGAAAGGGTCTGTAGGTTTGTTCTTAAGTTGAATTTGTATGTAAGTTGGAACTGTATATTTTATCATTGTAATCCCAGACAGAACTTTTTTGGTCTCTGTGACAATTGGATTTTAAAAATGTTGGGTTGTCATAAGAATCAATATTAACACTAAAGCTTCATTACAGACACATTTTATAACTGTTACAGCTGTTTATTGTAGCCTAGGACTAAAGTACAATAAATTACCAATATCCAGAAGTCCGTTTGTAACTAGGGGTCGTATGTAACTCGAGTGTTCTTAAGTAGGGGACCGCCTGTAGTACTACGATATCAAATATTTATTGTTGTAGTTAAGGTGATTATAAAGTGAGCTGTCTAAGTGAACGTGTTATGGTTATTTCAGATTATTGAGATGCTCAGATATTAATAATATATAGTGGATTATTGGAGACGTATAGCATATTTTAAATGTACTAAAAGGTTATTGATAATTAACACTGTGTTGATATTTTGTGATTGTTAAAACTATCCCTCGCTTTTGATTAATGTTTTTTGTAATATTTATGGAAAATTTGAAAAAAAAACCAAAAACATATTTTGATAGATCGGGCATTTTGGGACGCGGTGATACCTAATGTGTTTGTGATTTTTACTGTTTATTATGTCTTATAGCATTTCTAGGGGAAGGAGGGTGATTAGAATTTTGTGAATTTTTTAAACCTTTTTTTGTTTTATCATTCAGGTTTATTGAAAAACATATAGTATAGGTTTACAAAATCCAGTCATGTAAAGCACAATATATCATACATATAACTTCTCACGCACGCAGGCGTGGGGACATGAAAGGCATAGTACAAAGACTTGCATAACATAAGTTTGCTCCATTTATGAGATAGGAATATTGTTAGAGTAGTGCCAGAAGGAGCATCATTGTTTCAAAAATACTCTAGGGGATTTATTTAAGGGTGATGTCATCCGGTGCTTAACGGCTTGTAGACACTTTTTGTGTAACTATCACTATACAACTTTACTTCTTGTATCCGGATTAGCATATGTATTCGAATTTCCCCTTCAACCAGTGGGAGGTATCTCCCAAAACTATGTGTAACAAGTTCAGCCTAAGGAGGGAGGGAGGAAAGTTATGGGGAGGAAAGAGAGGGGTTTAGGATCTGCAGAGGCATCTTTATTCTGAGATTGCATGTATGTGTATACCCCCATGTTCATTAGAACGAGAGAAAGGCTGGGGAGTTCCTGAAATCCAGCCATGGGCCCCATGTCTTTATGTGTTGTTCAGTGGTATGGTGAGCGTCCGCCGTGAGCTCTTCCATTCTGTGTATTGCCGCAATTTCTGAGAGGAGATCAGAACCTGATGGTACTCTAGTGGATTTCCACAGACGCGGTATCAACACTCTAGCAGCTATCAATATAAAACCCAGGAGAGATTTTTTAGCCTTTTGTGCTGAGGTTGGAATGATGCTTAGCAGAAGGGTGGAAGGATCATTGTGTAGTTTGACACCTGTCAGTTTTGATATCAAATTTATGGCTCTGTTCCAATGTGGTCTCAATAGGGGGCATCCCCACCAGATGTGTGTCATGGAACCTTGGGCTTGTTTACATCGCCAACAGTCATCTGAGCATGAGGGGTATACTTTGCTTAGTTTTTTAGGGGTCCAGTACCACCGTGATAATATTTTAAAATTGGATTCCTGAGCCCTGCCTGATATGGAAAGTTTATGGCATAACTCGAACGATTTAGCCCATTCCTCTTCAGAGAAGGACTTCCCCAATTCCTGTTCCCATATTTTGATATATGGTAAATCAGTTAATGCCCACTTATCTAGGAGTAGGCCGTATATGGCAGAAACAGAGTGAGGAATCGGATTCTGAGATACGCATAGCTGTTCAAATGGTGTTAGAGGTCTGTGCAAATTTAGAGTGCCCTTGTTGGCGTTATAAAAGTGCCTTAATTGAGTGTACTCCCACCTCACTCTACTCGTGCAGTGTTTGTCTTCAAGCACTTCTTCAATTGGAGTTAGCCCATTGTCCTTTAGTAATTTTATAAAGGTTAAGGTTTGGTTTCTTCGCATGGGAGCCAAAAAGTGGCTGTGACATCCTGGGGGGAAGTCAGGGTTGTCGCTTACTGGTGTCAGAGGTCCGTCAGAGGAGAGTAGTCGCATGGGTTCCCCCATTCTTTTAATTAGTTTGAGGACATGAGTGGCCACATATGGTATTTTAGCCAGGTGGAAATTTTGGTTAACATAAGTGGATGTCCAGGGTAGGATGGTTAGTGGTGCGGGGGAGAGGGTGTTTTCAAGTGTCACCAACAATTTCCCTTTACCGGCATGAAACCAGTCTAGGACACGTGCCAATGTCGCTGCAGTATAGTACCCCTTGAAGTCAGGTAGCCCTAAGCCTCCCTGTAATTTCCGCCGTATAAGAGTCAGTCTCGAAATTCTGGGAGGCGAGGACGCCCATAAGAATTGGTTTAGAATTTTTTGTAGCTTCCCAAAGAACTGTCCTGGTAAAGTCAGCGGTATTGTTTGGAATAAATAAAGGAGCCGAGGGAGCACTGTCATCTTAATACAACTTAGCCTCCCCATCCATGTCAACTGCGCCGTAGTCCATTTTTTCAAGTCATTTTGTAGTTTCTGCAAGAATTGCCCGTAGTTATGAGTAAAGGTCTTGTCCAGATCCGCTGGGATCTTAATGCCTAAATATACAATGTGTTCGTTGGACCACATGAAAGGGTAGTCTTTTTTCAGTGTTTGGACCGTGGTAGTGGGAAGGCCTATCCCCATAGCGACACTTTTAGTGACGTTTACTTTATGATTACTGTAGAAGCCAAAGTCATTAAGAGTCTCCATCAAATGCGGAAGAGATACTTCAGGGTTGGTTATATATAGTAAAACGTCATCAGCAAATGCAGAGCATTTATACTGACGTTCTCCTACAGTAATTCCTGTAATGGCTTCGTTTGCACGAATTGCTGTTAACAAGTGTTCCATTACTAGCGCATATAGTAAAGGGGATAGTGGGCAACCCTGCCTGGTGCCATTACTAATGGTGAAGGTGGGAGAGAGAGCCCCATTTATCCGAATTTGTGCATGGGGAGTATCATATAATGCCTTGATGCGTGCTAGTGTGGTTGGCCCTATTCCTATTTGTGTTAGGGTCGCCTCTAGGAAGCCCCAGTCCACCCTGTCGAACGCCTTTTCAGCGTCTAGCGAGAGCAGTAGCATTGGTGTAGAGGTAGATTTCGCATGATGTAGCAAGGAGAAGGACTTCAAAGTGTTGTCTCTTGCCTCCCTTGTCGGGATAAAGCCTACCTGATCAGGGTGGACTAGGGATCCCATAAGACGAGCCAATCTGTAGGATAATAATTTGGCATAAATTTTAGCATCAACATTAATTAATGAGATTGGTCTATAACTAGGGCAAAGTTGGGGGTCCTTACCATCTTTAGGGATCACTGTTATATGAGCATACAAAAAGGAGGGAGGGAACGGGTTTTTGTCAGATATGGAGTTAAAAGCCTCTAGCATATTGTTGGATAGTTCTTCCATTAGAGCTTTAAAGAATGCAGCCTTGTAGCCGTCAGGCCCAGGGCTTTTGCCGGACGGCAGGAGCTTGATGACCTGTTTGATTTCTTCATGGGAAAATGGTAGTTCTAGTCTGTCTATTTCATCGTCTGTAATTGTGGGTAGGGCTGTCTTTTTCACGTATTGTGAGAGGGTAAGGGGAGGTTGGGGCGGCTTAAACACAGCTGAGGGCTGTGGAAGGTTGTACAGTGATCTGTAATAGTCTGTGAAGGCCTCGGCTATTTCTTCCGTTTTGTGCAGTTGTCTGCCATTTTGTGACTTAATGGACGGGATATATGTAGATACCCTGGCGTCGCGAAGGGCCCTTGCTAGAGCTCTACCCGGTTTATTACCCCACTCATATAGTGATCGGGAGTATAGGTGTTTAAGCCTTCTCTGGCCTGCTTCTAGTAGAGTATTTAGCTCTTGTCTCTTGGCAGTTAACTCTCTTAGTGTTGTCTCCTGTAAGGTCTTTTTATGTTGCGCTTCCAGCGTCTGGAGCTCGGATAGCAAGGTAGAGATTTTGAATCCCTTTTCCCTTTTTAACCGTGCCCCATGTCTCATGAGAACCCCTCTAAGCTCGCATTTCAATGCTTCCCATTTAAGGGCTTCGGATGAAAAGACATGTCTCTGATCTGCGTTAAAATCCAGTATCTTTTTTTTTTTAAAGGTCTGTTAGGCATAGTCCGTCTGTCAGTAGTGATTCATTCAGACTCCAACTAAATGGGCGTCTTTGTTGTTGCACTAACCCTAATGTACAGAAGATGGGAGCGTGATCGGATAAGTATATTGACCCTATTTTAGAGCCCTGTACTTGTGAGAGGAGATGGTGCTAGACAAAACTATAGTCTATCCGACTGTATGTGTTGTGTACTAGTGAAAGAAAGGAATAATCCCTATCTGTGGGATGATTAATTCTCCACACATCACATAGTTGCAAGGCATGTAGGGCTTTTTTGATCTTATTTAATTTGTTGTACGATATTCCTGACTTCCCAAGAGAGGTGTCTAGTAGAGGATTCAGTGCTAGGTTCAGATCTCCACATACTATCAATGATCCTCTAGCACAGTGATTTTCAAACTGTGTGCCGTGGCACACTAGTGTGCCGCGACACATGGTCGGGTGTGCCGCGGGGAAAGTTCCCCAAACTATGGTGCCCCCTGTGTTTTGTTTCCCGGCAATGCGCAGTGATGTAAAATGAGAAATACTATAGTCATGAGGCTGGAGTACTACAAGTACCAGCTCATATGCTGAGTATATGAGCTGGCACTTGTACTCTGGCCTCATGGCCATAGTACTTCTCATTGTACCCCTTTATTTTGCAGTATATGAGCCACATAATAATCAGCACCACATACTAAAAACAGGGAGAAACTGAGAACTGTTGAGGAAGAGCTTCATGTGTGTCTTTCCACCATTCCTGCCAGGATATCCCTTTTGTGTTTATTGAAACAGGCCCAGGTTTCACACTCACTCACTAAGTGAGTAAAATAAATGTAGAATCTATATTATTAACTATATGTATAATATGACTGTTTTAGTGTCATTTTGTGCTATTTTGGTTGGTGGTGTGCCCCAGGATTTTCTAAGTATAAAAAGTGTGCCGCGGCTCAAAAAAGGTTGAAAATCACTGCTCTAGCAAATGTGCAGAGTTCGTCCAAAACCTTAACCATGAATGGAGTTTGTTCAGAGTTTGGGGCATATACATTCGCTATTGTGTAGAGAATACCTAGAATTTCGCATTTTAGGAATAGGAATCTGGCCTCTGAGTCTAGCTTAGTCTCAAGAACCTTACACTGCACAGACTTATGAAGAAATATCGATACGCCTCTTGACTTCCCATGAGGATTTGTACAGTGAAAGGAATGTGGGTAGTATCGATTTTTACAGGTAGGGGTCTGGGCAGAGCTAAAATGAGTTTCCTGTATGCAAAGTATTTGGGCTCTTTGTTTATGGAAGTTGTACAGGACCCGGGACCTTTTCTCTGGGATATTGAGCCCTTTAGCATTAAAAGAACATATCTTTAGAGGAGTAGTCATCATCGGATTTGACCGTCAGCAAAGTTCTCTTTGTGTAGTAGGATTTGGGGGGTACAAGGGAAAATGCAAAGGGAAGGGGGGGGAAAGGGTTCCCTAAAATAATAAACGGTTTCTTCTTCTTATATAACAAACACGAACAGCTATCCAGTGAATAGCAACTGTTTAAACTGATTAAGTATGTCTTGTGTGCTGCTAGCACTGATAAACCTGGGTGCTATACCTAGGTTTCACCTATTGGGGGGGAGTGACAGCTCAAGAGTTAGTGTCACTAGAATGACCGTATCATACAGTCTATGTGTATGTGTTAATTAACTATCCAATGAGCATAGCGTGGCTATGGGCCCATATATTCAGATAAATGTACAAGTCATAAAGGAACATATTAAACAATGCCAATAAAAGAAAATACAATCTCAGGGGGAAAAGTTGTGAGCAGATAAAGTCACATAAACAGCCTTGAAAGCAGATTAACATTCTCAACATCACAAATGTTCCGCTCCCAACAAAGGTGGGACGAACATTTATCTCACCAGTCCTGATGACCGCTTCATGTAGGTTCAACCTTCTTGGGAGTCTGCAATAGAACGGCGTCTTCGCCTCTGTTGTCTGCGGGGCCTAGGTGAGGTTTCAATCTGATATCGTGCGCTGCTCCATGAGGTAGGTTCAGGGTTGAGCCTTAATGCTGCCAGATTCGGAGCCTCCCAGTCTGGGAGCGTCATAGGTGGAATATTCAAGTCTCTCAAAAATCCCGGTAGGTCCTCCACGTGTGTTAGCGTAGACTGCGTGTCTCCCGAACGGGCGTAGAGAGCGAAGGGGAAGCCCCATCTGTATGAGATGCCTTTCTCTTGCAGTTGTGAGAGTAGAGGTCTTAGAATCGCTCGCTGTCGTAATGTGCGTCTGGATAGGTCTGGAAATAAGCTGATTTTGGCGCCATCAAAGTCCAGTTCCCCCTTGGCCCTTGCTCTTTGCATTATCTGCTCTTTGATGCCATAGAAATGTATCCTGCATATCACATCTCTTGGTCTAGTGGGGTCAGCGCTTCTAGCTCTCAGCGCCCTATGTGCTCGATCCATTTCTATAGGAGTATCCACCGGACGTTCAAGAAGCATATTGAATATACCTGTGAGCGTTGCTGCAAGATCAGGTTGATGCGTAGCTTCAGGGAGGCCTCAGACCCTAATATTGTTGCGGCGATTTCTATTTTCAATATCATCCATGTGTGCTACTAGGTAGCGTTGTTGTATAGCTTGAGCATCAAGCTTCTCTTGTAATATATTAACAGTAGAAGTCATCTCAGCTTTAAACGTTTCAAGAGCTGTCACACTTTCCTGTAGTGTAGTCACTTCTTCTCTCACCACTTGCAGATCTCTGTCCCAAGCTCCCTTGAGTTCAAATGCTAGATTGTCCATATCCTTCTTAGAGGGGAGAAGGGCTTGTAATTCAGGATGACCCCTAAGAGTTAATGCCGCTTCCTCTGGTGGAGGGAGATCTGGAGACATGTTGCTTTGCAGCCCAGCCATAGGCTGCATTATATGGTGCCTTTCCTCTATCCGTTGCTGGGGGATGAGGCTGTTAGGAGAAAATGAGCGTGCCTCAGCGTTAAGAGGGTGATTCTCTTCTCCTTTGCCCCTATGAGGGCTATTCATAGTGCCAGGCTGTGTCTTGGGACCTGCCGATGGTGTTGGCATGGTCCTCAGGGAGCTCTGTATTGGGGACCCCGGGGATGTGGTGTGTGCAGTGCGGGGACGAGCTCCCAGCTCTCTTTCCTTCCCCAGTGCAGGCGGTAGAGCGAGGGGAGAAGCAGCACCCGCCTTCCCTGGTGAAGGCAGCCGGTGCTGTAGCTGTACCTGTGAGGTGGCAGGTGAGCTCTCGGCGTGGGGACTTCCACCCCTATTCTCCTTCCCCCTCCGCGATGGTTGTCCGGTGCGCTGCTGTTGCGAGCGCTGTGTCGCACGTGGGGAAGATGGCGGCGGGTCCCCTCTGGAGCGGGCAGGATCCGGAGACAGAGAGCGCTGCTGGCGCGGCTTAAAGTAAGTTTTTATCGGTGTGGCAGACACCGATCTGCTTTGGAGGCGTTTGGATGCCCTGTTGGCACCTGATTTCCCCATAGATCGGGCTGTATATGCTCCTTTTGCGGCGGCCCTGCACGGAGCTCAGATCAGCCACGTCCGTTCGCCATCTTGGCTGGCTCCGCCCCCCCTTTTAAACCTTTTTTAAAAATTTTTTTCACTATTTCTTAGACCATCTAGGGTACTTTAACCCTAGATGGTCTGATCATTCCTACCATAAACTGCAATACTACTGGATTGCCGTATATAGCGTTTTTGCATATGATTCATCCACTGGCTCATTGTAACGAATGTTTTGAAACCATGCAGCCTCGGAGCTGTCTTCATACACCCTTCATAGCTCTGCGGCGGATATATATGTTGCAGAGCGTGAAGGGGTTAAAAGTGAGTGGAAGCAATAATTATAAAAGCAAATTGGGAAATATCATTTAAAATGCTATAGGGACTTCTCCTTAGGGGAAAATGTGTGATCCTGATAACAGGTGCCCTTTCAAGGAAATTTATCATTTGATTTTATGCATTATGAACCAAACATACCTTGAGAATGCTGTAGCTACACTAATGCAGAAACATATCTTGTTTAATCCCTGAACCGGGTGCTTTTGCTGAAACAAGAATTATAAAATGATGACAATGAGGCTCCCGTTGCTCCTGTGGCTGCCTCGGCGCTCTCCTCGCCATAATTATGCACTGCTCCAGCCTTGTCCTGCTCAGCATAAGCCGAGAATACATCATCACTGTGTTGTCCCTGACAGGCAGAAGTAATCAATCGCTGTGCCATCCCCCTGTTGCTGGGGATGAGTCAAGGAGATAAGTCTAGTCATTGTCAGGAAAGACACAAAAACAATTTTCTTCAGTAATGTTTATTACAAAGTTTACTATTATTATCAGAACTATGGATTATACAGTTTGACTTAAAATCTAATTATGCTTTAACTGTGCTGTCTAATGTATTCTTCTTCCACAATGCTTTACACTGCAGCTTTGGGTGCATTCACACGCGGTATGGCCCCTCCTCCCTCCATAGGAAACAGCGGCGCACGGCCACACACCAGGCAAAAGATAGAGCATGTTCTATCTTCTCCTGGTGTGCAGTGTGTACTGCCGCCATTGCCGTCAATGGGGACGTATATGCGGCCGCAGATTTGTGGCCGCATGTTCTTCCCCGGAGACGGCAGTGTGAATTAACCCTTTGAGCGAATAGTGGTAACTATTATTTTGAAAAGGCAGAATAATTGTAAACTACAAATACCTAGAACCAAAATAAGGGAAAAAAAAAGTATTGCTGCCTCATACTCATATGAAATAGAAGAGACAGGAGAAAGGGAAACTGAGTGGAGTATTCTAGATGGTGGAAAAGTGGTATATATGGCTGAGCTGAACCATGTTGCTCTCAAAAGTATAGTGGTTTACAGCTGCACTGTATATTTTTGGGACTATGATAGACAGAAGAGGCATTATGCTACGCAGCCACTATATTCGAAGCTTTGTGTTTCTACTCATCGTATGTGAGGTTAGGTAGCCTTTTTGTATAGAGTTCATTTTTTCACCTTTTATAAACCACTTCTAGCTTTGGCTTCAAAATCAAAACAGGGCGCCCCCAACCTTGAGAGGGCAGATACCATCACCCTAAAGATTCATCAGTAACTGCATGGCTCATAGGAGTCCTCTATCACGGAAAACTTCCTCAATTACACAAATCTTGTGTTAAAGGCCTTTTTCTCTTTCTTTCCCCCTTTGTGACCCTTCCCCACCCCTTCCCCCTCATACTTCAATGCTCAATTCATACAGTAGCTGGCTATGTATCTGATGAAACAGTGTTATACTTCCCCCTGCGGGGGGCATTTGTTTTGCCGGTTCTATTGTAAGGCGTCTTTACGCTTCCTTAATAAGAAAGTTTTGTTCAAACTAAAAATTGCATCAAAAAACCTGAAAATGTGTCCTTATTCTATGAGGTGTGGGTGACAAAAAACAATACATAAAAAAACATTCATAGCCTAAGTGTATCCTTTATAAGCAGTAGAAGAACATTAATCTTATTACATTTCCAAATTAAACATGTAAAATCTGAGCACAAAACTCAGTCCATTTATGATGCTTCATTTCATCTTCTGGGCCTCTCTCTGTTCTTTCTTTAGATGAACGTTTTCATGAGATTTGAGCTTTGTAGACTCATTAAAAGCTTTCCCACACTTGGCACAGACGTATGGTTTTTGTCCCATATGAAGACGTTCGTGTCTGCGCAGGTTAGAACTTTGTGTAAAACTCTTACCACAATCCTGACACCTAAAGGGCTTCTCCCCGTTGTGAATTCTCTGATGACTGGCTGCGGATGAGCGATCACTGAATCGCTTCCCACAGACATGACATTCATATGGCTTCTCGCCACTGTGGATACGTTGGTGAGACACCAGGGTTGAGTGCTGACTAAAACTTTTACTGCATTCTTTGCATCTAAATGGTTTCTCGCCTGTGTGGATTCTCTGGTGTATAACAAGTGTTGTGTTGTCTGCAAAACATTTGCCACAATCAGGGCAAAGAAATGGCTTTGCTTCTTTATGGGTCCTAAGATGCTCTGCAAATAATGACTTATTAAAGAACAGGTTCCCACACTCCATACACTGATGTGGTTTATTGACTGTATGTGTTCTCAGATGTAAGAGTAGCAATGACTGCTGGACAAAGCGTTTCCCACAGAGAGGGCAGACAAACAGTTTTTCTTCTATGTGGCTCTTCTGGTGAAGATCAAGGAGTTCACGTTGCAGAAAGCGCTTTCCACACTGAGTGCACGAGTAAGACTCTATCGCAGATGACAGCCTTTTGTCGTGTATCACCTTCTTACATTTAGTACACGCCTTACTCTGTCCAGTGATACATGAACGCACCCTCCACCGAAACACTTCTGCTTTCTGTCGACGGCGGTTTTTTAATACCAGAACAGGGAATTTTTTCCTGCATTTCTTGCACTCTTGTAGCTTCCATGAAACCCTTTGAAGCAAGACTTCACTTCTTCTTTCTAAATATTTATCTTTAAATTTGGAGAGGAAAGCAGCCTTCACCCCTATCATATGAGACTTCTTACGTTTTTTTCTTCCAGTACCTTGTTGATTTTTGCCGGACTTTCTGCTGACCTTTCTGGGTCCTTTGTCTACTTTAAAAGTTTCACTTCTGCACCTCTTTTTAGAATCTGTCTCACCACTGCTATTACATTTACCTAATTCAATGGTGCAGGCACCCCGGCATGGATTCCTGGACAAACCATTTGTACTTTTAGTGTCTTCACTTGTGCAAACACAGGTACAAGGTCTCTTTCCAGGATAAGTGACAATAGATTTCCTATTGTCCTTGCCAGAATGAGGTATTTCCTTATATATTATGTTTCCAGTTGCAGAATCTGTATTTTGTGCAGAAATACATTTGACATTTGATTTACAATGCTTTTCTTGCTGCTCCATAATCTTTATGACTTCTTTGCTTATTTTAAGACTGCCATGGTGTTGGCAGGGACCTTTATTGGGGCTAGATTTTTGCAGCAAAGGAGCCGTGGTTGCGATATTACATGCATGGCTTTTGGTAATGGTTGGAATCCCTTTTTTATCGTGTCCAGATAACTCTGATCTTAAACTAGTCAGTGAGCGATCTTCATCTTCACTGCTTTTTTGCTTCTTAGAACTTCTTGATTTCTCAACCCCTGACGACCTTTCAGTACAAGCAACTCTATTCTTCTTACCGGACTGTGAAACTCCGTTTCCTGGGGTCCTCTCCAATCTGTTGAGATCTGTGCAAAAGAAATAAATGGTTTTATTCATAAATGAAGACATACATCTCCGCACATCTATTAACAATCAGGTACACTGCTTTTTATGGCCTATGAAGAAAAAAAGGGAAATGGGAGATTAAGGAGGTGATTGAAGGATGTTACTGCATGACCACCCATGGTAGAAAGCTGGTGGTGACAGCTGTGCCAATGAACTGCCTCATTTTGCATTGTTCTAAAGCCATAAAAGAGAACACTGGAAAGCCACGCAGGCATCCATGACTGTTCTCAGGTCCATATGTAGTGTTCCCATGTCAGCAAAGTCCAAAATAGACATAGCTTTTTTAAAGGGGTTGATCACGTCAAATATTTTGAAAATTGTATGTGCATGTACATACTCGCCCTCCGATGCTAGGACGTCATCAGCGGCGACACAGCCGCATCATAGTGTGCGCCGGCCGGCAGATCGCATGGGAGCCATGAGGAGGATCGGAAGCCGCGTGAAGCATCGGGATGACGGAGGGTGAGTATGTAAGTTTTTTTTTTTTATATTGACTTGTGTATAACCCGAGGGAGGTTTTTCAGAACATTTTTTGTGCTGAAAAACTCAGCTTATACATGAGTACATATGGTAATTAACTCTCTGGAAGAGAGAGAACTTCAAAGTCCTGGTTCACATCTCAGCAGGCACAGTGGCACCAATAGTTTTCATATAATTCCCTCAAACAAAGACAAAGGAAATATGACTGATAACTTCATATTACCTGGGTACCTCAAAAGACATGGTGGCGAAACTGCAATTCTATGACCTTCCATTGAGAAGTTAGAACTTTCGAGGTCCTGGGTCTGGACCAGGTGAGAGGATTCTAAAACCCACACAGGGCAGGAGGGGTGTCTACACCATCCTAAAAAGCACATGAGATCCTTTTGGCACAAATAATCTTCAAGTGCTGACAATCATATCCCCATCAGCACAAGGTAATTAACTCTCATTGGATTGCTTAGACTTCTGTCATCCGTACATATATTATCTTCAGTGGATTGTTTTGTCAAGTGTTCCCTTTAATATTTAATATATAAATTTAACCTGCGCTGTCCTTTTATTTGTGTCCATTAATCCCCACATCCATGTCTTGTTTATATATATGCTACTTTGGCTGGCTTCTGGCCCAATATAATCCCATTATAATGGGTCTTATATCTAGAAGATCAGATCCGCAAGTGCTTGATAGGGCTCTGTTTAACTGAGGCAAATGAACTGTCAGGCGTTTAGAGCTGTAGCCGAGTGTTGTGCCATACTGGAGGTTGTGTGGACAACTCTATCTAACTTCCTGTGCCTCCTTGAACCTGTGTGTTCAGGGCGTGTCTATGAAAACAACTAAGTGCGTACCCTTGAGGGGTCTGGAACGTCACAGACCTTATGACAGTATTCAGTCTAATTAAAGTCAATCCCCTGTACTGGAAACAAGCAACATCCTGTGACTCAGATGAGATGAAGCACTAAATCACTCTGTCTCGTGTTTCCCTGACCGGGTAACTGAGCAAAAAGACCAGAGCAATAAAAATTTGGCGGTAGGTAACTTAGAATAGGATGTTTATTACTCTACCTGCAAGCAAGTCTGGATGTGTGTTAAGTTGCCGACGTTGACCCACACCTGCCATTGGTGTTGGTTGTGACCTGGATTGGTGTGATCTTTCCTGCTGCTTAAAGACCTGGGGATTTCTTCTACTGGTGCCACATTCGCTACTAGAGTTGCTAGTTTCATCTTCTGAATAACGTTTGGTGTTCACAGATTTACCAAAGTTACCCGATGTAGGGTCTTGCCAGCTGTATACTCGCTTGAGCTGGTAGTCTTCAATATCTCTTAGGAATTTTTCCCTTTTCTTGATCTCTGTTTCCTTTCTGAATTCCATCAGATTTTTTTCTATTTTCATTTTTAAAGATTTCCACTCCGTTTCCGGGAGGCAGGAAGTTAATTTTAGTTGAATTGTTGAAATCTTTTCCCTCATTTCCTTAATGGATTTCTTTAGGTAATTAATGGTCAATAACATCAAGTCAAATGAACATTTATTTAGAATATTCTCAAACTGCTTGCAGTAAGATTCATCTTCCTTAAAAAGTGTGGGGCATAAATTTGATCGAAGTACACGAGGAACTAGATTCATACGACAGTATTCAGCCAATGTTGTACAATGAAGTTCTTGGAAAATTAATTTTCTGGATTCTCGTTCATAGTTGCGTATCTGCAGTTCCATTGGAAGAATATGAAGAAACTCTGCAGAGGATGTCATCTGAAATACAATCTGTACAGAGGAGGAGCATGTGTTACTTGACAATGGTGACTGTGTAAAACATATGTTCAGCACTATAGGATTACAACATTGGCAGGTTATTCACATACACTGCAGGATGTAACAGATCCGTGGAACGTGGGAGGGAATGCATGTTTATTGTCGTGTCATACACATCACATTCAACAAACAGCAAATGCCACAGGAAGGTACTACAGCGCCTTCCATGCTTTGGGGGCAGGGTGCACCAGATTTATGAAATGTGTTGCACGTTCTTCATGAATCTAGAGCTCCCTGCACTGCTCCAACAGAGTGTACCAACTTCTGTCAAACTCTGTTGAGTCACAGTAATAAATGTGGCGCACAGTCTGACACTGAAACGGAAAGCCACTTTATGTGCAGAAATGTGTGTTGCGTTATGCACAGTGCAGCCCCTACTTAAAGGACATCTACCACCAGGATCAAGGATTGTAAACCAAGCACACTGACATACCAGTGTGTGCCCCCACTTAACAGCCTCGGGCCTTACGAAGACCTGAGGCTGTCTCGTTTTAACCCATCTATTACAATGTACGATTTGCAAACTGTAATAGATGATGTGGAAAACCCCCATATACTTCCACACTGTAGTATAGCAGTATATGATAGGATCAATCAGACAACCTAGTAACCCTAGGTGTCTGAAAAACTAGTGAAAGTTAAAAAATTAAATACAAAAAACATGAAAAATAAAATCACTCCACCTTCCAAAGAACTGATATAAATAAATATATAAACATTTGCATGTCTGTGTGTGGGGTTTACAAATTTTGATCCTGGTTGTAGATGTCCTTTAAAGGGAACAGCAGAAATTGACCTAATAAACCATTACCAATATGTTGTCAAGCACCTTCCAGATCATGTTTCTTTCATGACCCAGTGTGGTGGCATCATCAAGAAAATCCACTTTGAAATGAGATGTGTCACGGGTGCTCCTCTGACCCATCTGCCGGGTCATAGGCGCACCCATGCACCTCTCCGCTGCAATCCACTCACCTCGCCACGATCCAGCGCTGACTCTGGCATTTAAAGGGCCAGTGCGCCGATAATTGGTGCTTGCTGGTCAGCCATTCTAGTTAAATTCCAGACCCTTCCTGTGTCCCCTGACGGATCTTTCAGCCTATGCCATTGAGAAAGCTGCCCTACGATATTCCTGTGTTCCTGCGTTCCTGTGTGTTCCTGCATTCCTGTTCCCGTGCTCCTGTTTGTGCCTGCGTTCCTATTCCCATCTGACTGGACCTCCCGTTGCTGACCCCGGATTGGACTTGACCTTGCACCTCTGCCACCTGCCCTGAACCTGACCACGAGACTGTCCACTGCTACGGTACCTCGTCCTCGGCTGCCTGTGGAACGACCTGGTGGTATCCCGCTTTGCGGCGGCCTTAGGTGCCACTTAGATTTCGGTCCCAGGTGTCGGCTAGTACCACCTCCTGTGGTGGTCCAGAGGATCCACTGATCCCGAATCCTGACAAGATGTAAATTGGTTGTATAAAGTCAAGGAGGCTGAGATTTTAACACTGAAGTCAAGCTTTCTCTTCCTCAGAACCCCCCCCCCCCTCCCTTTTACTATTTTTGATGCTCTTGCATCCAGAGACATCACGCATCATTTCTATTAGAGGAGGAGGCGTTCGGAGCTCCACACTTTGACTTCAGTGTTAAACTCTCCTCCTTGATTTCATACATTCAATTTACAGCTCACTTCAAAGTTGCTTTCCTGGATGATGCCACCACATTTATAGTGGTTTGCTAGATGACAGGTTCCCTTTAAATACATGTGCAAGCAGTTTGCATGTTCTTTCTAATCATAAACACCTACTAAGTATGTATAAATGATCAAATACCAAAAAGGTAACCAAATTCAATATACTTTATTAAATGATCAAAGCTTCCCGTAGGGATAAAACATGAAAACACAAGGACAACAACAGACTAATATACAATGCACAAGACCCGGATATAAAACATGATTAAAAGTGGTATTATCGCTAAAGGTAAATCAGTACTGTAAGCAAAGACCTAGTCCGTCCAAATTATTGCATCACAATACCCAGTCTCCTAATAGAGTATAACAACATCCTATGCCCTAAATGCCTCATTTGTCTGAGAAAGAAACAGGGAAAAAAATATATTGGTGTCAATAGATAAACCACTAATGTAAAATATACAGACCACGGTGATGGGCAAGGACCCTGGACCCTTTAGCGATAATACCACTTTTAATCATGTTTTATATCCGGGTCTCTTGCATTGTATATTAGTCTGTTGTTGTCCTTGTGTTTCCATGTTTTATCTGTACGGGAAGCTTTGATCATTTAATAAAGTATATTGAATTTTGGTTACCTTTTGGTATTTGATCATTTATACATACTTAGTAGGTGTTCATGCTTAAGGAAGGGGGGTGGTTTGTTTTGCCCAAATAACCATCTGCACATATTGTTTTGTGTATTATGTTCTTTCTAATGCAAAGTCAGACAGAAAACTGGCACAAATGAATAAATGTGGGCCAGTGTGTGCTCACTGTACTGTGACCAGGTGCCAATGAAAATGTAAAAACGCAGCCCCATTTTTGTTTTGTTAATATCATACCCAAATTTGGTGATGTTTATGACACAATAGATATGATCACTTCCAATATCTAACCTGTGAGCCTTTCTCTGCTTTTCTGCCCCCCTACATGTCATGTATCCCACTGGCCATCCACTACTTAGTGTACCAGACCTGCTGCTGTGTCATATATCCTATAGCTCAGCTGTGAAATAAAGATTCTGGCCCAGATTTATTAAAACCCTTGCGCCAGGTTTCTGTCTGACTTTGCGCATTGTTTTCAATGTAAACTACTTTCACATGTATTTAAGAAGTGTCCACGACACATTTATGTCGCAGCTGCAGTATACTGGAAAACCAATAAAACCAATACTAACATCTCAAAAATACAATATTGCAAAATGACTCAATTGTCACAAAAACCTAGTGTGGAAGGACACAAAACACACTTAAACACTAAATCAAGTGTTACCTTATATCACTTCAAGCCCAAAACAAGGACTATTATAGTCACTGCAATTGAAGTGCAAATGAAGAAAAGGTTTGATCTCGGCAGTCTTCAAATGAGCGTTCCAGGAATAGAATCCAGGTCAAAGACCAACTATAGTTCCCTAACTTTTCCTAACCTGGTATGAAAGCTCCCAGCCCTTAAAAGTTAGTGGTCAGAAATGGGCAGTGGCTCGTCTGACTAAGAGTCATATACACCTGGTCACTAGGCTAAACAAAACGGCGTTTCTGACCACTAACTGTTGGGCTAATGCTCACTTAGGTTCAGTCAGCACTAAAATTTATTTATGTATTCCCCTGATAAGTGCATATACCCATGCACGAAACGCATAGGAAAAGATATAAGACCATATATCTTGGTCAGCCTTAGGGCATAATAGTCACGAATAGGGATAGGTCTGGTGCCGCCCTTGTATGGGCTGGGAGCTTTCATACAGGGCTAGGTAAAGTTACAATAGGGAACTATAGGTGATCTTTGACCTGGATTCTATTCCTGGAACGCCCGTTTGAAGACTGGCGATATTAAACCTTTTTTTCATTTGCACTTCAATTGCAGTGACTATACTAATCCTTGTTTAGTGCTTTTTAGTGCTAGAAATACAGTGTACCTTGGAAGAAGGGTGACTTGCAAGGAAGAAAACTAATCTAGTATATGCATTTGCATTTTGGACTATACTAGATGTGTATTTAATGTATAATAAATATATTCAAATTGTTGACTTTGTGGTGGTTCCCTGTTCTTTGGTATTTTCTATTGGCTGCTTGTATGGTCCGCCTCTGTGGTAAGTACTCCAGGAAAACATTTTTGGCTTTTGTAAACTGCGCATAGTGCAGTTTGTACTTTTTTTTAGTAATTGTGGGCCAGTGTGGGCAACATCATGTCTTTCCATCCCATACATTAAGTTGTATTGAGTTTACAACTTTACACATTCCTATGTATTCTGCTTAGTAGACAAGCTCATGAACAAGCCTAGCATAGCTGCAAAGAATATCTTTCACTTGATAAGACAGCCACGTGACCAAAATGACTAGGTATCTATTGGAAAATACTAAGCATATCTGATGCCGTCTTGCTTTGGTGGGATATAAAATCCCTTCTCAGTGTGTATACAGTGAAATCAACATGAGATATGTGTGTATGTCCTATCTTAATGAATTCTCTGAGCTGCTAGGATTCCGCATCACATCAGAGAAAGAGTCCAAAGCCACTGCAATCTTTATCAGCAGTGCCCCCTCCATGTCTTGTATTCCACTACCCAGCCATGTCTCTATATATATACCAGCAGTGCCCCCTCCATGTCATGTATCCCACTACCCAGCTATGTCTCTATATACCAGCAGTTCCCCCTCCATGTCATGTATCCCACTACCCAGCCATGTCTCTATATACCAGCAGTGCCCCCTCCATGTCTTGTATTCCACTACCCAGCCATGTCTCTATATATATACCAGCAGTGCCCCCTCCATGTCATGTATCCCACTACCCAGCTATGTCTCTATATATACCTGAGTTCCCCCTCCATGTCATGTATCCCACTACCCAGCCATGTCTCTATATATCAGCAGTGCGCCCTCCATGTCATATATCCCACTACCCAGCCATGTCTCTATATACCAGCAGTGCCCCCTCCATGTCTTGTATTCCACTACCCAGCCATGTCTCTATATATATACCAGCAGTGCCCCCTCCATGTCATGTATCCCACTACCCAGCTATGTCTCTATATACCAGCAGTTCCCCCTCCATGTCATGTATCCCACTACCCAGCCATGTCTCTATATACCAGCAGTGCCCCCTCCATGTCTTGTATTCCACTACCCAGCCATGTCTCTATATATATACCAGCAGTGCCCCCTCCATGTCATGTATCCCACTACCCAGCTATGTCTCTATATACCAGCAGTGCCCCCTCCATGTCTTGTATTCCACTACCCAGCCATGTCTCTATATGTACCAGCAGTGCCCCCTCCATGTCATGTATCCCACTACCCAGCCATGTCTCTATATGTACCAGCAGTGCCCCCATGTCATGTATCCCACTACCCAGCCATGTCTCTATATATACCAGCAGTGCCCTCTCTATGTCATGTATCCCACTACCCAGCCATGTCTCTATATGTACCAGTATTCCCCCCTCCATGTCATGTATCCCACTACCCAGCCATGTCTCTATATGTACCAGTATTCCCCCCTCCATGTCATGTATCCCACTACCCAGCCATGTCTCTATATATACCAGCAGTGCCCTCTCTATGTCATGTATCCCACTACCCAGCCATGTCTCTATATATACCAGCAGTGCCCTCTCCGTGTCTTGTATCCCACTACCCAGCCATGTCTCTATATACCAGCAGTGCCCCCTCCATGTCATGTATCCTACTACTCAGCCATGTCTCTATATATCAGCAGTGCGCCCTCCATGTCATATATCCCACTACCCAGCCATGTCTCTACATACCAGCAGTGCCCCCTCCATGTCATGTATCCACTACCCAGCCATGTCTCTATATATCAGCAGTGCCCCCTCAATGTCATGTATACCACTACCCAGCCATGTCTCTATATACCAGCAGTGCCCCTCCATGTCTTGTATCCCACTACCCAGCCATGTCTCTATATATACCAGCAGTGCCCCCTCCATGTCATGTATCCCACTACCCAGCTATGTCTCTATATATACCAGCAGTGCCCCCTCCATGTCATGTATCCCACTACCCAGCCATGTCTCTATATACCAGCAGTGCTCCCTCCATGTCTTGTATTCCACTACCCAGCCATGTCTCTATATATACCAGCAGTGCCCCCTCCATGTCATGTATCCCACTACCCAGCCATGTCTCTATATGTACCAGCAGTGCCCCCTCCATGTCATGTATCCCACTACCCAGCCATGTCTCTATATGTACCAGTATTCCCCTCTCCATGTCATGTATCCCACTACCCAGCCATGTCTCTATATGTACCAGCAGTGCCCCCTCCATGTCATGTATCCCACTACCCAGCCATGTCTCTATATATACCAGCAGTGCCCTCTGCATGTCATGTATCCCACTACCCAGCCATGTCTCTATGTACCAGCAGTGCCCCCTCCATGTCATGTATCCTACTACTCAGCCATGTCTCTATATATCAGCAGTGCGCCCTCCATGTCATATATCCCACTACCCAGCCATGTCTCTATATACCAGCAGTGCCCCCTCCATGTCATGTATCCCACTACCCAGCCATGTCTCTATATATCAGCAGTGCCCCCTCAATGTGATGTATCCCACTACCCAGCCATGTCTCTATATACCAGCAGTGCCCCTCCATGTCTTGTATCCCACTACCCAGCCATGTCTCTATATACCAGCAGTTCCCCCTCCATTCCATGTATACCACTTCCTAGCCATGTCTCTATGTATCAGAAGTGTCCTCTCCATGTCTTGTATTCCACTACCCAGCCATGTCTCTATATACCAGCAGTGTCCCCTCCATGTCATGCATCCCACTACCCAGCCATGTCTCTATATACCAGCAGTGCTCCCTCCATGTCACGTATCCCACTACCCAGCCATGTCTCTATATACCAGCAGTGCCCCCTCCATGTCTTGTATCCCACTACCCAGCCATGTCTCTATATACCAGCAGTGCCCCCTCCATGTCATGTATCCCACTACCCAGCCATGTCTGTATAGACCAGCAGTGCTCCCTCCATGTCATGTATCCCACTACCAAGCCATGTCTCTATATACCAGCAGTGCCCCCTCCAGGTCTTGTATCCCACTACCCAGCCATGTCTCTATATACCAGCAGTGCCCCCTCCATGTCATGTATCCCACTACCCAGTCATGTCTGTATAGACCACCAGTGCTCCCTCCATGTCATGTATCCCACTACCCAGCGATGTCTCTATATTCCAGCAGTGCTCCCTCCATGTCTTGTATCCCACTACCCAGCCATGTCTCTATATACCAGCAGTGCCCCCTCCAGGTCTTGTATCCCACTACCCAGCCATGTCTCTATATACCAGCAGTGCCCCCTCCATGTCATGTATCCCACTACCCAGCCATGTCTGTATAGACCAGCAGTGCCCCCTCCATGTCATGTATCCCACTACCCAGCCATGTCTGTATAGACCAGCAGTGCCCCCTCCATGTCATGTATCCCACTACCCAGCCATGTCTCTATATACCAGCAGTTCTCCATCCATGTCATGTATCCCACTACCAAGCCATGTCTCTATATACCAGCAGTGCCCCCTCCAGGTCTTGTATCCCACTACCCAGCCATGTCTCTATATACCAGCAGTGTCCCCTCCATGTCATGCATCCCACTACCCAGCCATGTCTCTATATACCAGCAGTGCTCCCTCCATGTCACGTATCCCACTACCCAGCCATGTCTCTATATACCAGCAGTGCTCCCTCCATGTCACGTATCCCACTACCCAGCCATGTCTCTATATACCAGCAGTGCCCCCTCCATGTCATGTATCCCACTACCCAGTCATGTCTGTATAGACCACCAGTGCTCCCTCCATGTCATGTATCCCACTACCCAGCCATGTCTCTATATACCAGCAGTGCCCCCTCCATGTTATGTATCCCACTACTCAGCCATGTCTCTATATGTACCAGCAGTGCCCCCTCCATGTCATGTATCCCACTACCCAGCCATGTCTCTATATACCAGCAGTGCCCCCTCCAGGTCTTGTATCCCACTATCCATCCATGTCTCTATATACCAGCAGTTCCCCCTCCATGCCATGTATACCACTACCCAGCCATGTCTGTATAGACCATCAGTGACCCCTCCATGTCATGTATCCCACTACCCAGCCATGTCTCTATATGTACCAGCAGTGCCCCCTCCATGTCATGTATCCCACTACCCAGCCATGTCTCTATATGTACCAGCAGTGCCCCCTCCATGTCATGTACCCCACTACTCAGCCATGTCTCTACATGTACCAGGAGGCTTCCTCCGTGTTTTGTAAGAGCTGTTCTGTCACTTCCCCCAGCATGAGCCGCCCTGTCCGGTAATACCTCAGATGCCGCTGCCGTCATGCTGCCCCAGATAAGTAATAGAGGATACACTTCCGCTTACAGTGCATCCCGATAGCACCGCCCCCCATCACGCGATCTAGTAGTGACGTCATAGCGGGAAGGGGAAGGGCACACAGGCACGTAGTGTACTGTATAGGTTATCTCTGTGTCTGCCCAGAGCCTTGATTCTTTGGCTGGGACACAACAGACCCTACTATTGAGGGCTCTAGCCTCCATGCTGAACCTTCACTCCACCTGTTGTGAGGGGCCGAATGTGCCGTGTGTCCGCTGCACTGGAGGCAGTGAGCTCATGATAGTAATAGAAGCTGTAAGTCATACTGCCAATGTCCATGACTGAGGTTATTGGGGACATGTACAACTCCAGACTGAAATACAAAACCATGTTTTATTATGAATGCAGCTTTTTCTCACACATCTATCAGGACAGGGTCCATTGTAGGGATTTGTCCTGTCAGTGCTGTCAGCCTGCATCGGACTATCTGGTCTATGGCGCTAAGTGTGAATCCACTGTTCTGCAGGATCCATTGATCTGATCCTATCCCTGAAAATCACAGCGTGCTCTGCTCTGATCAGAGTCATGCATGAAAATCACCCATTGAAGGTCAGTGGAAGGTTCCGGCCTCCTGTTGTATCCAACGGCTAACTGACTGCGTAAAAATCCGTAGGCTAGTGCCAGGTGCGGCACAGGAATGCTTTGCCCATCTCAACTCTCCACATCACATTGGTGATCTAAGGGGAAAATAATCACAATTCCTAGCGATGCACAGACAGAGGTTTGGCTTAACTGTAATTTCCCTTAGGCTACATTCACACGACCGTAGGGGGGGGCGTATGCCATACATACGTCCCCCATAGGCCGACAATGGGCGCACGTATCGATACGGTGCAGCACACATGTCCTATCTTTCCCTGTGTTATACTGTTTGCCGTGCATCGCAATGGAGAGGGGAGGGGTCACCCCCTCCTCCTCTCCATTGCGGTGAATGCATGCCCACCTGGCTACGTCCCGGCGGGCATAAGTTTGTGTGAATGTAGCCTTACTCTGACACCCACGAACATGGGACATTTTCAACCCCTTATGGACCAGACCATTTTGTTTTCCATAAAAATCAATAACTTTTACATTTTTCCGTTTACTAATCTGTAGGAGGGGCTTTTTCTGTATAACAAATTGTACTTCAAAGGGACAACATTATATGTACCTTTTTGATTATGAAAGAGGGTGTCCACCCTCTGGGTTTGCAGCTGAGGAACCCATGTAGGTGAATAAAGCTCGTGTGACACCCCAAGAGCACTCCCGACGAAGACAGGAGAACCTTTGCCTCTATGGTGCCAGCCCAGAACACTTTCTTGAGTCTTGTCCAGCCCATCCTCAAATGTCAAGGAAACGCACACACCTAGGGTTCTTGGGAGGAGCGTCCCTAGGTGAGAGCAAAACTTCACCACGACTGAACTTGCCTGTTTTACTCAGCTCCAGGAAAGGTACTCAGTTTCAAGCCACAGCCTTCTTGGTTTCTGGTTCCACAGGAAATTTCGTGGATGCTGCCCTGGTCTCCCAATATCACCTTCCTGTGGTCAGCCTAGAGCAGCCGCTGGATGTTTCCTCCAGTGTGCAGGTCCTCAGCGATCCAGTACATTACCGCACCAAGCTTCTGTCTCTGCAAGTTGGGGCTATGCACGTCTGCCGATCTGTTAGGTCTCCCGTGGTTGCAGCAACACGTTCCAATGCTCGACTGGCAGACTGGGGAGATTCTTTGCTGGTGTCCAGAGTGCCAGTCTTGCTGTCTCTCGGTTCTTCGGCTGGTGTCCACCATGTCTGCTTCGGTATCCTCCAAACTTCTGGTAAATCTACCTGCTGCTTATATGGACTTTGCCGACTTCTTCTCGGAGAAACAAGCAGAGACTCTGCCACTGCACTGTCATTATGACTGTCCTATAGAGCTGCTGCTGAGCACGTAGCCGAGACCACGGCTATGTCAGCCTATATCAAGGAGAATCTGCAGAAAGGGTTCATCCGTCTTCATCTTTGTCTCCTGGTTGCGCTGGATTCTTTTTTGTGGCTAAGAAAGATGGTTCTCTCTGCCCCTGGATAGACTATCGTGGGCTTAATAAAGTTACCTTGAAGAACCGCTACCCACTACCCTTGATCACGGAACTCTTTGACCTCCTCTGTGCAGCTTAGTAAAAGGTCTTTACTAAGTTGGACCTTTGGGGGGCATATAATCTCATCCGTGAAGGGGATGAATGGTAGACTGTCTTCAACACTCGAGTATCTGGTCATGTCCTTTGGACTCTGCAATGCGCCGGCTGTCTTTCAAGAATTTGTCAACAACATTTTCAGAGACTTGTTATATACCTGTGTCGTGGTCTACTTGGATGATATCCTGGTGTTCTCTACTGACCTGGAATCCCATCAGTCCCACATACGACAAGTTCTCAGGCGAAGTGCCACTTCCACCATAAGAGTCTTCTGTTCCTCGGGTATATAATTTCTGACAAGGGTCTACAGATGGATCCCACCAAGTTGTCTGCAGTTCTCCACTGGCCTCGCCCAGAAGGACTACGAGCTGTACAAAGATTCTTAGGCTTTGTAGGTCATGGTTAGTATTTTAAATTGAATTCGCTGTGCAATGGGTAACCAGTGGAGAGACTGGCAGAGAGGAGATGCAGAGAAGAATCAAGGAGACAGATGGATTAGCTGGGCAGCAGAGTTTAGCATAGATTGGAGGGCTGTTAGGGAGTTAGCTGGGAGACCGCAGAGAAGAATGTTGCAGTAGTCCAAGCGAGAGATGATCAGTAATTTTGTAGACTCTGGATTGAGTTAGGGCCAAATGCGAGAGATGTTCTTGAGATAGAGGCGGCAGGTTGTAGTAAGGGCCTGGATGTGAGGCTTTAATGATAAGGCAGAGTCAAAGGTGGCTCCAAGGCAACAGACTTTAGGGATCAGGGAGAGTGTGGAGCCATTTATTGTGACGGTTAGGTCAGGTGGGAGGAATGTGTTAGGTGGTGGAAAGATTATGGGTTCTGTTTTGTCCATGTTAAGTTTTAGAAAACGGGAAGAGAAAAACGAGAGTATGGCTGACAGACACTCTAGAATCCTGGCTAAAAGAGATATCTGGACCAGAAATATAGATCTGTGTGTCGTTTGCATATGAA
This sequence comes from Engystomops pustulosus, assembly GCF_040894005.1. Classification (NCBI taxonomy): domain Eukaryota; kingdom Metazoa; phylum Chordata; class Amphibia; order Anura; family Leptodactylidae; genus Engystomops; species Engystomops pustulosus. The sequence continues at coordinate 76,859,384 of NC_092417.1, read as the reverse complement.
TGGTATTGGAAGCCATAGGACTTAATTAGGTGTCCCGGGCCAGAGGTGTAGAGGGTGAAGAGCAGGGGTCCCAGGATAGAGCTCTGAGGGACACCAACAGAGGGGGGGCAAGGTGAAGAGGTAGTGTGAGAGTGATAGACACTGAACGTCCTATTGGAAAGGTATGAGAAGAGGTAGGAGAGGGCACAGTCTTGGTGATTCCAAGAGAACAAAGTGTTTGCAGCAGGAGAGATTGGTCAACAGTGTCAAAAGCAGAGGACAGATCAAGAAGGAGGAGAACAGAGTAGTGATGTTTTGCTGACAGTAGGTCATCAGGGCAGGGCAGTCTCAGTGGAGTGATTGGGTCGAAAACCAGATTGTAGTTTGTCAAGGAGAAAGTTGGACGAGAGGTAGGAAGATAGTTCTAGGTGGACATGTTGTTCCAGGAGTTTTGAAGCCCATGGAAGTAGGGAAATAGGGCGATGGCTCAGCGGAGTGGATGGGTCCAGAGATGGCTTCTTTAGGATGGGTGCGATAGTTGCTTGTTTAAAGGAAGATGGAACAATACCAGTGGATACCGAAATGTTAAAGAGATGAGTGAGCTCAGTGGTGAGGTTGGGGATAAGATGTGATGGGATTGGATCAAACGCACAAGTGGTGAGATGTGAGCTTGACATCATGTGAGCTGGCCCTATCACTGTTTAGGCTGAGACTCTGGGATCACATTAATATCCTACTCACCCTTCTTAAGGTGCTGACTATAGATGTTTCTTTCTGGCCTGTGTACAGACTTTTCTACTGTCTTATGATTTTGGACTGCATTTGCTCTCATTGCTGTGACCTGGCTGTGGCCACTGTTCTTATCTGTTTGTATTGTCTTTTATTTGTCTCCTGGTTTCGCACTTTTATGCAGGATGGGATTGTCTTCTATTTGTCCACCAACCGCCTAAGGTGGGTGGACAAATTGGTGGCCAGCTGGGAAAGGGATTAGTATTAGGGACTCACTAGGGCTCATTTACAAAGGGTAAACCCGCACTTTCGTTGGGTTTCCCGAATATTTCCAATTTGCGCCGAATTGCCCCGGGAGATTTTGGCGCACAAGATCAGATTGTGTCGCATCGGCGCCAGCTTCACGCGAAAGAACTCGGGGGCGTGACCATCGGACAACCTGACAGATTCGGAAAAAACGTGGAATTTAAAAAAAGAATTTGTGTTGCAAGATCAGCACTTACATGCACCGGGACGAAGAAGGTGAACTCCAGCGGACCTCGGCACAGCAGCGACACCTGCTGGATAATGGGCACACGACCTTAGTGAATGCCGGCAGACCTGAATCCGCGTCGGACAACGCGCCGCGGTATCGCGACAGGACTGGATAAGTAAATGTGCCCTACTGGCTCTGTATGCATCTTCAGTCTGTTTTTAGACGCTGTGTGGCACCTTGAATTTCAACCTGAATACATTGTTAAAAAGAATTGTTAACATGAAATTGATTTTACAACCACAGTTCGGAGAAGATCCCTGAAATAAATAAAATGGACAGTTAAATGGCAGATTAGGTGACACAGTCTCAGCCTGATTTGCAGAAGACATCTGAAAAACATAAGCAAAGGGGAGCTTATGTAGGATAAATCTGTGGCACTTCTGAATCAGATGCTGGAGGAATTGTGACAGAGCCTGTGTCACGGGTGTCCATGTCTCGGATCGCGGGGGCACCCGTGCTCTGCTGCCGCTGCCCCGTTCCCCTCAAGTCAGTACTTACCTGTCCCGGCTCCTGTTGGCTCCATCGCGGTAACGTCCAGGCTGCAGGTCTGTCTCTTGTGTAGCCGCGCGCTCCCGCTGCTAGGGCGTGCGCGCACCTACTCTCTAAGAATTTAAAGGGCCAGCGTCCTCCTTATTGGTGGTGGCATCCCTGGCTCTGCTATATAGCCTGGCTACTTCCAGCATCCCCTGCCGGATCTTCATGTCCTGTTACTGAAGAGAAAGCCCTCCGTGTTCCCGAGCATTTCCAGACGCCTCTGTGGATTCTGTGATTCCCGTGTTCCGTGGTTTTCCTGGTTTCCTGTGTTCCGTGGTATCCTATAGTGGTCCTGTTATCCTGTGGCGGTCCTGGTATCCTGTGGCGGTCCGGTAAACCAGCAGCCATCCGAGGTCCTGCCAGCCATCCGAGGTCCCCGTGTCCCTACCTTGGCTGCCACCGCGGGCCTAGTCGCAACCGCGGAGCGACCTGGTGACTCCCGCCGCAGCAAGACCATCCCGCTTTGCAGCGGGCTCTGGCGAAGACCAGGAGATCACTTAGACTCCGCTCCCGGGTGTGGCTAAGGTTGTTATCTCCCGCGGTGATCCAGGGAGTCCACTGTTTATTCCCCGAGATTGTGACAGCCTGCTGGCTGCAGATGTGGAAAGTTTAGACACAGTGCTGATCATCATTACAACTTTGACTGTGACAAACCCACACTGTCAGGTTATGTCACAATTATTTTAAGGGGGGGAGGGCACTGCGCTCCTTGATTAAAAGATATAATCAAATTAGACACCTTAAACTGGAGATAATGTAGATGTTAAAATGTCTGGGTCGTAAGCTGCTGCGTCCTCTGGTGAGTCAGGCTGTATAGCCTGATATGTATGGCAAAGATTTATTAGAGGTTTTTTGTCCTTTCGACAAAAAATGCAACAAAACCTAAGACAATAACAAAAAATAACGACCCCTCTCTACCAGCCCTCTTAGAAGTAAAAATACCACCACCAAGGAGAGGCCGGTACTCCCCACACAATAGAGGTAAAACCTTTCACAACCAAAACCTCAGGAAACCTAGATCTAACTCATCTCCAGCTCACCCTCCACTCACAACCAAGACCGCTACTAAAACCATTTCCCCGAAAATCCTAGGGGGGCATAACCAGAAGGCTGTAACCAACTTTACATCCAGTCAGGTAGTTTCCTCTCCGGATATCCTCACCAGTCCCCCTGTTATCTTTACTAACCTTACCGTTCACCCAGATCCCTCGCTCCAGTTAAGGATTTCTCAAGACACTACTCAAGTTCTCCAACAGCAGAGTTTAGAATTTTTCAATCTTAACCTTAATCAAGACCTTTCCAGTAGCCTCCTCCCCTCTTTTTTAGACCTCCCCCCTGCCCCAAAGGAACCACCCCTTGTCCCAACACCAGATGCCCTTGTACCCCGACTGGAGAGCCCCAAAGCCACATACTCAATATTCAGTCAACCACTTACCGCCCTAAAAAGAAAAGAAAGACCAGGGGAAAAAGAGGAGGAAGAAGAAGCACCATCAACAAAAAAGAAAATCAATGTACCAGTAACACCAAAAAGCCAGTAAAAATCTTTAATCTGTCCGACTACCAACTTACCACCGAAGAACAAAGCGTTCTTAGCAAAGGTTTATCCTTTTGCCCCTCCAACAGATCTAAAGAGTTGGATCTCTTTATGGATCTTAATAATTTCATAAGAAAGGTCACCCTTAAACGACATTTCACCATCAAAGAAAACAAAAGTCAAATGGACACGGTATCCCCAACTGAACCCACTCAAGATACCGAACAAATTACGGACATCATCCATACCCATCTTAAGCCCAAATCTAACTTTAACCCGACCCAAAGCCGAGGCCCTTTCATTGATACCTTTTACGCATTAGTCTCCTCAGATCTCAGAACCATAAAAAGGCCACATAAACAAATATCAAACCTGAATAGCAAAGAAAGAAAAGCCCTTAAGAACCTTATGGACAATCCGGGAATCATCATAAAACCCGCCGATAAGGGTGGCGGCACTGTCCTACTAAATAGGGATGACTACATCCAGGAATCCCTAAAAATCTTATCTGATAATGAATACTACACTCTCCTAAAGGAAGATCCTAAGCAAGACCACATGTTAAGGCTCACTGACATACTGAATAGAGCCCACGAGTCAGGCATCTTAAACAAAAAGGAACACCAATACCTCCTACCTAAGAATCCGAGGACAGCAGTCTTTTACTACCTACCAAAGATTCACAAAAATCCTACCCATCCTCCTGGACGTCCGATCATTTCAGGGGTGGACTCCCTAACCTCTAATCTCTCCGAATATGTCGACATATTGCTTCAGGATTATGTCAAACTCTTACCAACCTATCTGAGAGATTCCACCGACCTGATCCTGCAACTGAAAGATTTCAAATGGGAACCAACATACTATTTGATAACCATGGATGTAACCTCCCTTTACACCAATATTTCCCATACCCTGGGTCTTCAAGCAATTTTACAAGTCCTCCAGAGAGACCAAAAAATGCCAACTCGACAAGTCGATTTCCTTCTACAAAGCATTCATTTTATACTAAACCACAACACCTTCATATTCCAGACCTCCATTTACTCCCAAAAAAGGGGCACAGCTATGGGGACGAAGTTCGCCCCTAGTTATGCAAACCTTTTTATGGGTGAATTCGAGAGATGTTTTATCATGGGTCAATCAGAGTACCAAAAAAAGATAAAGTTGTTTAAACGCTACATCGATGATCTCTTTTTGGTTTGGGACGGTACAGAGCAAGAAGCCCATGACTTTTTACATAACATTAACACTAACCCATGGGGTATCACCCTGACTCTAAACATTTCACCTGTCCGAATTGAGTACTTGGATCTATTAATTACAATAGACCCCACCAAACTACGACTGATTACAGAAACATACTTTAAATCCGTTGACGTTAACAGTTTTTTAGAGTTCTCTAGCTCTCACCATAAGAAATGGCTTAATAACATCCCGTATAGCCAGTTTAAACGTATAAGAAAAAATTGTTCTTACAAACCAACTTACAAAGAACAAGCAGGAATTCTAAGAGAACGCTTTATACAGAAAGGATACCCCACCAAAATTATAAAGGATGCCTATCAGAGATCAAACCACCTCACTCAGGAGGACTGCCTACTTCCGTCCACGAAACACTCTAACTCTAAGACAAACCGAAACCTGAATTTCATCACTACCTATTCATCTGACCACACAACCATCCGTTCGGTTTTGAAAAAACATTGGCCAATACTTTTACAAGATCCCTACTTGGCTAAGACCCTCTCTAAAAATCCCATGCTCACTTTCAAACGAGCCCCAACGCTAAAAACACTCCTGGCACCTACCAAGATGCGCTCTATCACGAAGAATGCCATTCAGAACTCCCAACAAGACACCCTGTCCACATCACTAAAGGGCACCTTCAGATGTAACAGCCCTAGATGTCTCACCTGCGGAATTATGCAACATAAGGCACAAACATTCCGGTCCAACACCACATCTGAAACCTTTTTGATACAGTCCTTTGTCAACTGTACCTCAGACTTCGTTATCTATCTGTTAGAATGCCCCTGCTCTCTCCAATATGTTGGCCGTACAATCCAACCTTTCAGAGAGAGAATGAATGCCCACCGCAGTAAGACCAAGGCGGGATACCTATTACACAGTGTCTCTAGGCATTTTAAATTTCACCATAATAAGGACTTCTCTCAGGCAAAAGTCAGCATAATTGAACAGATTCCTAAACACCATCCGAATAGATTTAACCAACTTATCAAAAGAGAGAACTTTTGGATATTCAAACTTAACACCATGAACCCCTTTGGCCTGAATGAATTATTAGAAAAAATATGAAGTTTTCTACAAGGATACTTATATCCACCTCTTTCTACATATGCTTTACATAATCTTCACCATGCTCAATTCCCTTCCTTTTCCAGTTCCATTTCTGCCACCTCGATCTAGATACAACTACAAACACCAAGCTTCATTATTCCTTAAACAAAGCTTGAGTCCCACCAGTTATCCCATATACCTCCTTATCTCAACTTCTTTCAATCACCGGCCTCCTCCAATTCAACTATCCGCTGTATGTCCCGTAGCCCCGCTACTCACGCAAGCGCAGTTAACCACTGAACTTCTCACACACTACGCATGCGCACCCTTCCCCAAGTACTATATAAACCTCCGTCCGGCCACCGGCTGTCATTAGGTGTTGTAAGCTGCTGCAAGCCGGACCAGGACGCCATACGAAGTAAGTCCCTCTCCCCCTACGCTACTTATACAGTCTCCTTCCCCAGTGTTATCATGCACCTCCACTTGTATCTTTTAGTCTAATTCCCAGCAAATAAGACATTTCATCTCATCGTCTACTCCCAACCCGGCATGTTACCCTTGCTCTTCATTTCCTAGAGGTCAGTCAACACATTCCTCTTCTCATAACTAACTAACCCCGTAACACCCCCCCTCATTTACAAATTGTTTTCTCCCTCCCCCCTAATAGTAACCAGCTAACACTCCTATTCTAACGCTCAAGCAATAAGAGGTTAGTACCTTCTATACATCATGTCATCCTCATGCATCCATCTAATTTATTAATTTATATTTATTAATTGATCGTTTTATTAATTATTAATTATCTATCTATCGATTGTTTTATACACTATTTTTATTCATTATATTGTATTTTATACTGTTTCAAAAAGGCATCCATGTTTACAAAATGACCTTTTATGTATTACTCCTACTAATTATGAAGTTCTATTTTTTAAATTGTATTATGGTGGCTGTCTCTACATGACTATTACCATTGACTCATGATATGTATAACATTTATGATAATCATTATTGTATTTACTATATTATAACTCGAACCACGTTTCTTACTGCCCACCACCTCCACGTTCTTTCAGAATCATCTGGACCTGAAGAAGGGGCCATTCCCGCCCCGAAACGCGTTGTCCGTTTAACTCGATATATATGTATATTTTTTACCTAAAATCAATATGTAATAAATGTTGTCTATTAAGATATCCATATCTGTAAACAGTCTAATTGCCTACCACCTATAATAATAGGTCTGTCATAAGATACCTTCCATAGGCAGCGCGACCTATTAACAGGTTATGTCACAAGGTATACTTACGCTACAGTATTTAATATATAAAGGCCTGCCCACCCACACAGGATTGTGCCTTTACACTAAATTCTATTGTCTGGCTCTTACTCAAATCTTTCACTGCCACCACCGATACTAATCATTAAATTATAGTATGAAGGCAAATAGGCGCCTGTCTACATAAATTCCTCAACAATTAAGAAACCCAAATTACAGATAAGCCAATTGGTTATACAATTCCATAAAATGAATATTGGTAATGTCACGGGTGCTCCCGTGACTCGGGACGTGGGAACACCCGTGCTCTCCACCGGTCCTTGGCACCCCAGCAGCCTAAATTATCCTTCCTTGCTCCTGCTCTGGCGGTCTGATGCGCGCATCCTCACCACCTATGGTGCACGTGTGCTAGCTCTCAAAGAATTAAAGTTCCAGCACACCATTGATTGGTGTTGGCCATTCCTTGAATCTGAGATAAGCTAGTCCCTTCCTTCACACTGCCGGATCTATGTGCCTTGTGCATACAGAGAAAGCTTTCTTTTGCCTAGAGCTTGTGTTGAAAATTCCCGTTGTGACCCCGGTTCCGTCCCTGACTACGCTCCTTTGCTGCCTTGCTCTGCATTTCATCCTGTGCTGCCTGTTTTAACCTCCTACCTGTCCCCGATCACGGTTCTGCCTCACCACTCTGTACCTCAGCTTAAGACTTAAGGTCTTTAAGCCTTCAGGCAGAGACTTTTAAGGTTTTAATGCACGGATGTGCAGTGCAGACATATAGAAATATAATTGTCAGTTTAAAGGATTACAAGGAATCAAAAACAATACATTTATAAACAGTTGTAACATAAAATGGGAATAAAATGTATAAACCTTGCTACTTATGGAAAATACTTATTTGGCTGGGAGGTTCAGCACTTTTAGGCAGCTTGCCCAGTGAAAATGGCTTGTCTTAAGACAATTGGCAATTGCATAGGCCTATAATTTATAGTTGATGTATTTTCCTCCCACCCTTCGGCTTGTGACGTCATTGAGGGGTGTTTATTTGTTAATATGAGCTGTACAAGCCCTCAGTGAGGTACATTTTGTCAGTAAGTTGCTATAAAAACCAATACCTCTTCACAGAAAGTCCATGGAGGCAAGAAACATAGGCGTAGTCAGGTCACTTGAGACCCAATTAAATGGTAATGTGGGTTGGTCGAGCACGGGATTCTCCAGCTTTTGTGGAGTACAACACTGCAAATACTTACATACGGCTTTGAGCTTTCAGCTCTCCGTTCTACCATGCAGCCTCCGCCACTATATTAACCAGCTCCGCGGCTTGCTTGTTCTAAGAGGAGCAGAGTAGTGATGTCACTATCCTATGCCTCTACACTAAGCTACTGAAGACTGTGGACAGGAAGAAACCTGCTCCGAGGGAGGAGAGGTGAGTATTATGTTCACAGACGCAATCTTAAAGGCACTGCCTTCATGCATCTCTGGGGTCCCGATCGGACTCCAGGGATACCATAGCAGTGATCGGCTCCCCCGAAAACGGAGGGGGGGGGGTGCCGATCTCGGGGGAAAGACCCGCGTTGACCCACGATCGGAGCCCACTCCGACCTGTTAGCCGGGGATGTCAGCGATAGATCACCGCTGACATCCCGCGACCCCCCATGCCGGTTTGGCTCCTGTGCAGAACTGAACCGGCATCGTCTCTGCGCAGTAGCTGTACTGCACTGAGCCCTATTCGCAGGACTCAGCGCAGTACAGCTAAGGCGCAGAGCGCTAAGGGGTTAAGTAGCAACATGTGTTTGTCATCTAACAATTGAAACATATGCTGCTACTTAAAAACTGCATGTGTTTCAAATACAATGCAAATGCATCATTTGAATACAGCCACAAAATGAGGCACCACAAAAAGGGGTATTACTAATGCAGGACACAATAAATAGATGTAGTAACCATATAGTGTGCAGGTGTCGTCATAAAGTGTGGGACTTATATGAGGGGCATTGTTAGATGTGAGTGCCACAATAAGTGGTAAATTATTCGGGCCACAATCGACACAGTACATTGTTTGTGTTGCTAGAACAATGGGTACTCTACATTGTAGGGATCACAATTAGGGTACAGTGTGATGGGCAGGGTTGAGGTCATTTTACAGTATGTTACATTATGGCAGACTATTTATGTGCTACTAGTATTTTAGGGGGCTCTGTAAAGCTCTACTACAATATTTTGGGGCACAGTATTAGGGGTAGCAGAATAATAATAATCTTTATTTATTTAGTGCCATCAAATTCCATAGTGCTTTACAAATCATAGGGGACATATACAAATAATATTACATTACACAGAGCAAACAGTCATATGAAACAATAGGAGTGAGGGGGGCCCTGCTCACAAGAGCTTACAGACTATGAGGATGAGGGTGTTGACACAAGGGATAAGGGAACAATATAAATTAAATGAATAAATAATTTAATGAATAAAAATTCTGCTGTTTGAACCAGCCACCATCTTATTTGGTGAAAGTGACTGCAGCTTGGTATATATCTGCTGTTTGCCAAATAACAGATTGGAGATAGGACATAGGATGTATTAGTAAAGGGAGACTTGACGTTTCATGCAGTTAGCGAGTGTGATGGGCTTGCCTAAAGAGATGGGTTTTAAGAGCATGTTTGAAGCTTTGGAGGTTGGGTATTAGTCTGAGAGTCCGGGAAAGGACATTCCAGAGAATTGGAGCGGCTCGGGAGAAGTCCTGGAGACGAGCATGAGAGGTTCAAATGAAGGTAGAGGTAGTTAATCTGATATCACTGGCAGATCGAAGAGCACAGGAAGGGCAATAGACTGAGATGAGAGGTAGAGAGGTGCAACATTGTTCAGAGCTTTGTGGATGAGGGTTATTATTTTAAAGTGAATACGGAAGGAGACAGGCAGCCAGTGCAGTGATTGGCACAAACTGGAGGCATCCGTGTAGCGTTTGGCCTTAAAGACGATCCTGGCTGCTGCATTAAGAATAGATTGTAGAGGAGAGAGTTTAGTGAGTGGAAGACTGATTAGTAGGGAGTTACAATAGAATAAATACAGTAGAATACAATAGAATAACATTGCTATGGGACAATGGGAAACTATGGAACATAAGATGTCTGTGTGGTTAACTCTGTAGGGATGACATGTGACTGGAGGAAGAGACAAGCTGATGGTGGACCTAATGGAGAAGATAAGGAAAGAGAACAAGTACAATCTGAGGACATGTCACCTGAGGTCACTGGATGTAATAGGCATTGATCTCTACTTTGTTTTCTGAAGCTGTACATGATAAGTATTGATTTTTTTTCATTTGAGCTTGTGTGTATATATGTAGGGGTCCGGCCACTACTTAGTATTTGGTACGTGGGGTCCGTGCCCCGGATTTTTTATGACCCTAGCAACGCCCCTGGGGTTATGTAATCTGGCTAGGTTCCCAAATAGAGTTAGCCCCGAGGTTTGGGAGAAATGTGCAATAATTCTTCCTGACCCTATCCTGTTAGCAGGGGCTCATAATTACGGATTATGTCCAAGTTATTTAGAAATCTATAATATCACTGTCTTTGTGCACTTTTGGTGGGAAATTTTTTTTCTCCAGCTTCCTAGTACACTGCACACAATATTAACCCTTAAAGGTTTAAATCCAGACCATTTTCATCTTTGATTTTCCATTATTACCTCCCCGTCTTTAAAAAACCATAACTGTGTTATTTCCATGTACAGAGCTGTATGAGGCTTGTTTTCTGCATAACAAATTGTATTTCCTAGTGATGGTATTTAATATTCTATACCGTGCACTGGAAAGCAGGAAAAAATCCCAATGCAGTAAAATTGCCAAAAAAACTTACTTGTGACATTTTCTTGTGGGCTACATATGTACAGCTTTCACTGTGCGCCCCAAATCATACCTCCCCTTAATTCCTTGGGTAAGTGTGATCACAAGGACACCAAATTCATAAAGATTTTATTCAGTTTTTATATAAAAAATGAAAACCTTTGGTACAAAAATAGATAAGCCTTAGGCCCCATTCACACATTGCAGTTCTTGATCTGTTTTAATTAAAACCGCAACAGGGAGGGGCTCATTCCAGAACAAAAGTCTTTCAGTAGAAACTCATATGTGTTCTGACAAAGCCCCTCCCTTTTCCATTTTCCAATGCAGTTAAAACTCATCAAAAAACAAAAAGTGTGCATGGGGCCTGAGGCCACGGTCACACGTACCGCTAGGCGTCCGTTCATAACGCGACGCTAGCGCACAGGGGGAGGTCTCGGCCCAAACGCACATGTGTTTCCAGGAAAACGCATGCGATTGATAAGCCGATTGCATGCGTTTCTCTGGAAACGCATGTGCGTTCGGGCCAAGGACCGCCCCCCTGTGCGCTAGCATCGCGTTATGAACGGACGCCTAGCAGTACGTGTGACCGCAGCCTGAGGCTTGTTTTCTGCAGGATTGTTGTACATGTCCTCATTCACTTCTATGGGCTCATGCACATGGCTGTGAATTTTACAGCCTTGTTTATGAGCTGACTGCCTGAGTTGCAAATGACAGGTCCTAACCATGTTTGCGGTTCAGGCTATTATTATGTACTGGCATCCCGATGACAAGCAACCCATGGGACCATTGTTTGCATACCAAGAACTGTAAAAGTGTAGTGTGCAGAAAGCCTGAGGCTGCGTTCAAACATTAGGTTTTTTTTTGTTGCAGAAACTTAAAGTTTGTCTGCTTAATGGCAAAAAGACATGCATTCAAACGGAAGAGGAACAGATAGTCTTTCCAAAGCGTTGAATATGCAACAAAAAACGCAATGTGGGAACATGGCCACAGGCTGCATTCACACCTTGCATTTCCAGCACGTTCAGAAACGCAATGAAAATATACAAGGGGGTGGCTCACATGTATCCATGAAGCAGCTGATGGGCCCCCAGAATTAATTTCACTGGTGGGCCCTTGGCACCCCAGTCCGACCCTGTGTGAAATTATCTGATTTACATGCTTCGTCGACCTGCCCCCCCCCCCCCCCCCCCCTTGATGTTTAGGCCTTTCTGCTGAGAGGGTTTATGGCTGGCATCTGTCCCTTTTCTGATTCTAAATGTAATTGTCAAAGGAAAGTGGACTTCAAACAATAGATTATGGCCATATTTTGTACTATTACTATTAACAAATGTATGAGCATCTTCTCTCTCACCTCGATTACACTCTATTACATGACTCTACTCTTCACCTCATGCAAAAACATGAATAAATCACTATCCACAGCTGTGACCTAAGACATACTGGTTTGGCTATTATCCCACAGCATGTAACTAGGCTTCTTGTAAGTCATGTATTGATGGATAGGGAGCTTCCTTTCAAGGTAGCACTAAAGTATACTGTCACTGGCACGGGTGCTCCTGCAACCCATATACCAGGTCTCAGGCGCACCCGTGCTCTCCCCAGTGCCTCCGGACCCAGCATGCAAGGTAACTTACCTCCCCTTGCTCCAGGGGCGGTCCCTGCGGCTCCCGCGATAATTGCTGCTGGCTGGTCGCCTTCCCTGATAAATTCCCAGCCCCTACCTGTGTCCCCTGCTGGATGTTTGCACTCAATGCCCGAGAGTTTTGTTTCATGCTTTGCGATTATCCTGATTTCCCGTTGTGACCGCGATTCTGTTATTGACTCTGATCCCGTGCTGCCTGTCCTGACCTACTGCTACGTCCCCGACTCTGATCCTGTGCTGCCTCCTGCCTGTCCCCGACCACGAGTTTGCCTTACGATTCTGTACCTCAGCTAGGCTGCCACTGCCAGACAAAGTTGCGCCTGTGGAACGACCTGGTGCAACCATGCCGCAGCATGTCCTACCAGCTTTTCGGCAGACTCTGGTGAAAACCGGGTACCACTTAGACTCCGGTCCCAGGTGTCGGCTTATGTCATCGCCCGCGGTGGTCCAGTAGATCCACTACCCCTGGTGCCTGACACATACTTTTCCTTATCCCACCCTGAAAAACTTATTTGCATATTTCCTTCCCAGAATACCCTTAGGAGCATGCATGGCCTTTAAGGCTCTGTACACTTGTAAAGGTGGTCTGCAAAGTTTAGTTTTTTTTGTGACCACATGGCGACAGTAAAATACATGATAGATACTGCAGCACAGTAAACTGTAACATACAATTGAATAAGATATAGTGGCTCAGGAGATTGTATTTCACACACAAGGCTCTGCTACAGTAGCTGAACATAAAGATTTTAGCTTATGTGGTTTAATATTCTCTGTTCTGTGCAGCTTCTTGTTTCATTCACCATTACTCTACGGGTCTCACAGACTGGAGACAGGAAGAGACTGCAGTGCATGGTGCTGTTCCTTTAAGTGGGTGTTGTCGTGTGTCTTAGTGCTATTATCAGGTTCCCCTGTTTTCCCCCGCCCCTGCAATGTCCTTGTGCACATTCACATGAATTCAGTGAGACAGGACAGTTGTCTAAGTGCTGCTTGATGTATAGCCTGGACTGTGAGCCCTGGCTGTGTAGAAGGGCGGGAGAGGCCTAGCTGCCATGGCTCTATTTATGTTAGGAAAGGTACAGAGGGCTGCCAGCTTATGCCGCCCCCACATCCGGAGCTGCAGAGCATACAGAATTACGCCACAGGTATGAAGACGTCGTATTAGATGGAGAAGTCTAAGTCCACACATACATGTCTACACCATTAAATAGACACCTCTCAAAGCCCAAATGCAAAACACTCATATGCATTACCCCACATGCATCCACATGCATATTACATAGATTGTGCTCTGTTTTATATATTCCAACAGTAGTCCTAAATAACACCTGTCTACCAGTGCTATAAGACCTTACTTTTATTAATTAACTAGAAGTTGTGTATTTTAGGAGCTAAAGTGTAAGTTAGGGGGTAAAGAAATATTGGCACATTCACCACACATCTTTCACTCTACTGATTCCTGCTGCACCCCAGTTTTTAACCCCTTAAGGATGCAGCCTGTTTGCAGGTTAAGGCTCGCTACTTTTTTTTTAAATTTGACCAGTGTCTCTTCCTGTGGTAATAACTTTTCAACGCTTTAAGATATCTCTGTGATTTTGAGACTGTTTTCTTGTGAGACATTGTAGTTTATGTTAGTAGTGTCATTTCGGTGATCCGTTCCTTTTTTGGGGGGTAAAAATTCAAAAATTTAGGAATAATTTGAAAAAAAATACTATTTTCAAAGTTTCAAATGTTATACTTTTTAGACAAAAAGTGATACCACAAATTTTTTTTGATAGAAACCTTTTGCCATTGGTCTTCTTTTTATATCCATTATTTGTTTTAAGTTTCCATTTTTTTTATGGATGTGAGAAGGTTTGAAGTTTTAGTAGCAACTTCTCAGATTTTCTTGAAATTTGAAAAATGCGAACTTTTTGGTGATCAATTCAGTTTGGAAGTGCCCTATAAAGGCTTATGTACTATATACCCCCACAAGTAACACCATTTTATGAACCTAACATCTCAACCTATTCAAATCAGCATTTAAGAAGTCTGTTAACTAGAGATGAGCGAACATACTCGTCCGAGCTTGATGCTCGTTCGAGCATTAGCGTACTCGAAACTGCTCGTTGCTCGGACGAATACTTCGCCCGCTCGAGAAAATGTCAGCTCCCGCCGTTTTGCTTTTTGGCGGCCAGAAACAGAGCCAATCACAAGCCAGGAGACTCTGCGCTCCACCCAGCATGACGTGGTACCCTTACACGTCGATAGCAGTGGTTGGCTGGCCAGATCAGGTGACCCTGGGATAGACTAGCCGCTGCCCGCGCTGCTCGGATCATTCTGTGTCTGGATGCCGCTAGGGAGAGAGCTGCTGCTGGTCAGGGTTAGCGTTAGTGTGCAGGTAGATTACTGTTAGGCAGGAGTGATTCTCCAAGAACCCAACAGCCCTTCTTAGGGCTACAATAACGTTATACTTTTTTTTTTTTTGTTTGCTTGTGGCTGGGCTTGCTGGCACTAGTAGTGCAGCCAGTACCATATTGTGAGGAATTTGCAGGGGGACTTGCTACCGTTGTGTTTAGCTCTTAGTGACACACATATCCACCTCAAACACCAAAGTGGGAAAATTTATTAGGGGTTTGATTTCAATTAGGCACAGTCTGCCAGTTTCTTTTTATTTTACGTTTATTTTTTCATAACTCAGCGTCATCTCATCAGTGTGCTTTCATACTTGGCTAGAAAATAGCCAAAGGAGAATCCAAACGGCTTACTTACGCCTACAATAGCGTTATATATATTTTATTTCTGGTTGATCTGCTGGTGGCTGTCCTTGCTGCAGTGCATATACTAGCCAATTGTGAGGAATTTGGAGTGAGACTTGCGACCGCTGTGTTTAGCGCTTAGTGACGCACATATCCATCGCAAAGACCGAAGTGGGATAATTTATTAGGGGTTGGATTTCAATTAGGCACAGTCTGCCATTTCCTTTTTATTTTACGTTTATTTTTTCATAACTCAGCGTCATCTCATCAGTGTGCTTTCATACTTGGCTAGAAAATAGCCAAAGGAGAATCCAAACGGCTTACTTACGCCTACAATAGCGTTATATATATTTTATTTCTGGTTGATCTGCTGGTGGCTGTCCTTGCTGCAGTGCATATACTAGCCAATTGTGAGGAATTTGGAGTGAGACTTGCGACCGCTGTGTTTAGCGCTTAGTGACGCACATATCCATCGCAAAGACCGAAGTGGGATAATTTATTAGGGGTTGGATTTCAATTAGGCACAGTCTGCCATTTACTTTTTATTTTACGTTTATTTTTTCATAACTCAGCGTCATCTCATCTGGCATAGCAGTGTGCTTTCATAGTTGGCTAGAAAATAGCCATAGCAATAGGATAGCATCGTTTGGTTTTAAAAACTAAAAAACACAAAAAAAAAAAAACACAAAAACACAAAAAAAAGTAAAAAAAAAATTAAAGTTATAACTTTCATTTTCAAAATGTTTAACCCGAGGGCTAGGGGTAGAGGACGAGGGCGGGGACGTGGGCGTCCAACTACTGCAGGGGTCAGAGGCCGTGGTCCTGGGCGGGGTGAGACACCACCTGCTGATGAGGGAGCAGGGGAACGCCGCAGAGCTACACTCCCTAGGTTCATGTCTGAAGTTACTGGGACTCGTGGTAGAGCACTGTTGAAGCCAGAACAGTGCGAACAGGTGATGTCGTGGATTGCCGACAATGCTTCGAGCAATTTGTCCACCAGTCAGTCTTCCACACAGTCCACCCATGTCACCGAAATCGGCACTCCTCCAGCTCCTGCACCTCAGCCTCCTCCCCCCCAGTCTGCCCCCTCCCATGAAAATTTGGCATTTGAACCGGCATACTCTGAGGAACTGTTTTCTGGACCCTTCCCACAGTCACAAACCACTTGTCCGGTTGCTGCTGAGCAATTTTCCGATGCCCAGGTTTTCCACCAGTCGCAGTCTGTGGGTGATGATGACCTTCTTGACGTAGTGGCAGAAGTGTGTAAAGAGGTGTCCGACGATGAGGAGACACGGTTGTCAGACAGTGGTGAAGTTGTTGTCAGGGCAGGAAGTCCGAGGGGGGAGCAGACTGAGGGATCGGAGGATGATGAGGTGACAGACCCAAGATGGGTTGAGAGGCCGGGTGAACACAGTGCTTCTGAGACGGAGGAGAGTCCTATAGCAGAACAGGTTGGAAGAGGCAGTGGTGGGGCCAGACGGAGAGGCAGGGCCAGAGCAGGTGCATCAGCGCCAAATGTGTCACGTAGTGAAGCTCCCGTGGCGAGGGCTCCCGCGGCGAGGGCTAGATTTTCAGAAGTCTGGAGGTTCTTTAAGGAAACACCGGATGACCGACGTACTGTGGTGTGCAACCTTTGCCAAACCAGGATCAGCAGGGGTTCCACCACTACTAGCTTAACTACCACCAGTATGCGCAGGCATATGAATGCTAAACACCCGAATCAGTGGCACCAAGCCCGTTCACCTCCGGCCGTGCACACCACTGCTCCTTCCCCTGTGTCAGCTGATAGTCAGCCCCCTGCCCAGGACCCTGGCACAAAAACCCCATCGTTGCCTCCACGATCCTCCACAGCATCCACCAGCGTTCAGCTCTCCATACCCCAGACGCTGGAGCGGAAAAGAAAATATAGTGCAACCCACCCGCACGCCCAAGCCCTTAATGTCCACATCTCCAGATTGCTTAGCCTGGAGATGCTGCCCTATAGGCTAGTAGAGACCGAGGCCTTTCGCAACCTCATGGCGGCGGCCGCCCCTCGGTATTCGGTCCCCAGCCGCCACTACTTTTCCCGATGTGCCGTCCCAGCCCTGCACCAGCACGTGTCAGACAACTTCATCCGTGCCCTGACCAACGCCGTTTCTGACAAGGTCCACCTGACCACGGACACGTGGACGAGTGCTGCCGGGCAGGGCCACTATATATCGCTGACGGCACATTGGGTTAACTTGGTGGAGGCTGGGACCGAGTCTGACCCTGGGGCTGGTCATATACTGCCGACGCCGAGGATTGCGGGGCCTACCTCGGTCCAGGTCTCAAAGGCCTACTATGCCTCCTCCTCCTCCCACCCCTCCTCCACCTCCTCCTCCGAACTACCATCCGTGGGCATGGCGCCATCAGTCGCTAGCTCTAGGCACAGCAGCAGTGCCGTCGCTAAGCGACAGCAGGCGGTGCTCAAACTGCTGAGCCTAGGCGATAAAAGGCACACCGCCCAAGAACTATTACAGGGCATCACGGCGCAGACTGATCTGTGGCTGGCACCGCTGAACCTGAAGCCAGGCATGGTTGTGTGTGACAACGGCCGTAACCTGGTGGCGGCTCTGCAACTCGGCAGACTGACACATGTGCCATGCCTGGCCCATGTGTTAAATCTGATAGTTCAGCATTTCCTCAAGACATACCCCAATCTGTCAGATTTGCTCACGAAGGTGCGCCACATCTGTGCGCATTTCAGGAAGTCCAGCACAGATGCTGCCACTCTCAGGGCAGCGCAGCGCCGCCTCCAACTGCCCGCTCACCGACTGTTGTGCGACGTGCCCACGAGGTGGAATTCAACATTAACCATGTTATCCAGCAGCGCAGAGCGATTGTAGACTGCCAGATGTCAACTTCCACCAGAACTGGTAGTCAGGTCAGTCAGCTTCCTCAAGTCTACAATGAGGAGTGGACGTGGATGTCTGATATCTGTCAGGTGCTGAGTAACTTTGAGGAGTCAACACAGATGGTCAGTGGTGATGCCGCCATCATCAGCCTCACCATCCCGCTGCTTGGCCTGTTGAAAAACTCTCTGGTCAGCATGAAGTCGGAAGCTTTGCGCTCGTCACAAGAGACGGGGGAAGAAGATTCCCTTGTTGATAGCCAAAGCACCCTTAGGTCTGTTTCTCAGCACATATCGGAGGAGGTGGAGGAGGATGAGAAGGAAGAGGAGGAGAATGTTGGCGAGACAGAAGAGGGGACCATTGTTGAGTCCTTCACTGTTCAGCGTGTATGGGCAGAAGAAGAGGAGTTGGAGGAGGAGGAAATGGACAGTCAGGCCAGTGAGGGGAGTGAATTCTTGCGCGTTGGGACTCTGGCGCATATGGCAGATTTCATGCTAGGCTGCCTATCCCGTGACCCTCGCGTTCAAAGAATTTATTCCAGCACCGATTACTGGGTATTCACTCTCCTGGACCCACGGTACAAGCAAAATCTTTCCACTCTCATCCCTGGAGAGGAAAGGAGTGTGAGAATGCATGAATACCAGCAGGCCCTGGTGCACAAGCTGAAACAGTATTTCCCTTCTGACAGCGCTAGCGGCAGAGTGCGTAGTTCTGCGGGACAAGTAGCGAGGGAGAGTAGGCGAGCACGCAGCTTGTCCAGCACTGGCAAGGGTACGCTTTACAAGGCTTTTGCCAGCTTTATGTCACCCCAGCAAGACATTGTCACCTGTCCCCAGTCTCGGCAGAGTAGGGCTGATCTTTACAGAAAGATGGTGAGGGAGTACGTAGCTGACCATACCATCGTCCTAAATGATCACACAGCTCCCTACAACTACTGGGTTTCAAAGCTGGACATGTGGCACGAACTGGCGCTGTACGCCTTGGAGGTTCTTGCCTGCCCTGCCGCTAGCGTCTTGTCCGAGCGGGTTTTCAGTGCAGCTGGTGGCATCATCACTGATAAGCGTACACGCCTGTCGACTGACAGCGCTGACAGGCTGACGCTTATTAAGATGAATAAAGCCTGGATTTCTCATAATTTCCAATCTCCACCAGGTGAAGGAAGCTCAACCTGAATAATTTATGCACTCCTCCTCCTCATTTTCCTCCTTCTCCTCCTCTTTGTACACTAAAGCAGAGGAAACTGGCTATTTTTTGACAGGGCCCACTGGCTCTAGCTATAGTACTTTATGCATTTAATTTTTCTGGAGGGCCACCTACCCGGTCCTCTGTTTTAAACAATTTTTGGGAGTGCCACATACAGGCACTCAATCTATTCAATTTTTCTGGAGGGCCACCTACCTGCTCCTCTGGTTTGAAAACTTTTTTGGACTGCCACATACAGGCACTCAATCTATTTCATTTTTCTGGAGGGCCACCTACCTGCTCCTCTGGTTTGAAAACTTTTTTGGACTGCCACATACAGGCACTCAATCTATTTCATTTTTCTGGAGGGCCACCTACCTGCTCCTCTGGTTTGAAAACTTTTTTGGACTGCCACATACAGGCACTCAATCTATTTCATTTTTCTGGAGGGCCACCTACCTGCTCCTCTGGTTTGAAAACTTTTTTGGACTGCCACATACAGGCACTATCCAAATTAAATTGTCTCCATAGCAGCCTCCACACGTTGTCTCCATTGCTACCTCCAAAAGTCGTCCGTATAGCTGCCTCCATACATCGTCCCCTTATCAAACGAGGTGTGTCAGGCACAAATTTGGGTTGTTTTCATGGATTCCACATCAAAGTTGTTAACTTTGTCGCCACCCTGCTGTGTAATCCACAAAATATACTGGCAAACTTTTATCATGTACCGATATTATTTGAGCGCTTCTTGCTCACCTCCTTTGGTTCCTCTCTGCCACCCATTGGTTTGAAGCCTGAGTCCATTTAGGGTATGTCGCCATGACACTCTCTAGCCTGCTGCCGCT
This sequence comes from Engystomops pustulosus, assembly GCF_040894005.1. Lineage (NCBI taxonomy): Eukaryota > Metazoa > Chordata > Amphibia > Anura > Leptodactylidae > Engystomops > Engystomops pustulosus. Next base: position 76,839,375 of record NC_092417.1, on the reverse strand, counting down.
GCCTCTGCATGCCGTCCCCTATAGTGTCAGGGTCAATTATTGGATGTTTTAGATGCTATCTAGCTTCATTCTGTCACTCTGTCATGGCCATGCTGTTGCCCATAATTTTGGCATAATGTTGCGATTATGCAGCCTCAGAGGCATCCATGCATGCTGCCCCTGCTGTTTCCTGTCCATTTCCGTGGTGTTTCCATCCTTTTCTGAGGTTCCCAGGTGTTTGGCCAAGCTTCCCTGTGCAGAGCCTTGGTCCCCTTGAAAAATGCTCGAGTCTCCCATTGACTTCAATGGGGTTCGTTATTCGAGACGAGCACTCGAGCATCGGGAAAAGTTCGTCTCGAATAACGAGTACCCGAGCATTTTAGTGCTCGCTCATCTCTACTGTTAACCCTTTAATTATTTTTCCGGAAGCATATGAAAATGGAGTGGAAATTTTGAAATTTCAATTTTTGATTTCCATCTTTCCAATTTAGCCCTAAAATGGATACATTCAGAAGGAATTTGAGGTAAATATATATTCCTAATTTCTTGCCCTGCTTCTTCCGAGTACGGCAATACCTGACATGTGGATGTCAGCTGCTGTTTCCCCGCACAGTGATGTCCAGAACAGCGTTAGCGATACTGGGAATTTGGAAGGCCAATTTGGCTGCAAATATTTTGTGGTGCCACAGTGTCATTGAAGAGCCCCTGAAGTAAAAGTACAATAGAAAACCCCCCAAAATGTCACCATTTCGGAAACTAGACCCCTCAAAGAATTTATCGGTGGTTGTGGTGAGCATTTTAACCCCCAACACGCTGGTCAAAATTGAATGCAAAGTAAATGGTGCAGAGTAAAAATTGCGTTTTTATCTCAAAAAAGTCATTTTAGTGCCTCATATACTGTGCCCAACCCATGCCACTTTAGACAAACACCCCAAAAATCATTCTGCGGGTTGTCCCGAGTACAGCAATACCACACATGTGCCAATAATTTACAGACTGGGCACACAGAAGGGATGAGAACGGAAGGAGTGAAATTTAGATTTTCCAGCTCCGTTTTCACATGTTTGGATTTGGAGTGCCATGTCATGTTGGCAGGGCCCGTGAGGTGCCAGTGCAATAGAAACCCCCAATAAATGATACCATTACGGAAACTAGACCCCTCAAAGAATTTATCGGTGGTTGTGGTGAGCATTTTATCCCCGACACGCTGGTCAAAATTGAATGCAAAGTAAATGGTGCAGAGTAAAAATTGCGTTTTTATCTCAAAAATGTCATTTTAGTGCCTCATATACTGTGCCCAACCCATGCCACTTTAGACAAACACCCCAAAAATCATTCTGCGGGTTGTCCCGAGTACAGCAATACCACACATGTGCCAATAATTTACAGACTGGGCACACAGAAGGGATGAGAACGGAAGGAGTGAAATTTTGATTTTCCAGCTCCGTTTTCACATGTTTGGATTTGGAGTGCCATGTCATGTTGGCAGGGCCCGTGAGGTGCCAGTGCAATAGAAACCCCCAATAAATGATACCATTACGGAAACTAGACCCCTCAAAGAATTTATCGGTGGTTGTGGTGAGCATTTTATCCCCGACACGCTGGTCAAAATTGAATGCAAAGTAAATGGTGCAGAGTAAAAATTGCGTTTTTATCTCAAAAATGTCATTTTAGTGCCTCATATACTGTGCCCAACCCATGCCACTTTAGACAAACACCCCAAAAATCATTCTGCGGGTTGTCCCGAGTACGGCAATACCACACATGTGCCAATAATTTACAGGCTGGGCACACGGCAGGGGTCAGGAAGAAAGAAGCACAATTTAGGTTTTCAAGCTTCGTTTTCACTAGATTGGTAATGGGGGGTACCCCCGAGGTACCAGTACAATAGAAACCTCCAAGTAGTGAACCCATTTTGGAAAGGGCACCCCTCAAAGAATGTATGTAGGCTTGTATGAGCATTTTAACCCCTAAGGTGCTGGCTCAAATGTAATACAAAGTGAGTAGTGCAGAGAAACAATTGTATTGCAATTTATCAAATATGCCATTGAAGTGACAAAAATATTTTGCCCAACTCATGCCACTGGGGAAAAACACATCAAAAATCATTCTGCGGGTTACCCCGGTTAGGGCAATACCCCATAGGAGGCAATAATCTGTAGGATGGAGACACGGCACGGCTCAAAAGGGAATAACTTGTTGGAGCACAGACATTGTACATTTTTTTTTTTTTCTTTTTGGCATCATGAAAGATTTGTAGATGCCAATAGGGGCCAGTACAGTAGAAACCCCTAAGAACTGACCCTATTTTGGAAACTACACCCCTCCATGAATTAATCTAGGGGTATAGTTAGCATTTTAACTCCACAGGTGGACCCCTGAAAAAGTGCAAAATGGATAGTGCATAGTAAAAAATATCCAATATGTCATTTTGTGCCCAGCTGCTGCCATGGGAGACAAACACCCTAAAAATCATGATTTTTGATTGTTTGATGTTTTCCCGGGTAAAGCATACGGGACAGTAATCTACAGGCTGGGCACATGGCAGGGCTTAGAAGGGAAGGTGCGGCATGATGTATAAGTTGTGCGTCAGGGTAACAACAGGGTACTCTAAAAATCCAGGGATGTATGATAAATTCGGAAGCAATCTTTCATACATAACCCTGGTTTTTCTGGGCATGTCTCACAGTGATGAATGGTGTCCTTCCGAATGCCATTTTTGGAGCACACCCTGCACCTCTTTTGTGACTTTCCCTTGCTGGCTGTTTGGGGAACTACTCCTGGAAAGTGCTGCCCTGGTACAATACGTGATGTGGCCTCACTTCCAGATGTGCTAGCACTCCCCCCTTCCTGGTCTCCAAAAAGAAAGTACTTTATTACCACCTCTTGAAATTCCAGGAAAGTTCCCCTCTGGCCGGCATATCGATGCAGCACATAAGCATTATACAATGCCATCTGCATGATGTGCACGGCCAGCTTCTTGTACCACACCCTCGACTTCCGCATGGCATTGTACGGCTGAAGCACCTGGTCAGACAAGTCCACCCCTCCCATGTATTTGTTATAATCTAAAATACAGTCTGGCTTGGGGGTTTCTGTACTGGCACCTCGTACTGGGACAGGGGTGGTGGTGTGCTCATGTATTGTGGTTAATACAAGGACCTCTCTCTTGTCCTTGTACTTAACACACAATACAGAGTCGCTGCATAGTGCCCTGCTTTCGTGCCTTTTAAGTTTTTGCCCAAGCAGCGACTTAGGGAGACCTCTCTGATTTCTGCGTACAGTGCCGCATGCCGCAGTATTTCTGGAAGTGAGGCACTTGAACAGGGTGGTGCTGGTGTAGAAATTGTCCAGGTAGAGGTGGTAGCCCTGGTCCAGCAGTGGGTGTACTAAATCCCACACTATCTTCCCTGTAACACCCAGGAAGGGGGGGGCATTCTGGGAGCACTATAGTGGGGTCCTTCCCTTCATATACCCTGAACTTGTATGTGTACCCTGATGAACCTTCGCACAGCTTATACATTTTCACACCATATCTTGCCCTCTTATTGGGCAGGTACTGGCGGAATTGAAGTCTCCCTTTGAATTGTACCAGGGACTCGTCTATGCTCACATGTTTGGCGGGAGTATATGCCTGGGCAAACTTGGCACTAAAATGATCTAATATGGGCCTGACCTTAAATAACCGATCATAACTGGGGTCACCTCTGGGTGGGCACTGTGTGTTGTCAGTGTAGTGCAAAAACTTATGGATGGCTTCAAAGCGCATCCTGCTCATTGCCATGCGGAACATGGGGGTGTGGTACAGTATATCTGTGCTCCAGTAGTCCCTGATTGAAGGCTTCTTTACTATCCCCATGAGGAGTATTATGCCCCAATACTTGTGCATCTCTGCTGCAGTGACAGGGGTCCACCTGTAGGGTTGTGCATAAAAGGACGTGGGGTTTTGGGCAATATGTTGTGCAGCGTAGAGATTTGTCTGAAATATAATAATATTCAGCAGCTCCTCATCAAAAAAAAACTTAAAAAAGTCTACAGCTCTGAGCCCTGTCGTGTCAAAGTTAATGCCAGGATGGCCCATAAAGTCAGGGACCTGAGGGGTATAATTATCTGGGGCTACCCATGTGGGGTCAGTGGAAGCCCCAGATGCTTCTCCTGCAGAAGTCCCAGGCACTTCTCCTGCAGAAGTCCCAGGCACTTCTCCTGCAGAAGTCCCAGGCACTTCTCCTGCAGAAGTCCCAGGAACCCTACGGCGCCTTCTTGGGGGTCCTTCCAGGTCACTGGAAGATGAGCAGGAGGATGATGATGATAGGTAAAAGGGACCATCATCCCCACTAGCTGACTCGGTGTCAGAGGCAAGCATGTTATATGCCTCCAACACGGTGTATGTCTTCTGAGACATTGCACACAAAAAAAATAGAGAACTAGAAAAATTAGATAATGTGCACCAAACCACACGGATAAACCGTCTAGCAGGCACACAAAAAAAAGAAATATAATGCACACCAAACGACACGGACAAGCCGCACAGATGGCACACACAAAAAATAATGTGCACTAAACTACACGGACAAGCCGCACAGATAGCACACACAAAAAATAATGCGCACTAAACTACACGGACAAGCCGCACAGATAGCACACACAAAAAAAAAGATAATGCGCACCAAACTACACGGACAAGCCGCACAGATGGCACACACAAAAAATAATGCGCACTAAACTACACGGACAAGCCGCACAGATAGCACACAAAAAAAAAAGATAATGCACACCAAACCACACGGACCAGCCGCACAGATGGCACACACAAAAAATAGCTAAGTACGGGTACACCTACGGTGCTCTGGAAAAAAATATTACCAGGCACCGAAAAAAAACCTATGTGCACCGCGCAAAAAGGCGCTACAAATGCACCTAGCTTGCCCTAAGACAAACTAACTACCGCTAAGACTGCTAAAGATTCTGTGCAGTGCTATTCACACGGCGCACTGAAAAGTGCGTCCAGTGCAGAACAACGCTAACACAGCGCACTAAAAAGTGCGTCTGGGTTCAGAAGGGACAGACAGGGAAAAACGGAAGACACGTGGGATCACACAAGGCGATCACACAGGGAACACACAGGACACAGGAAAAAACAGATAGGGATGGGAATTTGTAGGGAACAATAGGGATCAGATAAGGATCAGAACACTATTTATAGTGTAAAAGTGTATTTTGGTGCACACAGTAACGCTCTTTCCTCTCTCCAGCGATGCCAAACCAAAATGGTGCCGCTGGAGGAAGAGGAAAGGGCTAAAACCACGTTTTTTAGCCTAAAATCGCTGTAATTGGCCAGTCAGGTTTGACTGACCAATCACGGCGATCGGCGGGCGGGACCGATTTGATTGGTCGGGTGACGGAGACAGGAACTCCTCCTGCCTCTGTCACCCAAATCTCATCCCGATGTCACCACGTCTCGCGACGTGGTGACAATTCTAAAATAGTATGCGCTCGCGCAGTAGCTGTACTGCGCTGAGCGCCAATAGTGGGAAGCTGCGCAGTACAGCTACGGCGCGGAGCGCTAAGGGGTTAATTCACCCAGGACAGTATTAGTTGGACACAAACAAAAGTGCATATTTATCAAAAGTGTTTAAAAGTAAGACATTGCTAGATGAAAAGTAACTAAACCAGTGATTCACGATGGGTGTTAAATCCGGCATAGGGTACATTCACCCCAGCGAACATTCAGCCACACACTGGAGAGGAGGAGAGTTGAGCGCTGGTCACCCCTCCCCTCTCCATAGAGAACGTAGCAGCCAGCGCCGTAACACGCCGAAATATTGGACATGTCCTATACTTCGCCAAGCACGTTCACGGTGCAATGATACAACGTGTGGTCTCCGCACTGTCACCATGTGCCATAGGCATCAATGGGGACCGATATAACCTCCAGACATGAAGCAAAAAAAAAACCCCTAGGACATTGTATAGGTATAACTAGAATAGTTGTACAGAAACTAATCTAAAAAGTGTGAACATAGGACAGTGGTGGCGAACCTATGACAGGGGTGCCAGAGGTGGCACTCAGAGCCCTTTCTGTGGGCACCCAGGCCTTCACCCCAACACCGAGTTTGCCAGCTAGGATGCAATACAGCCCAGGATGTGCCAAGCTCAGCGCTATTTTAAAGCGACATCCTTGGCTGCCAGGACTACAGGAGAAGCAAGAAGGTGTGGATAGAGATGGATTGTCAATGGAGCTCCTGCTCTGGGAACCCTGATCCTTCCTCTTCAGGGGACCCTGGAGGGAAGCTAAAATCCAAATTGCTCCATAATCTTTCTATTGTATTGGTGAACTCAGGACGCCAATACGATTATAAGCTGTCATACAGCAGGTATCAATAAGTTACTGTTTAAATTGTCGTGTTGGCACTTTGCAACATATAAGTGGGTTTTGGTTGTAGCTTGGGCTCTCGGTCTACAAAAGGTTCGCCATCACTGACATAGGACCATTATCAGACCACAGGTACAATTAGAGTTCAGCACAGGGACTCAAGGGAATCTGTGTGATTGCAGGAAGTTGCCAGTTTTGTTTGACCCCAAAAATCCTTAGGGATGCTAGCGAAAAAAAGGACAGAGTTAAGAACATGAACTTTGAGAAGTTTTACATAAGAGGGAATTCTAGAAAGTATATTTCATATTCTACCTGAGAGGGATAGTAATTTAGTGGGGTGCCATGTAAGACCACGCACTAACCATGGTCAGTAGAGGAGGTGTTTTTTATCTTCCACCTCCTGACAACCCCTTTAAGTAGTATTTAGTGTCTTCTTACCCTAAGGGTGATGCCACATGTCACCTTTTTTGGACCGTTTTAAAGCATGCGTTTTTGAATGTTTAACATGCGTTTGGCTGCTTTGAACCTGACTATCTTAATTTCTAGAAGTGTAAGCAGAAGTGTAAAACACTTGGTAAACAGTTAAACATAAAACGCATGCGTTTTTAAACTTAATGCAAACGCATGCTTTAAAACGGTACAAAAATGCAATGTGGGCATCACCCTAAGGGTGGTGGCACACGTGGCGTTTTGAACCAGTTTTTAGGACGTTTTTAAGCAGTCCATTCAAAAAGCATGCATTTTAAAAAGTGCATGGGGTTTTTGTTTTAAGACAATTGGAAAACGGACAAAAACGGTCAAAAAACTCCACGTGTGCCACCACCCTAAGGCCTCCTTCACTTGCAGTGTTTGAATTGTATTTTGAAATGCAAAAGAAAGTCAGCTGGAAGGAAATTGGCCCGATCCTGGAAGCGTTTACGCCAAAACGCTTGCTATAAGGAATAAGTGAATCTCGTTCCGAATCGCAAGTGTTTCAGTGTAGATCCATATGTGATTGGCCCATGCTCTTTCTCCACAGCTTTTAAATGGTATTTTACGGTGTGGTCTCACACGGTGTTTGCAATGCATTTTTACATTTTATGTTTTACATTTTCACAGCTCCTTACACTTACAGCAATAGAGAAAAACACTTTCACACCAGCCAAAAGCATGGTTATATGTAACAATGCATGCATTTCACAATACGTTTCAAAATGTTTTGCAATCGCCACGTGTGACCGCACCCATAGAATGCAATTCAAACACTGCATGTAAATGCACGGTAATGGTTCAAGCCTTTACCACCTTTGCAACTGATGACTGTTATTGTATTCTTCTCTTGGCAGCTAGTAGATGATTTGAGGACACTGGTTGGAGACTGCAATATATCCACAGCAAATGCTGTCCGTGAGCAACATGGCAGGGATGAATCAATGCACAGGTAACTGCTTGATAAAGATTCCCCATTCATTGACACCTGCAGTTCTCTCCACATTATTGCCCAGTGTTGGTCTTCAGGAACATAAACCATCAGTGGCATAACTCGGAGAGGCAGGGCCCCATAGTAGACTTCTGAAGGGGACCCCCTGCCGGCTTAAAAATATACATGTTTTACATTCCTATATACATAAACATACAGGTCATCACATATACATGCACATTTATACACTGTTACACACATATAGAGCATATGCACATCACATATACACACATACAGTGCCATATACATACATACAGCTTACATACATACATAATGTACTGTATTTATACACACCTTACACAATATACACATACAGCATATACACATCACAGATACACACACATAAACAATATATATATATACCACAATGTGCAGCATAATATGTATATGATGGTGCACATTCTTTAGTGTAAGGTCGGATGACGGGGCCCCCTGACACTGTGGGCCCCATATCGGCTGCCATGGCTGCTACCGCTGTAGTTACGCCCCTGTAAGCCATATAAGAAAACTCTACAGAGCAGTGACATGGAGCAAAAGTTAATTCTCAGTCAAACCTCTGTACCTATGCTAGTGTCTGGTATTTTCAGGCAATCTACAATCAAAAATCAAGCATGATAAATCAGGGACACTTACTCATAGTTCTAGGCACTGTGACTGTGTGACTGTGATATTATTCTTATATTTGTTATCCATGGCCTCCTTTCTTCTAAAATTTAGCTTTTATAATTATGCTAATAAGTCAGAAGGGCTCCTCGGGGCATTGTCTCACAGGCTGTTACCCTGTCTGATCCTCCCGCCTGCTCCTTAAGCACTTCTGCCTGATGTAATCTCACTGCAGTAGAGGAAGTTTCAGCACCTAGTCCTAGTGGGAGTCAGAGAGCGCTCCATTCCACACTGTAACAGCCTGTGTATCAGCAGCACCGTGTACTCCAGGAGCCCTTCAGGGGTTCATTAGCATCATTTTAAAAGTTGAATTTAAAATAAAGGAGGCCATGGATAACAAATATATGAAGATTAAAACAGTCACAGTACCTGGATCTATGAGTGAGTGTCATTGTTTTTCTCATGCTTAATTTTGATGGTTGACTTTGTTTAACCCCTTAAGGACACAGGGTTTTTCTGTTCATTTTTTCGCTTTCCACCTTCCAACTTTTTTCAGTGTACACAGCTGTTTTATACGTAACAAATTTCTTCTCAGAGACATTTTTTTTATTCTATGCCATGTACTGGGAAGCTGGAAAAAAATTCAAAATTAAACATTAAACAAATGTGTATGTAAAAAAAAATTCGCTATCTTCTGACACTTATAACTTTTTCATACTATGGTGTGAGGTGTAATTTTGAGCTGACGTTTTCATTGCTACCATTTTGAGGATTGTGTGACCTTTTGATCACTTTTTATTAAATTTTTATATAAAATGGTGTAAAAGTAGCGTTTTGGACACTTGAGTGTTATTTTTCGCTATGGGGTTTACCGCTGGCAATAACCGGTTTATATTTTGATAGATCTGGCATTTAGAGAGGGTAACAGGGTTTTCTGTTTATTACATTTTATATCAGTTCTATGGAAAGGGGGTGATTTGAAATTTTTTTAAAATTATTTTTTAAAGTTTTTAAAGTTTTATATCAGTTCTATGGAAAGGGGGTGATTTGAAATTTTTTTAAAATTATTTTTTAAAGTTTTTAAAGTTTTTAAAAAATGCCATATACTGTATTGCAGTATATGGCATTTTTACACAGTATTGATTAGAATGAGCCATTAGCTCATTGTAATGTAACTTCATATGCCATGCAGACTCAAGTCTGACGAAGACCCAAAGCTGTCATGGTAACCGTTCGCCGCTCTCCGATGACGTTCTGGGGAGCGACGATTCGAACAAAGATGGCGGCAATATGTAGCAAACTCCTCAATGGCGTCTATAGGGCTTAACAGGGCCTCACTCCCCGTTAACTACCGTATATACTCGTGTATAAGCCGAGTTTTTCAGCACAAAACATGTGCTGAAAAACGTCCCCTCGGCTTATACACGAGTCACAACGAGTTAAAAAGATACTTAAAAAATAATAAACTTATATACTCACCCTCCGGTGGCCCCGATCTGCAGCGCTGCTCCCCCGATGTCCTCTTCTGGCTCCCCCGATGTCCTCTTCTGCAGCGCTGCTCCCCCGATGTCCTCTTCTGGCTTCCCGGCGCCTCTTCTGCCTCCTGTACATCGCGCTGGGCGCCGCCATTGCTATCTCCCGGGCGCCGCCCGGGAAGCAGCAATGGCGGCGCCCAGCGCAATGTACAGCGGACGGGCGCAGAAGCCAGAAGAGGACCCGCGCGGACATCGGGGGAGCAGCGCTGCAGATCGGGGCCACCGGATGGTGAGTATATAAGTTTTTTTTTTTTTTTTTTAATGCTGGGCTGGGCTGGGCTGTATACTACTGGGGGCAGGCTGGGCTGTGCTCTATACTACTGGGGGCAGGCTGGGCAGTGCCGTATACTACTGGGGGCAAGCTGGGCAGTGCCGTATACTACTGGGGGCAGGCTTGGCAGTGCCGTATACTACTGGGGGCAAGCTGGGCTGTGCCGTATACTACTGGGGGCAAGCTGGGCTGTGCCGTATACTACTGGGGGCAGGCTGGGCAGTGCCGTATACTACTGGGGGCAGGCTGGGCAGTGCCGTATACTACTGGGGGCAAGCTGGGCAGTGCCGTATACTACTGGGGGCAAGCTGGGCAGTGCCGTATACTACTGGGGGCAAGCTGGGCAGTGCCGTATACTACTGGGGGCAAGCTGGGCAGTGCCGTATACTACTGGGGGCAAGCTGGACAGTGCTGTATACTACTGGGGGCAAGCTGGACAGTGCTGTATACTACTGGGGGCAAGCTGGACAGTGCCGTATACTACTGGGGGCAAGCTGGACAGTGCTGTATACTACTGGGGGCAAGCTGGACAGTGCTGTATACTACTGGGGGCAAGCTGGGCAGTGCTGTATACTACTGGGGGCAAGCTGGGCAGTGCTGTATACTACTGGGGGCAGGTTGTATACTACTGGCGGCAGGCTGGGATGGCTGTATACTACTGGGGGCAGGCTGTATACTATAGGGGGCAGGCTGGCTATATACTGGGGGGTGGGGGTGGGTCTGTGACCAATCCATTTCCCACCCTCGGCTTATACTCGAGTCAATAGGTTTTCCCAGTTTCTGGTGGTAAAATTATGGGTCTCTGCTTATACTCGGGTCGGCTTATACTCGAGTATATACAGTAGTTGAACATAAATATAAATGAGATATTCCTATAGTTATGCTGACCCATATAATAAAGAAAACATGTTATCTATGCTATATGGTGTAAAAGACAAAAAAAAGCATTTTATTGTCAAAAATTCCAAATAGAACCTCCATGTTGTTTTAATTTACATGAGAAGCATAATGGGTTGATGGCTTACTAAAGGCTGTTTTAAAACTTCCTTGAAAATTTGGAAAAGTGCTGTTTTGTGAGCCTCCAAAACGTCCTAATAAAATAACATAAAATTATGCCTACTTCCTGGTTTTCTCCCCCCTTCTGTTTTCTCTCTTTTTTTATTTTGATTGATACAGTAGCCAGCTATGTATCATACAAAACTCTGTGAATTCCCCCTGCGAAGGGTAAATATTTTGTCGTGACCTATTGTAAAGCACCATTATGTTTTCCTTCAACAAAATTTTGTTGCAGCTAAAAAAAATCATACCTACATTAAGAAGGCATATGGTAAATGTCAATTACCGTATATACTTGAGTATAAGCCGAGTGTTTCACCACAAAAAATGTGCTGAAAAACCCCTAACTCGGCTTATACTTGAGTTAAGAAAAACAAAAAACAGTGTACTCACCTTCCAACGCCCCCCCTGGAAGGTTCTCTTCTATCGATCGATGCTTCCTATCGGCTTTGTGCCCCCGCACGGTCCGTCGCAGGGATCATGATGTCAGCCGCACACTGACATTCTAGTGTGTGCGTCGGCATTGGCACACACAATAATGTAAGATAGGAGAGGCCATACCGGGGGGGTGTCGGAAGGTGAGTACAGTGGTAGCCTATATACTACAGGGGGGCTGGCACACTGTATACTACAGGCGGCTGGCAGGCTATATACTGGAGGGGGCTGGCAGGCTATATACTGGGAGGGGGGCTGGCAGGCTATATATTACAGGTGCTCGGGGATGTGACCAATGCATTCCCCACCCTCGGCTTATACTCGAGTCAATAAGTTTTCCCAGTTTTTTGTGCAAAATTAGGTGTCTCGGCTTATACTCGAGTATATATACAGTAGTAACAAAATTTTGCTGTTGGACTGTATGATGCGCATAACATTTAGAAATCTGAAAATATCATATCACATAAAAAAAATTATCTGACAATCCTTTGGGTAAAGATTTTTTCCAAAAATTGTATCACACATTTTACAATAATAAAACAACTACAACTACTACAAGTCAGACAGAATTTTGTTGAATACCCCATGCGCCAGAATTCCCGAATCTGGTGCACCCTGCACACTGCGCAGGAAGACTGCATATAGTGTAAATGTGCCCCAATGTGTTTTGTGGGGAACACTCTTTCATATATGGTGGGAATACCCTATGGTCCGCTGCTTTTGGCAGAAAGTGTATGAACTTATCAGGGGTCTCACAAGGATCCAGCTGGTTATGGACCCTGAAACAGGAGGTGTTATGCTGCTTGTCAATATTCTGGTAGTAGTTTATTAGGCCAATTGCTGATCACAGGTTCCCTTTAAGGTTGATTTCACATCTTCTCTCCCTTTTAGGGACTCCTCTCGCCCTAATATTATTACGTCTTCCCCCGTTGTCCAGATTTTCATTGATATCTAGTTACATCATGTAAGGCATTTGGTAGGCCAATGTCATCTGTAGTTGTGGCATAGCCCATCTATTATCTGTGTCTGGTTCCAAGACCTCAACTCTACCTGTCATGTTTAGAAAGTTCTGGTGCATCTCAGTTTTCTCAGATTAAAAAGTCTCCTTCACTTCAGATAGTAGTAGCTTAACCCCTTAACGCTCTGCGCCGTAGCTCTACGGCGCAGAAGTATAGGGAATGTATGAAGAGGGCTCACGGGCTGAGTCCTCTTCATACAAAGGTGGGTGTTGTTGCATATTACAGCAAACCCCCACCGCTAATAACCGCGGTCGGTGCTTGCACCGATCGCGGCTATTAACCCTTTGATCGCCAGCGGCATTTAAAAGACGGCGGCGCGCGGGTGCCGCCATCTTTATTAAGATCGACGCGCCCCCGAACGTCATCGTGGGGGGGCGGCGATCGGTTACCATGGTAGCCTCGGGTCTTCGTTTGACCCGAGGCTTAATTGCTTCTGCAGATTCGTTACAATGAGCCAGTGGCTCATTGTAATGAATGAGCTGCAAAAATGCCATATACTGCAATACAGAAGTATTGCAGTATATGGTAGGAACGATCTGACCATCTAGGGTTAATGTACCCTAGATGGTCTAAGAATTAGTGAAAAAATAAAAAGTTTAAAAAATAAAAAAAAAATAATAAAATATTAAAAATTCAAATCACCCCCCCTTCGCTTGAACTGATATAAAACATAATAAACAGTAAAAACGGTTACGGCCGGCGGTGACCTCCGAGACGGAAAATGGCGCCCAAATGTCTGAAATGCGACTTTTACACCTTTTTAATCACATAAAAAATGGAATAAAAAATCATCAAAATGTCGCACAGACCTCAAAATGGTAGCAATGAAAACGTCGGCTCATTTCGCAATAAATGACACCTCACACAGCTCCGTGCGCCAAAGTATGAAAAAGTTATTAGCTTCAGAAGATGGCAAAAAATTTTTTTTCTTTTTTGTACACATTCGTTTAATTTTTCAAAATGCATTAAAACACAATAAAACCTATATAAATTTGGTATCAGCGCGATCACAACGAACCAAAGAATAAAGCTGATGTGTTATTTTGAGTGCACAGTCAAAGTCGCAAAAACTGAGCGCACAAGAATGTGACGCACGTGCGTTTTTTTCCCCAATTTTTCCACATTTGGATTTTTTTTTTCAGCTTTGCAGTACACGGCATGTTAAAATAAATAACATTACGGGAAAGTAAAATTTGTTACGCATAAAATAAGCCCTCACATAGGTCTGTACATGTAAAAATGAAAAAGTTATGGATTTTTGGAGGTGGAGAGCGAGAAATGAGCGAAAAAACCCTGCGTCCTTAAGGGGTTAAAATCCTCTTGAGTGGGGAGATTGTAGAGATGTGCTTGCAGAGATTTGATCAAAGGTTAGGGCATAAGCCCCTTATTACACTGCTCAATGTGATTCAGGGAATAAGGCCCCTGTAGGTGAGGGTTACCAATATCTTGTGAGAGTAGGGGTTGCCCCGGCCTATGTCATCATCTTGCACAGGGGCGGATTAACGGTACCATGGGCCCTGGCGGTATAGGGCGATTTGGTCCCCTTGGAACACATTCACATGCTGTTTGAAGTACGCATTGACATGCATTTGAAAGGCAGAGTTTGGCCCAGTTGCATATTTTATGTATACTGAAATGCTTGCAATAGGGAACGCAAAAACTGTGGTTCTCATTCAAATATGTGTTCAGAGAGGAGTTACTCCTGATACACCACCAAAAAAGAACCTCGTGCAAGTAGCGGGTTGAGAATCCACGAATCATCGTGATAAATGGTGCAAGAAATCCCTGCTTCACCAGAGTTGGGAGTGATGCAGATCATCTGAGTAATTTCAAGGTAACCGAGTTTGCTTTTTATTAACCCAGTTCAGGAAGAGATGTCTAATCTTGGTTTAAATAGTTGTATATTAATCTCTGCATCTATGTGAATTGTATCTGTGACTTTAGCCATGCTGCATATGCTTTTTTGATATCAGATCCTCTTCCTTTCACTATTCTTCACATGGCAGCTCTTTTAACATGGCTGTGATCATAGAATCCAGCTTGGGCTGTTTTGTGTATATGCTTAGTTTTGGGAAGGCACCCAGCGTATACTCTTAGCATATGCATTGACATATAGTGGCAGATAGAGGCATAGTTCTTGCCTCCGTCTGGCACGCTACATCTTTTCATCCTGCAGCCTCCGCCTGAGCTATGTATGCGCTCATCGGAGGCAATGGATGGCTGTGGGGAGCAAATGCAGCTTATTGCTTCTCTCTCTATAGCCCACAGAGGGCATACGTCGCTGAGCAGCAGGGAGGACCCGATGATGTCACTGTCCATATCAGGACAGTGACCTCACACTGGGGGAACACCCCGTTCATTGGCAGCAGACAATCGCCTACTGCTGCCGATGTACACTTCTCCCACCACATTCAGGGGAAGGGAGGGTCCTCAGGCGATGTAGTAAAATAGTGGGATACGTGTGTGCCATACATTGTTAGGACACACCGGACTCCTCTGGAGATGTCCTTACAATGTTTGGCATATAACAAGGTGTGAAACCACTCTTTGCAGCAGTCTTCTAAAATCATCTTCTCTTTTCTCTCTACAGCTGTCAGCCCCCTGATGTTGTCATCTGGCCGCAGAATGTGGAGCAAGTCAGCAAGGTGGCCAGTCTTTGTTATACACACAACATCCCAATTATTCCTTTTGGTACAGGGACTGGGCTGGAAGGAGGAGTGAGTGCACTGAAGGTATCCTATTAACTTTATCACCACAGTTCTAAACTTTAACAATTATTATATTTTTAGGATAACCACAAAGCTTACATAAAGAACAAAGAAAAAGAGGATGCGTACAAGTAATCAAGTAATTTTATTGAGCAACAAAAAAAATAGAATATTAAAAACAATTAAAAACAAAAATCATGGTAAAAATACCCACTGTGCATGGACAAGTGTACATGATAGAAAAAGCCAATATAAAATGTGTGCTCCATGTACAAAAGCAAGGTAACAGGTATAACAATGGAAATTGTGTGAGGGGAAAGACCTTGTAAGTGTATAAATGGTAAGTATTATATAGGGATAAATGCCAAACAGTACATTAGAGGTGACCCCACACAATTTCAGTAACACACTTATGGATGGAAACAACACATAGGCAATAAAACTTTGCTATAAAGCTTAGTACATAAAAGATGTTACCAGTGATCGTCCAGCACAGGGAAAACCGCCCCACGCGTATCGCCTAACTTGTAGGCTTCATCAGGAGTATCCAACAGAGTAAATGTGCTCACCTTAAATGCGTGCGGCGGCCATGACCAATCAAGAAACAGCTGTGTATGTCATGTGATGACCCGGAAGTGAAATCTGAAATGGGGAGGTGTATCCGGCCCACAGCATACCAGGTAATGGTTATGCAGGAAGTTATACGTGTCACTTAGTAGTTAGCGCCACGTCTCATAATGACGTGTTGATAAAACTGTCATAATCTTATTACCATTTAAAATAATTAAAACTGCAAACAAACAATAGCAATGAGACATGTATTTAAGAAACATAATGGGGCACATTTACTTACCCGTCCGGAGGAGTTCACAGTGCATTGTCCGATGATCATGCACTCTGCTGCGATTCACTAACATTGTGCGCCCAATATCCTGCATGTGTCGCCCCGCTCAGGTCTGCCGGAGTTCACCTTCTTCTTCCCGGTGTATGTAAGTACATTGTCTTGTGACACAATTTGAAAGTTAAATCCGGCGCTCAGTCCGAATCTGTTGAATCGTCCAATGGCCCAACACCTAATTTCTGTCGCATAAGAGCCAGCGCAGCTGCGCCACAATCCCCTGACATAATCCCCTGTTAAATACCTGTCACTGCTGTGCAAAACGGAAAGTCGGCCGAAAGTGCATCCGCGGACCCCTAGTAAATAAGCCTTAATATCTACAGTATCCTGTACAGACTGATAGACCATAGAGATGTTGAGTTCAGTACGTGGGAGGGCAATAGGCTGCATACACCATACTACATCATGACATCTGTTTATTAGTGCACTTTGTTTTAGGGAGGTGTGTGCTTCGATCTCACACGAATGGACAAAATTCTTAACCTCAACACTGATGACTTCTATGTTACTGTTGAACCTGGTGTGACGCGCAAGACCCTCAATGCATATCTAAGGGACAGTGGCCTGTGGTTTCCTGTAGGTAGGGTAATTTTCCTTCTTGAATCCGCAGTGACAACTTCACAATATAAATATGCTTAAGAGTATGTAGATCAATGTAAGCATGGAAGTAAGTTACTATTTCTTGGAATATCCCAGATCCAGGAGCTGATGCTTCTCTCTGTGGTATGGTGGCTACAAGTGCATCAGGCACCAATGCAGTACGTTACGGCACAATGCGTGACAATGTGATCAATCTGGAAGTTGTTCTGCCTGATGGTCGTGTACTGTGCACAGCAGGAAAAGACAGAAGTTTCAGGTCTAGTATATGTTTGATTTATCAATGCACTTGTGCTGTATTTTGACTGTTTGCCAAAAATTTTGTTGCACAGTTTAGCCCAACGGAGAGGTTATATAGCACACTAAACCACAATCCTGACTCATTTTGAAATATATTGTATCTGAGAGGGCTTTTAGCTTTGTGGCAAAAATACCGGTGACAGGATCCATTCAGGTTTTTAGATGGGCTGGATCATAGGGGCCCCGAACAAATGTGGGCGATTCGGGCGGTTGCATGAGTGGGTTCCCCGCATGACAGGGCTCCCCAGGCCGAATCTCTCCGATGTCCCTGCCTTTCGTCTATGGCAGAGCGAGGGAACAATAAGTTTGCATGTGCACTCACAGCGCCACCATCTTTGTTTATATCCGGTATCGCAGGGAAGATGAGGACGGTGGGCATCGGGGGAACAATGGAAGGTGAGTACAATTTTATTTTTTTTATCTATGCCTGTATATGGTTATTATAGGGGGATTGTATATATTTATTATGGGGGGGGGTGTATAGCAATAATAGGAGTCTGCATATAGTTATTTATTATAGGGAGGCTGCATATAGTTGTTATAGGGGGACTGTATATAGTTCTAGGGGGCTGTATATACTTATTATAGGGGGACACTATTTTGGTTTTATAGGGGGCTGTATAAAGTTATTATAGGGGGCTGTATATAGTTAATGCTGTGGGACTGCATATTGGTAATGTTGGCGGCTGTATATAGTTATTGCTGGAGAGCCATTACTGGGCGCTGTATACAGTGATTGCTGGGGCAGCTGTATACAGTGATTGCTGGGGGAACTGTATACAGTGATTGCTGGGGGAACTGTATACAGTGATTACTGGGGGAGCTGTACATAATGATTACTGGGGGAGCTGTACATAGTGATGTCGGGGGAGCTGTATACAGTGAATACTGGGCATTGTATACAGTGAATACTGGGCGCTGTATACAGTGAATACTGGGCGCTGTATACAGTGAATACTGGGGAGGCTGTATATAGTTATTACTGGTGAGTGGTATATAGTGATTGCTGTTCCCTGTCTGGACTACATTCAATGGGCCCCTACCAACCTTAATCCGGCTCTGGTGAAGAGGTTGATAAAGGCAGTAAAGAGCACTCAAATGTACGTATAGAGTCTAAGGGGGATATTTATCATACACTGGAGCTCGTGTGATTGCCCCGCTGCTGCTGTTGTACGATACATCAAGAGGCTAAAGCTTCGTGGCCGGCCGGGCACGCCACCCTTTCGCTCCTTACTGGTGTGAAGGTAGCGGATTGGGCTAAATAATCGCAAGTGCTAGCAATAAGCTAGCATTTGCGATTATTTCAGGGCTTCTACGCTACTGATGTCGCACAGATTCCAGATAAATATGCCCCTTAAAGTCAGAGAGTTCATAATTTGACTACACAGTCTTAAAGGGGTTTCCCACTAACTAAAGTAAGGCCCTATCCTTGGGATAGGGCCTAACTTGCTGATGAGTGGGGGTCTTAATGCGGAGACCCCTGCAGATCGCAAAAAATGAGGGGTTCGTCACTCCTCCAGAAGGGTGGGAAAAAAACGGCCGAGCAGGATGAGATAGAGATTGATGGAGCTGACGGAAGCACCGAGACCCCCTCTATGCAGTGGATAGGGCCTAACTTTAGTTTGCGGGAAAACCCATTTTAACTGCACCAGGTCTATCAGTGTCTGACGCTGGATGATACATTTAAGAGATGAAATGAGAATCAATCCATTTCTTATTTCCTTCTGCAGGAAGACGTCGGCTGGATACAATCTGACAAGCCTATTTGTGGGTTCAGAGGGGACGTTGGGGATTATAACCAAAGCCACACTACGTCTCTATGGAGTGCCTGAGGCCACTGTGGCAGCGGTGTGTGCCTTTCCCAGTGTGCAGGCTGCAGTGGACAGCACAGTACAGATTCTACAGTGTGGAATCCCCATTGCCAGGATTGGTGAGTTGTGTGGATCACTTATTGCTTGATCTCGGCTGTTCTGCAGGAGGCTCTGTGACATCAGATTCCCATTGCAATGACCCACCACTATTTCTTGTGTTCAGGGTGACATTCAGCGCTCTGAAATCCCAGCCTTCCCTTCCTCTAGTTTGCACTGCAGGCTCTACCTCACATTCTGTAGAAGAGCATTTCAGCACATGCATCATTTCCAATCAGCTTTTTTAGGATTTGTGCTCGCAGGATCCTGTAATTATAAGAAGATCAGCAAGACCCAGACATCATTGTAGCCAAGTAACCCTATAACAAGTACCCAGATACAAGTCTACAACGTGACAGACCTGCTGGCCACTGTACCCACAGAGAATACCGTGTTAAAGATCATAGACATAAATGCACTAACCTCATCATCCTATGTTTGTCTATAGAGTTCCTTGATGATGTCATGATTAATGCATGCAACAAATACAATGACCTTGGTTATCCTGTGCTGCCCACACTCTTCCTGGAGTTTCATGGTTCAGAGAATGGAGTAAATGAACAGGTACAGCAGGCAGGTAAGAATATCACCTCAGAAATAATATCAACATACCCGTTCTGCCAACAGAATCTATCATTTGCATCTTCTCGTACAGCTTCCAGAATCCATCATTTTAAACTACCTGTACTGTTCATAGAACTCGATAACTGTACTTACCTCCACAGCCCAGGTATATAGAAACAAAATACAATGAAAAAACTTTTTTATTCAAAGGTCCTTAAGCACAAATATAGGAGAACACGCAACAAGCAGGCGACACAGCACAGTACTTGTACATACCTGCAGGTTATCTCCATAGACTGGCACTTGCACCTACCTGTAGTATCCCCACAGCCACACAATCTCATTCCAACACTTGCACCTACCTCACCAGTATTATGTGAGTTTTGTTAACAAAACACTGTTTTTCTTTCATATAAGAATTATCCATTGTTTACCCAATTTTAACCCATTTTGCTTTGCAGCGGAAATAACACAGCTAAATGGAGGATCTGACTTTACCTGGGCAACAGATCAAGAACAGAGGAACAAGTTGTGGACAGCAAGACATAATGCATGGTATGCTGCCCTGGCTCTGCGTCCTGGGTGTAGGGTGAGTGACAGCATAATTCTAATGTTTTCCATTACAGTCTTATACGTTAATATTATAGGAACATGTGATGATCTCTATTTCAGATATTTCAGATTTCTGTTAGTGTGTATTTACTCAAAATGACTTCTCAAAAACACTTGAAATTTTTCCATTTAATTATAACGATAAGCATAAAAAAAGATTGCTCTATCCTAGGGCAAAAAAAATAAATTTACATTTTTTTTCCACCTCTGTGACCCAAACAACCTACAGAGAGTTGCTTACAAAAATTACACCAAAAAGTGAATGGAATGTATAAAAAATTGTTGCTTTTTGTGATTGAATTTTTCAGTTTGCAAAAAGCAATGTGAATGCTGTCAAGGTTGGTAAGTTTGTGAGCCTCTGCATATCATGCCTTTTACTCACCAGTTATCGCTTGCAATGTGTGGAGACCAGTACAAGCAGAAAGTAGAGACAACCCCTCCTGCAAACTTCAAACCTATTGCACATCATATATAGGTGCAAAAAAGTTGAACAAAGTGAACTCTTTAGAAGTGCCTGGATTAATGTCAAGATACAGATAATTGCAGTGGGTTCACTTATTTTTTTCTTGCAACTGTTGGAACTACCAGGCCCCAACTGACCTGGATGACTATGCATCCCCACAAACCCCTCACATCATCTCTGAGGCAGATGGATGGACTAAAAGACTGATCCCCTTCAAATAGCTAGAGTGGAAGGAATGGAAATTGTACTTTATCCACACTCTATGCAAATCTGCATCATATGAGTTTCATGATTACAAAGTTTTCTATCTCATGCATTATATATTTATAAAAGAAGTTTAAAGTTTAGTTGGACTTTAAAACTTCTGGTTAATACAATGTACCTTGTAGTATTTAAAATGATATTTCATATAAATGATTAAACATCTGCTAAAGTCATATTCCAAAAGGAACAAAAGATAACATTTGTTTAAACTTGGGGATGTTTTGAGATTTATAGCAAACTATTAAACCACTGAGGTTGTTTTTTCCTAATTATCAGGATAAGAGATAAGTAGGGTCTCACGTGAAAAAATGTAATTGAAAAAAAAGCAATTTACAGTTTCTCTTTTTTTTAGGGTTATTCTACTGACGTGTGTGTTCCTATATCCAAACTTCCCCAAATCATAGTGGAGACCAAGGAAGACCTCATCACATCACGCCTCACAGGTATATAACATGTCAGCAGTGCACAGGTTATAGCATGATCAAATCAACATGTAAATCAGGCTCAACCAGTTAAAAAAAGTATGAGAAAAGAGATAGAGGTGGTGAATGGGGCTTTCTGGCGTCCTTTTATCATATTCATTCATTAGTAGTTGATCAGTAGTGTCTGCTGATTATAGATTGGTCATCAGTACTACAAGGTCTGGGAACCCCTTTAGACCTGCATTGTTTCTGTTTTGAGCAGTCCATGAGAACACTTGTCCGCAGGGATTGAGGGAGAAGAAATTCTTATATGGTTATATCTTTAAAAAAACATCAACAACTTAAATGGAACCTGCAATTTGAAATTGACCTAATAAACCCTTTATCAGTGAGTTTTCAGCTAAACATATCATGTTTCTTTCATGGACCAGTGTGTTGGCCTCATCCAGAATATTAACTTTGAAATGAGATATAAATTGGTTGTATAATGTCAAGGAGGTGGAGAGTCAAACTTTCTCCACCACAGAATGTGTCCTTCATTGGGCTCTCTGTCCCTGTGACTTTATACACCCAATTTAATCTCATTTCAAAGTTGATTTTCTGGATGATGCCACCACACTGGACCATGAAAGAAACATGATATGTTTAGCTGCTTGACTTAAGTTAATTTCTGCTGAAAGGTTCCCTTTAAGGACATCCTCTTTATCTGATGACCAAGACTAGATACACCGCTTGGCGAGCCGTCTGCTCCATAGAGATTAATGGAGCAGAACGGTCATGCGCAGCCGTCTACTCCATTAGTCTGAGGAGCGGCAAGGAGACAGTCGGACCCCTCGTTCTCGCGATCAGCATGGGTCTCAGCACCGAGACCCCCACTGATCAGCAAGTTAGGCCCTATCCGAAGATAATGCCCAACTTGCCTTTATGGGAAAACCCCTTTAAGGATAGATGGGAGAAGAGAGAGTTTAGTGAGTGAAAGTTCCAGTAGTCTTGGTGAGAGTGAATCAGAGCAAGAAATAGCATTTTAGAGTTTTCAATTGTAAGAAATGAGTAGATTCTGTAGATGTTTCTGCGATGCATGTGGAAAGAGGTTGAAATCCAGCAAGACCCCAAGACAACGGGCCTGCTGTTTCAGGGTTAGGCCTTATTCACATGGCCGTTCATGGGACGTATATACGTCCCCCATAGGCTGGCAATGGGCGCGCCGTACGGGAGCGGTACAGTGCAGCACATATGCAGCACTGTACCACTCCGTAGCCGTGAAAAGATAGGACATGTCTTATCTTTTCTCAGCATATGGCTCCGTGCGCCATATACCACTATGGATAGGGGCGGGGGTGAGCGGTGCTCACTCCCTCCTCCTCTCCCTGGCGCCGATGCCTGCCCGCCGTGCTACGTTTGTGTGAATGTAGCCTTATAGTGATCCCACAGATCAAGATGAAAAGGTCAGGTTTAGGTTGGTTAGCAGATGGTGAAAAGACAAGAAGTTTAGTCTTAGAAAGTTTCATGATGGACATGATGTTAGAGACGGCAGAGAGTCATTCACTAGTGACTTGAAGTAAGGCAGGAGTGATGTTACGTGCAAAAGTATATAGTTGAGTGTCATTGTCAGACCAATTTGGACCATGTCTGACTTTGTGGAGAATTCAGCTTTAGGCTGCATTTACATGAACTAAAAGGTGGGACTTCTTCTATGAAAGATTACTGGTTGTCATTAAAAACTCAAAAGTGATAAGTAGTTTGAGACACATGGTTTTATAAACAATTGAGAGGTTCTACCATTTTTAGAACTATTTCTTGGTATTATTGTTTTTTTTTACTAGGTTTATTGAATGTTAAATTGGGGATATGAATATTAGGAATATGATATTCCTTGCATGAATTCATTCATACCACTGTGTTTTATGTATATCAATAATAAGATATGTATTGTACATCTACACATATGAATTTAAATGTAATAAAATCGATTTAATATTATCTACTTGTTCTATCTTTATTTATTTGTTGTGTTGTGGAGCTTAAAGAGGACCTTTCACCCACATTTTCGGCACTAGGAGCTGCTTCCTAAAGTAAGCAGCTCCTAGTGTTTGAACAAACGCCGCAGTGTTAGAGTGATGGCGTTACCGGAAACCTCCGGTAACGCTATCTAACAATGCGGCGGGGTACAGTGTAATCATCGGCGCTGCCTCTTCCCCCGGACCGCCCCGCTCGCTCCGTAGGCCACACGTCATGCGACAGTCACCGCCCCTAGCCACGCCCCAACCCCGCCCCCTCATGAATACGTCGGACAGCTTTGCGACAATTACACTGTACCCCGCCGCAGTGTTTGATAGCGTTACCGGAGGTTTCCTCTGGCGTTTGTTCAAGCACTAGGAGCTGCTTACTTTAGTAAGCAGCTCCTAGTGCCTAAAATTTGGGTGACAGGTCCTCTTTAAGGTATCAGCCTTAGCTGTTCACAACACATAGTAAAATCTATTGCAATAACTTTGTTGGTATAAGTGCTATTTTACCCAATTCTTAAATCTTGTAATAAATGTATGGCAGGTCCTATAGCCGGACATGTTGGCGACGGGAACTTCCACTGCATTATGGTTCTGGATCTAAATGATAAGGAAGAAGTAAGGAAAGTAAAGGAATTCACAGACCGGTTGGCAAGGTAAATCTCCCACCACTATTGATTATATCTACAGGTAACAACTCCAAGAAGGACATCAATCCCGTCATTCATTGGGGTACAACAGCTTTGCCACTGACATTCGCAGTTTCATGTATCAAATGGAATCTATTTTTCAGAAAATCCTACATCTAGTTTAGACATTAGTTGCCAAAAATTCTTGTGAAAAAAGTAATATCCCAAAGGTACATTTCTCTGAAAGGAGATTTAAGGAAGGACCTGCATGTTAGTCAATACTTTTGCTAAGTTTTATAGTCAAATGCCAGGGAGAGTAATGATTACCATTACCATACTTCTATTAAGTTCTTTCAGAACAGTGGGGCTTATTTACTAAGAGTCCCGCTGCCACATTTTCGTCAAGTTTGCTGACTTTTCTGGGATCGTGCTGGGGATTGTGTCGCAATTGCGGCGGCTTTCAAATTGGGGGGCGGGCTTTCGGACAATCCAACAAGCTAACTAAGCGCTGGATTTAAAAAGGACCTTTCACCACCTCACTTATATGGAGATTAGCATACCATTCTGTAGGGGCTGCTACATAGATTCACGGGTATTTTGCTTCTAGCCCCCACGGTTACAGAGTTATTAGTCCCGAGATGTGACCATTATAATCTGTGTTTGGTCAGAGAGGAGGAGCTGGGGCTGGGGGCGTGTCTTATGCTAATCTTCTCTCATACTGTCAGTGGTGAGATGTAATTTCTCTATGTGTATCTAAAGGCCTCATAAATGTGATGCAAACGTGTAAAAGTAAACGTAATTCAAACGCCACATAAGAGTAAACGTGACACAAACGGTGAGTAAGTGTAAACGTGATGCAAGTGCCGCATAAGCGCAAACGTGACGCAAATGCAGCGTAAGCGCAAACCTGACGCAAACGCAGAGTAAGAGCAAACGTAACGCCACTAAAGCGCAAACGCTGCATAAACGTAAATGTGACGCAAACGCCTCGTAAACGTGATGCAAACACTGTGTAGGCGTAAATGTTACACAAACGTTGTGTAAAAGTAAACGCAGTGTAAGCACGACGCAAACGCAGCGTAAATGCAACCGCAAGCAAAACTGACAAAATATTGTGATTATGTTAACACAATGTCAAGAGACTATTAGCAGAATGTGTGTGAACACAGCCATTAGGTCAACATAGAAAAAACTCACAGCTCAATATTCATAATAGCTTCTCTGACATTGCCTGCCACTGATTGGACAGTATGAAAGAAGATTAGCATAACACACGCCTCCAGACCCAGCTCCTCCTCTCTGACCAAACACTGATTGCAATGGTCAAACACTGGGAATGATATCTCCGCAACCGTAGGGCCTAGAAGGAAAATTCCAAGTGCGCCTGAATCTGTGTAGTGAATCTGTGATAATCTCTACATGTGTGAGGTGGTGAAAGGTCCTCTTTAACATTCAAATTTGTGTCGCAAGCCAAGCACTTACGTGCACTGGGAAGAAGGAGAACTCCGGCGGACCTGAGCGGGGAGCGACACATGCAGGATATCGGGCGCAGGATCTACGTGGAACCGGATCGGGGATCGCAACTCGGATGGGTAAGTAAATGTTCCCTGGTATGTGAGAACTTCTGACAAATGTCTGCTACAAAAGAATAGTCTAAAGCATAATGGCATCTCCAGAGAGGTGGACTGTTAAGCAACCTGTAGTTATGGCAGAAAACCCGACCACAGGGCAACTGAGACGACTGGTTGAGCTTAGGGAGACTTTGAGAGAACTCCAACTTAAACAAGTGGAGAGAATGTTGGTATTCTCAAAGCAGCGTTATTATGATAAAGGAAATAAATCACACACACTGCTTGCGCGGCAGCTCCGGTAGAGACGTGAAAGCCAAACTCCACATGTTATCAAAGGACCCCTGGGGTCTATGCTACATGATCCAAAGGCAATTGCAGACCATTTCCAGGCCTACTACGCCAAACTCTATGCTTTACCTATTCCTCAATCATTGACAGTAGAGGATAGAGAGAAAGCCATACAAGAGTTTTTGCTCTCTTGCTCTCTCCCTAGACTGTCCACGGACGCGGTCGAATCCCTTAACACTCCTATAACCCCTGAGGAGATAGAGGAAGTGGTCAAAGAACTCCCCAACGGAAAGGCACCAGGGCCTGACGGCCTAACATACCTTTACTACCGAACATTCCTCCAAACCTTACTCCCCCATATGACGCGCTTATTTAACTCCCTTCTAGAAGGGGAATCTCTTCCTTCTACTCTCACTCATTCTTACATTACAGTAATCCCCAAGCCCGGAAAGGACGCGACAGAGTGTGCAAACTATAGGCCAATCGCTCTCCTTAACTGACTTAAAGATTTACACAAAGATCTTAGCAAACCGACTGCTCCCTATACTTCCCCATATGATCCACAAGGATCAAGTGGGATTCATTCCGTGTCGCCAAGGGGGAGATAATACTAGGAGGACGATTGACTTAATAGAGGTCCTAAACAACTCAAAGGAACGTGCGCTCATACTGAGCTTAGACGCGGAAAAAGCGTTTGACCGGCTGAACTGGCCCTTCATGTTCAAAACGCTGGAAGCTATGGGTTTTGGGGGCCAGTTCATGAAGGCAATTGCAGGCCTGTACGCTAAACCCACTGCGACAATAAAATTCCCTCACGCTTCTTCTAGCCCTATAAATATTAAAAATGGTACTAGGCAGGGATGTCCATTGTCCCCCCTCCTGTTTGTACTATGTATAGAGCCTCTAGCAGCTATGATACGCCAAGACCCGAATATACGTGGGGTATTGGTGAAGGATAGAGAGTTCAAATTGTCACTATTTGCAGACGATGTCCTCCTTACCCTGACCCAACCACATACGTCCCTTCCAAACCTCCAGGCCCGCCTAAACCACTACGGTCTCTTGTCGGGGTACAAGGTTAACACCACCAAGACTGAAGCTTTACCGCTCAATATGACACCACAAGAGACAGACCTATTACGAGCTAATTATAAGTTTCGTTGGCAGACATCAGCCATTAAATATTTGGGGGTAAACATTACGCAGACTTATAGCACAATATATGACCAGAACTTCCCAAATATGTTTAAAGAAATACGGTTACTGCTTAACAAGTGGAATTCTCTTCCAATTTCATTCTTTGGTAGGATTGCGGCCATAAAAATGACTTTGCTCCCCAAACTACTTTATTTATTTGAAACCCTGCCTATTACAGTGCCCCTAGGAACCTTGAGATCGATGCAGAGTGCTTTCATTCGCTTTGTGTGGGCCCACAAACGACACAGGGTGGCAAAGTCTGTGTTACTTGCTCATAGATCCAAAGGAGGATTGTCGGTACCAGACCTAGTTAAACATTACTGGGCGGTTCATCTCAGACGAATCCCGGCTTGGTCTACGTTGTGGGCCTACTCGAGGTGGATGGAGGTCGAGAAGCTCTGGTTGGCCCCATTTCATCCCAATGCTTTTTTATGGACACCAGGGATACAACCCCCAGAAGGCCCACTGCTGGGCCCAATCGCTTTTACATTACACCTCTGGCGAAACTGCTGTTCTAGATTTCCTTTGATTTCAAAATGCTAGCCCATGCAGTCATTCTTATATACACCACTTATGCCCCAGAATACACCAGGACCAGTAATAAGACCCTGGCATACCAAATGCTTGTTCCGTTTCGCAGATGTAGTGGATCATAGTACAAGGACAATACTTCCTTTCAGCACCCTCCAGGAAAAGTTTGACATCCCGTCTTCCTCCCAATATCACTACCTACAAATCCGCCACTTATTGCAAACCCTAGGAAGCTCCGACACAGTCTCCAAGCCTACCCCTTTTGAATACCTATGTAAAACCACCATGCACACTTCAGGACTCATCTCTGACATTTATAGGATTCTATTACATCCTGACCCAACAGAGGAGGTATCACACCCTTACATGGCCAGGTGGGAACGGGTGGTGGGATCCCCGATCACACAGGAGACCTGGTGTCGTATATGGCACTATGCAGCTAAATCATTGACGTGCACTGTTTACAAGGAGAACCAGTATAAGCTGTTATATTTCTGGTATCATACACCAGCATAATTACATCAGATATTTCCGGAAACTCAGGACATCTGCTGGCATTGCAGGGAGACAGGTAGTGACTTACACCATATCTTCTGGTCTTGTGCGAAGATTCGGCCGTTTTGGGAGGAGGTCAAAGACCTGATTCATGACATACTTTCAGTTTCGATCCCTCTTACTCCCCTGTTCTACTTGCTTAACATAGCACCGCAGCCTCTACCTAAGCTGTCCATTAGGTTAGCCTTACATATCCTTACAGCAGCCAAGTGCTTGATAGCACAACACTGGAAGAGGTGGAACCGGCCAACCAGAGGGTCCCTCTTGGCAAGAGTGAGAGAGGTCAGGAGTATGGAATCTATGACTGCTTCAATGGATGATAAAATAGACCTTTTCTCCAAGATCTGGGCCCCATGGGATGCATATTGGGCGGGTATGGTAAACCAAAGAGATGATTGACCGGGAAGCAGGCACAGCTTATAGAGAGATCTCTACTTCTTCTCCTCCTCCCCTCTTTCCTTCCCTCTTTCCTTATGTATCTTTGTCTGACGTCTCCCCCCACGGTTTAATGATCTGTTGTAATGTTGTTTATTGGGCTCCGAATGAGCTTTCCTTTTTGTAATGACTACATGCAAGATGTATATGATAGATACAAATCTGACTACTGATCTATGTAACTGATGATTTAAGGTTAACCTTTTACAACTGAGTGTTGACTATGGTTGATTTTTCTTTTTTATTTCCTGTTCTGTTATTGCTTACGATATCTGGATTTCTCATAAGAGTATTGTATAAAATATTTTATTTGAAATAAAAATACAGTTAAACAAAAAAAAGCAACCTGTAGTAGTGACTTGTACGTGTCTCCGGGGAAACTTGTTCATAAGTGTCTCTTTTTCAGGAGAGCCCTGGCCATGAATGGAACCTGTACTGGTGAACATGGCATTGGGATAGGAAAGCGCAAGTTACTGCAGGAGGAAATTGGAGAAGTTGGTATCGAAGCAATGAAACAGATTAAAACTATATTTGATCCAAAGAATATAATGAACCCGGGAAAAGTGGTTTAGATGGACAGGTGAAGGGAACAATGGTACTTTAGCCATAATTTTACTCAGGACAATCGAATTGTGTTTTGCAACAGGATTACTGTGATCTTTTATTGTGAATTAATCAGCACAAACAAATGAATGTATTGGAGGGTAGACTCCCATTGTTTTGTTTTTTTTTACATCAGTGATTTTTCACTGACCCATTTTGGCCTATGGACACATACAGGTTTTTGTTGGAAAAAGTTGGAAAAAATAAAGTGTGAAAAAGCCCTTTGAAAATAATGATTCAGTTAGAGATCAGGGAAAAATCACTGAAGCCAGGATGAGAAAACCATTCTGCATGTGTCCATAGGCCAAAATGGGTTCAGTAAAAAATCACTTATGTGAAAAAAAACTCCAATGTGAATTCACCCTTATACAGGCTACTAATCACTAACACATAACGATACAACCTATCTGTACATAATATTAATAATTATAATACTATACCAGGTTTTAATGGTATGTGAGATGTGCTAGCAGGGCAGACTGAGAAAAAAAGTGGTTTTGGAAGAAAATGTAAAAGTGTTCCTATGTTGTAGAAATGATTTCACTTCTGCTACTACTTGTGGACCTTCAGGAGTTACAACATCAGATGCATTTAGGTGACTGCATTTAGGTAATATATTTTGATGCTGATTTGTTGTAGACAAACTTTGTATGTTAGGTATGTTCTTTTAGCTACTAATGTATTTTTGCGTCAATAACATCACAACTATTAGATCTCTTAATACTTGCTTCTAAGAGACTCACACATGTCTTTTTTTTTTTTTTTTTAAATAGATGTTTACTGCAAATTTGGACAGACTTGGTGCAGTACAGCACTGACAGCCAACATTGTAAACTCCTTAAAGTGACAGCAAGTCACTATAAAATGGCCAAAAAACATAAATGTCTTATTAAATAATTGTGATACACAGTTTACTCCCAAATACAAAGAATACATGGATTTATACCTGTGCCATGCACACATTAAAGATTACCTGTCACCCTAAAAAAAAAAAAAAAATACTGGAATTACTAAAATTTCAGATAGTATCCAGACACAGGCTATAGTAAATCCAGCACCTCCCCCTGCCCTGACACGCAAGAGGGGAGAAAAAGAAAACTGATGTATAGGCATAATAAATCCCTTCTTTCAAGTGCAATTACACTGACAATTAAATACCGTATATTCCGGCGTATAAGACGACTTTTGAAGACAGAAAAATCTTCTGTCTTGTCTGGGGTCGTCTTATACGCCGGTAATCCCGCTCGCCGTGTATTCACGGCGGCGGTCAGGTCCCAGTGCATGGAGAGGGCTCACGGGCTGAGCCCTCTCCATAGCCGGTAAGTCTTTGCTGCATATTGCAGCAAAGGCTTACCGGTAACACCCGCGATCGGTGCTAGCACCGATCGCGGGTGTTTTCACAGCGATGGCTGCCGGCAGCCTCAAAAAGCTGCCGGCAGCCTCAAAAAGACATCGGGGCGCATACTCGCCCTCCGGTGGCCCCGATGTCTGCGCGGCGTCTTCTTTCTTCTGCTGGGCGCCGCCATGTTTTTCCCCGCGGCGGCGCCTAGTATCACGTCAGCAGCGGCGCGTCATACTAGGCGCCGTCCAGGAGAGAACAATGGCGGCGCCCAGCAGAAGAAAGAATACGGCGCGGAACACTGAAGACGAGCCGCGCGGACATCGGGGGAGTTTATTTTTTTTTTTTTTTAATGCTGGGCTGGGCTGTGCTGTATACTACTGGGGGCTGTGCTGTATACTACTGGGGGCTGTGCTGTAATGGTAATGTTGTTGTTGTATGCCTTATGTTTATGAGCAACAGTTTTCCTGCTATATACCTGCATGTCATAAGAATTTAAATTAAAAAAAGGACCATGTTAAATTCAAATCTGTTTTTTTTTTTTAATTTTTACCGGTGTTTTGTATGCGTTGGAAAAGCGGTAGTCTTATACGGCGAATATATCTTAAACTCTATATTTTAAACAGGAAAGTAAGGGGTCGTCTTATACACCAGGTCGTCTTATACGCCGGAATATACGGTAAGTGCAATAGTAAACTAACCAAAAACATGGTTGTTATTTTGCTACAATGCTATAATATATACCCTAAATGCTGAACTGCAAAGATCACATGGCTTTACATTTTTACAAATTGAGGCTACTTTCACACGAACGTACGGTCGACGTATATACGGCCGATATACGTCCCCCATAGACGGCAATGGGCACGCGGGGCCCAACGGGAGCGGTACCGTACCCCGTAGAAAGATAGGACATGTCGGCGCCGTGCGCCATATATTCCTATTGAGAGGGGCGGGGGTGAGCGGCACTCTCCCCCTCCTCCTCTCCTTGGCACTGCCGTGTGCCCGCCATGCTACGGTACGGCAGGCAACAGCAGTGTGAATGTAGCCTTACACATGGCATAAAACATTTACATAGGTGGGTTCAATGCACTTTATAATGTTTAAACCTAAAGAAAACGTGTCTTTAAATTTCAACGTCGATGTACATTGTGGGTTTAATCGAGTTATCCCTAATTCTGTTGCTATGCTAGCATGGATGGCCCCATCGATGCTCTACTAAAAGATCAGTTGCCATTTGCTTAAATAGGAAAACCCATTTATATACATCCCAACTTTTTGAAAAAGAGAGACAAAAAGTTTCTCCCCCTTTTTTATAAACCACGCCCATTGCCCCACCACAAGCGACCTTAATGGCCCCCACATAGTGTAATGCCCTATTCCTGTTTCCAACTCCCCACGGACCCATATGATATCCCCTTATGTCCCTCTAATTTATCTTCCCTTTATATTTGGACCTTTACTTTTATTTACCTCCCCATACTTGTTATGCCCAATCTTTCTGTACTCCTGCTCCCTCCCCTCTTCTCCTCACAATTTGGTCCCTTTCTCCAACAATGTGAACTCTCTCTTCCTCCTCTTTCTATTGTGACCTCTCTCCTCCATCCCCCTCATATTGTGGCATCCTGTCCTCTACCCCCCTCATATTGTGGCCTCCTAAGGTCCAGACAACCTCTTTTAAATAAATATTTTTAACTATGCTACAATATCTAATGACAACAACAAACTATTGACTTGGCGGATCTTCTATTGGAGTGCAGCCTGAGTTGTTGCTATGCATAATCTCTTCCTCTCAGTTAACACAGCTGACTTGTGAAGATTTTCCTGTCCATCTACAGATACAGTCTGTTTGGCTGTATTTTGCTTGTAGACATTCCACGAGTGGTAAATGTAGGGTCCGCCCAGCCAGTGGTAAACCTAACCTCTCTGCTGCCTGAGGTGAATTCTACAAAGACAGCCCCCAGCCCACCCCGCTCGGTCAAATAGTTATATATAACATATAACATATACAAAGAATGTATGTTTTATGGACAGATGATACTACATAGATAGATGAACTATGTTCACAGATGGAAAAATGAAGCATATCTTGGAATAAGGAGTGGGCCAAAATACCTGCTGAGAGGTGCAGAAGTCTCATTGACAGTTACAGACATTGTTTGATTGCAGTGATTTCCTCAAAAGGTTGTGCAATAAAATATTCAGTTAAGGGAACCATCTTTTCTGTCCAGACCTGTTCCACAAATTTTACTTTTTTTTTTTTAATCCTGTTGGAGCATGGTTGAAAAGCAATGTCTGTCTTTCATTTTCATAGAAATGTCATTTATTTTTACTTTTGTCAGATTCAAGTTGTTTGTGTGACCACTGGTTTTTCTTTAACGAGGAGTACTTACAATTTTGTCTGTGTGTTATATATATGTATATATATTCATGGTGCTATAACAATCCCAGGCAACCCTTTTAATCCTTAGTGACCTTGGCACTTTTTGTGCTACCATTTTTCACAGCTCAATTTCAAAAGCTTAACTTTGTTAATTTTCTGTGCATGGAGCTGAATGAGGGATTGTTTTCCATTTCTAATGATCGTATTTAATATTCCATGTTGTTTACTGGACAGTAAGGGAAAAAAAAAACCTGAATGCTGTGAAATTTGCAATAAAAACACATCTGTGCATTTTCTTGTTGACTTTAAGGCTACGACCCGAGGGACATCAATAGTGTAAATTCGGCCTTACTGTAACGTCCTTGCCTAAACGTCGCTCTATCTGCAGTTTATTTGTGTGTGAACTGTGGCTTAGTGTTTGTGTTTGGATTAACTGATCCACACCCTGCTCCGTGCATTTTAGTCCTGCCCAGCAAGGGTTACTAGCCTGATGGACAGTTTACCCAGTGTGCTGCTGGAGGTGTCTCCGGGAACGGCCTTATATACCTGTCTATTCCCATCATACCTTGCTGGTTATTTCTATTGTTACCTGTGTATCTAGTGCTCTTGCTATCTTGTTTGGTATTCTGTGATTTGTATCCGATTCTGTACCTTTGCAGCCATCTTGGTTTTGACCTGGTTTGTTTGTCTCCGCTTGTCTGCCTGTATCTGGACCTGACCTGTATATAACCCGCTTGATCTTGACCTGACCTGTATATAATCTGCTTGATCTTGACCTGACCGGTGTATATCCGCCTGTCTTCCTG
Source organism: Engystomops pustulosus (assembly GCF_040894005.1). NCBI lineage: Eukaryota > Metazoa > Chordata > Amphibia > Anura > Leptodactylidae > Engystomops > Engystomops pustulosus. Next base: position 76,805,570 of record NC_092417.1, on the reverse strand, counting down.
TATCTGTTGTTTGTCCCTCAGTATCATTTACCTCCTAGTGTTCAGCCGCTTTCCCTGTCATAGACCTGTGTATTCTGTGTACCGTTGTGAACACTGGTTTATATCTGTATTCCGGTTACCTGTCCGCTCCACCATCCAGCAGCTGCCAGACAAAGTAAGTTTTCCCTTTCATCTCTCAGGGACGGTCAGTTAGGTTCCTGATAGTGGGTTCACCCTTACAGGGCGGTTTATCTGCTTTAGGCAGGGCCTTAGCCCGCAGGGACTCTGCAGGGCGAGTTCACCACCGCTTACCTAGTCTGACAGCAGCGCAAAGCCTGGTTGTGGTTGCAAAGTCTGCTGGACAGGTACTGACACTTACTCTGTTTTTCATAAATCATAACACAAACCCCACATATATAGTATCACCACGTCCGTAACAACCCGTAGAATAAAAGTAAATAATTATTGAACCCCTATGATGAACGGCGTAAAAAAAACTGCTAAAATCCCTCCAAAAATTATGATTTTTACCTATTCAATCCCGCAAATAATGCAATAAAAAGTGATCAAAAAAACAAACGTACTTCAGAATGATGCAGTTGAAAAGTACAACATGTCCCGCAAAAAACAAGCCATCAACCAGCTCCGTAGCCAAAAAATTAAAAATGTTATGCCACTTGGTAGACGGCAATGCAAAAATGATAGATTTTTCCCACATTAGTGTTTTATTTGACAAATTTAGTAAAACGTAAGAAAAAATATTCATGTTAGGTATTCCCGTAATCGCACTGACCCATAGAATAAAGATAACATGATTATTAGGCTATAAAGTGAATACCAAAAAAAAAAAAATTGATGCTTTTCTACTCCTGTCCTAAAAAAAAAGTTCCTAAATTACCCCAAAATGGTAACATTGGAAAAAGCATCTCATCAAAAAAATGCCGTTACATGGCCCCAATAACAAAAAAGCTAAAATTTTATAGCCTACAAAAAGAGCCAATGAGGAAACTAAAATCCTGGCAGCTGCAGGTCCTTCCGTGCCTGATGCGCCCCGCTGTGCGCCCATAAAACAAGAAACGGCCACATGTGGGGGGTCTCTGTATTTAGGAGAAATTTCATAACAAATTGTATGGGGAGTTTTATATTTCTATCTTTTGGAAATGTGTACATTTTAGGGCTAAATGAACATATAACCGACCAATTTTTACCATTCTAAATTTCACCTTCATTTTGATTACTATGAAGATCTCAAGGGGTTAACAATCTTCGTAAAAGCTGTTTCTGTTAGTTTGAGGGGTGCAGATTTGAAAATGGGTTCATTATTTAGGGGGTTTTGATGTTTTTCATTCAAAACAATATTTATCCGCAAAAGAGTAAATTCTGAAAATACGGAAAATCGCTATTTGATTTATAAGCCGCGTGACATCAAAATTAATTATCCAGACATGTCAAAAATTATGAAAATGTAAAGTAAACATATGGGAAATGTTATTCAGCAACTTATTTAGGTGGTAAATCTACCTGAAAATGTAATGATTTAGAATTTCAAAAAAGTTAAATTTTTCAAAAAATTTATAATTTTTTTCTTTTTTTGGAAAATAAACACAAAACTTATCAGCCAACATTTACCACTATAATGAAGTACAATATGTGGGGAAAAAATAATCTCAAAATTGCTTTGATAAGTAAAAGTTATAACCATATAAAGCGACGCAAGTCAGAATCCAAAAAATGGGGCTGAGCCTTAAGCTGTAAAATGGCTGCGTCCTTAAGGGGTTAAATGCATGTGCAAGATCCAAAGACTCTCTTTCAAGCACAAGGCAGACAGAAAACTGGCGCAGCAGATCTGGGCCAATATGCAAATGTGCTTTGGTGAAAATGCCTGCATTTGGTAAATAGCAACATGCGTTTTGCCATTTTATCAAAGCACAAAACATGTTGCTACTTACCAGACGCATGTATTTTGGTGAAAACACAAATGCGTTTTGGAAGGAGTATCTTCCGATACACTTGCAATGTATTTCAAAATACAATAAAAGTGCATCTTAGGAACAGAACCTCAGGGCAACTTCATACACTGCACTTGAATTGTGTTTAGAAAAGCAAATCCAACATAGCGGGGATGAGTTTCACCTAAATGCCGGCACACACCGTGACGTCATCAGTGGCGACACTGCCGCAGTGTCATAGTGTGCACACAGAGAGCAGAAAGACAATAAACCTATATAAATTTGATATCTCTCGATCGTATCAACCCAAGGAATAAAGGACATTTGGGGCGCACAGTGAAAGCCGTAAAAAACAAGCCCACATGCATTTTTTCACCAATTTCACTGCATTTGGTATTTTTTTTTCCACTTCCCAGTACACGGCATGGAATATTATATGCTGTCACTATGAATTGCAATTTGTTATGCAGAAAACAAGCCCTCACTCAGCTCTGTATATAGAAAAGTAAAAAAAAGTTATATAGGTTTTTAAAGGTAGGTAATGAAAACAAAAAAAGGCCTGGTCATTAAGGGGTTGAGGCAATCACGTGGCAGTATGAGGATTCACACCTCCACCAGATGAGATGAAATTTCTGGGGACATTTCCTATTGTTGTACACTGAACGGTAATGAGGAATGGAATGGTTAATGGGCAAAATCCCTCACTTTGAAGCTGGAGGGTCCTGATCCTTTCATGACATTATCACTACTTTATGGGTGTAAGAAAGGACAACCTGAAGAAAATCTTATCATAGTGGCCAAGTATAATTCCCAGGAGACAGACATTTGGGGATAATAGGCGGGGGAGACTAAAATGTTTGTTAAGAAATGCAAGCACCTATGACTAAGCACTATCCTTTGGACAAGCCCACATCCAATGCAGATAGGAACCAGCGGCAGCCGAATCAAGAGTCGTTACATTACACCCATATGATACAGTCTCACAAGGGTATAGTAAGCACAATGCAAGAATTTGGATTAAACCAAGAAGTCCCTAGCGCTCACCACAGAGTCAAAAAAGAAAAGCTAAACCTCCAATCATCATCGGCAAGGTTAGGGATATCGCTCTTTCAACGTAGGAAAGCCTTGTCAAAGGGTGTACAACAACTGCAAAGAAGCATAATAATAATATGAATATGAATATTTATTTATACGCGCAATCATGTTCTGTAGCGCTTTACAAATCATAGGTGACATATAGAAATATAATATTACATTACAGAGTACAAACATTGTCATATGGAACCATAGGAGTGAGGGCCCTGCTCACAAGAGCTTACAGTGTATAAGGATGAGGGGGTGACACAAGAGCTTACAGTCTATGAGGACGAGGGGTGACTCAAGAGCTTACAGTCTATGAGGACGAGGGGTGACTCAAGAGCTTACAGTCTATGAGGACGAGGGGTGACTCAAGAGCTTACAGTCTATGAGGATGAGGGAGACACAAGAGCTTACAGTCTATGACAGTGGTGGCGAACCTATGGCACGGGTGTCAAAGGTGGCACTCTGAGCCCTCTCAGTGGGCACACTCAATGTTATTTTAAAGTGAAACTGCAGGAAGAATAGATGTGGACATGGTCGGATTTGTATTGGAGCCATTGAAGCTCCTGCTCTTGACCCTACAATTCTTCCTGTTCAGTGGGTTGTCAAGGGAAGCTCCAATGGCAATCCGAATTCTCCCACCTTCTGTCAACGATATTGGTGTCCTCAGGGCCTTTGAAAGCTGTGCTACAGCATGGAGCAAGAAGATTTTAATAAGTTAATGCTAGAATTGCTGTGTTGGCACTTTTTACTTAAATAAGTGGATAAGGGTTGCAGTTTGGGCACTCGGTCTCTAAAAGGTTCGCCTTCACTGGTCTATGAGGAGGAAGGGGTGACACAAGAGCTTACAGTCTATGAAGATGAGGGGATGACACAAGAGATATAAGAACTTACAGTATTACCTGCCCACATGCAATATTGCCACCCCAGATGACAAAAGCAGAGCTTTATTTGGTCACTTACTTATAACTGTGAATTATGTTAGTTATCCAGATTATTTTGAAATAGTTGTGATATGCAGTCTTCCAACCATATATAATAGTTTTAGTGCCTGTATCTTGAGGGGTTTGACCGATCGTTGCTATGACCCTACATACAGGACTTTACAGCAATCAAACGATTGCTTGTTCATGTCCCATAGTGGGACAAGTCAAAAAGTTTAAAAAAAAAAAGTTTTAAATGAAAAAGTGAATTAGTCTTACCGGTAATTCCATTTCCTTTAGTCCACCATGATGGCCCCACCTGGAGGATGACCCCTTGACCTCTGTGGGGACAGGAAGCAGAGAAGTTAAAAGGCCCCACCCCGGCATCCATACTCCAGTGTGTACCAAATAGCTACAGCGGCTTGGATGCAACCCGATTTATTGTCTGTTATTATACACAAACAATTAAATCAAAGCAATATTTTAAATCAATCAAATCACATAACCTAGGGGGGGGGGGGGGGGGGAATATATGGGCCGTCATAGTGGACTAAAGGAAATGGAATTACCGGTAAGACTAATTCACTTTTTCCCTTACGTCCCCATGACGGCCCCACCTGGAGATATACCAGATGAATTATTTTTAGGGAGGGACTACGGCCTGTAGTGTCTTTCTCCCAAAGGAAAGGTCCATGTTATTCGGAATGTCCAGTCTGTAATGTCTAGCAAAGGTAAGTGAAGAAGACCAGGTAGCTGCTTTACATATTTGTTCAATCGTGGCTCCTCTTCTTTCAGCCCAGGAGGTAGCCATCGCTCTCGTGGAATGAACTTTTACGGTTTCCGGTGCAGCCTTAATTAGAGACTCATACGCCTCTCTGATGATAGTTTTAATCCATCTGGATAAGGACGCTTTTGAGGCCTTTCTCCCTTTCTTCTTCCCTTGGAATTGTAGAAGAATGTTAGAGTCTTTCCGCCAGACTTTAGAGACTTCTATGTACCTGAGTACTGTTCTCCTTACATCCAGGGAATGCCAGGCGATCTCCTTAGCGGATCTTGGGTTCTGGCAGAATGAAGGTAGGACCACTTCCTGATTGCGGTGGAAAGCTGTGCAAACCTTAGGAACAAAGTTTGGGTCAAGCGTTAGAATAATCCTATCTTCCGAAATTAAACAATAAGGTTTATTTATAGACAGTGCCTGAATCTCCCCAATCCTTGTCGCAGTAGTAATTGCAATTAGGAAGGTTGTTTTTAAAGTTTGAATCTGTAAGCCTTAGAAATCGGTTCAAACTGAGGCCCAGTAAGAAAATTTAGCAGTAAGGATAAGTCCCAGGGACCCACTGAAGTTTTCACTGAGGGCCTGATTCGGACAGTCGCTCTTACAAACCTTTTTATCCATCTATGGTCAGCCAGGGATGAATCAAAGAACACACTTAGCGCTGCAATCTGGACTTTAAGGGTACTTGTTTTAAGGCCTATGTCGAACCCGGCTTGCAGGAAATTTAAGATCTGTAAGATATTAGGAGAAGACTGGTTGGGGACTGCTGGACCACAGAAAGAAAGAAACTTCTTCCAAATTTTCAGGTATATAGCTGAGGTAACTGGTTTTCTACTAGATTGTAGAGTAGAGATTACCTTATCAGAAAGGCCTTTTGCCCTCAGGAAGCGCCTTTCAGGATCCAGGCTGAGAGCTTGAGATCCTGCGGATTCGTATGAAATAGTGGCCCTTGGTAGAGAAGATCTTTCTGAATGGGTAGCATAAGAGGTTCTGCTAGAGCCATCTTCTTCAGGAGCGGAAACCAGCTCTTTTTGGGCCAGAAAGGAACGATCAGGAGGACCTTGGACCAGTCTCTTTGAATCTTCCAAAGAACTCTTGCTATTACAGGCAGAGGAGGAAAAGCATATGCCCGAGAAGCATCCCACTTGTGGCTGAATGCGTCCAACTTCGAGGCGGTCTCTGAATAACTGAGAGAGTAGAAAAGATCCGCTTTTGTATTTTCCCTGGTGGCAAACAGATCCACTACAGGCATGCCCCACATCTGGGTTAGATGATGGAATACTTGCTGGCTCAGACACCATTCATTGTGGTCTAGTTTTTCCCTGCTCAGAATGTCTGTCACCTTGTTGTCCCTTCTTCTCGGATGAACTGCTGATAGGGACTTGATGTTCATTTCCACCCAAGAGAATATTTCGCTCGAGAGGTCTATAAGGTCTGGAGATCTTGTACCCCCTTGATGTTGAAGGTAAGCTATCGTCGTGGAATTGTCCGATAGAACTTTCACATGCTGACCTACCAACAGATGACTGGCTGTCTTCAAGGAACTGCTCTGTTCTCGATAGTTGGAAGACATCCTTTGGATAGGAGGAGGCCAGTTTCCCTGGAAGAAGTACCCTGCTATGTTCGCACCCCAGCCCTTTTGACTCGCATCTGTTTGGACTATAGATAGGGGCCAGGGATGCCATGGAACCCCCTTCGCACCTATCATGGACAGATTTCTATCTACTGGAAGTAAACATAGAAGCTTTCTATAGAAGGACAGCAAGCAGAGATCTAGAAAACCATGAGGAATTGATACAGAAAGGATATTGGAAAATTGTATAACTTTTCATTACACAAATATCAGTTATTTGCTGAATGTGGACAACCCCTTTAATTATAAAACTATGCAAAATATTAATTTTTTTCTATAGAATACCATTATTGAAAACTTCATAGGGATGTAGGACTAGAATGCCTTGCAGCTAGACTTTTTACTGCAGTAATATGTAGTCCTGGGATGAAGGCTCCATGCTTTTGTAATTAAGGAACTGAAATTCAGAAACCCTCTCCAGCTATTTTATGACAATACACTAATGACATCCCATTGTCTCCTATAATGTGACTTGTAACAGGAAATGTCTGTGATCTCCTCCTTTATGTAATCATTTCTATATTCAAATTGAAAACAAACATGAATGAAGCATTGTCTACATGGTGCACAACTGAGATGTGATCTATGTTGTCGAAAGGATGTAATGGACATGTTATGGATGAAAGAGTAGGGTATAAAACCTGTGAGATTTAAAGGACCATTTAGAATTACATTGGGAACGTTTATAAGCAGGTCGACAGTGAATGAGACTATGTAAAGTACCAGTATTGAGACTGACTGAGGAAGTTTCAAATGTTTGTATCATTTGAGTAACTGTATCAACATCAATATTGTTACCACCAAAGAAAAATCAACTACTGGTAATACTCATGATATTTGCAATTATTTTAATAAGTTTATGATGCTGTTCTAATCATGTTGTTCCAATTAATCTACTGCCATCGTCTTCCTATAAAAAGAAAACAATCTTCGAGAATCTTACACCATTCCACCTGATACAGCCTCAGTTAGCAGTTCTGGGCTGAGAGTTTGACAAGTGTTAAAATTTTGAGAGGACTTTTTCAAATTCTTCTCAGTCAGCTCATTAGCCTGCTATAAAGTCTCCTTAAGACTGGAGTACTCTGCCAGTTAGATGGTTAACTGATGTAAATGTTCATACTGCCTGATCTAGATCTGCCTAAATCTGATTTGTATTCTTAATTTCCCTGATGAGTAATGTGCTACTATCTGATCATGAATTTAACTATGAATTTGACTGTTCTCTAATTTACAATTGGAATCTCTTGCAGTTTCCTGGCTCTGAGTAGGTTTACTTGGTGGGATTTTTTGTGCCCTCTCGGTCCTATATTTAGGGGTAAGCGGGAGGAGTTTAGAGGTAGCAGAATGAGCTATATCAATGCGATGTTATAGTCCCCCATGATGATAGAAGGGATGTCAGAGGAGAGAAAGTGAAGAAGCCAATTATTAAAGTGATCAATAAAAGCATTGACAGGACCAGGGGGGTCAATACAGTAGATGACAGCCACTTGGAAGTTAGAGGGAGTATAGATACGGATGAAGTAGACTTCAGAAGTGGGAAAGGTGAGAGAGGGTAGAGGTGGAATAGGGCTGAAGGAGCAGTTGTCAGACAGGAGGATGCCAACTCTTCCACCAGGTTTATTACAGGACCGGTGTCTCTGTCTCTTTGAATCTTCCGAAGAACTCTTGCTATTACAGAGGAGGAAAAGCATATGTCAGAGAAGCATCCCACTTGTGGCTGAATGCGTCCAACTTCGAGGCTGTCTCTGAATAACTGAGAGAGTAGAAAAGATCCGCTTTTGTATTTTCCCTGGTGCCAAAAAGATTCTCTACAGGCATGCCCCACATCTGGGTTAGATGATGGAATACTTTCTGGCTCAGACACCATTCGTTGTGGTCTAGTTTCTCCCTGCTCAGAAAGTCTTCCACCTTGTTGTCCCTTCCTCTCAAATGAACTGCTGATAGGGACTTGATGTTCATTTCCGCCCAAGAGAATATTTCGCTCGAGAGGTCTATAAGGTCTGGAGATCTTGTACCCCCTTGATGTTGAAGGTAAGCTATCGTCGTGGAATTGTCCGATAGAACTTTCACGTGCTGACCTACCAACAGATGACTGGCTGTCTTCAAGGTTTCTAGGACTGCTCTCAGTTCTCGATAGTTGGAAGACATCCTTTGGATAGGAGGAGGCCAGTTTCCCTGGAAGAAGGACCCTGCTATGTTCGCACCCCAGCCCTTTTGATTCACATCTGTTTGGACTATAGATAGGGGCCAGGGATGCCATGGAACCCCCTTCTGTAGATGTGCGGGAATGGTCCACCACTCTAAGGATTGCTTGACCGCAGGAGTAATGCTGATGTAATTGTCCAGATGTAGGGGATCTTTGTCCCATGATTGCAGTATCCAGCCCTGCAGGACTCTCGTATGGTTCTGTGCCCACTGGATGCAGGATGTTAACTGTCCCAGAAGCTTCATAGCATCTCTTATGGAGCATCTCTGGCGATGAAGAAAAATATTGACTTGACATACCAGGTGTGCGGACTTCTCTCTGGGAAGATAGGATTTCTGGTTCACAGAGGCCAGGAAAAGGATTGAGTATTTGGATGCATAGCAGACTTCTCCCAGTTTATGATCCATCCTAGATCTTGTAGCGTTTGGATTGTAAAGTTCCTGTGTAGAATAAGCTCTTCTCGATTTTCCGCTATTATGAGTAAGTCGTCCAAGTATGGGATCACCAGGACTTGATGTGTTCTGAAGAAGGCTACGACCTCTATGATTATTTTGGAAAACACTCTCGGAGCTGATGCAATCCCAAAAGGTAGATTTATATTGGAAGCATAGATTTTTTCCTTGTGGTGAGACTATTGCGAACCTCAGAAACTTCTGAGACGGAAGATAAATAGGGACGTGGTAATACGCATCCTTCAAGTCTATCGTGCACATGTAGGCTCCCGGATGGATCAATGTTACTGCAGATTTTATTGATTCCATCTTGAACTTCCTGTATAAGAGATGCTGGTTCAAGCCTCTGAGGTTGCAAATCATCCTGTGGGATCCATTTGGCTTTTGAATGAGAAATAAGGGGGAGAAGTGTCCACTGTTCTACCTTCCTTCTGGTACTGGTGTAATTACGCCCATCTGAATAAGTTTCTGGACTTCCTGAAAAATTAGAGCAGTCGACTTTTGAGATGCCAGCTTGGTAAGGATAAACTTGTGGGGAGGAAGAGATGTTAATTCTAGCTTGTAACATTGCTTTATTATGTCTAGAATCCAAGGGATGGATGTGATCTTGGTCCATTGTGCAAGGAACCCCCGTAACCTTCCTCCCACTCTGGCATCATTGCTTCCCAAAGGAGGTTGAATTACTGGAGCTAAGGAGGAAGCCTCTACCTCTACCTCCTGTCAGATGGCTCCAGGGCCCTTGTTTGCCTTTGCCTCTGTATGAATTTTTCCAATCTCTAAAGTCCTGAAAGGGCTGTTTTCTGGGTGGTTTCTTAGCCTCAGGAAACCCTTTCTTTTTGTCCGCCGCTTTCTCCAATATAGAATCAAGTTCGGGACCAAACACAAATTCCCCTTCAAATGGAATGCTGCAAAGTTTGGATTTTGACCTAAAATCGCCACTCCATTGTATTAGCCATAGAGCTCTTCTGGTTGCAATAGACAAAGCACCTTCTTTTGACGAAAACCTGACAGATTCACCAGATGCATCGGCAATAAAGGCAGTAGCAGATTTTAATGTTGATAGAGTCTCTAACAGGAGCTCTCTAGGGGTACCTTCCTTAATATGATTTTCTAGCTCTGATAACCAGAAATACATTGCACGAGCGACCGAGGTAGTGGCTACGTTAGCTTTTAGATTAAGCATAGTAGACTCCCAGCAAACAGTCAGCTTTCCTATCCATGGGGTCTTTTAGCTGGATAGAGTCCTCAAAGGGCAGGTCAGAGCGCTTTGTCAGTTTCGTCACCTGGACGTCCACCTTGGGAGGTGAATTCCAGAACTTAGCATCGCTTTTGTCAAATAATAAACGATTTCTTAACTCCTTAGATACAGAAATTCTCTTTTCCGGATCTCTCAACTCCTCCTGAATAAGTTGTTTGAGAGTATCGTTAATGGGTAACACTCTCTTTTTCTGGGATTTAATGATGCCAAACAGTTCATCCTGAATGGATCTAGCTTCCTCCACTTCCTCAATCTTTAGGGCAGTGGTGGCGAACCTATGGCACGGGTGCCAGAGGTGGCACTCAGAGCCATTTCTGTGGGCACTCAGACCATCGCCCCAGGACAGAGTTCACCAAATAGGACCAAATCTTCCTGCAGTCCCAGGCAACTATAGTGACACTTCTTTGGAACTGCTGGAAAAGTGAGAAGGTGTTGACAGAACTGCAATGTCTTTGGAGGTCATCCAACTGGACCCATCATTCTTAATCTACAGAGAGACCCTGGAGGGAAGCTACAGGGTCTCTTTCAGCTGTATTGGTGGCCTCAGGGGGCCAATACAATTAAAATATGTGGAAGAATGGGTAGCAATGTCATGCCATGTTGGCACTTCACAGTAAATAAGTGGATTTTGGTTGTACTTTGGGCACTTGGTCCCCAAAAGGTTCGCCATCACTGCTTTAGGGTATCATGAATAGCCTTAAGCAATTGGTCTAGATCTTCAGAGGAAAAGAGATATCTGGATTCCATCTTTGAAGCAGAGTCCAGAACCGCACCCTTACACATAGGTCAGTGTCTGGAGCGTGCCATAGAGTCCCGCACACTTACACATCGGTGAATGTCTGGAGCACTTCATAGTGACGGTATTTATTCTTCCATGCCGTATACTGGGAAGCGGGGGAAAAAAATCCAAACGCAGTGAAATTGGTGAAAAAGCGCATTTGCATTGTTTTCTTGTGGGCTTGGATTTTATGGCTTTTACTGTACGCCACAAATTACATGTCTACTTTATTCTTTGGGTCGTTGCGATTACAGGGATAGCAAATTTGTATAGGTTTTATAATGTTTTCATACATTTACAAAAATTAAAACCTCCTGTACAAAACTTATTTTTCAGATTTTGCCATTTCTGGCGCTAATAACTTTTTCATGCTTTGATGTATGGAGCTGTGGGTGGTGTAATTTTCTGCGACTTTTGATGAAGTTTTCAATGCTAGCATTTTTAGGGCTGTATGAACTTCTGAACACTTTCTATTGAATTTTTTATATTTTTCAAAATGGCAAAAAGGTGCCATTTTCAAATTTGAGTACTATTTTCCACGACGATAACTGATGTGGATTTGAATTTTTAGGGTTTTTTTAATTATAATTTTTTTTTATTTTTACTTTTCCTATTTTTCAGACTCACTTGGGTACTTTAACCCTAGGTTGTCTGATCCTATCATATACTGCCATACTACAGTATGGCAGTATATGGGAATTTTCATCCTCATTCATTACAATGTTCAATTAGCACATGAAATGAAAGGGTTAAATCCAGACAGCCTCGGGTCTTCGGAAGACCCGAGGCTGTCATGGCAACCGATTGGCGTTTCCTGAGGACGTTCCTGATTGGCGTTTCCTATGGCATGGGCGCCGCCATCTTACCTGGTATCGCCGCTCCCCGTGATGTCATCGGGGAGCGGTGATCCATCTCCATGGTAGCCTCGGGTCTTCCGAAGACCCGAGGCTATTTCGTTTAACCCCTTCATTACAATGTGCTGATAGCACATTGTAATGAATGAGGAGGAAAGTCCCCATATACTGCCAAACTGTAGTATGGCAGTATATGATAGGATCGATCAGACAACCTAGGGTTAAAGTACCCTTGGGAGTCTGAAAAATAGTAAAAAGAAAAAAGTTAAAAAAAAAAAAAAAATTATAATTAAAAAAAACTAAAATTTCAAATCACCCCCCTTTCCCTAGAACTGACATAAATATAAATAAACAGCAAAAATCATAAACACATTAGGTATCGACGTGTCCGAAAATTCCCGATCTATCAAAATATGATAACGTTTTTTCAATGCGTTTAACCCCGTAACGGAAAATAGCGCCCAAAGTCGAAAATGGCACTTTTTTGCCATTTTGAAAAATATTTAAAAAAAATCTATAAAAAGTGATCAAAAGGAATGATATCATTGAAAATATTATCAAATTTCGCGAAAAATGACACCACCCACAGCTCCGTACACCAAAGTATAAAAAAGTTATTACCGCCAGAAGTTGGCAAAATCAAAAAAATAATTTTTGTACAGGAGGTTTTAATCTTTGTAAATGTATGAAAACATTATAAAACATTATACAAATTTGGTATCCCCTTAATCGTACCGACCCAAAGAATAAAGTAGACATGTCATTTGGGGCGCTCAGTGAAAGAGGTAATATCCAAGCCCACAAGAAAATGGCGCAAATGCGGTTTTTCACCATTTTCACTGCATTTGGCATTTTTTTCCCGCTTCCGAGTACATGGCATGGAATATTTAATACCATCACTATGAAGTGCAATTTGTTACGCAGAAAACAAGCCGTCACACAGCTCTTTACGTGTAAAAATAAAAAAAATTATAGATTTTTGAAGGTGGGGAGTGAAAAATGGACATGAAAAAACAGGAAAGGGCCCGGTCCTTAACCGGTTAATGTGTCAGTGTGTCATCTGCCAAAAGATGTATAGAACACAGATGAAAACAATGTTTGTGTGAATGTAGCCTGACAGTGAATAGCTTTTATACTAGACTACAGACTGATGCCTCATGCACACTAACAGATTTGGCAATGTGTGCTAGCTGCTGTTTCATCTCCATTTACTTCTATGGCTCATACACAAAACAGTGAATTGACTGTGGGAGACAAGGTCTTATTTCTGTTTGTGTCTCAGGAAGTGTCTTCTACTGGCATAATGAATACAAATATTATATATTACTAATTATGATGAGGAGCCTTATTTGTATTTAAGAATTCATTATGGATTCTGGAGGGAGTATTTATACCCGTGGGACATTACACTGTAAGTGACTGTGGTACTTTTAGGTGTGCAGTCACGGTTGGGAGACATCATTATGAAGTTCTGATGTAATAGGTGCAGTTTGCCACTTCTGTCTAGTCACTGACTTACCTTATACTGTACACACAAGTGTCAGCATGTTATAACGTCATTCACATTGGGCCAGTTATACAAGTCTGGTCTCTGAATGTCAGTTTTATGCACCTGGTGGGGGCCACACAATGTCCCTCCCTAGTGGTCTACATGATGGTGTGTGCTATTACTAGTGCACTAGTGAGTCTCTGAGCCTCCTGTCCCTGTGCCCACTCTGGAAGCCGCCATCTCCACACTGGGTAGTGACCATGCTGCAGTCATTACTAGTCACTGTACTACCCCTCCCGTGACCCTGCGCTCACCCCCTGGCGCCACAGCTTGTCCTCATTCCCTAACTCCGTCTCCTCTAACAGTTTGAAGATGGTCCCTAGTCTTCGGTCACGCCCCGAAATTCCCGGCGTGCTTCGCGGAACTAACGGCCGCTGCTTGCGGTTGGAGCAGGTGACCGGAGGCCCCGCCCCCGCCTCGCGGTGCTGTCATGGCGGATCCCGCTCAGCTGCCGGTAACTCCGAGTCGTCATGAGAAGAGCCTGGGGCTCCTCACCAGCAAGTTCGTGTCTCTCCTGCAGGAGGCGGAGGATGGCGTGCTGGACCTCAAAGCGGTAACTGCTGCCTGTCCCCTCCCGAGCGTCTCAGTGCTCTGCCCCCTCACCTCGTGTGAGTACCCCATAACATGTCACTCCCGCCTGCCCCCATGCACTGTGCAGTGTCCTGTATGGTGCTGCCGTGTAACCCCCACCCGTACAAACATACTGATAGGGGATACTTCCCGTGTATTAACCCCGGCACCCCTCTCTTCTGTTATGTGCTGTAGCAGTGCACCGGCCTCACTGTCATTTATATTCTTCTCAGCAACTTCCGGGAAGATGGAAGGAGATGGAGCTGTTGCCCCTGGTGACCAACTACTGATACATATCCCATGTGGTTCTGCTGTTGCACAAGAGCTTTTTACTTAGACCCTGGGGCCGTGTTCACACACAGCGTTTGTGTTGCGTTTTGAAACCCCACAAAAGACTGTGGGGGAGGGGCTTGTTCCAGAATCGTGGCAGTTTCGCTCCCCTGCAACCTTAGTGTAACAAACGCTCCGTGTGAACGTGGCCTGAGGGTGATTACAAGCTTAGCACAGTGTTTGTGCCTGGCTGCCATAGTCTATTCATATTCCTAACTGCTCTACACCTCCAGGCTGCAGATACACTTGCCGTCAGACAGAAACGTCGCATTTATGACATCACCAATGTCCTGGAGGGAATCGGGCTGATCGAGAAGAAATCCAAGAACAGTATTCAGTGGAAGTAAGGAGGATGCAGCTGGGGTGCATAGTAGTTAAAGCGGACCCGTCACAGACATGTACAAACTAACTTACCTGGTGTGGTTCTCCGCCCCTGATCAATTCCGTGTTACAAATTATTATAATGAACTGTGATGTTACACTGAATAGCTGGATACACATGAATCCACGGTTACATCACATTGGGGCATGTATCACTCCTATTCCCTTTTTTTTTGGTTCAACTTTTCAAAGTCTTAGATGCAGAATCAAGCAGCGTATTAAAGTGAGCTGCCTCAAGGATTTAATGTATTTATCTTTGTAGCCCAGATGTTTTTTCAACTGAAATTGTCCCATTGTTGCCCCTAATAAGTCACTAAACAGAGCATGCTAGACACACTTACTTTGCAGATACTATTTGGGACTAAAATGTCGCACACTGAAACAAAAAGTTGCTAAAGTGACTAAACGGACAACTCATCACATGCATGCATGCATTGCAATGATTAAGTTGGCCAACTTCAAGAAACTTGAAAAAGTGACAGCCGAAAAACTATGATACATGTGCCCCATTACCTGCTGTCATGTTATACACGTTTTCACATCCAGAGTTGTCACTTGCAGCTTCAGCTGCATAGATAAACGCTTACCTAAATTATTGCAGTAGATTGATGTAGAAATAATATATACAGGCAGTCCCCGGGTTACATACAAGATAGGGTCTGTAGGTTTGTTCTTAAGTTGAATTTGTATGTAAGTCGGAACTGTATATTTTACCATTGTAATCCCAGCCAGAACTTTTTTTGGTCTCTGTGACAATTGAATTTTAAAAATGTTGGGTTTTCATAAGAATCAGGATTAAAGGACACCTGTCATCAGGTTTGTGTCACTTGTCCTGTCACTACTAGCTGTTGGAGCAGCTCACGAGGATCCCATCCCAGCCTTTATCTAGTTATTTCATACATTATTCATTGTAAAATCATCTTTTCTTTATTATGTAAGTGAGGCTGGTCACATGGTCAGAGGCAGTGATGTCACCCCTGTTACCCCTCCCCTCTCCTCCCCCTGCTCATGTCTGTGTGTAATGTATAGTAAAGTATTGCTGGTATCTGTGCTGCATCTGCTGACATGCTGCATCCTCCTAATATACAGGTGAGAGACACAGACATCAGCTACACATGAATCTGACATGTTCTGCTGTAACATGGCTGCCTGGAGCTGCTGTATCTCTCCTATACACACACACAGGCTGCAGGGGGCGTGGCCACCAGCACCAGGAAGCACATCATTATACAGCCTCACATCATTATACAGGCTGCCAGTCAAGCACTGGGGGTGTGGCTGTGCCTCCCACTCATGAATAGAGTGGACAGCTTGAATATGGTAATGCTTCATTGGACATTTCACATGTCATTTGCATACAGCTTTAGGACCTCATTGCTTAGGTTTACAGGCATGTAGAGGGACAATGAAGGGATAGAGGCAATGCTCTCTAATGGCAGTTTATGAAAATATATTTAGTTTAGGGGGGTTATTTTGCATGACGGGTTCTCTTTAACACTAAAGCTTCATTACAGACACCTGTGATAACTGTTACAGCTGATTATTGTAGCCCAAGGCTAAAGCACAGTAAATTACCAATATCCAGAGGTCAGTTTGTAACTAGGGGTCGTATGTAAGTCGAGTGTGTAGGGGACTATATATATATATATATATATATATATATATATATATATATATATATATATATATATATATATATATATATATATATATATATATATATATACTGTGCGTCAAAATGTGTTTTTCTCAAATATGTTCCATAGTAATTTTGTCCTGGGATGTGGTGTTGCTTCTTTTTGAGCAATGTGGAGCGCACAGTTTGATTCTTGATTTGTGCTTTCAGAGGAGTTGGTCCTGGCTGTAACACTCGGGAGATTGCTGACAAGCTGATAGACCTGAAGGCAGAACTTGCTGACCTGGAGCACCAGGAGCATGAGCTCGATCAGCAGCGCATCTGGGTGCAGCAGAGCATCAAGAATGTGACGGATGACGTGCAGAACACTGGATATCCTTCTCATGTGTTAATGAGTTCTGTTCATGTTTTGAGCCTGGAAGCAGAGTCCAGACCACTGCTCTGTGAGTGTGTGAGGCCACTCAATATCCATAGCACAAAAAAGTTATTAATATCTTGGAAGAGATCTACAACCAAGCATTTCTGGTGATCTCTAATTCTGATATCAGCAAGTGACTGGGTTATTAGGCCAAGTGTTTAGGAGACCCCTGGAATGTATGATTTCCTACACAGCACCTGAGGGTTAAAGAGGTTGGTGAGTTTAATATTTTCTAGCACAGACTGCTCCTTCCCATTGGTTAACAGGCCACTACTTGATTCGGCAGTAATTCCCTATCGGTGCTAAACAGAAAAATGAAATCTCCCAGCACAGAATTTATTTGGATAAAAACATCAACGTTTTATTTGGATCATATTAAAAACCACAAACCAGTCAAAGTCTGACACTTTTCGAGTTATTTGCTCTTCATCCTAGTACTCACTCCTTGCCGGTGTGTCCTGATTGCCTTTAAGTTGTATTAGGTCTTGGGTTTTTACCTGTATGTACCTCCACATTCGTGCTAGTTGACAACTACAGCCAGTCAACAGCTTCTGCGGTTGACGGCCATTGATGCAGAGTGTTATGATGTTTTTAAAAGTATCTGGGGTAGCTGGACTGCTTTCTTAATTCCAGATGGTTATCGGTGGTTGTTGTGACTGAGTGTGCTTAGGCCTTGCTCGGTGGTTACTGAGCTCTGTGTTTGGCTCTTGGAAAGATGTCCTTTACATTATTTTCCAGTTAGTGGGGGGGATAATTGCTGCTTGTGTTTCCATAATATATACAGATTGTTCTTTAACATAAACACGCTAGCGTACCTAACCCATGAAGACATCTGCCGCTGCTTCCGAGGTTAGTCAAGTGACTTGTCTATTGCTGGGCTTTATGTTGGGGCATTTCGACTGATGCAGATTATCTGTGCAGTAAGAATGGGGCTTGTGTTATTGCACAGGTACTTTGCGCACATTGGCATCTGCAGCCTTTTTTTGTGTGCAGTTTGTGTATTCATTCTATTTTTAATAATAAAAGTAAAAATGTATGTTCCTTGTCTGCTGGGGTACCCAATGATCATGACATTTAGAAACCATGAGGATTACTTCTCCGTTCACTTTCATGGGACCAAAATAGTGCGGAGCTCTGATTGATCAGGTTTTGAAAAGCACTGGGTTTGACTATGAGACACTAGAACTGCTGTGTTCCAACCTTTAATGTACATGGTAAATGGTTACACTTTGGTAGGGATCACAGTACATATAGACATAAATAGCTGCTTTATTTTGTAGGAGATACTTTGCTGGCCATCAAAGCTCCATCTGGTACCTGCCTAGAAGTTCCAGTTCCAGAAGTAAGTCTTGTTTTTTTTTTGGTAATCGGTTTGGGCTTCACTCTTGGTCTTAATGTTATCTGCTTCTACCTGGTATAGGGGGTCAAAGGACAGAAGAAATTTCAGATTCACTTGAAGAGCTCCACTGGGCCAATAGAGGTTCTCCTAGTTAATAAAGACACATCTAATTCCCCACCTGTAGTAGTTCCTGTTCCTCCACCAGAGGATCTTGTCCATCCAGCCCCTGTAGTAACTGGCACTCCTGAGGCATCTTCGCCTGGCCCAAAAGAAGAGACAGAAAGTAGAACGCTGACCCTGACTGAACCAAGTTCTCCTGCACGTGAGTAACAAATTATCTACCACTTTCTTCGTGATCTTGAAAATATGGGCCTTTGGTACCTCAGCTTGTACCTAAGCCTGTCAGGTAACCAAAAGGTGTTACCTCTTGTAAACCTCTACATTCCCATCCCAGAAGTTTGCGGTAACGCCTCTACATGCGTCATAGATGCATGTAGAGACAAATTTACTCCTTTAAAAAAGCCCCATGCGTATAAGTACTCTCGGGGCTTCTCCCCTTCCTGTCCTGGCCGTGCTGCAGACGCTACATTACTGCAGTTGACGGCCCCGATGGATGGACATGTGACCGGTAACTGTGTACTGTGCAGTAACTGTGTACATACCAATGATGCTCCAGTCACATGACCAAACACTAAGGCCCGTTCCACACTTGCAAGTGTAATGCGATGAACTCGCATCACACTCGCAACGCATGCTGCCGGGATCGTGCAGCCTGAACGCTGCGAACCGGGACTGAACTCAGCAGGTCAGTTCAGTCCGCATCACATTCGCAAGTGTGGAACGGGCCTAAGTCTGCCGGGATTGAGCCTCGCGCTGCTGGAGCTGTCCCTCAACCTCTCCCGCAGAAGCCGACTGTGTGAGGATGGAGGAGGAGCTGAAGCTCATGTCTGCCAGGATCCAGCACAGAGAGCAGACACTGAGCTTCCTGTACAGCCTCTGTACAATCCCCTTCACTGATATCCTGGGGGATTTGGGATCTATACAAAGTGTGTGTTGTGGTTGTGTGTGTGTGTGTGTGTGGTTGTGTTGCATGTCGTTTGTGTGGGCAGTGATCCTATGGGATGTTAGATTACTGGTTATCCTTAGTTCACCATTATCTATGATCTATATATAAGATTAGCAGGAATCATATGTGCCCCTATAAAACAAAACCAGTCAACCTGTTTGGGGTCTGGGGCCGACATCAGTCATGGGCTGCTCTGGCGAGCCTGAAACTGGCATTTGCCCAGCCCACTCTGTAGGTTGAAATTTCTGAGGAGACAATAACATGGTTGTTCACCACTTCTCAAGTGGCTACTTAAGCACAAAAAACAGGAGCTATAGCAATTTTTTTTGTATTAATAGATCAATAGTCTATTAACACTATATACGACTAGGAATTATATATTTGTATTCGCTAAAATTTCATACTCATCCTCAGCTATAAATACTCCTGAAATACGGTGAG
This sequence comes from Engystomops pustulosus, assembly GCF_040894005.1. Classification (NCBI taxonomy): domain Eukaryota; kingdom Metazoa; phylum Chordata; class Amphibia; order Anura; family Leptodactylidae; genus Engystomops; species Engystomops pustulosus. Next base: position 76,785,953 of record NC_092417.1, on the reverse strand, counting down.
AGGAGTATTACTACCCTTCGGGAAAAATGTTAGGGTGACCCCCTGCCCATCCCATAAGATCAGTGAAAGACTGAAAATGCATAGTGATCACAGGTATTCTAGATATGGACTTTTTTCAGGGTCTGCTGAGCCTGGAATTCATTTTTGTGTGTAGTCTAGTAGTGCTTATTTTCTACACAGAGCCTCCAGTATTGGACCAAGATGCAGAAGGTAAAGCACTGAGTCGTCTTTCAAGTGTGGACACTTGCCCCCTTCAATCTTCAGCCTCCCTAGACCACAGTCCAGACCTGCCAAATGCTTCTACCTCATTCCAGCCCATCAAATCCGATACATCGGATGGTAAGAAAAATTCTGTCCCTGGGCAGCTATTGACTTAATAGGGTTGGCCACATAAAGTTTACCATTGTACATGCAATCCCCTAATATGGGAAGCAATATTTTACCTGCCCCAGTAAACTTTTGCCTTCTGACGTAGATATCATGGGTCATGTGATCTGCCAACAGCTGCTTTTGGGACTCTGAGATGTTCCCATATCAGTGGTTGATGTCAACAAGATTTTGGTGATGAGTTTCTTTTTCTTGTTACTTTTCAGTGCTAGAATTGCCCACAGATATCTCAGAATTTTTTGATTCCACAAAAGGTAAGTGTAATCTTGGCAACGTCCAAGCTAAGAACTTATGTCAGAGCCTTTAGTGAATGTCTTTTGTTGTGTTGTAGAATGCATCACATCTGACCTTTTGGAAGAGCTAATGTCCTCTGAAGGTGAGTACAGCATGCTTTGCAGAAAGCAGGTACCCCCTCCTATGTTTTCTAATACTTGATTTTTTCCTTTGCAGTGTTTGCCCCTCTACTCAGACTTTCTCCCCCACCTGGTGACCATGACTATGTCTACAACTTGGATGAAAGTGAAGGAGTCTGTGATCTGTTTGATGTTCCTATCAATCTTTGATCTCTGAACTCGGCTTTGTGCCTTATTGTGTATATGGACTCAGATAACATGAAGAAAATTGTTTATTTTTGGATTTGTTTGGAAAAAGAAAATATTTGTGTATTGCAGAGCAGCACATAGACCGGAGAGATTTGATGATGCCATGTTTAGAAGATGTCGCTCACAAGTGTTTACACAGATATTTCATCATGGTGGCCAACACTGCCCACTTCTTTAGAGATTTGGCCATCTTGGATGAATGTGGATATAAAATAATTATTTTTCTACCGTTCTGTCTTTGCCGTTACTTTGTCTTATTTTAAAAGGGTTTGTTGAGAATGATGGTCTGTTTCTTTTACAAAGACACAGCCACCTTTTCTATGGATTGTGTCTAATTTTGTTCTATTCACAGTGGGTATGAGCTGCAAACTCATCAGCCACAAACCTTGGACGGCCATGTTACTGTTTTTAAAAGAGCAGCACACTTCTTTTCCCTTTAAAGTTCTGAACAATCCCTTTAATTGTCTGTCCAATTTCTGTGTTTTTATGTGAGTTGTTTTTTTTTTTTTTTTTTTATACCGTTCTGGCCAGTAGCACACTATGGAAGAAAATGCCATGCCTGTAGCTGCACTCGTGTGTTTTTAAAGTTACTGGTTGTATATTGTCCTTTTTGTTGACTTAAAGTTATACCTCCATCCAGTGACAAATAAACACTTCCCAGTTAATTTTAGTCATGTATAGGATTTCAAAAGTCTCCTTACTTTTAATTTACTAACAAGTTGTTCTTATCTGCCTTGTAACATATGCAATAGTGCCTTGTCATGCTCTTTACAAGTCATTGGGGGTGGGGGGGGATTTATCATGACTAGGCTTATCCTGCACCTGTGTGTTGCGGCTGTAGTACATCTCAGCTTCACTGCTCAAGCACCATCGGGTGAGGTGCATGGGCAGTGCACCTGGAATACTATCCATGCTTCACTTCCCGCAACTCGTGAGGAGGCACAGCATCTAAAGATTAATCCATTGTGCCTCATTGGACTCGTATCTAGGCAAGTATAAGTTTTTTTTGTTTTTTTTTTTCCCTTAATTTTCTCTATACTACCAGCATAAAGGTCTATTTAGGATGCTAAACCACATGTCAATGGGACCTTTTAGGGTCCAAAATCAACCTGAGATTGCACTATAACTATTCAACTTCAAAAATCTACATTTAACCCCTAGGCGCACCAGGACGTTATAGTACGTCCCTGGGGCTAGATACTTAGCGCACGGGGACGTTCTATAACGTCCTGCTTCTGGCACCGGCTCACGAACGGAGCCGGTACCAGAAGCAGCGGCTGTCAGCTAACACCCGCGATCGGAGCCGGCTCCGATCGCGGGTGTTAACCCCTTACACGCCGCGGTCAAGCATGACCGCGGCGTGTAAGGGTTTTTGCGCTGTGGATCGGATCCCCCGTGTCGCTTACCGGGGGATCCGATCCACTTCTGGGCAGCTCCGAGGACTGGCATGTGCCCCAGAGCTGCCCGGTCTCCCTGGCAGTCAGACCCCTTCCGGGTCTGACTGTAAACGGTCTGAGCATACGCCTGCATGCTCAGACAGTTTACACTGCTCTACAATAAAATAGTATTGTAGAGCAGTGTATTGAACTTGAACCAGGGATCAGAGCATCACTGGTTCAAGTTCAAGTATGTATAAGTAAAAAAAAAAAGTCAAGAACACTAAAGTTAATACATTAGAATAAATAAAAAATAAATGCATTAAAATATAAGCACATAAAATGTCACTATCCTATAAAAAACACAAAAAAACCCTGCATATTTGGTATTGCCGCGTCCGTAACAATCTGTATAATAAAACAGAATCATTACTGGACCCGCACGGTACACGCCGTAGTAAAAAAACGCTCCGAAAAAAGATGATTTTTAATTAATACCCTTAAAAAAAATGCTCTAAAAAGTAATTCAAAAAATGTTATGCACTCCAAAATAAGCCCACTAAAAAAGAACAACTCTTCTCGCAAAAAATAAGCCCCTAACTTGATTTGTCAGCTGAAAAATAAAAAAGTTATGCATGAAAAGATGGTGATGCTAAAATGAACAAGATTTTCTCCAAATTGGTTTTTATTCAGTACAATTGAATAAAATACACAAAACCCCCACATATTTGGTATCCCTGCGTCCGTAACAATCTGTATAATAAAACAGAATCGTTATTAAATCCGCAAAGTGAACCCCGTAAAAAAAAAAAGCTCCAGAAAAAAGATCATTTTCAATTAATACCCTATAAAAAGTGATTTAAAAAATGTTATGCACTCTAAAATAAGACCACTAAAAAGAACAATCCTTCTCGCAAAAAATAAGCCATTAAACACATTTGTGAGGCGAAAAATAAAAAAGTTATGCATATGAAAGACGGTGTTGCTAAAATTAACAACATTTTTGCCAAATTACTTTTTATTCAGTAAAAATGGGAAAAAATAAAAAATCTATATAAATGAGGTCTTTTCGTAATCGTGGTGACCCATAGAATAAAAATAATATACTATTTTTATGGTATGGTTAACGGCCAAAAAAAAAAACATTCCCAAAAATTGATGATTTTCATTTCCTCCACCAACAAAGAGTTAATAAAATCTCACCAATTAGCCTATAGATTCCCCCAAATTACGTACCAGAAAAGTGCATCTCATGTGGCAAAAGAAATAAGCCCCTATAGGTCCTCATTAAAAAAAAGAAAAAAATTATAGCCTGTAAAATGTGACATAGCAAATCTGATCTGGATGGCGCCTCCTTCCCTTCTATGCCCGGCCGTGCGCCCGTACAGCAGGCTACCACCACATATAGAGTATCGGTGTACTCGGGAGAGATTGGGTATCAAACTTTGTGGAGCCTTTATTCATTTAATCCATTGTAAATGTTTAATTTTCCACCCAAAATGAGTGTATTGTGAAAAAATATTACAATTTGCAGACTGCACCTCCATTTTGTTTTAACCCCTATAAAACACGTAAAGCGTTAACAAACTTCTTAAAAATGGTTTTTCATACATTGAGGGGTGTCGTTTCCACAATGGGGTAATTTATGAGTCTAGCTATTATTTAGGCCTCTCATTGTCAATTATAATTTGAGCAGGTCCATCTAAAAACGGGTTTTGGTGATTTTACAAAAAATTTGAAAAATGATACCTAAATTCTGAGCCTCATAACATTCTAGTAAAATATGTGGAATCTTAAAAAACCATGCCAACATAAAGCAGACATTTGGGAAATGTAAGTTATGAATTTATTTGGGTGCTATAACTGTCTGCATCAAAGTAGAGAATTTAGAAAGTTGAAAATAAAGAATTTTTCCAAATTTTTTCCAAATTTTGTTTTTTTTTCATAACTAAACGCAAAAGATTTCATCCAAATTTTTAAACTAATTTGAAGTACAATGTGTCACGAGAAAACAATCTCAAAATCCCCTGGATATTTCATAGCGTTCCAAAGCTATAACCACTTATAGTGACACAGGTCGGATTTGAAGAATGGGGCCGCGTCCTTAAGGCCAAAAGAGGCTGAGTCCCGTAGGGGTTAAAGGGATATTCAAACTTCGGTAAATTTAATGCTATTGTTTGTATGATGAAAAATTAAACTATTTTCCTTTACTTTCTGTATCAATTCATCACGGTTTTCTAGATCTCTGCTTGCTGTCCTTCTATAGAAAGCTTCTATGTTTACTTCCAGTGGACAGAAATCTGTCCATGGTTACACAGGTGCACGGCTCGTTAGTATCACAGAGAGTAATCAGAGCTGTGTAATATCATTAGCTGTGCACCTGTGTGACCATGGTCAGATTTCTGTCTTCTGGAAATAGATGCTTTCTATACAATTACAGCAAGCAGAGATCTAGAAAACTAATATTTTCTGTATTGATGTATATTGGAAAATTGTATAACTTTTCAATACTCAAACAATATAAATTGCTTGTTGAAATGGGAATACCCCTTTAATTGGAAAATAATTAATGCTTTGATTTTCAAGACCATATTCAAAATCTAGAGGAAAAACTTTTTCAACTACAGCAATACAGTAGCCGCTTGAAAAGGAAGAAATAAGGTGCAGCACTCACCGATAAAAGCAGTCCATTTTATTTCATACAATAATAATTCATGGGGTAGAATAGGGGTGCAGTAGGGGGTTTCCAGCGACAGCTGTTTTATGCCGTCCAACGTTTTTCTCTTCTCTTCTTTGGATTTTGAATACCCAAAACTCTACTGATGCAAATGTATGGTGCACATATAAAAATTGCCTAAGAGGCCACCTCATCCAACTACCCGCTAGATCATATTAATTTAGAATAGCTTAAAGTAACCCAATTATAGACCTAATAACTGTTTTAGAAACAAAATAACTCCTACCCCTATGCTCGCTAAAATAATTCTGTACCAGCTAGAATATAATATGAGAATTGGAGCAAAATATTATTTATTCATTCCATATATCATTCCATTGCACATACAGTTGCTGATTACAACTCATTGTACAATTTTTAAACAACTATTACAAACACTTGTAAGCACCAATAAGCAGTCATGAACTAGACCTAGCAATAAAGCACCCAATCAAATGAATGTAAAAAAAACCCTTAAAACCCATTCTTTTATAAACACACTAAACTCTGTAATTAAAAGGATATTCCAGAAGAAATTATTCAATTGATAATCATAACTCTGCCCAAACCTTGTAAAGCCCCATGCAAACAAAAAAAACTTTAGGCAAATATATTTTTTAAATATTTAATATTTTAATAAATTAAAATTTAAAAATATACGCAAAAAACTCCAATATATTACCTTCTTTCATTCGCACAGATCAAACAGGCTTTATAAAAGGCAGACAAACATCCGATAGCATTAGAAGAATTAAAATTCTAGTATCTGAGTCCCGGCTCATTTCATTGAACGCGGAAAAGACGCTCAACTAGGTCCACTGGAAAGTTCTTCAAGCTATTCTATAAAAAATTGGACATGCAGGAAACATCCTAAATAGTATAAAGTTGCTTTATTCAAAACCATCAGCTGAAATATACTCCTCGGGTTTCTTATCTAAAAAGATAAAAAACCAATGTACTAGGCAGGGATATGCCACTTTAATCTTTATTATGTCCATCGAACCCCCCAGCTGAATTAATTTTAATCCAGATACTTCAGAGGATAATAAAAGTGTGAAACACTCACCACAAAATAGGTTTGTTTGCAGATGATACAACATTAATTCTCTCTGATCCATTATAACGTCTGCCAGCAGCAATTCAAATTATTAAAGAATATAGCTTGGCCTATTATTACAAACTAAACCAATCCAAATTCCAATTACTAAATATCAGTTTAACCAAATCCATAACCAACATACTTAAATTAACACTTTCCCTTCCAAGGACGTATCTCATACGTCCTCACAGGGTGGCACTTTTATGGCAAGGGTGTATTAGTCATTCTAGGTGCCATAGATGTTCAAAGTGACAATTTTCATATTTAAAAATCGTCCCTGATTGCATATTAACAGTTAATATCTCCGCTTCCCTGACATCTAGAAACACTCTCATAGGCTCATATGAAAGAGGAGATTCTCCCTGAGTTTTTATGTGCCAGGGAACAAAAGTTATACCCAACTGACGGCAGACGGCCGCAGATGCCGGGGGACTCGGACGAGGGCTACAAGGAGCTGCACGCCGAAGATTAAATGGTAGCGGAGTAACTTGGCTACTGGTGCGTGGAGTAGCCGCGACTAGTAGCCTCATGTCCGGCTACGCCACGCGCCAGTAGCCGCATAAATAAATTTGCATATGCCTGCAATAAACTTTTCTAAAAGATAGCCGGGACAGGAGGATTAGCCCAAAAAGGGCGATCCTCACGTCCCATTCATCCACCTACCACCCCTTCTACCTTCATAGGTAGAATCGGGGTGGTAGGTGCCCTTTAACTGGCAGGCTGCAGAGAGAAGCTTGGAAGAGGGTGCACAGATGAGTTTCTCTAAAGTAAGTATTGATTTTATCTGTTGCTACATTTTGATAAGGGATGTTTTATTTTGTTTTTTAAATTTAAATATAACAATATAGTTACATTGATTGTTGCATTGTTTTAGTCATTTAGCCATTACATTTCAATAATCCACTTAGCATTTACAGTAAGGTTATAAGTAACTCAAGGAGAGTGTCCTGGGAGGGGAAGCTTCCTAATTTCCTTATCTTGCACCCGCTCTAAATTTTGGGAGGTTGCTGCCTTAGGCAAGATGTCTATGGGATAATGTTCACGAATGTTCATGTTTTAACCCTTTCCTGAACAATCTAAGAATACACTTGCTCTCTGATATATGCTCACATAAATTCCTGAATATAGTTTTTATTTCACAGCATCCCTCCATTACTAATACCTAGGTTATGACGTTCTTACTCAAATTCTTGTCAACTGTGGAGGTTTCCGTTATTGCACTTCTACTACAATGGTGCACATCTAAAAGTGACCTTTGTTATCTCTTTGTGATCTTGTTTTATGGAGAAATAGTTTTTTTATTTGGGTTACCGTTGTGTACAATAATATATCTTTGTGAAACTCAGTGCAATTTACTGCAAAAATAGTTTGACGGCCCCTGTGGATTTCATGTTTTCTTTGCTGCATATTTTGGTGAAAATACATGTTACTATCATGTAAGGAGTTCCGTCCCCAACAGTATGGTCTGTGTCACAAGACTCAGTATTGTCGGTTCCTGGTTCACAGACAACCGTAGTGTGAAACTTAACGCCGAACCCACTTTTCACCTTCCTGACGTGTCACTATAAGCGGCAATAACTTTGGAATGCTTTAACATATCCAAGTGCTTTTGAAATTTTCTCATATTACTTTGTACTTCATGTTAGTTGAGTTTTGAGTTTATTTTTGAAAAAAAAAAGTTATTTGGAAAAATTCACGATTTTCGAAACTCAAAATTTTCAGCTTTTTCAACATAGTCGTAACTGCAAAAAACTTGATAACTAATGTTTGCCAAATGTCTTCTTTATGTGGACATGGTTTTTTTATGCATCATCTCATTTTTGTAGAATGTTATGGGGTTTTGAACTTTAGGTGAATTGTTCACGTTTTCATTAAAAAATAGCTAAATCATGCTTTTTAGGGACCTGCTCAGATTTCAAGTCACTTTGAGAGGCCTAAATAATAGTAAAACCCCATTATAGAAACTACACCCCTTAACATATGTAAATTAACTTTTATGAAGTTCGTTTACCCTTTATTTGTTTTACAGGGGTTAAAACAAAATTGTGTGCAGTTTTGAAATTTAAATTTTTTTGGCTAAATGAATGTGATTTTTAAAAAATTTACAAATTCGGAGGATAAAATACCAAAACGCTCCACAAAGTTTGATAACCAATTTCTCCTGTATATTCTCATACCCCATATGTGATGGTAACCTGCTGTATGGGCACACGACAGGACATTGAAGGGACGTTGCGCCATTCAGAGCACAATTCCATTGTCACTTTTTAAAGGCTATACAATCTTTATTTTATTTTATTTTTTTGCAATTTGGACATATAAAGGCTTATTTTCTGCAACATTAGATGCACTTTACAAATATTTCATTTTAGTGGGTCTTTAACTTATGGATAAGATTTTATTAACTATTGAATGTATAGAGAAAAAGAAAATCGACAATTTTGGTTTCCTTTCTTTTTGTACTTTTTGGGGGCCGCACACCGTACCATAAAAATAATATATTATCTTTATTCTATAGATCACTAAGGTTACAATAAATGCATCATTTATAGTTTTTTTTTATATATTTTTACAATTTTACTGAAGAAAAACTAACATAGAGAAAATCTCATTTATTTTAGTATTGCCATCTTTTCAGAGATAACTTAAATATTTTTTGGTCGACAGACCTGGTTTAGGGATTATTATTATTTTTGTGTTGAGTTGTCCTGTTCAGTGGTACCATTTTGGCGCACATAACTTTTTTGATCACTTTTTGGGACATTTTTGTGAAGGGATTTTATTGGGTTTAAGTCCCAGGGTCAACATCTGCAAAGAGTTTGTATGTTCTCTCCGTGTTTGCGTGGGTTTCCTCCAGGTCCTCCGGTTTCCTCCCACACTTCAAAAAATACTGGTAGATTGATTAGATTGGGAGCAGGGACCGATTTGGCAAGCTCTGTGAAGTGTTGCGAAATCTGTTTGCACTATGTAAATAAAGGAATTATTTATTATGTCTATGTAATTGCACCTAGTCTCATTGTTTACTTTGTGCTGCCTGAAGGACGTACAGGAAAGATACAATCCTCTTGGAGCCAAGTACAAATCCATCTGGATTCTTTTTGTCGGAGACGAGGAGTTGTATTCCCACCAACTATTTTCACATTAATATGTTTCAAACTAGTGAACCTCAGATTTCTGCATTTACCACTTTGATGGAGAAAATTAGAGGGATGGAGAAAATTAGAGGCCACTGACGTAAGACTCTTGTCTTTAGGGTACAAACAAGTCCGTGCATATAGCATTGTTTGTCTTGCTGTTGATGTTCTGTTGCAATCAATAACGATTAACAGCAATGGGATCTTTGAAAAAATATATTGACAGATATTGCAGTCGCAACAGGTATATGAACCCCTCAGTCTCGTACCACCCAAAGTTCCAAATGTTGGATGTGTAAAATTATAATGTGTCAATAGATCCTTAAGATTCTGAGCTCTTCTTATGATAATGTACAGTCAACTGGTAATGAATTTCGGTTCACTCCTGATGATATTCCAATTTTTGCTACAAATACAATAGATATCTTGCCATTTGTTGTTATACATAAATTTAACAGTATTGTCAGAAACATTTGGATTCAATTTCAAAATATCTTTGTCTCAATCCCTGGTTCTACAATATGCCTTCAATATGATCTTTTTAGGGTAACCCTGAGCTCTGAGTCTTTTCGTTAGGTCCAAAGAATGTTTTCTTAATTCTCATAGTCAGTCCAATTCTGTCTCAGTCTTAAAAACTGACCCACTGGGATCCCATGTTTTTGGTCTTGGGGGTGAAAACTTGTAGTGTAGTGTAGTGTAACAAACTATTGGCAGGTGTTTTTTTCCTATAGAATGTAGTTTTAATTAAATCACCTGATATAGAAAGTTGCAAGTCCGAAAAATCAACTGAAGTATACGGAATTTGATGAACAAATAATATGTTGTTTGAATTGTTATTCATTTCTCCCATGATTTGTAGTTATCCTTCACTTGAGCCTGTCACAAAAACGTGATGTCATGGATAAATCGGAACCACCAAGGACATGGATCTAGAAAAACTTTGAGGGTTACGCCCGAGTCCCCCCACTATCAGAATGCAGGACATGAAGACCTTTACATAAAGGCAGTTTGGGGGATTACATGACCTGAGCACTTTTTTATTTACACTTTAAGGAGTTGCAAAATTACAAAAAGTGGCATTTTGGACGTTTGGGCACTGTTTTCTGTTACGGGGTTCACCGCTAGAAATAACAGTTTTTATATTTTGATAGATCAAGACTTTTGTTATTGCATTGCATAGGGGGAATGTATTAAGACTGGGACATTGTACCATCACAGTGGTGCATAGGCTTCTGTTTGTCAGGACAACCAATTGCCATTTCAGCACCACGGTGCTTGCATTGTGTTTCTAGCGAGACACAGATGTGATTCGGGCAAGTCGTGCCTGTGGACGCTTGCATTGAGTTTCTAAACATGACTGCGCTCTGCAGCCTCATTTGCACGTGGCATGTCGACTACATTATGAAGCGCAGTTGAAAGGCTCCACCACCATCACATACTGAGTAAACATTGCATTGAGTGTTTAGTAAACATACAGGAATCACAATGTTAGCTCAATGTGTGATCGGGCAGTGGAGACTTTCAATTGTATTTCAGAATGCATCAAATTGAGAAAATATGGCAATAGAGAATATGTAATAGAGATTTTTTTAGATTTAAAGTTTTTAAAAATATGTAAAAAAAAAAATATATTAGGCTTATGCAGAGGAATCTCTCTCAGAATTAGAATTACTAGCAATGTAATGTTTATAGTGTAAACCTATGGCGGTTTACACTTTTCACACTGCTCCAGACCTGAGAATAGGCAGGGAGGTGGGGTAGGCATACTCCTCTCTCCACAATGCACTTTCCAGGTCATTCCTCCAGTACCCTCTCTTACTTTCCCATCTTTTGAGGTCCTTGAACTCCCTCCTTGACCCCTTGCAATCTGGTTTCCGCTCTATGTATTCCACTGAAACTGCTCTTTCTAAAGTCTCCAATGATCTCTTCACTGCAAAATCCAAAGGTGACTATTCTCTCCTGGTTCTTCTGGATCTCTCGGCAGCGTTCGATACTGTGAAGCACCAGCTCCTCTTTAGGATGCTTCACTCCATTGGCCTAAAGGACACTGCACTCTCCTGGTTTTCTTCCTATCTCTCTGACCGCACTTTCAGTGTCTCCTTTTCTGGATCTTTCTCTTCTCATCTTCCTCTCAGTGGAAAGCTCAAAGCTCTGAATAATGCTGCACCTCCCTATCTCTCTTCTGTCATCTCAGTCTATCACCCTTCCCGTGCTCTTCAATCTGCCAGTGACATTAGACTAATCTCTAGCTTAATTCGAACTTCTCATGCACGTCTCCAGGACTTCTCCCGAGTTGCTCCAATTCTTTGGAATGCCCTTCCCCGGACTCTCAGACTAATACCCAACCTCCAAAGCTTCAAACGTGCTCTTAAAACCCATCTCTTTAGGCAAGCCTATCACACTCGCTAACTGCATGAAATGACAACTCTCCCTTTTCTAATCCATCCTATGTCCTACTCCCATCTGTTATTTGGCAAACAGCAGATATTTACCAAGCTCCAGGCTTCTCTGCAGTCTTTTTCACCTAGGACCCTGTAAATAAGATGGCGGCTGATGGCTGGTTCAAACAGCAAAATTTTTATTCATAAAATTATTTATTAAATTATTTTTTATTGCTCCTTATAAAGAATGGCTGGACCATTATACAACCTCTTGTGTCAACACCCTCACCCTCATAGTCTGTAAGCTTGGGAGCAGGGCCCTCACTCCTATTGTTCCATATGACTGTTTGTTCTTTGTAATGTATTATAGCTGCTACGGAATTTGATGGCGCTATATAAATAAATAAAGATAATTAAAAAAAAGCTAATAATGTTTCTTAGGGTCCATTCACACGCGGTATGCCCACCGTGTGCTGGAGAGGAGGAGGAGGAGACCCCTCCTCCCTCCATAGAGAATGGCGGCACACGGCCGCACACCCCAAAAGATAGAGCATGCCCTATCTTTTTGCGGTGTGCGGGCCGGATCGGTGCCACACATGTGGCACCGTATCTGCGCCGCGCCGATATTGCCGTCTATGGGGACGTACATGTGGCCGCAAATTTGCGGCCGCATGTACGTCCCCGCAGAAGGCCATGTGAATGTGCCCTTAGTAAGATCCTATGATCTAAAATCAACCTAGCCCCTCCGTGATTTGACTTTACAGAGCGTTACAACTGCCCTCCCTGCTCTCTCAGCACTTGTGCACTGGGTACTTCCTGCTTGCTGCAAAGTGCAGAGGGAGAAGGAGGGAGGGTCAGTGCTTTCTTTCTCTCATTGCTTTCTTTGTCTTCCTATTCCTGCTGCCCTTATAGGGCACATATCAGCCACTTCCCAAATAGGTGCCTCCACTTCCAGGCTTCTATAAACAAATCTATTACATGGATTTTTGTTTAGTAAATCTTCTCCATTGTGCAATAAGTAGATCAATGTATCCAAAACAGGATTGATGCTTTGTACAATAAGAATGTAATGACCATGCAAGGTACAGGGGACACAAGTTCAGGATCAAGCAGGGCAGTGATATAGGGGAGGTCTTCTGAAGTGTTGCTTGCAAGGTGTCTTCTGATCAAATTTATTAGAAGCAACAAATTGCTTTCTCCATAGGATTCATGGAGGCCTGAAGGAGCAGCTCTGCTGTATATCCAACACATAGACACTCCCAATAGAAATTCTTATCTAGAGTAAAGGAATGCAGGCTTGTTGTAACCCATCTGTCTCCTCCCTGCCTCCACCTCACAGCTCTGTCCCCAGTGTCTCCACCTTCACTGCAGCTCCAAAGTGACAGGAAACAGGTCTCAGGTAAAGAGAAACTTTGTTACTATTTATCAAAAGAGAATGTCTGCTCCAGACTGTGTAACATATGACATTCACCCCATAATGTCTTTCTAATCCCTCGCTCTTTCTGTCCTATTTGAAATATTCCTGACTGCATGGCTCTGGCTGTCCAGCCTTTATTTCTTCAGTCTGTTCACTCACCTCTATTAGTATTCATTTAATGCCCCTCTCACAATGAAGGGGGAGGGCAGGTGTAGTGTAGAGTTGTACAGAAGGCCTAGTTGTACTCAGCCAGTATAAAACTCAGTATAGGTGTCAATTAAGAGTTAACCATAATAAGTGATTCCGTATGATGTATGGGAAACCATAGAACTACATTTTTGTGACTAAATAACAATAAGAAATTAGAATAAGAGAATAATTGAAAGCAGATCTAATAACTGGTGTAACTATATGACTGTAACAATACAGTACTAATTCCACCACTATGACCCATGTCTAGATGAAGGCTTGCGTGTGACACTCACATATTCTGGTTGAATTGCATTTTGAATCGCAATTTAATCAGAACGCGGAGAGGTTTGTCCCGATCACATATGCGTTTTATATAAACAAACCTTCCACTTCCAGTAATGAAGAAAAATGCTTTCAATTCACCCAAAAGTATTGCATTTCAAAATGCATCAAAAACATGTGAACATACCCGCAGGCTGAGCTTACACGTTCTGTTTTAATAGCATTTTGAATAGTAATATTATCGGAACTGGGAGGGGCTTGTCCCGATCACATATGCTTTACGTGTAAATAATCCAAAACACGTGGAGCTCGTTACTGATTACATGCATTTCAATTTAAACATAAATACAATTGGGATAAGCCCCTCCCCATGTAGCTTCAATTTTGTGAGAAGACAGCCTAATCCACCCCAGAGGTGACATTGCACAATGATTGTTCTTTATTTTAATTGAGTTGAAACATATATACAATTGGGAAAAGCCCCTCCTCCGACACAGGCCCACACCGCCTTGTCATAGTGATGCTCCCCGGCCGCAAGCAGAAGATGGAGCCGCGGGACCGGGGAGAAGAAGACTAAGATCAGTATAGAGGTTATTTTTTCAAGAGGGCCCGGCTGTGAACATTAAATTAAAGGGGGCATCTGGGGTTGACATTTCATTAACTGGGCCATCTGGCGTGAACATTTCATTAAAGGAGGCATCTGGGGCAGACATTTTATTATAGGGGGTCATTTGGAGTGGACATTTCATTAAAGGGGGCCTTCTGGGGGGAACATTTTATTAAAGGGAGCCATCTGGGGGGGACTTTTCATTAACAGGAGCCATATGGAGTGGATATTTCTGTAAGGGGGGCTCTGCTGTGGATTTTTTGAGGTTTGGCTGCTGCTGGATATTTTATTAGAGTAGCAGCTGCATTTCCTACCCTAAGGCTTATACTTAAGTCAATATATTTTTACAGTTTTTTTGTGGTAACATTAGGAATCTCGGCCTGTACACAAGTATTTACAGTATGGTGGGGGTACTCAGCTGCAGGATGCTTAGAGGCCGGGCCAGTGGTAGCATTAAAACATCTCCTACATTGTCTGGGAGATCTGGTCTGGACGGTTGTAGGGTTCCATGCAGTTAGGGAATGTGATCAGCTTTCCTATATAGATGGGTTATGACAGCGTGATGGAAGTTCATCATTTAATTATGTTTATGAACAGTAGAAGATTAAGGATATAGAGTATATAGAGTAGTACTTGAGTCCTAACATCCGGGCACATGTTGGTTTGGACACTTGGGGGGACCTAGTCGTGTGAACAGCCCGGGGCCCATGGGACACTTAATCCGCCACTGGATACTATTTTGGACACATGTCCACAATGAAAGATCTAACAAAGAGTAAAGTCTTTAAACTCTATAGCTGCACCACACATTTGAGTAAAGTATAAGAAGCCTTGAATCCAGAGAGACGATAAGACAGCAAGATAAAGTCTGTGGCGTAAAGCATTGAAGCCCCAGAGTTGGCCAAGGTAATAGGTAAGATATGTGGAGTAAAGTCTTGAATCTTCACAGTGGCCCAGCCACAAGGGTAAAGCGTGGGAATGTATGTGCAGCACAACACAAGAGCTGCTGAGGTGAACTGCAAAAGTCGTGTGGGAAGTTTATACTACCGCAAGCGTACCCAAATCTTCAAAGAAGATTGAGATAAATGTAATTAATCATAATGAATTATGAATCAGTATTTGTTTAAAACTAGATGTAAAACCAATGTAGATGATTTTGGTCAAATATCTGCCTAATGAATTTGCGTATTCTAAAATGCCAAATAAATCTGAAGCTATTGATAACTATACCAACTGTTTGATAGAAGTTAAATACTTATATAATACTGTACATTTAATACTTATACAATGATATAGAATACTTATACTTATTTTTGCAGTTGTTAACTGGGTGTCATGGAGCAAGCAAAGAATGTAGTGAAGATCGCAATCCAAATGATGGGAGCCTACCCCCAACTTATTGAGCTTAACCAGGTGACCTTATATTTATATGTCACAAGGGAAGCCAACTTAGAGTTTCAATATGAGATCTTACACAGATCAGAACACAAATTAAGCACTTTATGACCGCGTCCATATAATATAGATATACTTTTACAAAATGTATTCTCTTATTGTATTTCACATACTCATATGTACAGAGTCTTGCCACACAATCTAAAATCTCAAAAGTTGTGCATGCAGGACTTTTCCATATGGTAGAATGATGGACCCCGTTGCAGGCAACTTAAAAAATCTTAAATGGAACCGCCTTTTTATTTACTGCAGTTTCGGATTTCCCATGAAAAATTCCATTGATTTGACCTTGGTCTTTTTCAATTTTGGGAACAGATGGCAAAACAGTGGTAAAGGGACTTACATTACACTAGCCCCAAAAGTCCATGTCCATGTCGTTGTTCCTGGGTTACACTGAATGTATTTTCCCCCCACCTCACCCCAGGGGGTGAAAATATAGGGTCAACTTTAGTATCATTGGATGAATTTTTAGGAAATATTTCTTATGCTACATATTTTTTTGTTTTTCTATCCGAGGTGTATTTCGAAGTTGATTTTTGAAATTTTTTATACCCATTTAGATTTTTGGCGATTACAACGCCATCTGTCATTGATAATGACTTGAATTGCAATGTAATTTATCTAATGTAATTTTATTGAATAGATGTTTGAAAAATATTTTACAGGCAAACCGGATGGAATAGCATGTCAATTTTGAATAAATCCCCAACAGTGTCACCAGCAAAGCACCCCCACTCCATCACACTCCTCCTCCATGCTTCACGGTGGGAACCAGGCATGCAGAGTCCATTCGCTCACCTTTTCTGTGTCGCACAAGGACACTGTGGTTTGAACCAAAGATTTGGACTTATCAGACCAAAGCACAGATTTCCACTGGTCTTATGTCCATTCTTTGTGTTCTTTAGCCCAAATAAGTCTCTTCTGCTTGTTGCCTGTTCATAGCAGTGGTTTCCTAGCAGCTGTTCTACCATGAACGCTGCTGCACACAGTCTCCTCTTAATAGTTGTTGCAGAGATGTGTCTGCTGCTAGGACTCTCTGTGGGAGTGACCTGGTCTCTAATCTGAGCTGCTGTTAAGCTGCGATTTCTGAGGCTGGTGACTCAGATTAATTTATCCTCCGCAGCAGTGGTGACTCTTGGTCTTCCTTTCCCTGGGTGGTTCTCGGCCATTTTCTTTGTAGTGCTTGGTGGTTTTTGCAACTGCACTTGGGGACACTATCAAAGTTTTCACAATTTTTCGGGCTGACCGACCTTCATTTCTTAAAGTAATGATGGCCAATCATTTTTCTTTACTTAGCTGCTTCTTTCTAGCCATAATACAAATTCTAACAGTCTATTCAGTAGGACAATCAGCTATTATCCACCTCACTGCTGCACAACACAACTGTTGGTCCCAACCCCATTCATAAGGCAAGAAATCCCACTTATTAAACCTGACAGGACACCTATGATGTGAAAAGCTATTCAGGTGACTACCTCTTGAAGCTTATCAAGAGAATGCCAACAGTGTGCAAAGCAGTAATCAAAGCAAAAGGTGGCTTTGAAGAACCTAGAATATAAGACATATTTTCAGTTGTTTCACACTTTTTTTTAAAGTATATAATTCCACATGTGTTAATTCATAGTTTTGATGCCTTCAATGTGAATCTACAATTTTTTATAGTCATGAAAATACAGAAAACTCTATGAATGAGAAGGTGTGTCCAAATATTTGGTCTGTACTGTATATTTTCAGTTTTTTAATCCAATGTGTACTTTATAAAATATTCAACCGTCACAATCTTTTTGTTCCACCCTGTATATTAATTCAAATTAATCACAATAACAATAGCAATCTATTAAAAAAAATATACATTCAATAATGGAGGGGGCCATAACTCAATTGTAAATGTATGGTTATACAGTGTAACCACTAACATGTTTGTGTATTTTCCAGAGTAAGCCCCTGTCAGCAGTCTTGAAGGATGTGTGTGATGCGTAAGTTAAAAGAAGTTTTATGATTTATAGGTTTGGTAGAGGTTATATAAATGAGCAACTCTTTAAAATGTATATGGCAACAATTATTGCATTCTGCAGTGGTGCACTTACATCACTCCTGGCAAAAGATCTCCTGTCCTGTGAGTGAAGGTACCAATTCTTTTCACATTTTCCCTGCTTTTGGGACTGAGCATCATGGTCTTTAAATATTGAGCTATCCAGTGCACTTCCACTAAACTCCTCCCCAGATTTTTTTGCAGGGAACCTTCCTCATCATCTCTTTTAGCTGTGTACTATTGGCCAAATGTTTCTTTCTGGCATATAAATTTTTTTTAGCAAAGTATCGTACATAAAAATGAACATGGGGAATATGTGATTTAACTCATCACTGCCATGCAATATTATGGCGTTACTTTTGGTTAATCTTGAGGTCAACAGAATTTGGCTGTCATTTTCCTGTCCTTAATCTAATCTCTTGTCCACTGAGTCTAAATGTGGCTGACACACATCTTGTGTTCTGTAGGTGGAATATCAGTAACTCTGAGCAGTATGCACTGCAATATGTGGATGGACATCAAGCCTACATCACTGAACTGGTATGTATTAGACATATAGGCAGAGGGCAAACAAGGGTATTAGTCTTACAATCCATAGGAGTCTCAGTTGTGAATGAATATTAAAAACGGTCCTTGAAAGCAGGTTTTCACTTTTACTCTTCACAGAACAGGATGGAAATAAAGAATGGCAGCATCCTGAAACTGACCACTTCTCCGGTAAGATAAATGGCATGCACTAAACAGGAGGTCATATCATAGTCTTCAAGAGCAGCAGTCCCCAACCCTTTTGTTTTGCGGGGACCAGCTGCACCCGGTGTTGGCATAGTCTGTGGAAAAAACATTGTGTGCTCCGAAAATACTCCTTATCTAACCAGAACCCATATAATGTCCCATTTCCAGGATTCATATAATGTCCCCAAATCTATAATGCATCTGCCCCCTTTTCAGTTGCCCAACTTTTTAGTGCTCCTTTTTCTGTAGCCCCTTTATATAGTGCCCTTACTCCGTTTTCTATTTATGAGAAGGGGCTACATTAAAGTGGCATAACAACTGGGAACAATTTACTCCAGTACCCTACTGTCCCCCCCCCCCCACTGAGTGCCTAATTTATGACAATAAAATTTGGTCATGAAACATGCCTGCCACCAGATGTGTATGCCTTAGGCCATTTGCATACATGGGCCTCCCGTCTGGGCTGTACACAGTGCCGCGGACGGGAGTCCTTGCATTGTACAGATATATAATGCAAGGACATCCTGTCTGCCAGCCAAACTGCAGCCCTGCCACTGTAACAGTTAATACAGTGCTGCAGTTTGGCTGGCAGACAGGTCGTCCTTGCATTATACAGTATATATGTATAATGCAAAGACTCCCATCTGTTGTATTGTGTACTGCACCATAGCGCTGTTGTTCATCATATATCACTTTTTCCAACCCTACACCACATCCATGCTATACGGGTTATATCAGAATTGCAACTGGTGCGACGAACTTCAAGAACTGTTATGTGTTAATGTGGCCTAATAATGCACATGCAAATGAATAGACGGAATACATATGACACCGATATTGCACATACATACATACAATACATATGCACACACTAATACTTCACACACATACTACATATGGCACACTTATACTGTACACACACAATATATATGACATACTAATACTGCACACACATCCAACACATATTATACACTAACATTGCACTCAGGTGCTCCCATAAACTTACTAGTTGTTGTGGAGGCAGAAGTCTTCATAATAGATTCAAACACTTCAGGACATCAGTGAAGGGTCCGGACATCATTTTCAGAATGGAGAAGACAGCTGGGGGAGATGGCACAAGCTTCCACATATTTTGCTGAATGATCCCAGCATGCTGTTACCTTGGAGCCCCCCCCCCCCCCCCCCCTTCCTCACTGCCTTGACTTCTGAGGGAGAGGTACAGCTGAAGCACCTCTCTCTTCTCTATTCTACAACACCTGTCTTGTGCTCAAAGGTGAGCAAAAGTCCCTCATCCCCCTTACCTGAGTGCGTCAACAAAAAACAGACTGACAGCAGCCGTGGCACTCAGAGTTCAATATAAAAAGTATGTGCTCTGTGTACATTCTATTCTTCCTGAAGTGGCACGGGGCACATGCTCTTATATTGAACTGTTCATCTTAAGTGCCCAGCACCAACTGAAATCGTTACGCCCCTGATAAAACCACTTTTTCTATAGCCACCACACACACTTATAATGTCCCCTTGTTTTGGCCTTTTGACTGTAAGGGATAAAAATATACATACCTTACATACTGAAGTATGAGCCGACCTGAGTAATAACTGAGGCACCTAATTTTAACACAAAAAGTTGGTAAAACTTATTGATTCGAGTATAAGTCTAGTGTGGGAAATGCAGACACTACTCTGTAATAAAATATCCAGCAGTCTCCTCTCATAAATAACAATGTCCACAGCAGCCTCCCCTCATTAATAAAATGTCCAGGCAGCCCCTCCCTCATTAATGAAATGTCTACAGCCGCCCCATTAAAAATAATAAACTCTCTACTTACCTCTGACACAAGTGCGTTATTTTTACAATTTCATCATATTTTTTCCTGCTTCCAATAACTGGTATGGAATATGAAATGCTTTCACTGGGAAGTACAATTCGTTACATTTTACAATTTTGACAGTAAACAAACCCTCCTACAGCTCTGAAAATGAAAAAATAAAAAAGTTTGGGATTTTTAAAGATAGGAAGTAAAAATGGAAATGTAAAAAATGAAAATGGCCTGATGCTTTATATTCTACTATGCAGGAGCACTGACATATCTTCTATACCTTACCGCACAGTAGAGCTGACACATTCTCTATACTACACCACTAAGTAGAGCTTACAGATGCACTATGCTACACCACACAGGAGAGCTTATACATCCCTATACCACTATACTACATCACACAGGAGAGCTTAAACATCCCTATACCACTATACTACACCACACAGGAGAGCTGATGTATTCTTTATACTTCACCACACGGAAAAGCTAATAAAGCCTATAAACTTCACCACACAGGATAGCTGCCATATCCCCTATGCCAGTGATTTTCAACCTTTTTTGAGCCGCGGCACACTTTTTATACTTAGAAAATCCTGGGGCACACCACCAACCAAAATAGCACAAAATGACACTAAAACAGTCATATTATACATATAGTTAATTATATAGATTCTAAATTTATTTTACTCACTCAGTGAGTGAGTGTGAAACCTCTTCCTCAACAGTTCTCAGTTTTTCCCTGTTTTTAGTATATGGTGCTGATTATTATGTGGCTCATATACTGCAATATAAAGGGGTACAATGAGAAGTACTATGGCCATGAGGCCAGAGTACAAGTGCCAGCTCATATACTCAGCATATGAGCTGGTACTTGTAGAACTCTAGCCTCATGACTATAGTATTTCTCATTTTACATCGCTGCGCATTGCTGGGAAACAAAACACATGGGGCACCATAGTTTGGGGAACTTTCCCCAAGGCACACCCGACCATGTGTCGTGGCACACTAGTGTTGCCAGATCTTTATCTTTAATACCAGCATATGAGAGCTTTATGTTTCACTATGCAGGAGCACTGACATATCTTCTATGCTACACAACACAGGAGAGCTGACAGATCCCTTCTCCTATACCACACATGAGATCTAACAGATCCTTTGTACTATACTGCACAGGAGAGCTGACAGATCATTAATACTACACAACAAAGGAGAGATGACAGATGCACCATAGTACACCGCACAGGAGAGTTGACAAATCCTGTATACTACATGACACTGGAGAGCTGAAAGATTCTCTTTACTACGTCACACAGGAGATCTGACGGATCTTCTATGTACTACACCACACAGGACAGCTGACAGATGCTCTGTACTATATGACACATGATAGCTGAAATATCCTTTATACTATGCCACACAGGAGGGTTGACAGATCCTTTATACTACACCACACAGAAAAGCTGATAGATCCTTAATGCTATATCACACAGGAGTGCTGACAGATCCTCTATATACCACACTACACAGGAGAGCTGACAAATCATCTATACTACACCACACATGAAAGCTGACATATCATCTATACTTCCTGACACATTTGAGCTACCAAATTATAAATGCTAACACAACAGTGTTAGAAACCCTTTTAATTTCAGCTAATGGTGTTCTATATTTTACCTTTAGGATAAGGAGGCCAATAGCTTGTGTCAAGGAGTACAGAGCCATAATTTGGATGTCAGATCTGAGTCTTTGAAAAAGCTTGCTGCTCTTTCCAGTGATGTCACATTTGCCCAGGAATTCATTAGTCGAGATGGTCTCCTATTTTTGTCACGTACAGTGGAAGAAGACGACGAGTAAGGATCAGTAAATAAGGTTATTCCTCTGACAGGCTGCAGTAACGCCACTGACAGTATATGTAATAGTGTAATCTTATGTTCATACAGTTCAACATTATAAGGCCTCATTCATGTAGAAAGTGTGAAAGTTAAAAATAGAAAATAACCACTTTAATCCCAATGGGCAACTCATGTAGTCTCGAGCCATAAGAGTAATACAGTTTAGTTGGCTCTGGAAATGACCATAAAAACATCTCTACTGATCTATGAATGACTTGATTTATGTGACCTTCAAGTCCTGAAAGTGATATTTCAATAGCAGGAGATAAGAACACTTTATTGCTGCTTATTTTGCGACCTAGAAAATGGGACAGATGGGAGATATTGAAGGGGAGCTCATGCTGAGAAACATATAGCAAATTGTATTTGGATCTCATTGAAAGTAAAAAAATTTATATGGTTAGTTAAACAAAGAAATTATCTTCAATGAAGTCAGATAAGAATCCCAGTGATGTCTTCAAAGGCTGATCATGCTTTTCTTGACCTGCTGCATAATGTTTTTGTTTTCACAGACGTGGAGAAGTGATGTGTCACACACTGAGGGCTATCTCTGAGCTGATGGAACATGGTTTTGTGTCCTGGGAGACTTTCAGTCCCACATTCATACAAAAGGTACAGATGGATTCCATGACACAGAGTGAGCAACCATATATTGCCATTAGATGCTAGGAAATTTGCAGCACTATCAAACTTTATGGGCTTGTGCCTTAAAGGAAATCTACCATTTGATTTCATGCATTAAGAACCAAACATACCTTGTGACTGCTGTAGCTACAATGATGCAGAGGCATATCTTGATTAATCCCTGAGCTGAGTGGTTTTGCTGAAAAAACAATTATAACATTCAGGACCTTGGGAAAGCTGGATTGCTTCAGCCTCCCGTTCATAAACACATTACACAGAATTTTCTGAACTGTCCAGACAGGACTAATCAACCTGAGCTGGATCACTCATACACAGCAGCTGGGGGATGCAGCGATTGATTACTTCTGCCTGCCGGGCACTACATAGTAATTACATCATTTCCAGGAGCAGTGCACTGTGAAAGGAGAAGCACAGAGCCAGGCAAAGGAGGGACCGAGCCTCATTATCCTGTATTTTATAATTGTTTTTTCAGCAAAACCACTCAGCATCAGTGTAGCTACAGCATTCTCAAGGTATGTTTGGTTCATAATGCATGAAATCAAATGTTAGATTTTCTTTAAAACGTGGGACTAGCAAGTGGACTAGCCAAGTAAAAAGTACGTCACATGATAAAACCTTACACAAAAAGAAGACTGTAGTTTTACCCTTATGTTCAAAACAATTCGTATACAGAGAATAATAAAGCAGTAATTACTTGGTAATTAGCATTATGTGTTCTCGTCTTAACCGCAGTAATATATAGATATGTGTCTTATCCGAGTTACATGTGCATCCATCTCATTTTATCTCACCAAATGATAGTTTTTGTGCATGCATCTGTCATAAATCAGTGAATACAGTATATACATCTTCTCACAGCACAATAAAATGTACATGTCACATCTTACATCTATACACATCCCATATTCTCCTAGTGATACATAGATCTCATTCCTTTGCATTGATGTGTACACTTCTCATCCTATCCCAGTGATATGTAGAAAAGTCTAATCCACAAATCTTTACTTACTAGGTTGTTACATTTGTAAATGTGAATCTAATGATGCTAGAGATTACTCAACTGGCTCTGATGATACTGGAGAGTGTAGTTCAGAGTAACACTACACTGGGGATCATGGTTAAAAAGGAGGTCCCTCTGGATAGATTGCTCACACTTCTACAGCTGTAAGTTTTTAAATCTGATGTTTAGTTAAATATTTGAATTAAGTTAGTAATTTAAGGGAACCTGACAGCAGCATTGACCATATGAATTTGCAGAGAGTTTTGGGTAGCAGCCCTGGAGATCTGTATAACCATACGTGTGTGTGTGTTGTAAGTAGCAGCAGGACTGTGACAAAAGCATTTATATTCCAGGATTGTAGCTGAATTCGGAGCACTCTGATCCCAATGTACTGCTGTACCGCCTCACCTCACCTTAGTAACTTCTGTAGCATTCAAACAGCAGTGACTCATGGCATATGGGATTGGCTGTGCCCTGCTGCTATTTAAACACACACTCAGGTAAGGGTAAAATACCAAAATGCCCCATTACCTGAGTATGAGATGGTAAGCTACAGCCAATGCTTTGTGACTAATATCTCTTATCATAAATTACAAGGCTGCCAGGAGGATTAATAAAGCTGGCTTGCCTTTTCTAGACATTTCCTAGATCTCTGTTTTGAGACTGCTAAAAAAAAACAATTTTGTCCAACACCAGAATACCTTATACTGCTTTATACACTGTAAATCCTGGGCTTTCACAATTTTATAACTGACATGTAGAAACAGACAGATGTTTTGTTAGTGAATCATGATTTGATTATGTTTCTGTATAGAAAATATTTCTGTCCTGTGGATATGGAATAGTTCTTTGTGGTGGGACAAACCCCATAAGATAAAAATAGTTGAAAAATGTAGGACAGGCATGAACAGAGTCATATACAGGGTCAAGAGAGGTGAAAATGTAAGGTTTTATGTTCTCTTACAGACCAGATCAGGAGACACAGATTAAGGTGATGGCGCTACTTGTGGCATTATTGCAGAAGGTTGGGGGAAGAGAGAGAGCGGTAAGACAATGATTGGGAGTATGATGTATCATATATGATATTTCACTTCTCGTGCTGTAAACTGTGTTTTTCCCCAGGATATGTTTGAATATCTGTGGAAAAAGAACATGAGGCAGTTTATTCATAAGGTGAGGGACACATGTGTGAAAGATGTGAGCATAATAGGGCCAATATATTGGGGCAGATTTATCAAGCTGTCGGTAAGTCCGAATATTTCTAGATGCCCATGGCAACTAATCGCAGCTCCCCTTTAAAATATTCATGATTGGTTGCCATGGGCAACTAGAAATATTCTGATTTTCAGACAGCTTGATAAATCTGCCA
Organism: Engystomops pustulosus; assembly: GCF_040894005.1. NCBI lineage: Eukaryota > Metazoa > Chordata > Amphibia > Anura > Leptodactylidae > Engystomops > Engystomops pustulosus. Next base: position 76,760,812 of record NC_092417.1, on the reverse strand, counting down.
CATTATCTTCTTCTTATTATTATTCTTGTGCCCATTTAAATTATCTAAACAATTGTATCTTTAACCTGTGACAGTTTTTCTGCCATGGACTATAGTAAACCTGTTGGTGAGCAGAAAGCAATATCACAACAAAGTTGCAATTTCTTGGCAAATTGCTGAATTGTTCTTTATAAATGTCTTGTACACCAGCTTTCTGACATGACGACATGATAAATTGCCTCAATACCACACAGTCCAATACATGTCTGTTATGTGTTCCAGAACATTATCCACAACTGGCCACAACTTGGGGATGAAATGCGACACTACCTGTATGTACTACAGTGTCTTAGTCTTGGCCTACTAGAAGGTCGGATGAGGATGGCCATGGATCCCAATGATGCTGTAAGACAATGCTAACATTTTCCAATTTTTTGAGAGTTTTAAATCCTATTAAACATTAATTTACAAACCAATAAATCATATTTCACCCATCAAACAAGGACAAGGTAAAGAATATTTACAACCTATTATTTTTAAATGGAAACTGTCACCAGGAATGTCTTTTGTAGCTGATCATAGCCTCTGTAATGGTGAGTTTAAACATGCCTTTGTTAACATTCTGAATCATTTCAAAATGTCCCTGTATCCTCAAATCATCCTTGGCTTCTGCTCACTCATCCCCCTCCCTCTCCCCTACTCCCGCCCCCTGCCTACAATCAGCAGAGTCAAGGAGATGGAGACTCAGGCCATTGTAGCTGCCAAACCTCCCCCTCTACCACCCCTCTTCCCCCATGACCCAGTGGACAGTGCTGGGAAGCAAGGTGATGTCTAATACTTTTATAAAGTACTGAAACAATTTAGAATGACGACAAAGGCAGTTTGAAACTAGAAAATAAATTATGTAAATGTTAGCATATCCCCAGGGCCAAATGATGTAAAAATACGTAATCTGTACGTAATCTGTGTGCGCTATTTAAATAAAGGAATTATTATTCACTACAGTTCACTAGAAGTAATTCTTATAAGGAGAATTCAGGAGCCAGCAATGGATGAGTGTAGGCCACATGGCAAGTCACAGTTTTGTAACTGCAGATTTTAGATAGCTTGTCATATGGCTGCTTGTGCAGAAAAATTAGCGGCTTTAGAAAAAAGCAGGTACAGGAGCAGTGACACACTGGCCCATAAGAGAACCAGAGGGTCTCCATCTCTGGATGGCTCCGTCTCTGAATCAGTATTCTAAGGTCATTTCCTAGGGGTTGATGGAGGTGGGCCCAAGGCAGGCCCAGTCCAACAATGCACAGGGCTGGTACTTTTTATGGAAAAAAATAAACAACCTTCCTTGTAATCTCCCTAAATGACTCACAAATGAATCACAAGAGAGCTGCTTTACCATGAATGGTTCCTAGTTTTATGTGGTGACCCAAAGAACACAAACACAATATTAGACATTAAATGTAAACCAGTCTGTTGAAAAAGTTTAGCATCGTATTTGGCCATCTGTAAGGGACTGTTCCACTGCACGGTCCCAGCTTGTGTTTTCTCACTGGGTGTACAACAAAAAGAAGGTTATGCTTAGGATTATAAATCTGCATTTATCATATGTCTTGATATTCACATCAGTGCATTAGAGTAATCTGCAAGTTATATATAGTTATATATAATTAACTTTTGTGTGAACTGTGTCCAATCTTATGTGTGTTATTGGATGCATAATGCATTTATGGTTTCGTGTCATATTCATATTTTAGGAGCAGCGACAACATCTCCAGAATCTACGCCTTTCTGCTTTTCCAATTGAAGTTGAAGACGGAGGTCATATGACAGCAGAACGACGTCGCTCACTCTGTGCTAAGGAATTCCGCAAACTTGGCTTTACTGTGAGTTATTTCTGTACAATAGCTGTCAAGATGTGATAAAAATTTTTTACTCTCCTCTGGTTAGTTTATATAATACCCTATATGGTGTAAATATTTCCTACAAATCCTGCAGAACCTATTTGTGTCTTATCCAGGCTTACTTGGCCAGCGGAATAAGTCCACAGCGTGCATTCAGACATTGTGGCCAAGATACAGTTAAAGGAAATTTACCATCAAAACCAGAGACATTTACTCATAGATCCAGGCACCATGACTGTGGTAATCTTCTTGTATTTGTTATCCATGGCCTCCTTTCTTCTAAAATCAACTTTTTAAATTATGCAAATGAGTGCTATGAGTGCCAGAAGTGCTATGAGAGTTACCAGAGCCCCTCTGTGCTGCAGCTTCTCAGGGTGTTACATCTCACACTTTCCCCTGCTCCCTCTGCCTGCTGTAATCTCGTGGCAGACCAGATTTTTTAGTACACAATGGAGGGAGGGAAGTGCTCCTACTGTAACAGCCTGTGAAACTATAGCACGGAGGGCCACTGGCAACGACCCCCAGAGCCCTTCTGACTGATACGTATAATTTTAAAAGTTGATTTTAGAAGGAAGGAGGCCATGAATATAAAATCTTGGAAGATTACAGTCATTTAAAACCACAAAAGCTTTTGCTTTGGTAGAATTGTATTATACTAAAAACTGTTTTACTTATAAAACTTTCATCTTCATATTGATATGGATAACTGTATTGCTCGTTGAAGTGCATGTGGCCGTGTTCTACCCGTACCGTTTTAATACGGGTAGCAAGTGGCCACATTCACTTTGTTGGGCAATGCGTTAAAAAAATTACTGTTAAAAACTTTTGTTTTTTTCTTCTTGAGGCCTACTATGAGGCCAATATAAACCAATGTGATATGGGCGTGGGTGGGTATCAAAAGATCTGTCTGGCAATGTGGTAATTCTCCTAATTCTTGCTTAGAATAATGGCAGTCCATGGCAAGACCTGTGTCTCACACCTCCTGGACTTTTGGCTCTTGACAACATGATGTATTTCTCAACACGTTGGCCTAGTGCCTACAGTCGGGTAAGTACTTATGATCAGACTGGGAAGAGTTCAGCTGCCTGTATATATGGTTATGACATAAACACTTGTTTAAAACCATTCATATTACAGTAAAGTAATATTCTGACATGAGCTGCTAAAATCATCTCATTCAATTCTCTATAGTTTGTGCTTGAAAATAGCAGCCGTGAAGACAAACACGTTTGTCCATTTGCCAGAAGCAGCATTCACCTAACGCTAATCCTCTGTGAGATCTTACGAGTGGGAGAAACTGGTAAAACTTCTGAATCTCTTGCCGTTCATGTGCTGATGTTTCTCTAGTGACCTCCCAGTCTATATTCTGACTATTCCAGGCTCTATGCAATGATATGTGGACATGAAAGACACTCATCATTAACAGTGGCTACACAGTGGTCACATGTCAACAAAATATTGTTGGAAGCAGATGAACTGATAAAGGAAGGGAATGTGGAAACATTGGTGTTGGAGGATCATGGGGTTGACAAATTTCACTATTTTGTTATTTATTACCATTGTAAATTGTTTTTAAAAATAATGGGATTGAAAATCTCCTTTACCTTTCTTTTGATATACAATCCAGCATGGATCCGGATACAGGTACACACACTGACACCCTAATTTTCATGGTATTTCAGCCTCGGAGACTGGGCAAGATTTCCTGACCATGTTCTATGCACAAGACCACTTCCTCCATGAACTGTTTTGTGTATGCATTCAGGTACTTAATAAGACCTGGAAGGAGATGAGAGCCACCCATGAGGACTTTGACAAGGTATCGTTCACATTCTGTTGTATTTTTAAAATGGTTAATAGCACAAGTGACTACAAGAAACTTTGTAATATATTTTTTCAAAGAAAGTGCTTCTTTCCCTCCTTTGGCTCTCATCATTCTCCTTCCTTTCTAATGTACTTTTCACTCATTCTTATTTTTCCTGAATTCTGTCTTGCTAGCAAGATATTCAGAAACGTTTCTTAGGTATCAGATTACTTGGGAGCTCTCTGCGCTGAGTAGGGGGAAAAGCACCAGCACCAGAGAACTGCTGGAAAATGAAGGTTACAAGTTTAAAAATCTTGCTTACTTCTCATGTACACACACTAGACTAGTTTTATATATGTCTGTGTTAAAAATTACAATTAGCCATGTGTTCTAAATTATTCTAAACAGCACAGACCCCTAACACAGACTAGATTAACAGAAAAAAGAAATATACCAATTTCCTCCTCGTCTTGTTTTTTATAACCTCCCCTTGGATGAATGTTCCACTGAATGTTCCACTGATCTTCACCAGGGACAGCATCGGCACTAGGCATACCCTGGCAAGTGCCGGGTTCAGTGTTCCTTGCGGGGCCCACATAAGGCCTTATATAAAATATCCATGAGGTGAGGCTGTTTGGTATGATAAACTAGGGAATATTTTAGGGAACAAGAGACTGTTTTAGTTTTTTGAATTTGTAATGCCGTCACGAGAATTCACTGCAAAGGGGCCTGCTGAGGCTCTGTCGCCCAGGGGCCCACTGAAACCTGTAGCAGACCCTGATAACCATGTGTTGATCCTCTTTCTGCACAACTTTTCCCTGTTCTGATTTTTCCTAACCTGCCCTGGTTTCTTTGTACTTACTTATTAAAATCCTCTTCTTTATCAGGTTTCTATTAGTTCTGATGTCATTATTCTCTGACTTTTTCCTTATTTATGATCATCTGTTTCATTTACAGATATAATGCTCTTTTGTTAACTAAAAGAGTTTGTATCCTTATATTGTAATGACTTATTCAAACTGGCCTTATTATACTTATCTTTTTCCTTTATGGATGCAGGTGATGCATGTGGTAAAGGAGCAGATTTCTCGTACTCTTGGTCAAGTTCCAACATCTCTGGAATTTTTTCGAACAAAAATATCATCTCTTAATTATAGTGAGATTCTCCGTAGGCGTCAGGAAGAGAGACTGATCCAGGATGAAGCCCTCTCCCCACCTGTCATGTAAGAAACATATACACATTATCCAGGAGAAAGACCCAAAATATTAGCCATGAATGTGTAGAGAGGAAGGAGGTTATTTTATTACAATGACTTTCCAGGAGAATATCAAAGGGTTTGTCCAGGCTTTAAAAAAAGTATGTAAAAAATGTATGCCCCTCTTTCCTGTACTGTTGACAGAGAAATGTCATGGATTTAATTAACATCAATTTATGATTATATATTCCCTTATTATTACCAAAATATATGTGTCACAACTATTGCCAACTAAGTAGAATTCACACCAGTCACAAAGTTCATAGTTGATTTCTTGCACCCAAGAACAATAGTTCACTTAATAAGTGGCACAGGTACATGCAGTGATCCATTTTATATGTTGATTCTGGGGGGGGGGGGGGGGGGGTAGAATAATCACGGCACAATGTCGGCACACATAACCTGATCAGTCGACACTAGTTACTAGTTGTATTTTCAGGCTTTTGCCTGAGAGACTGCATCGCTATGATTACGCAGTTAGAGAATTACTACTTAGATGGCTTCTTTGTTGCTTTGTTGTGTTTTCTAGGGAGCTGAGAAAACAGCTAGAACCAGAGCTCCTGACCCTGATCAGACAACACAGGCTTAACTACCTGTGTGAGGGCACCAAGTTCCGGAAGATCAGCAGTCGTCGGAGACAAGGTACATAATGCAAGTGAATTTATCCTTCTTTCCAGAAATCTATCGCTGATAATCGTCACCCATGAGTACAAGTCAATTAGTAGTAAGAAAAACAAAACACAGGTCATCTCTACTGAAGCCTACCCTGATATAGATGTATAACATATTGTGTGACCGGAGCTCTATAACTTCTTAGTCTTTCATCCTTATTTCAGATTCATGTGAGTTTCTTATTCCACACATAGGATTCCTTGATATATTTACAGACCAATCCGACCAAAAACACTTCAGATGGAAATAAGGCACCATTCAAACACGGAACTGCTATAGTATTCTCCTAGTCCTCAAAATTTCTCCTGGTAGTGAATTCCGATAAAAACAAGTTAAAATGCGCATATAATTGCCACGAGGACGCCAAGTCACTGCCCCTGATATAGATGGCTGTAGCCATGCCACCATATTCATCTGATTTCATACAATCATAGGTTGAGTAACCTCAATGTCCTTTTTCTTTCAGATAAATTGTGGTTTTGCCGTCTCTCTCCAAATCACAAAGTTCTGCACTATGGAGATCTGGAAGACAACATAGACAAGCCACCCATTGAAATGCTTGCACAAAAAAGTCAGTAGACTATACTGAGTCATGCATTACCCTGATGCTTATCAAAATCTAGGAATTTAACTAAAGATAAAGGTCAATACTCTATAAGAGAAAAAATAGAGCATGAACATGATGTATCTTCAAAGACAAGTACATCAAAAGCATTCACTGCATTATTATACCACCATCAACCTGGAATCCTTACACAAGGTGGTCAGTGCCCTATGTAGTCTCAATGTCCAAATCTTAACTAATAAGATGGGGAGGCTATTGTTTTATTTGGCCTAACAAAGCATTTAGGGCCATGTATTCAACTTTTGCTTAAAACTGAAAAATCTCACGTATTAAAGCACTCATTTTCTGGTAAACATGGAACATGGCCTATAGGAAGGTAATACCCGATCTGAATATATTGTTTTATATGCAGAAGGCTTTATGTTACTTTTTTATTTCAGTTTCAGTTTCTGATATAAAATATGTATTAACGGGAAAGGACTGTCCACACATGAAAGAGAAAAATTCTGGCAAACAGAACAAGGTAAGTTTTAAAGGGAACTTAGCACCTCCAAAATCACCCCACAAATAAAATACTATTCTTGGTGCACTGGAGCATCTGTCTTTCTGTAAGGGAGTTGTCAGTCATTGTGAAAAGTCACTGTGGTTTGCGCTGGGTAGCATAGAAAGAAGGAATAAAATTTTGTTAATCTTATTTAAGGACCATATGGATCAAGCATTTTCCATCTGCTATGATGTTGACAGCTGTCTGAATTTTATTGCCCCCTCTCCTATGGACGTAAGTATTCTCTGACAAGCGTAGGTAGAACCTAAAACTTTACAGAGACAACAAAATTCATAGGTGTAAAATGATGGAGGGTAATTCAGAACAGACATCTGGGAGAAGATCGGAGTCTTAACTTATAGGTCCAGATTTATTAATGCCCCTGTCTGACTTTGCACATTCTCTTCAGTGCAAACTGCTTTCACATGTATTGCATGTATTGCACTGCATGTCCACAGATTTGTGTCGTGGCAGCACTTTTAGGGGCGTTCCTGTGCACAGTCGGACTGTGCGACTCATTTATCATGCAGTGTCCGACAGAAGTGTTTCGCAAGCATGTTAAAGGTGCAACAAAAACAGTTGGTGCACTCTGTCGGAGCAGTGCAGGGAGTGCCAGATTCGTGAAGAACGTGCACCACAATTCATAAATCCATTGCACACTGCACCCTCTACAGGGAAACTGCACAGTGCATTTTGCACTATTTTTGATAGTCTTCTTTGTACTGTACAATGAACTACAGTGAGAAAGAGTGACAGTATGGGGTTGGCCGGAGCATATGTAGAATCATAAAGTAATATGAAAGAGATCTGGCATTGTTAATGCAATATTTATATTTATAGATATAGACTGTTGGATTATTTTCTATAAAAAAAAATCACTTTATTTAATAAATCTTTATTTAAGAGAAAGGTATAGTTTTCAAATATCATTCAATACAGGCAAATAGTGAAAAAAGTTAGCCATTCACCTGCATCCGTGTCCGTGCTCAGGAGTGCGTCCGGACCTTGACGCGTACGTAGGAGAGGAGAGAAATATTGGTCACTCCGGCACCAGAAACTTCTTTAAAAATTGCAAATTTTATTTATCAAAAAATTCAAATCCATAAAAATTGTTTGCAGACATCCATTATCGCATCACCAAAAAAGACCTCGTGTGGAAAAGGCTCTGACAATTTTTATGGATTTGAATTTTTTGATAAATAAAATTTGCAATTTTTAAAGAAGTTTCTGGTGCCGGAGTGACCAATATTTCTCTCCTCTTCAAATATCATTTACTGGTAAGCATTCTGCAGTTGCATTGTGGTAGGCTACACTGCAAATCAATATTAAACCTGATACAATTGTACCAATTATATCTATGGATAGGTAATACTTAATTTTAAAAGACACAACATAAGAAGGCATAATAAATACCATAACATCAAATTAAGAGCAAAAAACGTGTTTGTTCTAGTGATGGATACCAGGGTATCAATTGAATACTGATAGTGACAAGGGTCCTATACCAACTCCAGTAAAAATAGTGTCATTATTTATTCCCACTTCTGCAATGGTCATGCAATTAAGATTTTTAGTTGCTTGTTAGTCTGTAGCACCATTGATGTAATTCAGGGCAATATTTTTCCCTAAGTGCCAGAATTACAGAAAACAGATTCTAGCATTTAACCCTTCCAGTGCTGCGCTATGAAATGATTGGGGCACTGCACAAGGCAAAGACCCCCTGTAGTCACAGTCCCATGGCTGAAATATAGACAGCTGGGACCACACAAAATTACCCTAAGCTGTTTTTTATAAAAGCCTTCACAGGTTCAATTGACTGGCAGGTGTGTATTTAGAATTCATAATTTACATTCAATGTGGCATCAAATAAATGCATAAATAAATACATAAAATAAGGGATTGTGCAAAAAAAATAATATCAAAATTACATAAAACATAAGTTAAAATAAATTAGAAAAATAAATTATAATAAAGGGAAATGTGTTCAGTTATTCATAGTAAAGAGTATGGTGCTAAAGCCCAAAATTATGCTGTCCTTGTAGAGTAACTATCATTTGAGATGATTTTTGATATTTTGTAGGGGAATGTACTGAAATTTTCTCTGCTTCAGTGAGATTACATGAGGCAGAGGAAGGGTGGAAGTGCTGAGGAAGCCGGGGGTAGGATGTAACACAGTATAACACCTTGTGAAACCAAACCCCCTGCCCTTACCCCCTGATTTGTGAAAGAAAAAGGCGAATTGAAAGTGACTATAGTCCAGTGATGGGCAACCTTTTGAGCTTGGTGTGTCAAAATTCGCCAAAAAACCGAGCATAACTCGGGTGGTGTGTCACCATGACAAAAAAATGTAATTTTGTGATATTTATAGTTTAAATAATAAATCTGTATACTATTTAACTTCTAGGGTACTTTAACTGTAGGTTGTCTGATTGATCCTACCATGTACTTCCATTCTACAGTATGGCAGTATGTGGGGATTTTCCCAATCATCTATTACTATGTGCAAATCACACATTGTAATAGATCGATTACAATCAGACAAGTGTGGAAATGCTTAGTAACCTGTGAACTTTCAGTCATGAAACTTCACAGGCTATAGCGAGGGCGCAGGCGCTGCTGTCTGCATCTCCCTTATGCCCTCTTGGAATGGAGAAGGTGTGAGGAGCAAAATAATCGCAATGTCTGGCGATTATTTCACAAAACTGACGCACAAGCCCTGATGACTGCCTTCTATCATACAGTGCACTGACCTTACTTACTATATGATGAGAGTGGTTGTCCTCCCTGGTCCCTGCTGTGGAGATGGTCAGTGTAGAGGTGGCAGCTGCTGGGACATCACACAAGGCAGCAGCGATGTGACCTCTGACTTGCTGCCATCCTCCCCCCACCACAACTATCAGGAACTGCAGAGGAGCCTCCTGGGTGTATGGCCGGGTCACCTCTCCTGCTGTGCCCCATGCTGATACTTGTGCTGACTGGAGACACTAGGCACAGCTCACACATGGGGAGAGGTCGGCCCGGGGAGGAGAAGGAGGAGGGGGGTGCTGGAAGCTCAGTGCAATCTCTCAGCCTCCCGGCTACTGCACCTGGTCATGTAGGATGAAACTTAACTCTCAGGCAGCCGCGTGTCAGTGAAAATGACTACGTGTGTCAGCACTGACACGCGTGTCATAGGTTAGCCATCACTGCTATAGTCACAGTGCCTGGATCTAAGGTTTGATATTAATGGTAGATTTCCTTTAAGAAACTCTGCTTAGTTTTTATAGAAACAGGCTGCAAAGTGCCCTTCAGTAACAGATTCACTATTGTGTTGTTAAGGACTGTCTGTCTTTAAGATTGAAGACAGGACTCTCTCTCTCCTCTCTTTTTTTTAAACAACTCAGAGCAGTGAGTGTTAACCCTTTCTGCTCTCTCCTGGACCGTAGTATGCTATGAGTTCACCAATAAAAATGGTGCACACTACCAGTTCAGTGCACGGTGCACCAGATTAATGAAGACCACGCACCAGTTTTGATTAATCTGGCACACTCTGCATACTCCACAGGCAAATTGCACATAGTACAGACTGCAATGGTTTTGATAAAAATGGCCCACTGTATTTTGACTAAAACTGTAAATAGCTGTAGAAAAAAAATTCCCTAATAGTTTTTTTATTAAAAAAAAAGTCTCTATCCCTGATGCTCTGCCTACACTACAAGAAAAACTGAGAATAATTACATGCTGTAAAAAACACAAAATAGGCAGATTGCTTTTGGTCTTTGATGCCCCTTACTAATCTTCTTGCAATCTAATTGCAGTTTTGCATGTGGATTGATGGTATGAATGCACTGTTGGATAAGGAAATGCCCAGTGAGCGAACACGCAGTGACTTGGATCTCCTACTGAACACTGAACTCAAGCTGCGATTATTGGATCTGGAGAATATTCCAGTCCCAGACCAACCTCCCCCTGTGCCCCCACGTCCAAAGAACTATGATTACTGCTACCAATTCACCTCTACCGAAGCCTGAAGTGTCTCACTGGGACCCAGTCCCTGAGCCCAAAATGTGTAACTACTTAGGATCACATAGTCTCTTAGCACTGTTATAGCAACTTAGCCTCTATCTTTGTGATGGCTAACAATAAATATCTAAAGAGTAGCTGTTCACTCAGGTTGTCTGACACAGTGGAGGGATGCATCCAACTCTCCCAGACTGGTTGTTAAATTTATTTGTATGCTTATCAGTATCCTTCCTGCAAAACTAGATGGCAGTACAGTTTAATGCTATGGCCGAATCCCTGTTTCGTTATTTGCAACAGACACATACATTAAAGGGGTATTCCCATGAAGGAAAGATTCTTAAATATACTCTGGATAACAAAATAACACATTCTCTAATTCTCTGTTATTAACAAAAAATACAGTATTTCACAGATATAAGTCCAACTTGTCTCTATCAGTCCTGGTGTACACAATTTCAGTTGCCCCAGGATCCGATGGTAAATCTTCTTGATTATGGTGGGATTCTTCTCATGAATAGTTTCTTTTGTCTGTTTCTCCTCTCTGCCTCCTCTCCCTACCCCCTCCATTACAAGACGAGCTCACACACACAGAGGCTTCCTGCCGGCAAGCAGCATCATGTAGAGACTTATTCTACAAGCTACAGGCAAGATAAAGTCTTTATCCAGGGGAGGGAGGCACTTTGTGTGTGTTATAGCTCAGATGTAGGAGAGCTGAAGTGTGTCATTGTGTTTTATATCTATCTCATGGATGTCATCATCTCTCATCTCTGATATGCCTCATCTCTCTTTCTCTGTGTCAGATACTTGTTCAAGAGCTAAATAAAAGTGTAGATAAACCTTTACTCTGATAATCTAAGCACATTATCGGCACAAAGCATCTCACAGCACTAGAGGAATCATGAAGTGTCTTCTGAGTAAAATTGTAAAGTAGAGGGTTAAAAATGAGCTTTATTGTATAAACATCACTAATGGATTCCAATTTGAGAACTTTCTCTTATGGGCAAAACCGTTTAAGGAGCCTGCACACATAAGTTTGCGTGGGATCCCAAAAAATGACTAATCTGACCAAATACATCATAGATCTTTTAAAAATAGGGCTAGACCTTGAGTCCAGAGCCTGCTGCACATATGTCTAAAGTAGATACAGAATTAATGTGGCCAGGTTAGTAATACATTTACATTATGTTAAAATTATGCCTACATCAAGTTTGCATCACATTTACTTAAACGAAATGTAAACACCACGTGTGAATGCACCTTAGGATGGGATACAGAGTTGATATAATGGAGATGGACACATGAAGTGTATCACGACACATGAGTATTAAGATCCATGGATGGAGATTTTTGATATTTATTGAAGATGATATATACATCATATATAGAAGAGATAAAAACATACATTGATCAGCCATAACATTGAAAAACATGCACCTGAAGACATTATTTGTTTGAATAAAGGTTTACATGCCCACATGATGAGAGATACTGATATTTATCTGGGGACATATTTAAAAATAAACTAACATGAGAAATGGGAGTAGCAACAAATTACTACATATTTTTGTGATAATAACATACAGTGCCTACAAGTAGTATTCAACCCCCTGCAGATTTAGCAGATTTGATAAGAAGCAAATAAGTTAGAGCCTTCAAACTTCAAACAAGAGCAGGATTTATTAACAGATACATAAATATTACAAACCAAAAAGTTATGTTGCTCAGTTAAATTTTAATAAATTTTAAACATAAAAGTGTGGGTCAATTATTATTCAACCCCTCAAACCACCAGAATTCTATTTGGTTCCCCTAAAGTATTAAGAAGTTGTTCAGGTACAAAGAACAATGAGCTTCACATGTTTGGATTAATAATCTGTTTTTCCAGCCTTTTCTGACTATTTAAGACCCTCCCCAAACTTGTGAACAGCACTCATACATGGTCAACATGGGAAAGACAAAGGAGCATTCCAAGGCCATTAGAGACAAGATTGTGGAGGGTCACAAGGCTGGCAAGGGGTACAAAACCCTTTCCAAGGAGTTGGGCCTACCTGTCTCCACTGTTGGGAGCAACATCCGGAAGTGGAAGGCTTATGGAACTACTGTTAGCCTTCCACGGCCTGGACAGCCTTTGAAAGTTTCCTCCCGTGCCGAGGCCAGGCTTGTCCGAAGAGTCAAGGCTAACCCAAGGACAACAAGGAAGGAGCTCCGGGAAGATCTCATGGCAGTGGGGACATTGGTTTCAGTTAATACCATAAGTAACGTACTCCACCGCTATGGTCTCCGTTCCAGACGAGCACGTAAGGTACCTTTACTTTCAAAGTGTCATGTCAAGGCTCGTTTACAGTTTGCTCATGATCACTTGGAGGACTCTGAGACAGACTGGTTCAAGGTTCTCTGGTCTGATGAGACCAAGATCGAGATCTTTGGTGCCAACCACACACGTGACGTTTGGAGACTGGATGGCACTGCATATGACCCCAAGAATACCATCCCTACAGTCAAGCATGGTGGTGGCAGCATCATGCTGTGGGGCTGCTTCTCAGCCAAGGGGCATGGCCATCTGGTCTGCATCCATGGGAACATGGATAGCACGGCCTACTTGGAGATCTTGGCCAAGAACCTCCGCTCCTCCATCAAGGATCTTAAGATGCGTCGTCATTTCATCTTCCAACAAGACAACGACCCAAAGCACACAGCCAAGAAAACCAAGGCCTGGTTCAAGAGGGAAAAAAGCAAGGTGTTGCAGTGGCCTAGTCAGTCTCCTGACCTTAACCCAATTGAAAACTTGTGGAAGGAGCTCAAAATTAAAGTCCACATGAGACACCCAAAGAACCTAGATAACTTGAAAAAGATCTGCGGGGAGGAGTGGGCCAAGATAACTCCAGAGACCTGTGCCGGCCTGATCAGGTCTTATAAAAGACGATTATTAGCTGTAATTGCAAACAAGGGTTATTCCACAAAATATTTAAACCTAGGGGTTGAATAATAATTGATCCATACTTTTATGTTTAAAATTTATTAAAATATAACTAAGCAACATAACTTTTTGGTTTGTAATATTTATGCATCTGTTAATAAATCCTGCTCTTGTTTAAAGTTTGAAGGCTCTAACTTATTTGCTTCTTATCAAACCTGCTAAATCTGCAGGGGGTTGAATACTACTTGTAGGCACTGTATAATTCCCCACAATTGTCAAAGCAATCTCATGAGATGTGGCTAACACAGACATTGTTAAAGAAACACCAGAAACCAGAACAAAGCAGCCAAGAAATCTTGCACAGCCCTCAATGCAGCAAGAACCCAAGAGAAGATAGTCATGTGACCCCATAGTCATGTTTGCATTACGTATTTACTGTAAGTCAACAAAAATGGATGGCAAACAGTATGTTTACGACACATAAGACATAGCTCCCAACCATCATGGATAAGGATGGCTCTTCCCCTCAGCTGGTTCCATCCCCTCCTCAGGAGCAGGAGGCCACAATAAGAGGAGGGTGGAGGACATGAGCAGGAGGCCACAATAAGTGGAGGATGTAGGACAGGGGGCCTTAGGAAGAGGAGGATGGAGGACATGGGCCACACTAACAGGAGGATGGATGACAGAGGCCACTATAAGAGGAGGATGGAGGACAGGGGAAGGAGGCCACAGTAAGAGGAGGATGGAGCATTGGAGATCACAATAAAAGTGAGATGGAGGACAGAGGGCCACAGTATGAAGAGGATGGAGGACAGGGGAACTCAGTAAGAGGATGGAGAACATGAGCAGGAGGCCATGTTAAGAGTAGGATGGAGGACAGGAAGCCACTGTAAGTATAGGATGGATGACAGGAGGCCACAGTAAGAGGAGGATGAAGGAAAGGGTTTCACAGTAACAGGGAGATGGAGTATAGGAGCCCACAATATAAATGGGAAGAATGGAGGACAGGAGGCCAAAGTTAGAAGGAGATGGAAGACAGAGGCCACAATATGAAAGGGATGGAGGACAGGAAGCCACAATATGAGGAGGATTAAGGACAAAAGCCCACAATATGAGGGGGATGGAGAACAGGGGGCCACAGTAAGAGGAAAATGGAGGACAAGGGGCCACAGTAATAGGAGGATGGAGAACAGGGGCCACAGTAACAGGAGGATATAGGCCACTATAAGAGGAGGATGGAGCACAGGGCAGGAGTCCACTGTAAGAGGAGTATGGAGGACAGGAGGCCACAGTAAGAGGAGCATGGAGAACAGGAGGCCACACTAAGAGGAAGATGGAGCATATGAGGTCACAGTAAGGCTTCATTTACATAATTGTGTGCCCACCGTACCTTAGCACGGTGGGCACACGTTGGCGCCCTCACCCCCGTCCCTCTCAATAGAGAAACATGGCGCACAGCACCATATTGCAGGACAAGATAGGACAGTGATGGCGAACCTTTTAGAGCCTGAGTACCCAAACTTCAACCAAAAGCCACTTATTTATTGCAAAGTGCCAGCACAGCAATTTAAGCAGTAATGTATTTCTCCTTGTTCTTTGACAACTTTCAATCGTTCAGCCTCCTTAAGACACCAACATAGTTGAAAGGAGGAGGACAAATTTGCCTATCATTGTAGGAACATTCTGTAGGAAGATTCTTTGAGTCCTGTCTGGTGAACTTCACGCTGGGGTGATGACCTGGGTGCCCATAGAGAGGGCTCCGAGTGCCGCCTCTGGCACCAGTGCCATAGGTTCGCCACCACTGAGATAGGACATGTCCTATCTTTTCCCTGGCTACGGACCGGTACAGTGCCACATGTGTGCTGCACTGTACCGCTCCGTAAGGCGCCGTGCAACCATTACTGCCTATGGGGGTGTTTGCATGAGGTATATACGTTGGCCGTATATATACGTCTCCCAATGTTAAAGTTGCAGTTTAGCAACTCTTCTTTATGAAAGGTATGCAAATCATTACAAGCGTCTTTAGCAGAGATAATTACCTGTGTGTGAAAGTCCATATAGTCCAGCGTGAGCTTCAGGGATACAGGATGAGACCACCATGTATTACTCCACTAGGGAGGACGGCATCAAGCACATCAAGTGCAATTGAAATTGCAATTCCAGAGAGGTGAGGGTTTTTTTTCTTATGAAGTACTATTCAGGGTGTGAAGACCCAAAGAAATGCTCAGGGGCTTTCCAGTAACATAAATTGTGATATTACGGATGGAGAACAGGAGGCTACAATATGAGGAGGACAGAGGACAGGAGGCAACAGTAATAGCAGTATGGAGGACAAGGGGCCATAAGAAGAGGAGGATGGAGGACAGGGGCCACAGTATGAGGAAGATAGAGGACAGGGGGCCACAATAAGAGGAGGATAGGGGATGTGGGTAAAAGAATTTAGGGCTTTATAGATTTGGAAGATAAATAAAAGTGGAGGATCAAATGTAAAGGGAGGATAAAATTATTATCCAGGTGATTTGGATGAAATACTGATGATACAGGTATCGGGGATCTGTTTTCCCAGACCATGGCCTTACCCTGCTAGTGTGTTATCACTTATACCATTGCAAGGTATTTAGGTTTAGGCATTTACACCTTTCACAGACAGTTCCAACTTTATGATTAGACTCTAGTAACTGTTCATTTTCAATGCAGTGCGTTGGATTTATTCATCTATTTTTAAAATAAAAGTGCATGTATATAATTATTACACATGAATGTAGAGCTTAGGCTGGAGATCATCACGTGACGTAGTTCTAGTTTTGGTCGCTAGAGGGCGAGCTCTCCCAGGCTTTCCTGTAGTGGAAAGGGCGGGCCAGGCTCGAGTAAGGGCGGAAGTGTTCCCTTCACATCTGCCCATGCACACGACGTGTTGGGACGTCATTTTGTACCGCCGGATATGTGGCTTTGCTGAGGTGTAGATGTGTAGCAGTCATGGCGGTGAGAAACGGGGCTGTGTATGAGGGGGCTTATAATATAGTCGTAAAAATTTGTGGACGACCGGCGGTTACCTCCATTTTGAAAATGGGCAATAAACTTCACCAGGGAAACAATTCCTATAGTAACTGATGACCCGTACACAGACCAGTACTCTGCCACTGTCACTCAATCGGCCAGTGACCCAGATCTCACTACAGTCCTAATCAACACTACGACCGATAACCTACCCCTAATATGAGATCTCTAGTGGTCTGGATCCTGTCCCTCACCCCACCTATGATTCCCCACCTTGCCAGCTTTTGTTGCTGGTTAGTATCCAGCCACGAAATCCAGCTGCTGACCAAGAAGTAGACCCTTTATACACCACTCCTAGTCTACTAGAGACAGACATCAAATTTAGGCTGGTCAAAAGTTAGAAAGGTAGTGGTGCTAATTATTCCTGGTTGCCTGGTGTTTTACATGTCTGTATGTAATATATACTATTGCTAAAGACGCTATAACTCTCCAAACCCCTTTCCGATGTAACTAAATTCCATTAATTGTCTTCAGCCGAAAGGAAAAGTAGGCACTAAGGGAAAGAAGCAGATATATGACGAGAACAAGGAGACGCTGAGTTTCTATCTCCGCATCATACTCGGGGCCACGGTAAGTGTTCCACGTTATATGTGTATTGTGCTTTACCAGGAGTGCAGCTGATAAACTTGTCCACTTCCAAACCAAGCTCTTTTGCCCATTAACACTTGACTCCATCTCTCTGGCCATGAGATGGTGCTGCATCACTTACCTGTGTGCCCATTCGTATTTCCCACTACAGCCTCTAGTAGAATAAAGGGTTATTGGAGCAGCATCTGACCACTGTGACCACAAATTTTCCAAGAGCTTTTTTTTAAGTTTTGGGTATTATTACTGATGGGGGCTGTAGACAGTGAAGTGAATGGGATTTATTGAAATCACTGTGGTTTCACTGTAGCTTATTTAATCATAATGTGACATTGTGTGACCTTTTTTCTCTCTGTCACTTCAGGTGTTGTATGCAGCCATCACTGTTGGGATCTTCTATCATTCTACCACGTTCTGGAGCTGGGTAAGGTCATTCATACATTGTGAAGGTCTGTATAGTGGGCACACATTCACAACCCATGCAAGGCTTTCACAATACACATGCAGGCTCTGTTCAGATCATTGTCATGACTAGAATTATTATATAAAATAAATAATGAAGTGATGCAAGATCTACAATGATGGATCTGCATATGGCAAGGGACTACCTAAATTCTATACCTGCTTACTATGTGTCGATAGAAATGCATGTGGGTTTCATCACTGGACATTTAATACAGTAGTGGTATGTATCTACTCCTACATACTTGCTTGAGATCTTGGCTATCTGCGATTTCTCTAGTAGAGGCTTTAATCTGAGAGCTGTTCTTCTGCACAGCTCATAAAGTTTACAGTTCCTCTCGCCTGCTTTTGCTGTATATCCAGAGACATTTATGATTTCTGTTTTACAGACTGTGGTCCCACATTGTCATCACTTAACAGCAAAGTAATTTCTCTCTGTGGTAGTTGTGTAATTTTCTTTTCCCACAGGCGACCCTGATTTTCAGCTGTGTCATTTATGCATTAGCGTATCGCTCCATGCGGGGAATGGCTCAACCTACCTTTTCTGAAGATGGAAGCCTGGTAGATGGTGGAATTGACTTAAACATGGAGCAAGGAATGGCAGAGTGAGTACATGGGCTTCTGTAAATGCTTCATTTGGTTGGATTATCCTATAAAACCTGTGGTTTCTCCGGACTTTGCTTTGAGGGCGCTGTCCCACATTGCGTTTGCAAACGCAGACAAAACCACGCCCACCGGGGCGGTCCGATCGCATCGGTGTTTCTATGGAAATGCCTGCGCAGCTCGTTCCCGATCGCAGGCGTTTCCATAGAAACACATATGCGATCGGACCGCCCCGGTAGGCGCGGTTTTGTCTGCGTTTGCAAACGCAATGTGGGATAGCGCCCTGAGTGTTATATTGACTTGTAGCTATACCCATTATCCCTTGGGCAGAAGCCTCACTTGTGATCATGGAAATATTATCAATATGTATTTAATTCAGTAAATAACATTTATAGGCACTTTTTTACCTTTACAGAGATCTCAACCCCCAAAATATTGATAGGTCAAGGATAGGAGATTAGGGGATGTGACACCCATTGTGACATCCAGCAGTATTGACTATGCACATAGTGTTCGCCTCACATGACTGGACCATGACTGGGTGTTGCCTGCTTACTGACACCAGCTCAATCCTCTCTATGGTTAGTGTGTGTGCTGGGGTTACTTTATATTCCAGTAATAAGCAGAGTGAGAATGGATTATATCTACTGAGGTCAATGATCAGTTAAAGTTTTAAGTGTGATTTTTATTAATCAATCATTTTCTTTTATCAGGCACCTTAAGGATGTTGTTTTACTTACTGCCATTGTCCAGGTTCTCAGTTGCTTCTCACTCTACATCTGGTACTTTTGGCTGCTGGTGAGTTCTAAGTTGTGCTGCTTTCTCACATTAACTTGTAGTAATCCTAATGTTAACATTTAGAAAAAAAATATACTGTATGTGTGTTAAACTCTCAAAATTGTTGCCAAGATCAGAGACTTTTATGAGGTAAAAGCAATAAAATAACACGTCTACACAGGACGCTAAGCTTTGCTTTTGCATCATATTAAAGTTGCATCCTTCATCCTGGTGGTAGATGCCCTTTAAGCTAGAAGCAGGAAGGGAGTTGTGTAGAGAGAGTGTTCAGAGATACATGCTTTACTAACCTTTGGCATAGGGACCATAGGGCATATTGAAGGCCTTATAGGTCTTTTATTAGAAACTTCGGGGAACATATGTCTTAAGTGAAAAAACATATCTAGTTTGGGGGGGGGGGGGGGTTTGAAGTTTTTTTGTCTCAAAAAAAAAAAAATCAATAAAAAAATCAACAAATGTTTAACTGCTTCCTGATCGATGGTCATTGGTGCCTGAATGTCCAGGTCAATTTTTGACGTTCTGATTCGCGCTTTTTTAAATGATATCTCTGGAAAAGCTTTAAGTATCATAACAATTTTTACTTAGTCTTTTTTTCATGACATGTGACACTAACTTGATAAAATAGTTTTATTAATTACATATTTTTTCTTTATAAAATTTGCTTATAACTGACTACAAATGAGAAAAAATTTAAAAAAAAAGTCAAATGACAAAAAAAGCTTTAGAAGTAGTAACTTTTAAGAAAATGATGCATGTACTTCTGCAAAGTGAATGTATTTCCTGCCGCTTCTTCTACATTTTACCTTTAGCTGACAGGCTGGGCAAAATTTAAATGCCTATATCTCCTGAACCCTTGGGCCTAGATTTGACACAATTCTGGTGTCATATTAAACAGAAGAATTTCCTCTTTAATATGATATAATTGTGTTTAGATGATTAACAGAATCGGAGATATCCACTCTTAAAGTTACAATTGGAAATAGAAAACTCATCAAAAAGGAGATTCTCCAGTTTAATATGACACCAGAATTGTGTGTCTAGGTGCCAGGGTTCAGGAGATATAGCTGTTTGAAATTGGTCATTGTTATGTTTCTAAATGTTCTTTCTGCAGAGGACATGTGCAAATTGGATGTATATAGTTGTATGGCAGTAGTAATGGGGTTAAGTAACCCCTTGCCTACGCCTGTTCTGGACTGGAGGTTATTTGTGCAAAAAGTTGTGACTTTGCACAACGATGTGTGACTTTTGCAGATAACTACAAATTTTAGTTACAAAAAAAACAGGGGGGAAATTAAAAGCTTGATACATTATCCCTTTTGGTTATATAATGAACTGTATAAATTTTTCTCTTTGTAGAGGTTTAGGGTAGCTGTTGTCGGTCTGTGAACCACCATGTAGAGTCCCTTGGGAAGGACCTCCTTACATGATAGTGTAGTCTTCACATAGTTGTTGTAGTGCATATTACAAGTGATAGTGTAAATAAATAAAACAAAGTTAAAAGTGAAATAGCCTAATACTTGGTCCTCCAGTGAGAAAAAAAAATTGTAAATATTGTATCTGCCTCCAAAAACTGGAATAAAATCCAGGGGTTAAATGGAGACGTGAGGACTTGGGGTAGCTGCTGTCATGATGATGTTATCCCCTTGCTCTACAGGCTCCAGGACGTGCTTTTTATTTACTGTGGGTGAACATTTTGGGACCATGGTTCTCCTCAGACTCATCCTCCGCTGACGCTCCACAAGAACAGAATGAAAAGCGACAGCGACGACAGGAAAGACGGCAGATGAAACGTTTTTGAGCACAGTAAAAGGACTCGGCTGTGCAGGCTGGACAAGTGTTTCAGGAAAGACTATGTCAGCTTCTGTTCGTGGTTGAGCTGATGTGGAGGATTTTCTATGCAAGGCAGTCAGTGTTTATTGGGCAAAACAGGATACACACAGGTCCTGAAAACTCCAGATGATACCATCCATGATGATAATAAAACATTCACAGAAGAAAATTACAATTTCATCTTGTATTCATCTGTTCAATGCCTAGAAAGAGATTCTCTCCATTAGAAATCTACCGTAATCTTGTTAGTAGAGTTCCTTTATAATAAGAATATAAGGATGTGTTCCTCTGGTAGTTTTCCCAGAATTCAGCTGTGACCTGTAGAACAATCTGAAATCTACAGTTTTTCTGCAACCACAGACTAAGCCTGACACTAAGAATATGCAGTAAATGACTTTCAGTACCTACACTGACCTATTGACTAGAATCAATAAAAGGGTATATGAAAGTGGGTATTATAAATTATACAACACCCATTTGAAAGAATATTCTTGTGCTCCGAATATAAGAGTTATCATTGTCACTGCCAGTTTCTGACACCAAGACAGGCTGTTAAATGTGTCTTATGTCTTAGATACCACACATCACATATTTAAAAGATTACCTGTGAGGTTGATTTGGGACCCTAAACCAACTATAGGTCCTTATGGACCTGTGGTTTAGGGTCCCAAATAGACCTCTTTGACATGTTTTTTTTCCCACTTTATTTAAAGGTAAACATTTATCGGACTCATTGAGGCGAGTATAAGGCACACCGAACACTCATCCTCAGATTCCGTTCCTCCTCTCGCTTACACGGTGAAGCTGGGGTGTAATGTGCTGACTTCACTTGCCACTACACACAGGAGACGAGGGGAGTATAATGTTTTTTTTTCTCTTCCGAATGCTTAAAAATACAACAGGGAAATCAGGGACACTAAAACACCAGTCCATAAGGACCAGTGTGCGGTCTAGTGCCCTAAATCGCCCTGACAGATTCTCTTGAAATATTCTTTCTGTATGAAATTTAAAACACGCATTGCGGAACAATGTTTTTCCCATAAAACAGTTGAACAGAATTGAATGGAGGGGCAGGACACATGCTCCTCCTGTTCTTGTGATAAGCACGTGTCCCAGCAGTCCAACCATCAAAGATCACCTTTTAAGGACTTGTTTTTCATAGAACAAGCTGCAGTTTCTGTTGATACAAAACACTTTATTACATTATACAGTGAGGTGAACTGAAAACCAGAATTTGCATGGTGCTCAATGGACAAACAAAAAGCCAGCAGATCCCAGAATGAAAATAAGGTTAGGATGTCTGCAGAGGGTTGTCCTTACGATAGCCTAACAAAAGCTGATTTAGAAGTGTTTTATCATTGTCCCTTTTGTGAACAGGTAGAGGTGGCAATGGATTTCCTTTATACTCTATAACCGCCATCTTGGCACGGTCCAGATTTTCCCGGTTGGGTATTCTGTACATACTTGTGTAGTTCCCATCATGGGAATGAAATCGAGGAACCAGAGTTTTAAAAAGCTTGTGAATTAGGTCCTTCTCCTGCAAAAATGAAAATAGCAAAATGTATGTAATCTTGTCTAGAATTATATTACAACTGTTTGAGAAGACCTCTTTCCTAAAAGCCCTGATTCTATTTTCCCCATTATACCTGGAAGATGCTATATTACAAAACACAAATGATTTTATTAGTACTTAAAACAGTACCAAAGTACATCCAAATACACATGTTGTTTTACCAGAGTATGTGAAACATCATTACACCCCCTGAACAGGTAATATATACCCTAACCTACCCTGAAATGGGTAAACAAAATATATAGGTATATCTAAAAGTGAAGGGCCACCATGAGACAAAAAGCGTTCATACTGATGCCTGACAAGTATACAAGTAAGCCAAAACGTCACTGTAGGTGATCAAACATAACTAGTGCACAAGGCAAATCTCTAGCATAAATTACAGGTAACATGGCAGCGGACACGTCAGATCAGGGTAGTCAATAAACAGGAGGTTGAGGCAGGCCTGGCGCCAGCACCCAGCTTACCTGGGCAAGTGCCGGGGTACTGGAGGGGCCCACTCGGGCGCGGAAAAAAAATTCCTGAGGGATTTAAAATGAAACAAACCTTTTTCCCAGCCCACATGCTCCAGTCCCTCTCTCTGACATCACAGATGGGGAGAGTTTGGCTTGTTCCTAGCTTCCGCCCATCTGTGACATCAGTGGGGTGGACCTGGAGCGTGTGGGCTGGTAAAAAAAACCAGGATCCAGATGTCCGTTTAATTTAGAGTTCCTGCCCTCAGAACTTGGCGTGGGAGCGTGGCAAGGAGGCAGGTAAAGTACAATTTACATCTTGGCAAACATGACAAAAAGCAACTATGCAATTGTCATGTTATGGGCTTTTGGAACATGTGCGTGGTGAAAAATGGGGGTTATGGCGACAGGTTCCCGTTAACACATGTGGTAACAGAACATGCAGTTACATGTATTGAGAAAGCCTTTCTGCTAACACAGTGGGTTCAGACAATACAAGACACCGGGAGCTGGTTTCCAAGGGTATGTCCCAGTTGTGGCACCGCGCTCATACCAAGAAGGTCTATTCAAGAATATGCAACATCTGCTCTGCTTGGTGCACCAAGAACATAAATACTTGGAGGTTTAATCTCTATTGCTCTTTCTCCAGCAAGGTTATGACAAAGGAATGAAGCCTAAAATGTTCAAAGTGCAAGTGATGGCCTTTAACACGTTTTCAGAAGGTATATTTTCCAAACATCCGTTAGTATCCAGATTTCTTAGAGGTGTACATAAGTTCTGTCTTACATTCTGAAGACTCAAGTGCCTGAGCTGCAGGCCCTCTCATTAAGAGCCATACCTCAGGATTCTTCCAGAAGTTGTCATTCTAACTCCAAATCTGACATTCTTACCAAAAGTAGCCTCATCGAATAACATTAATTGAGAGAAATTGTTAGTTTTTTCAGATCCTAATTTATCTTCAGATCTACAATCCCCAGATGTTAAGAAAACAAACCTAGTACATGCCTTTTAGGCAGACTTGTTTTGTTTGTGTTTTATCATGGTACTAATAGGGGAAAAAGTCATTTTGTGTGCTGCCAGAGAAAGTCCAGGAAGTAGAAAATTCTTGGAAATGAAAATTTCATTTCCTGGAGTCCATAGGCAGCAAAGTCCACATTGTCTAATGTAAGCTCTGGATCATTAATAGATTACTGCTGATTAACTTTGTCTTTCCTATCCAGCAGTAGGCAGATATTAACCCTTTGTCTGGTGTCTACGGGAAATGGAAATTTCAGAAAACTATTTACATGTAGGAAATTCTTATATGTAAAGTGCTGCAAAATATGATGGTGCTACAATACAAATTATTGATTTTACTTACCGTCAACCAGAAGTCTGCCATTTTCATAGCTTTGGCATCAGTATCTCCACATTTCCCATAATCAATAATCTGAAAAACACAGAGAACAATTACAGATGAAAAGTGGCAGCTTTTATTAAATCTCCACTGGTAAGAGAGGTAATGACAGGCTATGACTTGTGGATGGAGGTGGTCTCTATGTGTCGTGTCTTGTAAGGGGATTGCTAATGTACTGATGACAACAGAAAAGACTACCCAAGCTGCAAACAGACAGGAATAGGACCAGCCCTAAGTTTTTTCCTGAGCGTGGTTCATACGCAGATCCGTGGAAACCGCATGGGAAGCTATCGATATTATTATTGTTGTTTCAACATGAACAAATAATAACAATAATAATGAAAGCACACTGACAAATACTAGGATCATGTACAGGGAGCCTAAGGACCGTCTGGTAGTACTTCTGGTAGGTGGCTTCATACATGACAGTCCAAGATTTTGGGACTTGTTGTTCCCTACCTAAGGGCACGCCCACCTTTGGGAAGACACGCCCCTCTTAATACAAGTTTTAAAAGTATCCAAAAAACACATTAAATGTATCACAAACCATATTGCACCAAAACCATGGAACATTTGACTGACTAAACATATTGTGGTCAGTGAAGGGTCATGCTTCGTGCTGGGGGGCACAGAGGTCTATCCAATCATGGTGGGTCTGGTAATGCTCGTCCTCCACATGACAGTCACTGTAGGTTGTTAGTGACTCTCACCTTGTTGGCATAGAAGCGCATCTCATCTGCACGCGCCCACGTGGTTTCAATGCGCTCATGTCTGACCAGGGCCGTCACGAGATTTCGCAGCATATCCAGTCTTGACCGGGGCCCCAGTCCCATCCGCCGGGCCACCCTGCCATGGGATACCAAGAGATGAGGGAACAGCCTCATCTTGACCGAGCAGAGACCTCTACAGCCCGGCTTCCGTAGACACCAGTCGAACTTCCGGCTTCCGTACAAACTGATGAAGTCGAATCATTCCGTTCATTGCCGGAAGTGGGACAACTGCTTTCCGTACATGGTCTGGAAGGGGAGGAGATTGGGAAAGGGGCGGACTTATGAGGCTGCTAAGAGTAGCGAGCGGAGACCTGCACCTCCGGAGGCCGCTGGAGTTGGAGTTACCCCGGTACTCAGCAGGTTGGGCAGACCCGACCCGGGCTGCGTTACGTACTTCTAATAATTGTGTTATGGCTTCATGGTTTACTATAGGTCACGTGACTAGAGTTGAGTAGACAGTATCACACACTGTAGGATGAGATACATTGGGTTGGTATGTCATGCCATAGATTATGTGCAATATGTCCATCAATATGACAATATGAATGGCTCCTGTTAGTGTCTATTTGAATCGATTATGTTAGTCTTTGCCTCATTTGCTTCTGTCCTACTTATCAGACAGATAAGGGATGGACACTTAGGCTGTGTGCACATGCTGCAGGTTGTCATGTGGAAAATATGCACGGTTTTATATGCACGTTTGTTAATGTGGATTTGTCTACTTAGCTTGTAGTTTTTCACATCTATATATTTTTTTTTTTTACCTGTTTTGTGAGCCAGATCTGACGTCATGTCAAGCAAAAATCTAATCATGGTGTGGGTTTGTTGCAGATTTTGCCTCTCCCATAGACTTTAATATAAAAAAAAAAAGTATGCAAAAATCTGCGAGGATGCACAAAAAAAGCACAATGCTCATTGAGCAACAATGTCTGTGCAAAAACTATTTGTCTATATTACTTTTTATATTCGTCCAAATCACATTCACTTGAATGCTACTCTATTACTCTGCCAATCTTTCTACACCAAAATCCACACCTAAAGTCCCCCGGAACTTGCAACATGTTCATCCATGAATCCATTAAATTTCTATCTTATCTTTTTAGTGATGGGAGAGGTCTGAATGAAGGTGGGATCTGAGACTTAGATGTTATTACAGTATAATAATTATCATTATTAATATTATTATGTAACTACTCAGCAGAAGGTTTTACATGTCACAGGATGAGGCTAGGCACATCTGTTCTGGAGCCTTCATTGTCTTCTTCCATTAAATGGCAGGATTGCAAGGAGTTAATCATCTAGGAAAGGGATGGACGCTCCATTAGAAGCCATTGTAGTCAGTAGAGTTTTTGGTCACTTTAGGACATGTGAACTGTAGTCTTAGTTTCAGTAGCTTGGCAGACTGTTTTACGTGTAATACAGCAACTCCGCAGACAGTATTGCATGTGTTAGCAGTGATGTGCCAAGGTCATCACTGAGGCCTATGATGTAAACAGAGGAGAAGGTGTAGTGGGGCAAGGTGCTGATACTAATTTTTGATGCCCCTTTTCAGCCCAGTTAGCATAAGAAAACCTATGCATGAGCCCTTACATCCGCTGTCATCCCCTGTGACGTACTGATTTGTGGTCTGTTTCTTAGGTGTATCTGAGCTAGTGGGTTCCTGAAACTGTCTCAATGTTATCCGATGATCTACAGTCTAAACCAGAGGTAAGTGCTCCCCCTTCTCTGCAGGGATCCAGGTGTTCGGTACAGGCCTCCAGTAATAGTCCTGGTTCTCTGGTGCGCCATTTTCTTGCTTTCATCTTGCAGCTACTGGTGGAGTTTGTCCAGAACGCTTCTATTCCACTGGGAGAAGGACTTGTCGGTGCTGATACAAAGGATCTGACGTGTCTCTCACTTCTTCCGGAAACGACTGAATGTGCTTCCTTACTGTTACCAGGTAAGTTTATTCTGTGGACAGAGGAAAAGATTTCATAGAAAGACCGCTTTTACAGAGGAGCAGTCCATGGCATGACAGAGACGTAAGAATGTGAGCTTTCACTGCTTCAAAGTCTGTACAGCTCGTTCCTCTGCAGTCCCTGAACAGAATTACCATAATAACTAA
The DNA here is from genome assembly GCF_040894005.1 of Engystomops pustulosus. NCBI lineage: Eukaryota > Metazoa > Chordata > Amphibia > Anura > Leptodactylidae > Engystomops > Engystomops pustulosus. Next base: position 76,733,548 of record NC_092417.1, on the reverse strand, counting down.
AGCTTCTTTTAAAAAAGACCAAAAGGCAGGCACACGGCTGTTCCTTGTAGCGGGGAACTGGTGGTAGGGGGCGCTGTACAGAGGCACGTGGGAGCATGTTACTTGCTCCTACTGAACTATATTAAAGAGGCTGTCAACCATAATAAAGGCACTAGGCATATTCATGAGGGGGAGGTCAAGACGCTGCTTCTCCCCCGGGCCGCCCCAAGTCCCGCCGCCTCATGAATACGCACCAAGCTGTTTGAGCGCAGTCCGGCGTTCCTATTGTACTGTGCAGCAGTGTCTGCTAGCTTTATTGGAGGGTTCTGATAAAGCTAGTAGTGTAACACTGCTACATCTGTTTGCCTTTTTTATGGGCGACAGGTCCTCTTTAACTGAAACAACGATTAAAAAAACATTTTTATTTTAAAACGTAACCTTTAATGAGAATTCATGTTTCTCAGTGTCCGTGTTAATGGCACAAAACCTCTCCAGAAAAAAACACTCCTAAACCAAATAGAACATCAGCAATTGTGTATCAGTGTTCCAGTTCATCATCAACATTGAACTGAATGGGTCAGATTTATCAAACTGTGTGAAAGTCTATATTTCTAGTTGCCCATGGAAACCAATCACAGCTCAGCTCAGATTTTACCAGTGCTCATGAATATTTTAAAGGGGAGCTGTGATTGGTTCCCATGGGCAACTAGAAATATTCTGATTTTCAGACAGCTTGATAAATCTGCCCCAATCTATTAGTGGATTCTAGAGAGGGGTCACCAGACTGGACTTGGGACAGTATCATAGTAGTTCTGTTGTACATAGGAGGTAGTATTATATATATTTTTTATTTTGTATCTATTCTTGTACATAAGGCAAATACTACAATAATCCAGAGAGGGGGAATGATGTTCAGCAGCTGATCACTATTTTCTCAAGGGATTGACATTATCTGTCTGGGGGTCGCCCTGTTGATTAAATGACCCTTGGCAGGCAGAACGGCTCTCCTCCTCTTTCTTGTGATGTATGTAAAGCCATTCTTCAATATGAGCCGATTTACATTAATGGTCTATCTGTAGATACTCCTGCAGAGAATCGAGTGTCACCTAAAACATCAGACACAGAACTACTAAACAGCCTCCATCTCAGCACAGATTCCAGAGATCATAAAAGTGAAGCCACCTTACTGTCTCCATCTGAGCCTTCATCACTTCTGCAGGACCTGCCTACCAATGACAACTCCTCATTCATCCTCCTCAACCTGGCCAGATCAGGTAAGAATCTGCCCTAGCACCATCATCTCCAGGATGTACTATGTCGCTATACAATGTGAGGGAATCTGCAATTACCGCAACCAGATGTGATCAAAACCAAAAATCTAAATCCATAAAGTAACCAAGAGATTCTATATAAAAAGTAACTTTACCTCTACATGTTAGTCTTTACATCACTTAGAATACACCATCTGCAGTTTTACATGGTGAAAATGGATGCCAAGTTAGAGAGTATATCGCTTGCTTTTTGTGGACTGATTGCCTCTTCCATGCAGTATGATCAGTTGTTGATGGTATATCTCACCATGCAAACATGGGATATGCATGACAGTCACATTAATGTGTACTCTGGTATGGTCCGGATCGTTTCTCCAAGTATATAAAGCCAAATGAGAGCTGATTGGCATGATGTTTAGTCAATAGTGTTTTTTTTTTTTTATAAAGCGTAACCAAACTTTTTTTGAGTATTGTCTGAGGACTTGTCTCCCTACAGACAGTCACTGGATTAGTTTTAGCTTCTTGCAGAGCTGAATTATAAAATGAAATATGCTCTTGGTATGGTAATCATTCTGTGTCCTTCTCATGTTTTCGACCATATTGAGCAGTGTATCTGAGTTCTGTACTCGGCATAAATATAAGGAAATGTCTTTATTTGTATGATGTGTACAGAACGCAGATGGACTGCTCACTACAGGAGAAAGAAGGAGCAGAAAAAGGTCACAGAGAATCGGCTTTACTCTGTGAAGTAGATTACGAAGTTTACTATTGTCACCACCTGCACATGTAAAAAATGAATATCCTGAAAAATTTAGACTTTTCTGTCTCTTCTTATAACTGCATATCCTTGTCTCCAGTTTCCTGATGTACACTTCATCTATAAGTTTCTCTCCTATGAAGAAAGTGTTTCTCCCCTTCTTTTGTCTGCCTTTCCTCTTCCCTGCTGCTCTAATGCAGCTTGTGCTGGACTACAATGCCCAGTAGTACTGCTGACTTACTTGACTCTCTTACTTTACAGGGCTAGGTTCTCCATCTGAGCACATGGTGTTTGTTCATGATGAAGCAGAGGATTCTGGGAATGACTTCTTGGCCAATGATTGTACAGATAGCAGTACGCCGTGGTTTCTGCGTGTTCAGGAGTTGGCTCATGACAGTCTTATAGCTGCCACCCGGGCACAGCTGGCAAAACATGCTAAGTCTATCAGCAATAGTAAGTGCTGCCACCAGTATCTCTGTAAACCAGTAAATGGCTTGTAAGACCAAGAATCTATATCAGTATTTCCAGTGTTGGGAGACAGAAAAGTAATGTGCCCTTCAGTTATCTTGATGTAAAAAATGGAATTGTAAGATATTTTGTGTATTATTTTAGTGGACACAACACTGACTGGATCCTGTGAGGCCAGAGCTGCACACCCAGAAAAACGGCTCCGCTGCTCCTTTCATGGCTGTGATCGATCATTTGTGCGCCCAACACACCTGAGGTACCACCTGAAGACACATGTGTAAGTTCCTTAAACAGCTTTGTGGGCTAACCTACTACAACTTGGCAGAGAATTGTTTATTACTGTGATTTGTGTCTGCCAGAGTAGGATATACATTGCCCTTCAGAAATAGATCTTGGTTAGGTGGAGATATGGGTTGTCCAAAACAAAAGAGAACCTGCTGCTGTTAGCTGGCTCACACTGCTGCATCCCCGGTGATGCTACTTTCTATTGCTGTGCGGTTTGAGGGCAGGTCACTACTGACACCAGTTGGTGACGCAGCATTTGAGTACAGGTCACCACTGCCACAGCAGCATAAACCAGGTGTCTGTTTGTGGAATAGAGGTAAAATTTGTATGTATGTGTGCTGGGACGGTAATAGATGTGGTGTATGTTCCTTTCAGATTACTTCCTAACCTATGGTAAAGGGTTAATGCACTGACCAGAGCTTGCATAGCCCTAATCACCAAGTGCAGCTGGGAAGAGGGTTTTTAGCTCAGAGCTGTATTCTGGTCATGGAGCGACTTTGCTCTGGACGGCTCCTTTTTCATTTTGTTAGACAACCCCTTCAAGGTCCAACAACTTGACCTTCAATTACTGGTTATCACACAGGCCCTTTTTAAATGACATATAATAAGACAGAAACGTTAAATGTAATCATGAAAGTTTTTTGCAGAAATGAGCGCTCCTTCATCTGTCCTGCAGAGGGTTGTGGGAGAAGCTTTTATGTTCTCCAGAGGTTGAAGGTACATATGCGCACCCATAATGGAGAACGTCCATTCCTGTGTCCTGAGCCTGGCTGTGAAAAGCAGTTTACCACAGCTGGGAACCTGAAGAACCACCTGCGTATCCATACTGGTGAGCACTAATCTGTCTGTGTATATGTCCTGCGGAGGCTGCGACATGGCTCACAATTCTCCTATCAACAGGAGAGAAACCTTTTCTGTGTGAGGAGGAGGGATGTGGCCGAAGCTTTGCCGAATATTCAAGTCTGAGAAAACATCTGGTAGTTCATTCAGGTAACCTGGTGGCTGGGGTATGTCTCTCTAACAGGATCTATGTTCTTCTTGGCTGACACTTGATATTGTGTTTTAGGAGTGAAGTCACATAAGTGTCCAGTATGCGCCAAAACCTTTTCTCAAAGCGGAAGCAGAAATGCCCATGTAAGAAAACATCACCATGAAAGGAGCGAAGGTGGGTGACTAGTGTCTTCTCCTTATTTTCACTAGTCTTATTGGTTTTCCGTTGAGGAAAAAAAATAAACATTTAGTTTACCTCATACACGGGATGAAGCTGATAACTGATAGTGACCCACCAGATTTACTGGTTGTCTCCTGCAATGAAAGGCACATGTGCTGGGAAATCCTCACTGAGCCAAGATGTCCAGTGCACAACCAGGGAGTTTTGGCAACAAAGCAGTAGGGATACATGAGGAGAGCAAGCACGGTTGACTGGGCCATTTTAAAGGGGTTTTCTAGGTTTTGAAAATGTAATATATGTTGCTCCAAGGAGTATGAAAATAATAAAGCGCTCACTCTCCGGTAGCCATTGTCTACTTTGTTCAGCTCAGATGTGTGCTTGCCGACAACTGTTACTTCGCCCAGTGTGCAGGACACACTTGTTGTCAGATCTATATTCTCCAATGAGGTCATACACAAAACTGTATTCATTCAGTATTGAAATTATCTGAAATGTGGGAGGTTAAAATTTTCTGTATATGTGATGTGCCCCCCCCCCCCCCCCCCCATCACTTAAGAAGTAATTGCAAGAAATAATAACCTAATTGTTTTAACCCCTAGACGCACCACGACGTTATACTATGTCTCCGGGGCTAGATGCTTAGCGCACCGGGACGTAGTATAACGTCCAGCTTCTGGGACCGGCTCACGAACGGAGCCGGTACCAGAAGCAACGGCTGTCATCTGTCTATCATAGCTGACACCGCGCTGTAACACCCGCGATCGGAGCCGACTCGGGTGTTAACCCCTTACACCCCTGTAAGGGTGTTCCTGCTGTGGATCGGATCCCCCGTGCCGCTTACCGCGGGATCCGATCCTCTACTGGGCAGCTCCGAGGACTGGCATGTGTCCCGGAGCTTCCGGGTCTGACTGTAAACTGTCTGAGCATGCACAAGCATGCTCAGACAGTTTACACTGCTCTACAATAAAATAGTATTGTAGAGCATTGTATTGAACTTAAACCAGCGATCAGAGCATCACTGGTTTAAGTATGTATAAGTAAAAATATGCAAAAACACTTAACACTACACATTATAATAAACAAAAAATAAATACATAAAAATATAACCCCCTAAAATGTCACTTTCCCATAAAAACAACTTAATAAAGTATAAAAAAACATTAAAAAAACCCTGCATATTTGGTATAGCCGCGTCCGTAACAATCTGAATAATAAAACAGAATTATTACTGGACCCGCACGGTAAACGCCGGAGGGAAAAAACGCAAAAAACGTTCCGAAAAAAGATCATTTTTAATGAATACCCTTTAAAAAATGCTCTAAAAAGTGATTTAAAAATTTTTATGCACTCTAAAATAAGCCCACTAAAAAGAACTGTTCTCGCAAAAACTAAGCCCCTAACCAGATTTGTCAGCCAAAAAATAAAAAAGTTATGCATATAAAAATGGTGATGCTAAAATGAACAAGATTTTCTCCAAATTAGTTTTTATTCAGTACAATTGAATAAAATAGACAAAACCCCCACATATTTGGTATCCCTGCATCCGTAACAATCTGCATAATAAAACAGAATCGTTATTAGATCCGCAAAGTGAACCCTGTAAAAAACAACCTCAAAAAACTCTCTCTGAAAAAAAGATGATTTTTAATTAATGCCCTTTAAAAATGCTCTAAAAAGTGATTTTAAAAAGTTGCGCAATCTAAAATAAGACCACTAAAAAGAGCAATCATTCTTGCAAAAAATAAGCCCTTAAACAGATTTGTGAGGTGAAAAATAAAAAAGTTGGTGATGCTAAAATTAACAACAATTTTGCCAAATTACTTTTTATTCAGTAAAAATGGGAAAAAATAAAAAATCTATATAAATGAGGTTTTTTCGTAATCGTGGTGACCCATAGAATAAAAATAATATACTATTTTCATGGTATGGTTAATGGCCAAAAAAAAACCACATAAAAATTTTCCTAAAAATTGATGATTTTCATTTCCTCCACCAACAAAGGGTTAATTAAATCTCACCAATTAGCTATAGATGCCCCAAAATTAGTGCATCTCATGTGGCAAAAGAAATAAGCCCCTATAGGTGCACGTTAAAAAAAGAAAAAAATTATAGCCTGTACAATGTGACATAGCAAATCTGATCTGGATGGCGCCTCCTTCCCTTCTATGCCCGTCCGTGCGCCCATACAGCAGGATACCACCACACATGGGGTATTGGTGCACTCGGGAGAAATTGGGTATCAAACTTTGTGGAGCCTTTTTTCATTTGATCCATTGTAAATGTTTAATTTTCCACCCAAAATGAGTGTATTGTGAAAAAATATTACAATTTGCAGACTGCACCTCCATTTTGTTTTAACCCCTATAAAACACGTAAAGGGTTAACAAACTTCTTAAAAGTGGTTTTTCATACGTTGAGGGGTGTAGTTTCCACAATGGGGTAATTTATGAGTCTAGCTATTATTTAGGCCTCTCATTGTCAATTAGAAGTTGAGCAGGTCCATCTAAATACTGGTTTTGGTGATTTTACAAAAAATGTGAAAAATGGCACCCAAATTCTGAGCCTCATAACATTCTAGTAAAATATGTGGAATCTTAAAAAACCATGGCAACATAAAGCAGACATTTGGGAAATGTAAGTTATGAATTTATTTGGGTACTTTTACTATCTGCATCAAAAGTAGAGCATTTAGAACAATGAAAATAAAGAATTTTTCAAAATTTTGTTTTTTTTCATAACTAAACGCAAAAGATTTCATCCAAATTTTTGAACTAATTTGAAGTACTATCTGTCACAAGAAAACAATCTCATAATCCCCTGGATATCTCATAGTGCTCCCACGCTATAACTACTTATAGTGACACAGGCCAGATTTAAAAAATGGGGCCGCGTCCTTTAGGCCAAAAGATGCTGAGTCCCGTAGGGGTTAAGCTGTTTAAATAAGATCAGAATATACACTCACCGGCCACTTTATTAGGTACACCATGCTAGTAACGGTTTGGATCCCCTTTTGCCTTCAGAACTGCCTCAATTCTTCGTGGCATAGATTCAACAAGGTGCTGGAAGCATTCCTCAGAGATTTTGGTCCATATTGACATGATGGCATCACACAGTTGCAGCAGATTTGTCGGCTGCACATCCATGATGCGAATCTCCCGTTCCACCACATCCCAAAGATGCTCTATTGGATTGAGATCTGGTGACTGTGGAGGCCATTTGAGTACAGTGAACTCATTGTCATGTTCAATAAACCAGTCTGAGATGATTCCAGCTTTATGACATGGCGCATTATCCTGCTGAAAGTAGCCATCAGATGTTGGGTACATTGTGGTCATAAAGGGATGGACATGGTCAGCAACAATACTCAGGTAGGCTGTGGCGTTGCAACGATGCTCAATTGGTACCAAGGGGCCCAAAGAGTGCCAAGAAAATATTCCCCAAACTATGACACCACCACCACCAGCCTGAACCGTTGATACAAAGCAGGATGGATCCATGCTTTCATGTTGTTGACGCCAAATTCTGACCCTACCATCCTAATGTTGCAGCAGAAATCGAGACTCATCAGACCAGGCAATGTTTTTCCAATCTTCTACTGTCCAATTTCGATGAGCTCGTGCAAATTGTAGCCTTAGTTTCCTGTTCTTAGCTGAAAGGAGTGGCACCCGGTGTGGTCTTCTGGTGCTGTAGCCCATCTGCCTCAAAGTTCGACGTACTGTGCGTTCAGAGATGCTCTTCTGCCTACCTTGGTTGTAACGGGTGGCGATTCGAGTCACTGTTGCCTTTCTATCAGCTCGAACCAGTCTGCCCATTCTCCTCTGGCATCAACAAGGCATTTCCGCCCACAGAACTGCCGCTCACTGGATGTTTTTTCTTTTTCGGACCATTCTCTGTAAACCCTAGAGATGGTTGTGCGTGAAAATCCCAGTAGATCAGCAGTTTCTGAAATACTCAGACCAGCCCTTCTGGCACCAACAACCATGCCACGTTCAAAGGCACTCAAATCACCTTTCTTCCCCATACTGATGCTCGGTTTGAACTGCAGGAGATTGTCTTGACCATGTCTACATGCCTAAGTGCACTGAGTTGCCGCCATGTGATTGGCTGATTAGAAATTAAGTGTTAACAAGCAGTTGGACAGGTGTACCTAATAAAGTGGCCGGTGAGTGTACATTGCTATATACGGTACCTCCCCTACTCCCCTGGGGTATGCTCTGATGTAGAGAACCTCTAAATTTGTGTCTGTTTGTAGATGCTCTTGCCGAGGATAAAGTGTCACCTAGAGCACCAGACCCACAACTGCTAAACAGCCTCCATCTAGATCCCAGTACAGATTCCAGAGATCATAAGAGTGAAGCCGCCCCACTGTCTCCCTCTGAGCCTTCATCACTGCTGCAGGACCTGACTGCCAATGACAACTCCTCATTCATCCTCCTCAACCTGGCCAGATCAGGTAAAGTCCATGTCGCATCCCTGTTGCTTTCTCTTCATGGTCTTCCCAGCAGCACAGTATATGGTTTATTTCTGCCCCTGCTTGTAAAAATTAATCAATTGAATGAAGTCTGACCAGTCCTTTTAGACATGTTCATAAATCAAGCACCCCCTCACCCCCTTTTTTTTTTCTTTTAAGTTGCTTATTAATTGAGCTTTAAGCCCTTAAAAGTTGATGATGAATTTCTCTCCCTGCTCATGATGTCTTAGACATATTCTCTACTAGGAAGATATGAAAACTTCATCCTTTGTCCACTCACTCGTATACTATTTTAACTTGCAGTAACCCTTAAAATCATTTGAAAATATGACCCACATTTTTCCGTCTGAAGATTTCTTCTGAAATGTTGGACCACCCTGTATTATATTTGTCATTCAGCCTTTTAAATGTGCATTATGCTTCCATTAATAGGTTCAATGATTTAACTTTTGGTGGTGTGTCTTGAATTTCCCATTATTGTTTTGCTGGTAGTGTTAATTTCAACAATTGGCTTTTACTTCAGTGAATGTCTTCAGTGAAGATATTTAAACAATTTTGGCTAAAGGGATTCCCCAAGATTTGCATATAGATGACTTTTGCTTAGCATATATTATCACTTTCGGATGGTTGTAGCTGAAACTCAACCAATTGGCTAATATCATCTCCTGCCAGGTATATAAAGTATACAGAGCTGGAAGTACACAGCTTTCTAAGCTATAGTGGTCTTGGTAGGGTGCTGCAGCTTAGCTCCATGTCAGGTAAAAAAATAGCAATAGCCATTATTATACTGCTGGTAGGAATAAGAATACAAATTAGTTTTAAAATCCCACAATCCCAAAAGTTCTACATTTTAATTTTACCAAGGATGATGCCTACAAGCTAAATACATTACTGTAGTCTTTGCATATACAATCCCACCTAGATTGTATCGCTCTGCACGCCATATTCTACTCTGTTCTCTTAGTGAACCTTTGTTATACAGTTGTCAGTGACTTGTCCACACTAAACCCATAATAAGGAATTTTGAGTCTTTTGTGCTCCCATTTCTTGCATTCTTATTGAGACCCTTTCTTTACAGGGCTAGGTTCTCCATCTGAGCACATGGTGTTTGTTCATGATGAAGCAGAGGATTCTGGGAATGACTTCTTGGCCAATGATTGTACAGATAGCAGTACGCCGTGGTTTCTGCGTGTTCAGGAGTTGGCTCATGACAGTCTTATAGCTGCCACCCGGGCACAGCTGGCAAAACATGCTAAGTCTATCAGCAATGGTAAGTGCTGCCACCAGTATCTCTGCAAGAACAAGAATCTATATCAAGAGGAGGGATGGCATCCCTGCATCTCTTTCCAGTGTCAGACAGAAAAGTGATGTGACAATGGAATTGAAAGATATTTTGTGTATTATTTTTAGTGGACACAACATTAAACAATTCCTGTGAGGCCAGAGCTGCACGCCCAGAAAACCGCCTCCGCTGCTCCTATCATGGCTGTGATCGATCATTTGTGCGCCCAACACACCTGAGGTACCACCTGAAGACGCATGTGTAAGTTTCTGGCAGCAGCTTTGTTTCTTGTCAATGTAGAACCTAGTATTGCAATTATTTTGGTAGCCCCATATAACTCAGCAGAGGATTGCCCAGAGAGGTGGTTTTTATAGGAGGACCATATATCTCTAGCATCAGCCTTGCCCTTCTGTAAGGGAAGATGTATAACTTTTCCTTACATGAATCCTATTAATTGCTGAAAGTGGACAACCCCTTTAAATTAAATGTAATGCAGCAACATAACTAAACCTCCGCTTCAGCTGTCACCGCTCCTTTGTTGCTCTTTAGGCTCGGATCACCGTTAATGATGGTCCTTGCGGTACATTTTGTGTGAAGTCAACATTGAGGTATTTGCTCCATTTAATTTTTATTGGACTGAAATGGCTGGATCGCGAGGGGTCCCAGCATTTGAGGATAATGTAAAAACTTAGGACAGACCATTTAAAGGGGGCATCACAAAAAATAAAATCACAGGAGCTGCGGTGATGGGAGCTGGAAAAGAGCTGACAAGTGTGTTTCATTTTTAGTTGTTTAGCACACAGTTTTGGTGTTAAAATTAGGGGCCTCGGGTTATATACGGTAACAAGAAAGTTTTTTGCAGAAATGAGCGCTCCTTCATCTGTCCTGCAGAGGGTTGTGGGAGAAGCTTTTATGTTCTCCAGAGGTTGAAGGTACATATGCGCACCCATAATGGAGAACGTCCATTCCTGTGTCCTGAGCCTGGCTGTGAAAAGCAGTTTACCACAGCTGGGAACCTGAAGAACCACCTGCGTATCCATACTGGTGAGCACTAATCTGTCTGTGTATATGTCCTGCGGAGGCTGCGACATGGCTCACAATTCTCCTATCAACAGGAGAGAAACCTTTTCTGTGTGAGGAGGAGGGATGTGGCCGAAGCTTTGCCGAATATTCAAGTCTGAGAAAACATCTGGTAGTTCATTCAGGTAACCTGGTGGCTGGGGTATGTCTCTCTAACAGGATCTATGTTCTTCTTGGCTGACACTTGATATTGTGTTTTAGGAGTGAAGTCACATAAGTGTCCAGTATGCGCCAAAACCTTTTCTCAAAGCGGAAGCAGAAATGCCCATGTAAGAAAACATCACCATGAAAGGAGCGAAGGTGGGGGACTAGTGATTTCTTAATCTCCACCATTTCAAGTTTTAGGTTGTATTTCGGAGTTGTCCACAACTCATTTGTTATCAGATCACATTCTGCACTTAAGATAATATCTGCAGCTTGATTTTTTTTTTTCTCCTGCAGAGCACAGTAAAGCTGCACAATCTCTACATCTTAATGAGGAGAGCTTGACTGGGGGTCAGCTGCTATCTGTAGAATCTGTAAGTCACTCCTATGAAGACAGAGTATCCATCCTACTAAATTAGACTTTTTTTTTTTTTTTTGGACACATTAATTTGTTTTACAAATTAGCACATAGCTTCAAGACTGAAGTTCTGCCTTGAGGTACAACAGTTTGTTGGACAGAAACTTATGTAGGGACTAAATTCTTGCTACGACCCTCACAATATGCACCTGGCTGCCAAGTCTTCCAGACAGTCTCTACGGAAAAGATGTTGCAACCTTGCGATTGCTATTCCAGCCGTAGGTGCTTACAAATACATATTTGCCACATCTGCTGAACATAACTCCAGTATCGATTGTACCTTTTACAGACTGGATCTGGGTAGCAGCCAATAGTCCTCTTGTTTCTACGTGACAAGGTCTGAATGTAGAAATTCCAGCATCCTCCATATTCTGCAGACTAAAAACCCATCTAGATTTCGGACCCTTAACCTAAATAATTTCATCTGTATTTTGATGGTAATAGTATATTCTTTGGTTCATAAAAGGCAATCGCAAAAACTTGCCAAAATGAAAATTCCAGCTCCTCCGAACGTAGATGAGAATTAAAAAAAAAAAAAAAAAATCCCATTGACTATGCTGCTACTATACTGTAAATCTCTGTGGGGTAGCCAGTGGCATCTACATGGCAGCTGACTCGCACATGTCCACGTTGCTTTAGGATGGGAGGTGATATTGATGTGTGAGCTGATTTACTGTAGCATTTACAATGTGAAGATGGAATGTGCTGCAGGTCACAAAATCCAGATCCCACCATTTGTAAACTACTACTTTCTCAACTAAAAATAAAAAGATTTCCATTATTTGGGCTTATGGATGCCACATTCTGCCCCTTTTCTGTGTGAAGTGTTAATCTGTATTATATCGTAAAACTAGCTGTAGCTCCCGCCCTTGTCCTCGAAAGTAAATAACTGCTTTTAGCTACAACAAAATAGAATGGGTTAAAAAAAATATTTAATGTTTTTCTCTATATACTGTCTCAGACCGTCCCTTTTCATAAACTTTTTTTGACGCTCTCATTCCAGCGACTGTCTCTTTGTCTATGGGGAGATTTATCTGAAGTGTCTGAGAGCAGAACTGTTCTAATTGCCCATGGCAACCAATCAGAGCTCAAGTTTCATTTTTGCACAGCTGTTTACAAAATTACAGCTGAACTTTGATTTGTTTCCATGATGAACTATACCAGTTTTACCTCAGACATTTCTGATAAATTTCCCCCTATGTCTGTATCACTATGCATCTTACCTCACACATGAGTGTCTTATACTGATTACCTATAGTAACCAATCAAAGCTCAGAGCTCATATTAATGACCTGTAGCAGAACAGCAACCAATGACAGCTCAGCTTCTAACTGCCACAGCAGCAGACAATGGCTCCTGTATATGGTGGGAAATAAGTGGATTTTGGAAAGCGTGGGTATAAATTTTCGGGTCAAAACAGAGACTATGACGTTCCCTGAGTCACAGGCAACAACTATGCAAAACTTGGCGATTGTAAACGTGACGGTACAGATTCCTTTAGCGGACACACACACACACACACACACTTACTTTTGGAAAGGAAGTAGCATAGGTGTCAACACCTCAGTCGCATAATTTCTACACTCAAATTCTTTCAGACAATACAGATGTTTTGTTCATCTCTAGATAAAAATGGATCCCTTTTGTGTAATTTAAGCTCAAAAATAATTTTGGATAGTGTTCTCTGTGCACTGGATCTCTAACAGTGGATATCTGTTTCCAAAATGTAGTCACATCTTAGGGCAGTGGTGGCAAACCTATGGCATGGGTGCCAGAGGCGGCACTCAGAGCCCTCTCTGTGGGCACCCAGGCCATCACCCTAGCACACCAGACAGGACTCAAAGAATCTTCCTGCAGTTCCTAGCAACTTAAAAGATGCTGCTTTCAGTCATATATTTATGTGATAATTCGCTATTTGGGTATGTAGGAAGAGGGAGAATGAGTAGACGGGGACGAATTATCTTTGGAAGACCTACTGCTGGCCCCACAATATTCTGTATACAGAGGGACACTGGAAAGAAGCTAAAATGATGCAAATTTTCCATCTTGTCCTCAGGAGGCCGATATTATCGAACGTTGTTGAAGAACAGGGAGCAATAAGTTACTGCTTTAATTTTTGGTTGGCACCTCGCAATAAATAAGGGGGGGTTTTGGGTTGCAGTTTGGGCACTCGGACGCTAAAAGGTTCGCCATCACTGTCTTAGGGGATTCTGAATTAATGGCACCACAGAGGCTCAGTGTAAGTGGCATGGTCTCAAAAAACAAAAACAAAAAAAAAACAGTGTACAGAGCAGTTAATGCCCACATATATCCCACCGCTTGTGTGCAGAAGGGCAGGAGCATGGTTTACCTCTCTCACCCCAACCGCAGTCTGGGGATGCCCCTATAGAAAGGTTGTATGCTGCAGATTGCAGTGTGTCTGTAGTTGCTGGAGGTGGTGAATACTTAAAGGGGTATTCACATTTAATTTAATTCATTTGCCATATGTAAACATTTCTTCAACTGGATATTATTAAAAAAATGTTCCTGTGTGAAGATTATTTCTCATAAATGCAGTCATGTTGTCCCTTAGAAACATGATGGCTTCCTTGGATACGACCACCTCACATTTTGGCAGCGATGGCCAGACATGCACTATTGAGCACTGCCTGACCTCCTGACTTCAGCAATCATTACCAGAGAATGGCTGTGGGACATGCAGTAACTTCCAGACATTAAATATACAAAAACCTTTTGTTTCTTTGTGCAATCCCTCCAGCAGAGGTGACCGTATCCAAGGACAAAGTCTTGTTTCTAAGGGACCATATATATCACTACATTTATGAGAAATTAGCTTCACAGAGGTAAATTTTTTTTATAGCATCTAATTGAAGAAATGTGTGTGTGTGTATATAAAAAAAATATGGCAGATTAATGAAATTTAATGTGAATGCCCAGACGGGAAAACCCCTTTAAACGTAAAGTAATGCACTCTTTATGTTTGAGCCTTCAGCCAATACTAACAGAAGGCGGAAAGAGGTGCCGAGCTATAAAAAACATAGGTTTCCTATCCCTGGAGGAGGACCCCTAGCTCTAGTTGGGTGCTGTCATGATTTAGGGAAACAAAATTCGGTGAGTAATCACGATTTTCTTCTGTAACAACAGATTTGGACATTTTGGATTTGCATATTAAAAATAATTTATTAAAACTATTCACTAAGAATACATTTCATTATGTACTACTTTGGTAGGATTTTTGCTGAAATCAGTGCTTTAAAAAAAAAAAATTACTTTATGGGCCAAAATCTGTATTTTCACCATGTGATGGAAAAGATTTTTATGGCCCCCACCACAGTGTATATAAGGGTGGACTCGCATTTAGCGTTTTTTTTTTTTTTCCTTTTACATCATTGATTTATCACTTTCAATTCCTGGCCTTAGTTGATTTGTCACTGATGCCTTACTGAATTTTTCTTCTCAATGGGCTTTTTTTTACACTTCAGTTTTTTTCACTGATCCAATGTTGTCATGAACACAAACAGAATAAGGTTACTTTTCCTGTTTTTTTTTTTTTTGTTTTTTTTTTAATGATGCATTAATTTGGGTTACTGTTTTATTCTTTTTAATTTGGTCAAGATTACCTTTTGTGCATTTTTTTTTTTTCCTAAAAACATTCTAAAAAATATTTCAGACCCATATAATGTGTAATCATAACACCCTGAGCAGTCCAAACTGCAGCCATTTATTTCACAGTCCAAGAACACTCAACTAAAATATACAGAAAGTGAAGACCTAGAATTTAGCAGGAAATAAGCACCAAGGTAAGGTGTGAATCCAAAGATTTGTGCTAATTCTTCTGCCGATTAAGTCAGGTTCTCTTCTCCAGACAGCACCATGGAAACTAGGAAAAGCAAAAAAGTCAGATGTATTACCTTTGGTGGTGGCTTCCAAGTCCGGTAACTCCAGTTTGTAGCAAAGACTAGTCGCTGCTAGAGGACTATACAGCGAGTTTTGCAAAATCTAATTCCCACAGTAGGGTTACTTTGAGCAACTGTTGATGATTACAGCGACTAATTCACAAGTGCTACTGACTGAGGCTTGTGTTAATGCATGCATTTGTTAACGCTTTAACACATGTGTTAACTAATGTTTTTGTAAACACAATGTTGACAGCGGTATAATTAGGCAAATCTCCTCTTCAGCTGTTTCAAACAGACGTGGCGTTTTGAACCAATCTTTGGGACGTTTTTAAGCAGTCCGTAAAAAAATGCATGCGTTTTTGAAAACGCATCAGTTTTTTCCTAATTATTATAATTTTCATAGTTTGTGTGTGTGTGTGTGTGTGTGTGTGTGTGTGGGGGGATGACAAAAAAAAAAACCCAAAAAATGCTTGCTTATCAATCTCAATCCATCCCTGGAAACGCATGTGCATTTGGGCCGAGGACCGCCCCCCTGTCCGCTAATGTCCCGTTACGAACGGACACCTAGCGTTACGTGTGACCGCGGTCTTAGTAATTATTTTATCATCACTCTAGTCTACTGCTAAGGTCTTGGGGTGATGCCACACATGGCATTTTGAACCTGTTTTTGGTCTGTTTTTAAGCAGTCCGTTAACTTATGCGTTTTTTTAAAAAACGCATTAGTTTTTGACAGGTTTTACCATGGAAGCGTTTTTGGACGGACTGCTTAAAAACTTACCAAAAAGAGGTTCAAAACGCCATGTGTGGCATCACCCTTAGGCCAGTGCCACATGCACCGCTTAGCCTGCGTTTAAAAACGCAGACAAAGCCGTGCCCACCGAACGCCTGCGATCGGGAATGAGCCGCCGGTGTTTTGCGTTAACTTAATTCAAAACACCGGCGGTTCATTCCCAATCACAGGCGGTTCCATAGAAACGCCGATGCGATCGGGCCGAGGCCCGCCAAGGTGGGCGCGGTTTTGTCTGCGTTTTCAAAACCCAGACAAAGCGGTGTGTGTGGCACCGCCCTTAGGGTGCGTTCACACAATGCATTGCGCTTTGTGTTCTTGATGCATTCCACTGGCTTCAGCCCTGATTACATGCTGAGGTTACATTGCGTTTCCACTACATCTGCTAAAACGCAATGTAATCTTAGTATGTAATCAAGGCTGAAACCAGTGGAATGCATCAAAATCATGACGCACAACGCGAAGCAACGCATAGCGTGAATGTGCCCTTACTGTGATTTTTGTAGGGTATAATATATCTGGTGGGTAGGATGGAATTGCACAATAAGTCTAAATCTTAATTACCTTTTTATCACTGGGCTTCTTCATCAATGTCTTCGCTGTCATGGAACTCACTCAGATCCGATGATGTCCTTCCCTTCTGCTGCACAAAGTCATCATTTAATCCAGCATGTTCTAAAGTCTCTGTATATCTGCGCTCCATATTTTTAATGACACATCCCTGCAGGAATAGACTTGGTAAAAACGGCCTATGACAAAAAAAGCAAACTATGAAACCCTTAGGCCGGCGGCACACGTGGCGTTTTGGGCTGGTTTTAAGCAGTCCGTTAAACGTGTGTTTTTTTGAAAACGCGTCTGTTATCAATTATCGTAATTTAAAACTGGTCAATAACAGATACATTTTCAAAACACACGCATGGTTTTTTTTTTTAACGGACTGCTTAAAAACGGGATCAAAACGCCACGTGTGCCGCCGGACTTGAGCCCCACTGACCTTAGCGACTTGCTCAAAGAGAAAAGCTCTTGTATTGACACGGCTCATCATTTCCTTCAACTCTTTTTTGTATTCCAACATCCTTCTGCGATCCGCCTCCCTAATCGAGAAAAACATCAGAATGGTAGCCTTTGCCTGTTTGATTTTCCATAGTTAATCCTGATATTTAGCACATTTTCTGCAATTGCTATCTAAGTCAGATGCTTAGGGTGCAGCCACACGTTGCGCCTATAACATGTTTCAAAACTCATTGCATATAAGCCCCTAAAATGTCACTTTCCCATAAAAACACTTAATAAAGTATAGAAAACACAAAAAAACCCTGCATATTTGGTATTGCCGCGTCTGTAACAATCTGTATAATAAAACAGAATCATTACTGGACCCGCACGGAGGAAAAAAAACGTTCCGGAAAAAGATCATTTTTAATTAATACCCTATAAAAAAATGCTCTATAAAGTGATAGGGTTAACAAACTTCTTTAAAAGTGGTTTTTCATGTGTTGAGGGGTGTAGTTTCCACAATGTGATCATTTATGAGTCTTGCTATTATTTAGGCCTCTCACGGTCAATTAGAAGTTGAGCAGGTCCATCTAAATACAGGTTTTGGAGATTCTGAGCTTCATAACATTCTAGTAAAATATGTGGAATCTTAAAAAACCATGGCAACATAAAGCAGACATTGGGGAAATGTAAGTTATGATTTTATTTGGGTGCTATGACTATCTGCATCAAAAGTAGAGAATTTAGAACGTTGAAAATAAAGAATTTTTCCAAATTGTTTTTTTCATAACTAAACGCAAAAGATTTCATCCAAATTTTTAAACTAATTTCAAGTACAATCTCGAAATCCCCTGGATATCTTATAGCGTTCCAAAGCTATAACCACTTTTAGTGACACAGGGCTGATTTGAAAAACGGGGCCGCGTCCTTAAGGCCAAAAGAGGCTGAGTCCCGTAGGGGTTAATGCTTGCACGTTGTGTTAACCGTTGCGTTTCTGAAACACAAATGTTTAACACAGCTGTTTAGTTAGCCAAATCTCTCTCTCCAGCATGATGCGCTAGACGCTATGTGTGACTGCACCCTAAAAGCATCAACACTTGTAGCTGAATCAATTAAACAAATGGGGGGGTTGTTATATTTGGACTGCGCCAAGGCTGATTCAAGCAACAAAACACGATTGAACCCAAGCACTGTAGGTGTAATTAATAACCCCCGAGGATAAACATGCAGGGCTGGATGCATAGTTGGGATAATAAAAGCATATGACGTGTCTTATAATCAAATCAGACTGTGTCCCACAATACACATCACTATTGTACTTACTGCTTCTGCCTCACTGTCTCTTTGTTGGATGCAGCTAGAGGCTTGTGTGTATCTAGGGCTTTAGCTCGTCTGGACAATGAGTTCTGAATTTTCATAGATTTCTGATGGTGTTTACGAAGCCACTTTTCCTTCTCTATTATCTGGTTATCTTTGTCCTCTAGAGAAGATCTACAAGATAGAAATAAATGGAGGGCATTTATCAAACTTTTGTAGGAGGTTTTTTTCTTTTTGCAACTTTTGGTACATTTTTTTTTATCAGTGTTGCGCCTGATTTGTTAGTTTCCAGATGTTTGTATGAAAATATTGCAATTTTTGTTTTTCAGATTTATATGACTGGGGGGAAAAAAAGCACATAAACGGGCGCAAATGAGCACCAGACAAAAGAAAACTATGATAACCGTCTGTGTCATACGTTTTCGGGTTTTTCAAATTTAGCAATTTATGCCATATCCCTAGGATATACCAGCTCTTACTGCTTGTCATCTACTCTATAATCCCATACTTGTTTTTGCTCCTGGAAGCTCGTTTGTAGGATTTACATGATTTATCTAGTGAAAAACCTGAATTTAATAGGAGTATCCCAAGATCCATGTAAAAAAATCCTACAATGATCTACCAAATAAATGAGAGGGCGCTGGGCCAACCCAGTAGAAACTACAGCAAGAAACTGTTTGGAGACCATACAACTGTACCATAGATATACAGATTACATTGGATTGGGTTGATCAATTCATCCAGCTGAGGGGTTTGACTAGAGCTCAAGGGAGCCTACCAGACATAGCTTCTGAGAACTTTTAGAAGCAGTAAGATTTATAGTAATATTTATATTCCAGAATTGTAGCTGGACTTGTGAGAGATCTCTTAACTGAGCCCAGCCAAGCTTCAATCCCCTTTTAATCTGAGTAAGAGCAGTAGCAGGATTTTGGTTTGGTATAAAAGCAAAGGATTGGGTCTGATAATCCCAGTGCTCTAACTCCAACTTCATCCTAGAATATAAATGCATTTTTCATGTCCTGTTGCAACTAACAATACACACGGTTACACTGATCTCCAGGGCTTCTACTTAACAATTTCTGCAGCTTTGTATGGGCTAAACTGATGCAAGATTCCCCTTTGAAGTAACAACCAAAATTCTATTTAGTGCTTTCATTACTAGATGTCAAAGAATGACGAGCATCTAAATGCAGTAAAGCCAAATGACGTCTCTAAAAAGCAGCATCTACTCCATGAGCAGAATGTGCATCACGTCAACCTCTTTTCAATGTAATCCATAAAGTAGAAACCGAGGAAAGCCTAAGAAGAAATAACATCTTTAAAACATTTGTTTCCCAGGAAACTGTAATGATTACCTGATGGCAACTTCCCGCCTCTTGGTGCTATCGGTAATATACACGGGAAGAGTGTTAGGCGATAAGCTAGACAGATGGCTCAAGGATTTCCGAGGTGGGGTCTCTTGTAAAGTTTCCTAGAAAAACATTGACATGTAACTTGCTGTGCGGCACAAAACCATATTTGTGAGGGATCCATAAATCATAGGTGTATCCCACTTACATACACTGAACTTCTATATCAGTCATGAAGAGCTCTGTGGACTATATACGCAGCATATGTAATACAAGCCAGTACTGGCACCTACACCATAGTTCAGTGATGGCGAACCTTTTGGAGACAGAGTGCCCAAGCTACAACCAAAACCCACTTATATGTCGCAAAGTGCCAACATGACAATTTAAGCAGTAACTTATTGATCCATTGCTGTATCACAGGTTTTAATCGTATTGGCATCCTGAGTTCACCAATACAATATAAAGATGATGGAAAAATTTGGATTGTAGCTTCCCTCCACGGTCCCCTGAAGAGGAAGAATCAGGGGACCCAGAGCAGGAGCTCCAATGACAATCCATCTCTATCCGCACCTTCCTGCTCCTCCTGTAGTCCTGGCAGCCAAGGATGTTGCCTTAAAATTGCGCTGAGCTTGGCACTTCCTGGGCTGTATTGGATCACAGGGGAAAGCCTTGAGTCCTATCTGGCAAACTCTAAATTGGGGTGAAGGCCTGGGTGCCCACAGAAAGGGCTCAGAGTGCCACCTCTGGCACCCGTGCCATAGGTTCGCCACCACTGCCATAGTTGTTCAGGTGTACTCATGCCGCTGTGTGCAAATGAAAATAAATCTACTCTGCGATATGACTGTTCCCTTTTTACCTGTTTGTCGTCTTTCTTGCTGCGTCTTTTGGAGCTGAGTCTATTTGTGCGCAGATTAAATGGCTTGGTCTCTGTGGGTTCCTGTGTAGCCTGGTTCCTTAAGGAAAGTTTCTGAAAGTTGCGATGCAGTGTCTCAAAATCAGGCGCATACTGGTTGATACGGGGCTTGAATGTTAGATCCTGTTGTAGGAACCCCAGATGCTGCTCCTTGGTCTTCAGGGAAGTTCTGGAATTTGGGTCACGGATATTTCGGCTTAATGGGATAGGAGCTGAGGAGCTCTCTTGCAAGTCTTTTGCTCTCAAATGACTGTTAATCTTTCTTAGAATTTCTGCCTCTGTGTAGAGAATATATTCTGATTAGTTTTGTAAGATATACAGGTCCAAACCCAAATGTCCCTAAGAGTGGTCCTGCACATGCCCATACTGAGCTAGAAAGACTCACCTCTTAACCTATCACTGACTGTGGGATCCAGAACAGATTTAGGGATGGACCGCTGTTTGCTTGCCACTTTTTTGTGGTCACTTGGGTCACTAACTGGTCTTTCCACCTGTTGGCTCCTGTCTTGTACCGTGAGGTGGAATGGTTTCTGCATGGACATCAGGTGCTTCTTCCTTTTCTGGATGCCAGTTTGTCTTCGTGTTTCATTTTGTTCCATTATCTCATTGTACAATGGCAAGAAGACATGAGCAGGTACCGGCTGGGCACGGAACTTCTTCAAACATTCTTCATCATCTACATTCGGCTCATCTTTTAGATCACCCCAAGCATTACCCTTCAGATTCTGCCTTTTCTCTGCTTCACGCAGCATCATTTGGAAGGGTTGGGGAACAGTAAATTCAGGGCCTTTAGTTGAGACATTGACCTTTGGCTTGGAGGCTTTCCTTTCACTTTAATAAGACATATAAATCAGTAAGATATAAATGCTATGTCCAAGTATGGGGGTTTATAATCTTATAAATTGCTAAAATAACAAACACACTAAACAATAGGGTTGCATGATGCTTTGAAATACATTTTCAATAATATTAAAGTAGACTTTAGGCAGAGAATCCTTTCAATGGATGTGTTGGGCCAGCTGCAGACCACGTCATCAGGGAAATATCATGAACTGCCCATTTATGGCGGTTCTTCATCTTTGAGGGCTTCCCTTATTTTTAGAAGGGTTTCTGTCCCTGCACACTTGCTGCAGCCGGCATATTTTCATACGGCTTTATGTACCTGGCTGTGCTGGAGTAGCAGCAGGGCTTTTATACGTCGGCGTATTATAAATAACCCCCAAGGTCTCAAAATTATTTCATGATATTCAATTTAATAATTTTTTTGCCAGAGAGGATTAGAACTCTCACAATCTACACTCTCTGCCATGCCATATAAATACAGAGGATAGAGGAGAAACTAGAGGATAGCAGTTTTCTTGTGCAGCCGGCTGGAGACCAGTTGGGTTTCCTTGCGTAACCGCACTGGTCTCCAGTCGGCTGTGCAAGGAAAGTGCTACCGCGCACACGCAAGACTTGCAGACAGCCGGGTGACGTGGTCTGAATGCCACCAGAGAGACTTGACTGTCCTCTAGTTAAATGTATAACTCAGCATTTAATCTTCATTCTCATAAGCACATCCCATAAACCCATGATGGGATTTGCAACTGCGATTCCAACTACAGTAGTAAGATCACCCATATCCATGGGTTACTCACAGGTGTAGGCTGCGTTCTCCAGGCGGTCCTCTCCATGTCTCATACAGAGACGTCAGCTCTTGGAGAACAAGATTATTCCTGGTCTTCAGACCTTGCAGCATTTCTAACACATCCTTATCTATCAGATCCTTGGTTGCTATCCCTCCATCTGTTTCCTCGTCCCAGACCATGGTGGAACCAAAGAAACTTTTATTGTCTTGAGAGCAATGGCCGTGGGATAGGTAGCCCTGTGACATTAGAAAGAGAAAAGCTGCACGTATCAAATAATTTCCACAACAACAGGAAACATCCACCATTTAGCAGACATTTGATTGCACAAAGGCGGGCACAGCCTGGCTACTGATGCTTGAGGAGAGTACAACTATACTGTGTATGGCTTCTTTAACTAAAAGGATATATCTATCAAAGTCCTGGATTCTGCGCTGCACTCATGATTTACTCATGAAATGTCTACAGCATGTGGTTTGTTATTTACAGGTGTTTTTTTTAAGCCCTTGACAGTGGGTGGATGTGGGCAGAAAGATCCTAAATCACCCCATAAGTACAGAGCCGGGAGGGCAGATACCCGGCTCATTTCTATAGGTGTGTGGCCAAGGGTGAACTCAAATATTCTGCTGCCTGCAGCAAGCTTTAGATGGCACCCCCCTCTGCCCCATCCAGTATATATCAGGTATGGTTTCTTTTTAGTAGATGAGTAGCATGCAGTGTGACAAAGCCACAGAAGGTGTAAAGAGACGCTACTGTCAGGTCCTACTGTGGAGCTGGTGCTGACCTCCAGCTCTCTGCAGGTGCTGCTGCCTGAGGCCAGAGGCTCAACTTGCCTCCTGGATGGTGCACCCCTTGGGATGTATAGTGCTGGTGCAGGGCAGACACAGGAGCAGCGGTAGTTGTGGCCACGCCCAGTAGAAAAAGGACATTTTCTCTCTAATGACGGATGGTCACACATCTGCTGTTGTCTTATGAGGCGCAGCTCCCTCCGCCCCCCACTATACAGTCACAGGACATCCAGCTCCATTATCCCCACCTGCAACAGACCGGGACCCCAGTCCTTACCTGGCCTCGGATTCTCTGTGAATTGCGGCTCTAGAAGCCCCGCCCACCCGCGCTTTCCGGTTGGCTAATTGGTTACTGGTTGCCATAGAAACTTAAGTGTAATTTCCGCACACAGACCGGTCGCCATATTTGAAATGGGAATAACCAAGAGGAAGACGATGAGGTTTACGGGACGTTCTACTCCTCCCTCGGCAGTCGCCCGTCCCAAACAGCAGGGTATAAGGAGCGCAGGGACAAATCACGTGCTCTGACCTAATCCTGCCTTTTATCTTCGCTCACTGAAGTGACGTCATTAGATCTGCGACCACAGCGCTTGACGGGTTTGACCTGAAGTTTCCTTAATACAAATAAAACACATACTGACTGCAACAGAAGCCCACTAACCCTCATGCTCCCTACTAATCACCCAGCACCTCTCTCAGCCCCGATCACCCCGCGGTGTCCTCACCCTTAGAACTGACACACCTCATCATCAGTACTGATCACAATGCACGTCCCCCACCACCGTCCTCACCCTTAGAGCTGACCCTACCCCCGACATCTTCCTCACCCCTAGAACTGACCCTACCCCCGACATCCTCCTCACCCCTAGAACTGACCCTACCCCCAACACCCTCCTCACTCCTAGAACTGACCCTACCCCCAACACCCTCCTCACTCCTAGAACTGACCCTACCCCCAACATCCTCCTCACCCCTAGAACTGACCCTACCCCCAACACCCTCCTCACCCCTAGAGCTAATTCTATCCCTAACACCCTCCTCACCCCTAGAACGGACTCTACCCCCAACACTCTTTTCACCCCTAAAACTTTCCCCTCATCCCCCTTACTGATCACCCTGCACCACAACACTCTCCTTTCCCCTCTCTGCCATATTCTCTTCACCACCCCCCATTACTCTTGCACAGTAATTCAGCAAACTATTCTCCAATACTGTAATTTATAAACAAACAACCATTCTGTTCTCTATTTAAGTCAAGAACATCAGCATCACCCCCTAATCCTGCCCTTTAAAATCCTTTCACCGGAGATCACATGACCAGCTTCTGTCTCTTGTCCTGACAGGGGCTTTGGTTCAGAACTGCCATGCTGCTTCCTCTGGGTATGCCCATTGTTCATAGATGCCTGGTTCCCCGCCGCTGCCTGTCCTCTGTTACCTCTACACTCTACGATGTCGTTATATCTGGTGGGGGGATGGTTGGAACAGCAATGGCTTGTGCCCTAGGTGAGGAATACTTTGTGTCTTACATGATGGTAAGACATTAGTGTTTAATGAAGAAAAAACGTTTCTGCACAATGCATGAAATCAAGGTTTTATCCCCATGTCCTGCTGATTCTGTAATGTGTGCATTGTACTGGGCTCAACCCAGGACTCCTCATGACATTAATTTTATTTTGGCGGTTATTATGTTGTCTGACAAGGTTCCCATCCTCACTTGCGTCACAAGAAAATCCTTCTGCTGGAGGCTGGACAAAGGAAAGTGTTGGAGCCCCTGCCAGAGAAATTCAGCAATCGTGTGAGCTCCATCACTCCAGGGTCTGCCACGCTCCTTGCCAGTGAGTATAGATTGTACAGCATTATCTTCCACTCCTCCTGCCCTCCTCTGACAACAGCCTTCTTATTGCTACCCACAGGCTTTGGGGCTTGGGATCACATCTGTACAATGAGGTTAAAGCCTTACAAAAGAATGCAGGTAAGTGTGTAATGTAACCACTATGTGGAAAGATCATTGGCAATCTTGCCTGAGCCCTCCTTTTTTACTGTTGTGTTGGTAGGTTTGGGATGCCTGCTCAGATGCACTCATCACATTTGATAAAGAAGGAATGGAGGACATGGGCTACATCATAGAAAATGATGTAATCACAACAGCACTCACCAGCCAGCTGGATGCAATGTCAGGTCAGACTGCTGTAGCTGATCTCTGAGGAGAGAAGTATCCGGTAGCAGCACTGATCAGAGCTCAGCTTTTATTGTCTGATTATAAAATGAAAGCTGAGCTGTGATCGGTTGCCATGGGCAACTAGAACAGTTTTACCTTAGATACTTCTGATAAATCTCCCCCCAAATTTTATGTATATGATTCCTGTGATTCCTTTATTACAATCATTGAAAGCCTGTACATTTTTGCCCTAATAATGTTTTCTCAGGGCACCCCCCTCCTAAAATAAAAGAGGATAACAGTGAATAAGGCTAAATAGGCCAATTGGCCACAGTCTCTATATGATTTTAGTAGCTTCCTCTGAATTCACACTGTGGGTGTATATCTTACAGTATACACCTTCTACTGCGTACATCTATTTATCTCCCCCCTCTGGTGATTCTTCTACACAAGAATAACCTTTCTTGTTTCTGACTACTTTAGAACATGTAAAGGTTCTGTATCGGAGCAGAGCTGTGGGCTACACCTGGCCAGCACCTTACACCAGTGAAGAGGGTAGCCCATTTGTAGAGATACAACTGGCAGATGGACAGAGTTTACACACAAGACTGGTGGTAAGGAACCTTCAAGCCTTCCTTAAATCGATGTTTCCATTTCAGCAAATTAATGTTATTGTTTGTATGATAAAAAATGTAAACAATATCCCAATATGCTTTCTGAATCATCTTTGCATGAATTTCTAGATCTCTGCTTGCTGTCCTTCTATAGAAAGCTTCTATGTTTACTGCCAGATGACAGAAATCTGTCCATGGTTACACAGGTGCGCGGCTGGTTGATATCAGAGATGGGTGATATGACGAGCCATGGGATGTGTGCCCATGGACAGATTTCTAACCACCTTCTATAGAAGGACAGCAAGCTGAGATCTAGAAAACCATGAATTCGTACAGAAAGTATATTGGAAAAATGTATAATTTTTCTACAATAATAATAAGTATTTCCGGTAATGAGAATAACCCTTTTAACTTTTCTCTTCTCATCTCTTCATTGTTCAATGCAATATAATGCTTAGGAAAGTGGTTTCCAGATTTTCCTTTTCCACTCTACAGTAACCCATTGACAAGTTGTCCCAATTGACTAAACCAAAAATCACTCCACTCTTCCATGTGTTTCATCCTAGACACTTGTTTGCATTCCTCATTGGTCTGTATAGAAATTGAATGATCCTAATTAGAGATGAGCGAGCACTAAAATGCTCGGGTACTCGTTATTCGAGACGAACTTTTCCCGATGCTCGAGTGCTCGTCTCGAATAACGAGCCCCATTGAAGTCAATGGGAGACTCGAGCATTTTTCAAGGGGACCAAGGCTCTGCACAGGGAAGCTTGGCCAAACACCTGGGAACCTCAGAAAAGGATGGAAACACCACGGAAATGGACAGGAAACAGCAGGGGCAGCATGCATGGATGCCTCTGAGGCTGCTTAATCGCACCATTATGCCAAAATTATGGGCAACAGCATGGCCATGACAGAGTGACAGAATGAAGCTAGATAGCATCTAAAACATCCAATAATTGACCCTGACACTATAGGGGACGGCATGCAGAGGCAGCGGCAGCAGGCTAGAGAGTGTCATGGCGACATACCCTAAATGGACTCAGGCTTCAAACCAATGGGTGGCAGAGAGGAACCAAAGGAGGTGAGCAAGAAGCGCTCAAATAATATCGGTACATGATAAAAGTTTGCCAGTATATTTTGTGGATTACACAGCAGGGTGGCGACAAAGTTAACATGGAAGCCATGAAAACAACCCAAAATTCTGCCTGACACAGCTCGTTTGATAAGGGGACCATGTATGGAGGCAGTGAACTAGTAGTAGATTAAAGGTGCTGCAGTTAAAACTATGTTAGTTGGATCTTGGCATGGAGCTGGCGCTCCGCTGCCAGGTGAGCTTTCGCCAATCCAAGCCCCTGTCTCTAGGCTACTCCCCAAACAGCACTTCTAAGAACCTTTTGTATAAGATCAAGTGTAGTAGCGTTCTTATAAGTTTAGGATATGGCGGGTGAGGGGAATGTAAACAGATGCGCAAGAAGCGCTGAAATAATATCGGTAAATGATAAAAGTTTGCAAGTATATTTTGTGGATTACACAGCAGGGTGGCGACAAAGTTAACAAGTTTGATGTGGAATGCCCTGTAATAGCTCTTGGGCGGTGTGCCTTTTATCGCCTAGGCTCAGCAGTTTGAGCACCGCCTGCTGTCGCTTAGCGACGGCACTGCTGCTGTGCCTAGAGCTACCGACTGATGGCGCCATGGCCACGGATGGTAATTCGGAGGTGGAGGAGGGGTGGGAGGAGGAGGAGGTATACTAGACCTTTGAGACCTGGACCGAGGTAGGCCCCGCAATTCTCTGCGTCGGCAGTATATGACCAGCCCCAGGGTCAGACTCGGTCCCAGCCTGCACCAAGTTAAGTGTAGTAGCGTTCTTATAAGTTTGGGATATGGCGGGTGAGGGGAATGTAAACAGATGCGCAAGAAGCGCATGATGCGCATGGAGCTGGCGCTCCGCTGCCAGGCGAGCTTTCGCCAATCCAAGCCCCTGTCTCTAGGCTACTCCCCAAACAGCACTTCTAAGAACCTTTTGTATAAGATCAAGTGTAGTAGCGTTCTTATAAGTTTAGGATATGCCGGGTGAGGGGAATGTAAACAGATGCGCAAGAAGCGCTGAAATAATATTGGTAAATGATAAAAGTTTGCCAGTATATTTTGTGGATAACACAGCAGGGTGGCGACAAAGTTAACAACTTTGATGTGGAATCCATGAAAACAACCCAAATTTCTGCCTGACACCCCTCGTTTGATAAGGGGACGATGTATGGAGGCAGCTATATGGACGACTTTTGGAGGTAGCAATGGAGACAACGTGTGGAGGCTGCTATGGAGACAATTTAATTTGGATAGTGCCTGTATGTGGCAGTCCCAAAAATGTTTCAAACCAGAGGAGCAGGTAGGTGGCCCTCCAGAAAAATGAAATAGATTGAGTGCCTGTATGTGGCAGTCCAAAAAAGTTTTCAAACCAGAGGAGCGGGTAGGTGGCCCTCCAGAAAAATGAAATAGATTGAGTGCCTGTATGTGGCAGTCCAAAAAACTTTTCAAACCAGAGGAGCAGGTAGGTGGCCCTCCAGTAAAATGGAATAGATTGAGTGCCTGTATGTGGCAGTCCAAAAAAGTTTTCAAACCAGAGGAGCGGGTAGGTGGCCCTCCAGAAAAATTGAATAGATTGAGTGCCTGTATGTGGCAGTCCAAAAAAGTTTTCAAACCAGAGGAGCAGGTAGGTGGCCCTCCAGAAAAATTGAATAGATTGAGTGCCTGTATGTGGCACTCCCAAAAATTGTTTAAAACAGAGGACCGGGTAGGTGGCCCTCCAGAAAAATTAAATGCATAAAGTACTATAGCTAGAGCCAGTGGGCCCTGTCAAAAAATAGCCAGTTTCCTCTGCTTTACTGTACAAAGAGGAGGAGAAGGAGGAAAATGAGGAGGAGGAGGAGTGGATCAATTATTCAGGTTGAGCTTCCTTCACCTGGTGGAGATTGGAAATTATGAGAAATCCAGGCTTTATTCATCTTAATAAGCGTCAGCCTGTCAGCGCTGTCAGTCGACAGGCGTGTACGCTTATCGGTGATGATGCCACCAGCTGCACTGAAAACCCGCTCGGACAACACGCTAGCGGCAGGGCAGGCAAGAACCTCCAAGGCGTACATCGCCAGTTCGTGCCACATGTCCAGCTTTGAAACCCAGTACTTGTAGGGAGCTGTGTGATCATTTAGGACGATGGTATGGTCAGCTACGTACTCCCTCACCATCTTTCTGTAAAGATCAGCCCTACTCTGCCGAGACTGGGGACAGGTGACAGTGTCTTGCTGGGGTGACATAAAGCTGGCAAAAGCCTTGTAAAGCGTACCCTTGCCAGTGCTGGACAAGCTGCCTACTCTCCCTCGCTACTTGTCCCGCAGAACTACGCACTCTGCCGCTAGCGCTGTCAGAAGGGAAATACTGTTTCAGCTTGTGAACCAGGGCCTGCTGGTATTCAAGCATTCTCACACTCCTTTCCTCTCCAGGGATGAGAGTGGAAAGATTTTGCTTGTACCGTGGGTCCAGGAGAGTGAACACCCAGTAATCGGTGCTGGAATAAATTCTTTGAACGCGAGGGTCACGGGATAGGCAGCCTAGCATGAAATCTGCCATATGCGCCAGAGTACCAACGCGTAAGAATTCACTCCCCTCACTGGCCTGACTGTCCATTTCCTCCTCCTCCAACTCCTCTTCTTCTGCCCATACACGCTGAACAGTGAAGGACTCAACAATGGTCCCCTCTTGTGTCTCGCCAACATTCTCCTCCTCTTCCTCCTCATCCTCCTCCACCTCCTCCGATATACGCTGAGAAACAGACCTAAGGGTGCTTTGGCTATCAACAAGGGAATCTTCTTCCCCCGTCTCTTGTGACGAGCGCAAAGCTTCCGACTTCATGCTGATCAGAGAGTTTTTCAACAGGCCAAGCAGCGGGATGGTGAGGCTGATGATGGCGGCATCGCCACTGACCATCTGTGTTGACTCCTCAAAGTTACTCAGCACCTGACAGATATCAGACATCCACGTCCACTCCTCATTGTAGACTTGAGGAAGCTGACTGACCTGACTACCAGTTCTGGTGGAAGTTGACATCTGGCAGTCTACAATCGCTCGGCGCTGCTGGTAAACTCTGGATAACATGGTCAGTGTTGAATTCCACCTCGTGGGCACGTCGCACAACAGTCGGTGAGCGGGCAGTTGGAGGCCGCGCTGCGCTGCCCTGAGAGTGGCAGCATCTGTGCTGGACTTCCTGAAATGCGCACAGATGCGGCGCACCTTCGTGAGCAAATCAGACAGATTGGGGTATGTCTTGAGGAAACGCTGAACTATCAGATTTAACACATGGGCCAGGCATGGCACATGTGTCAGTCTGCCGAGTTGCAGAGCCGCCACCAGGTTACGGCCGTTGTCACACACAACCATGCCTGGCTTCAGGTTCAGCGGTGCCAGCCACAGATCTGTCTGCGCCGTGATGCCCTGTAATAGCTCTTGGGCGGTGTGCCTTTTATCGCCTAGGCTCAGCAGTTTGAGCACCGCCTGCTGTCGCTTAGCGACGGCACTGCTGCTGTGCCTAGAGCTACCGACTGATGGCGCCATGCCCACGGATGGTAATTCGGAGGAGGAGGTGTGGGAGGAGGAGGAGGCATAGTAGGCCTTTGAGACCTGGACCGAGGTAGGCCCCGCAATCCTCGGCGTCAGCAGTATATGACCAGCCGCAGGGTCAGACTCGATCCCAGCCTCCACCAAGTTAACCCAATGTGCCGTCAGCGATATATAGTGGCCCTGCCCGGCAGCACTCGTCCACGTGTCCGTGGTCAGGTGGACCTTGTCAGAAACGGCGTTGGTCAGGGCACGGATGATGTTGTCTGACACGTGCTGGTGCAGGGCTGGGACGGCACATCGGGAAAAGTAGTGGCGGCTGGGGACCGAATACCGAGGGGCGGCCGCCGCCATGAGGTTGCGAAAGGCCTCGGTCTCTACTAGCCTATAGGGCAGCATCTCCAGGCTAAGCAATCTGGAGATGTGGACATTAAGGGCTTGGGCGTGCGGGTGGGTTGCACTATATTTGCGTTTCCGCTCCAGCGTCTGGGGTATGGAGAGCTGAACGCTGGTGGATGCTGTGGAGGATCGTGGAGGCGACGATGGGGTTTTTGTGGCAGGGTCCTGGGCAGGGGGCTGACTATCAGCTGACACAGGGGAAGGAGCAGTGGTGTGCACGGCCGGAGGTGAACGGGCTTGTTGCCACTGAGTGGGGTGTTTAGCATTCATATGCCTGGTAGTTAAGCTAGTAGTGGTGGAACCCCTGCTGATCCTGGTTTGGCAAATGTTGCACACCACAGTCCGTCGGTCATCCGGTGTTTCCTTAAAGAACCTCCAGACTTCTGAAAATCTAGCCCTCGCCACGGGAGCTTCACTAGTTGACACATTTGGCGCTGATGCACCAGCTCTGGCCCTGCCTCTCCGTCTGGCCCCACCACTGCCTCTTCCAACCTGTTCTGGTCGAGGACTCTCCTCTGTCTCAGAAGCACTGTGTTCACCCGGCCTATCAACCCAGCTTGGGTCTGTCACCTCATCATCCTCCGATCCCTCAGTCTGCTCCCCCCTCGGACTTCCTGCCCTGACAACAACTTCCCCACTGTCTGACAACCGTGTCTCCTCATCGTCGGACACCTCTTTAGACACTTCTTCCACTACGTCAAGAAGGTCATCATCACCCACAGACTGCGACTGGTGGAAAACCTGGGCATCGGAAAATTGCTCAGCAGCAACCGGACAAGTGGTTTGTGACTGTGGGAAGGGTCCAGAAAACAGTTTCTCAGAGTATGCCGGTTCAAATGCCAAATTTTCCTTGGAGGGGGCAGACTGGGGGGGAGGAGGCTGAGGTGCAGGAGCTGGAGGAGTGCCGATTTCGGTGACATGGGTGGACTGCGTGGAAGACTGACTGGTGGACAAATTGCTCGAAGCATTGTCGGCAATCCACGACATCACCTGTTCGCACTGTTCTGGCCTCAACAGTGCTCTACCACGAGTCCCAGTAACTTCAGACATGAACCTAGGGAGTGTAGCTCTGCGGCGTTCCCCTGCTCCCTCATCAGCAGGTGGTGTCTCACCCCGCCCAGGACCACGGCCTCTGACCCCTGCAGTAGTTGGACGCCCACGTCCCCGCCCTCGTCCTCTACCCCTAGCCCTCGGGTTAAACATTTTTAAAATGAGAGTTATAACTTTTTAATTTTTTTTTAACTTTTTTTTGTGTTTTTTTTTTGTTTTTTTTTGTGTTTTTTAGTTTTTAAAACCAAACGATGCTATCCTATTGCTATGGCTATTTTCTAGCCAAGTATGAAAGCACACTACTATGCCAGATGAGATGACGCTGAGTTATTAAAAAAATAAACGTAAAATAAAAAAGGAAATGGCAGACTGTGCCTAATTTAAATCCAACCCCTAATAAATTTTCCCACTTCGGTCTTTGCAATGGATATGTGCGTCACTAAGCGCAAAACACAGCGGTCGCAAGTCTCACTACAAATTGCTCACAATTTGCTAGTAGATGCACTGCAGCAAGTACAGCCACCAGCAGATCAACCAGAAATCAAATATATATAACGCTACTGTAGGCGTAAGTAAGCCGTTTGGATTCTCCTATGGCTATTTTCTAGCCAAGTATGAAAGCACACTACTATGCAAGATGAGATGACACTGAGTTATTAAAAAAATAAACGTAAAATAAAAAGTAAATGGCAGACTGTGCCTAATTGAAATCAAACCCCTAATAAATTTTCCCACTTTGGTGTTTGAGGTGGATATGTGTGTCACTAAGAGCTAAACACAACGGTAGCAAGTCCCCCTGCTAATTCCTCACAATATGGTACTAGCTGCAAATTAAAAAAAAAAAGTATAACGTTATTGTAGCCCTAAGAAGGGCTGTTGGGTTCTTGGAGAATCACTCCTGCCTAACACTATTCTAATAGAACAGCCTAACGCTTTCCCTGACCAGCAGCAGCTCTCTCCCTAGCGGCATCCAGACACAGAATGATCCGAGCAGCGCGGGCCGCGGCTAGTCTATCCCAGGGTCACCTGATCTGGCCAGCCAACCACTGCTATCGACGTGTAAGGGTAGCACGTCATGCTGGGTGGAGTGCAGAGTCTCCTGGCTTGTGATTGGCTCTGTTTCTGGCCGCCAAAAAGCAAAACGGCGGGAGCTGCCATTTTCTCGAGCGGGCGAAGTATTCGTCCGAGCAACGAGCAGTTTCGAGTACGCTAATGCTCGACCGAGCATCAAGCTCGGACGAGCATGTTCGCTCATCTCTAATCCTAATCCATCTCCCTTTCAGATTGGTGCAGATGGACAGAACTCCATGGTCCGCAGATCAGCAGGAATGAAGACTGTTCAGTGGAGCTACAATCACGTTGCTGTTGTCGCAACCTTACAACTATCTGAAGTAAGTGGAAAATTATTTTTTTTTGCCTGTAGTGACCATTGGTCCATTAATGTTACACTGGCATGGAGCTTTAACCATTTATTTTTTTGGCAGCCTACTGAGAACAATGTGGCCTGGCAGAGGTTCCTCCCTACTGGACCCATCGCCCTATTACCGGTAACCATCTATCTCTAAGCTTATTAGGCTCTTTACCAGCATATGGCCATGTGATATTCTGCTATTGAGACTTTTCACCCCTCTTTCCTCCTCATATGATAACCTTGTCTTCTCTCTGGTCACACTTTTCTGGTAAACTCTTGTGTTATTTTATCTTTTGCTGATCTTTGTTACAGCTTTCAGATACCTGGAGTTCTTTAGTGTGGTCCACATCTCCAGAACATGCCTCGGAGCTTCTAAAGATGAATCATGAGAGTTTTATTGATGCTGTGAATTCAGCTTTTGTAAGTCCATATTTCTTATGTAAAATATGACGGCACAGGCCATGTGGGCCTCATGTACTTTGGTTTTTTTTCACAGTGGAGTAGTGAGCACCATTCAGATTTTATTTCGTCTGCTGGATCTCTGTTGCGTTCAGCTGTGTCCTTCTTGGCACCATCTGGTTCTTCTACCCGTCAGCTTCCTCCAAGTGTTTCTCATCTAGGAGACCAGAGCAGGGCAGCTTTCCCTTTAGGGCTTGGTCATGCAACTGAATACGTCCGCCAGCGCGTGGCATTAATAGGGTAAGATGAGTTTGATATGGTAAAGATACTTGGTGCTGTGAGTTTGAAACAGACTGCTGATGTCTATCTCTGCAGGGATGCTGCGCATAGAGTGCACCCTCTGGCCGGTCAGGGTGTTAATATGGGATTTGGTGATGTGGCCAGTCTAGTTCATCATCTAAGTAAAGCAGCATTTGATGGTCAAGACCTAGGTAACTTTTTATTGAGTTCATATTTGCATACAGAGAAGTGAATTTAATTTTACAGAAAATATGCCTCCTACGTTGCAAAGAACAATGTTTCACAGTGCAAATGTAATGTAAAGAATGCTTCTAAACCAAAACAGCACAGAATTTGGTGTTTATCTGGTCTGGTAGATCTGAGTCATTGGTGTTTCATAGGATCGACAAGGCACCTACTGGAGTACGAGACTGAACGCCAGAGGCAAAACCTGCCTTTGATGGCCACCATTGATCTGCTGAAGAGGTTGTACAACACGAAGCAGCCACCCATAGTGCTTCTCCGAACTCTGGGTCTTCAAGCTACGAATGCACTGCCTCCACTAAAGGTTTGTGTACTCTTCTGCCATTTACTGTCTGGTTATAAAGATCACAGAATTGAAATAACATGTCTGTTTACTAGTCACATATAGGGGCACATACTTACTTACCCAGTCCATTCGTGATCCCGCGGCGCGTTGTCCGACGTTGATTCTGCCGGGATTCACTAAGGCCGTGCGCCCGATGTCCACTAGGTGTCGCTGCTGCGCTGAAGTCCGCCGGAGTTCACCTTCTTCGTCCTGTGTATGTGAGTGCTATTCTTGCAAAACAATTTTTTTTTTAAATTCCGCGGTTTTTCCAAATCCATCGGGTTTTCCGACGGCCACGCCCACCGATTTCTGTTGCGTGAAAGCCGGTGCGCCACAATCGGATAGCGTGCACAAAAATCCCGAGACAACTGGGCGCAAATCGGAAATATTTGTGAAACCCGACAAAAATGCGCGATTCGGATCCTTAGTAAATGAGCCCAATAGTGTCCAAAAAGATTCTGTGGGCAATACAATGAATAGAAGTAGAAGATTTATATAAAATAATTTTTAAACATAAACGAGTTTTCTACTTTGCAACCATTCAGGTTTACAATTTTATAGGTCTATCTTTTCCCTTTTTGTTCCAAACCAAATTAATCCTGTGACTTTTATTACCAGACACTGTGTAAACTTGCTCTTCCAGTGTCTACTGGGGGTTCCCAGTCTAATAATCGTTCTTGGTTTCATTAACAGGAACAGATCATGGAGTTTGCAAGTAAATGAAATTCCCAACAAGATCCGACCCCGATTTATGTAACTTATTATAATTATTTTTTTAATTGTTGTGTATAAAAATAAAGAGAATTATTTGCACACAGAGGTGTCTGCCTGTGATCTGCTTCATTAACTGATCCAGTGTTATCATAATAAATCCACAAACATACTCGTATTTTAAGGTCGACATTTATGTCTAGGGTCCCGATTTTTGGAAACAAATGCCTGCTATGGAATATGAGAACATTAAAAATCCTTTTTTTTTTTTGTTTTCTCTCCACTCCTAGGTTTTTGGCTTCGAAAGCTGCATTTAAAAAAAAATCTGTGAACACTCCTTTAGTAGACATTCGGTTATATACACATGTTTAGGAGAAGGTATCATGCCATGTACACTATATTTTGGCCTACAAAGCACGAAAAAGGTTGCAATTTCTGGCACATGGCAGCAAATAGGAACTTTTGAAAAGTGAGAGTGCTATAACCTCTGGCAGAATACAGGTGCAGTTATAGTGGAAATCTATGCCAGGTCTGACCTGGTGTAGACTTCATTACAGAGAACGCGTGTGTTGTGCGCTGGGGCTGCAAATGTTGGGCCAGTCTTAGGATATCTGCAGACAGATCTCATCTCACTCCATGATAGAGATTTCTTATTACATAGGCAGATGTATTATTTTCACCATGTTGGCTAAATCTACAGTATGAAGTTTTATGGGACCCAACATCACAATTCGTAACTAGTTTGTTTTTGCAGTTTTGTCTGACCAGGGAAATACATAGTCATCACATGGTCTAGCATTTGTTCCTACAACAGCTGTACCCATATTTGTATAAAAAGTCAGCTGTCGGCAACATTGCTTGCTTTAACTTTGCCGCAACGATTTTTTTTTTTGGAGATTAAGATAATGTATAGGCAGAGGTCAGTTCTCACCATTTGTTCTTGATACAAATGTTTCCTCTTTACATGTTTCAACTGCATGTTGGCTTGTTAACTGCAAATTCTGCATAAACCCACATTACTTTGCATGTATCTTAATTCACTCAATAAAGCCTTGAATGAGAAAAAAAAGTCAACAGCTGTCATGGTCAATGTTGGTACCAATGACAGAATAGATGGTAGTTGGAGGAGCCTGAAGAATAGTTTTAACCCCTTAATGACCGCCGTATCGGCTTTTTACGGCGGTCATTAAGGGTACTTCTTCTGACGTGACGCCTTTCTACGGCGGCGCATTAGAAGAAGATTTCGGGACATCGGGTCCTGCAAGTGCCGGTGTCAGGCTGTGATATAACAGCCCAGACCCGGCACTTTCACCCGGGATCGGAAAACCTCTGATCCCGGGAGTTTAACCCCTTACACGCCGCAGTCAAGCATGACCGCGGCGTGTAAGTGTCCACACCATGGATCGGACACCCCCCCCCTCCCCCCGGTGTACTTACCGAGGGATCCTATCCCTCCTGCTGCAGCCCGACGATTGACCCGAGGCTGTCGGCTCCTCTCTGTGCCAGGTTCCGCCTCCTGGCAGGACCCGGCTGTATGTAACTCAGCATGCTCAGTTACTTACACTGTACACTGCAATACAAATGTATTGCAGTGTAAGGGCTTGAACAAGCGATCGGATGATTCAAGCCAAAGGATGGAAAAAGTAAAAAAAAAAAGTACTTATTTAATTATATTACAAAATGACTAAGTCCCACAATTTCCCCAGTTACACATAAAATGCAAATAAAGTATATAAAACACAAAAACACGTACATATTTGGTATCACCGCGTCCATATCAATCTGTACAATAAATCTAAATCAATATTGAACCTGCTCGGTGAACGATGTAAAAAAAAACTTGAAAAACTTCCCGTAATATACAATTTTTGATCAAACACCATCACTAAAAAGTGATTAAAAAAAAGGTACGTTCCCTAATATGATACGACTGAAAAGAACAACTCTTTTCGCAAAAAATAAGCCCTCAACCAGGTCTGACAACAGAAAAATACAGAAGTTATGGCCCTAAAAAAAATTGAGCAAAGATAAGAAAAACTATATAAATGAAGTATCACCGCAATCGTAGTGGGACCAAAGAATAAAGATAGAATACTGTTTTTACATTCCGGTGAGCAGGGGAAAAAAATGCTAAAAATCCCAAATAAAAATTAATGATTTTGTTTGTGTCCCCCCTTGAAATAGTTAATAAAATCTCATGAATAAGCTTTAGACTCCCAAAATGAATTATCTATACATTCTATCTCATCCTGTAAATAATAAGCCCTCATATGTTCGCATTACCAAATAAAATATAAAAAATTATAGGTTGTACAATGTGACAATACAAATCTGCTTTGAATGGCACCTCCATTAATTCTATACTCGGCCGTGTGCCCATACAGAAGTTTACCACCACATATGGGGTATCAGTACACTCGGGAGGAATTGGGCATCAAACGTTGAAGTGCATTTCATCATTTAATTTATTCTGAAACTCTCAGTTTTGGCCTAAATGAATGTATTTTCCAAAAAATTCAAAAGTTTCTAAATCGCAGGTCCATATTGTTTTAACCCATGTGAAACACTTAAAGAGTTAATAGACCTAATAGAAGTTGTTTTGCATACGTTGAGGGATGAAGTTTCTATAGTGAGGTAATTTATGGGGTTTTACTATTATTTAGGCCTCTCAAAGTCACTTGGAAGCTGAGTTGTCCCTCAAAATGCGAGTTTTGGCAATTTTCAAGAAAATGAGAAAAATGGCACCTAAAGTTCTGCGCCTCATAACATCCTAGAAAAATGACAGGATGCATAAAATATCATCTCAACATAAAACAGACATTCCGTAAATGTTCATTATCAAGCTTTTTGGGTAGTTTTACTTCCTGTCTGGAAAGCAGAACATTTCAAACTTGGAAAATGAAAAATTTTTACAAACTTTTGCCAAATTTTCACTTTTTTTCAGAACGAAACACAAAACTTATCACTTAAATTTTATAACTAATATGAAGTACAATGTGTCACGAGAAAACAGTCTCAAAATCACCGGGATATGTTAAAGCATTCCGAAGTTATAACCAATTATCGTGAGACAGGGCAGATTTGAAAAATCGAGTCTGGTCATTGAGCTGAAAACTAGTGTCGGTGATAAGGGGTTAAATAATTAGGTTCAAAGCTTAAGGGAACACCCTCCATGGTAGTATTCTCCGGAATTCTACCTGTGCCAGGCGCTACACAGAGCAGACAGCGGGAACTCAGGGAGTTAAATGCATGGCTCAGATGCTGGTGTAAAGCAGAGGGATTTGGGTTCCTAGAGCACTGGGATGATCTTTCATTGGGGTACAAGCTGTTTTCCGCAGATAACTTGCACCTAAATGGAAGGGGGGCTGCTGTGCTGGGGGAGAAGATCCTAGCATGGGTGGCGGAGTATTTAAATTAGGATCGGGGGAAGAGGAAAAGGAAGACACAAAAGGGGTAGACAGGTCAGCGAGGGGACAGGTTATGTTGGTGGGTAGTGTATGGGGGACGAAGACAGGTTACAAAACAGTAGTGAGGATATGTGCCGGTAAAATTACTTTAAATCGGATAAATAACAGTGGAAAATTAAATTGTATGTTCACAAATGCCAGAAGTATCACAGGCAAAATGGGCGAGCTTGAGGCTCTGATATTAGAGGAACAGTTAGATGTTGTTGGTGTAGCAGAGACATGGCTCGATGCATCGCATGATTGGGGTGTTAATATTCCAGGTTTTACACTCTTTAGGAAAGACAGGGCAAATAGGAGGGGAGGTGGTGTATGTATGTATGTATGTATGTATGTACCAGGGGGGGGAGGTGGTGTATGTCTGTATGTAACGGGAGGGGAGGTGGTGTATGTCTGTATGTAAAAGGAGGGGAGGTGGTGTAAGTCTGTATGTAACGGGAGGGGAGGTGGTGTATGTCTGTATGTAACGGGAGGGGAGGTGGTGTATGTCTGTATGTAACGGGAGGGGAGGTGGTGTATGTCTGTATGTAACGGGAGGGGAGGTGGTGTATGTCTGTATGTAACGGGAGGGGAGGTGGTGTATGTCTGTATGTAACGGGAGGGGAGGTGGTGTATGTCTGTATGTAACGGGAGGGGAGGTGGTGTATGTCTGTATGTAACGGGAGGGGAGGTGGTGTATGTCTGTATGTAACGGGAGGGGAGGTGGTGTATGTCTGTATGTAACGGGAGGGGAGGTGGTGTATGTCTGTATGTAACGGGAGGGGAGGTGGTGTATGTCTATGTAACGGGAGGGGAGGTGGTGTAAGTCTGTATGTAACGGGAGGGGAGGTGGTGTAAGTCTGTATGTAACGGGAGGGGAGGTGGTGTAAGTCTGTATGTAACGGGAGGGGAGGTGGTGTAAGTCTGTATGTAACGGGAGGGGAGGTGGTGTAAGTCTGTATGTAACGGGAGGGGAGGTGGTGTAAGTCTGTATGTAACGGGAGGGGAGGTGGTGTATGTCTGTATGTAACGGGAGGGGAGGTGGTGTATGTAACGGGAGGGGAGGTGGTGTATGTCTGTATGTAACGGGAGGGGAGGTGGTGTATGTCTGTATGTAACGGGAGGGGAGGTGGTGTATGTCTGTATGTAACGGGAGGGGAGGTGGTGTATGTCTGTATGTAACGGGAGGGGAGGTGGTGTATGTCTGTATGTAACGGGAGGGCACGTGGTGTATGTCTGTATGTAACGGGAGGGCACGTGGTGTATGTCTGTATGTAACGGGAGGGCACGTGGTGTATGTCTGTATGTAACGGGAGGGCACGTGGTGTATGTCTGTATGTAACAGGAGGGGAGGTGGTGTATGTCTGTATGTCAGAAGAGACTTAAAAGTAATTGTGAATGAGACAGTGGTCTCAGAAGAGTGTGAGGAGGCTGAAACTTTGTGGGTTGAAAGTCAAGAGAGCTTTGAGAAAATAATTTTTGCTGTAATTTATAGACCCCCTAACATCCCTAAAGGAAATAGAGGGTCACCTATATAAAAAGATGGAGCGGGCTGCACAGGAGGGGACCGTAGTGATAATGGGAGACTTTAACTTTCCAAATATAAATTGGGGTCAGGGCTCGTCTTTTATTTTATCAACTTTCTGCAGGATAATTTTATGGTGCAGCTTGTAGAAGATCCCACAAGAGGTGACGCATTGTTGGACCTTGTGATTTCTAACAAAGCGGAGATTATCCAAAATGCCAGTGTCCGGGAACCCTTGGGAACAGCGATCATAATATAATTGTTTTCCTCTTAAACTGTAAAAACAGGTGGGAAAATCAAACTTTGAATTTTAAGAAGGCTAATTTCCAGAAATTCACTACAGAATATAGACTTGGATCAGATACTGTCAAATGATGATCTATCCTGGGTTTTTATACTTCTAAATTTATTCCAATAGGTAACAAGTATAGACGGGCTAGATTACACCCCGCGTGGCTTACAGCTACAGTTAAAAGGGTAATTAGTGATAAAAAGAGGGGATTCAAAAAATATAAATCTGATGGGTCACCTGAGGCTTTCAGTACTTACAAAACACTTACCAAAATCTACAAAAAGGAAATCATATCAGCCAAAATACAAAATGAAAGACAGGTGGCCAAATATAGCAAAACAAATTCCAAGAATTTTCATAGTACATCAATGCGAAAAAAATGGGTCAGAACAGGTTGGACCCCTTTATTCTGAAAGTGGGGCATCGGTGATTAGAGACCAAGAGAAGGCGGAGATACTTAATGGAATTTTAGCTCCGTTTATACAATAGAAGAAAGAACTTGTGATGTGGGTGGTGCGGGTCATGCACCCTGTAATATACTAGACGGGCTGAATGTAGACATGATCCAATCGAAGCTCAATAAAATGTGTACAAGGCTCCTGGACCAGATGGGTTACACCCCAGAGTTCTTAAAGAATTGAGTTCTGTTATTGCTGTACCGCTGTCTAAAATCTTCAGGGATTCCGTAATGTCTGCCAATATATAAAAAGGGCTCTAGAACTTTGCCAGACAATTACAGGCCTGTAAGCTTGACTTCCATTGTGGGGAAAATATTGGAAGGTTTAGTAAAAGACTATATACTGGAGTATGTGACATAAAATAGTATAATAAGCGACAGCCAGCATGGGTTTACTAAGGATAGAAGTTGTCAGACTAACCTGATCTGCTTCCACATATGCTTGGACAGAGGAGCTACTGTGTATATTGTGTTCTTGGACTTGCAAAGGCATTTCACACTGTCCCTCATAGACGCCTGGTGGGTAAAATTAGGGCTATTGGTTTGGCAGAAATCATTTGCAATTGGATTGAAAACTGGCTGAAGGATCGTATCCAGAGAGTTGTGGTCAACGATTCCTACACGGAATGGTCACCAGTTATCAGTGGTGTACACCAGGGTTCTGTGCTTGGCCCACTACTATTTAATATATTTATTAATGATATAGAGGTAGGAATTAATAGCACTGTGTCTATTTTTGCAGATGACACCAAACTGTGTAGTGTAATACAGTCTATGGAGGATGTTCATAGGCTGCAGGGTGACTTGGACAAACTGAGTGTTTGGTCATCCACTTGGCAAATGAGGTTCAATGTGGATAAATGTAAGGTTATGCACCTGGGGGCTAATAATCCAAAGGCAAAATATGTCCTTGTGGGATTAAATCTGGGAGAGTCCCTTCTTGAGAAGGACCTAGTACATCATAAATTGAATAACAGCATGCAATGTCAATCAGCTGCCTCTAAGGCCAGTAGGATCTTGTCATGTATCAAAAGTGGTATGGACTCTCGTGATAGGGATGTAATATTACCCCTGTACAAGGCACTGGTTCGGCCTCACCTGGAATATGCCGTCCAGTTCTGGGCACCGGTCCATAAAAAGGATGCCCTGGAGCTGGAGAGGGTTCAACGTAGAGCCACAAAAATGATAAGGGGTATGGAGGGTCTCAGTTATGAGGAAAGATTAAAACAACCAGATTTATTTAGTCTGGAAAAGAGAAGACTATGAGGGGACATGATTCATTTATATAAATATATGAATGGTCCATACAAAGAATATGGTGGCAAGTTGTTCCATATCAAATCAAAACACAAGGGGCACTGTCTTTGTCTGAAGAAATCAAGGTTTAATCACCAGAGGCGACAGGGCTTTTTCACTACGAGAACTGTAAATCTGTGGAATAGCCTGCCTCAGGCGCTGGTCACAGCAGGGACTGCAAAGAGCTTCAAGAGGGTCTAGATGCCTTTTTACACCTAAATAACATTGATGGTTATGTTATATAGAATTGTTTCCCCTAAATCCCTTCCTCATCCAATCCCTACCCTGGTTGAACTTGATGGACATGATTTTTTTCAACCTTATAAACTATGAAATCCAAACATGGGTTAAAATAATTTATATTTATAATTAAAAACAATAGAATTATAAAAATTGTAGAAGAGCAGCAACAAGAACTGGCACTTGTGTACTAGAACTACTGGCATTAACTATTCTTGGCTTTT
The DNA here is from genome assembly GCF_040894005.1 of Engystomops pustulosus. Lineage (NCBI taxonomy): Eukaryota > Metazoa > Chordata > Amphibia > Anura > Leptodactylidae > Engystomops > Engystomops pustulosus. The sequence goes on along the minus strand of NC_092417.1, from coordinate 76,690,846 downwards.
TAAGGGTTATTTTTCTGTAGAACGAAGTAACACTGTGGCTTGGATTCCATCATGCTGAATGTACCAGGGACTGCATCACTCCGAAGACAGCGCCGAGAGTCCAGCTCGTCTCCACATCCCGCACCTTTTTTGCTAACTAGAAAATAAAAAAACAGGGGGCAATGAACTGGGGTCTATGAATGAGGATAGTAAATGCTTCCCATTATTAGGACTCTTTGGTACCTGTAGGGTTGTATCTTCCTCAAAGCCAAATCCTTCTTTGAGTAGAGCAGTAATGTAGGCAAGATCCATACACAGGAAAGGGCTCTGGGATGTAAAGCGTTCCATATGGTCACATACTATGCAAGGGGACAAAAGATCACATTATAGGAGGTCACTAGTAATGAGAGCACAATTAATTCAAAATGGTGCAAAACCGTTCAGCCAACGCTTCTGCCCAGTATAACAGCATCACAAGATCTTAGAACTGGAGAATGTTTGGCTACACTGCCCACTGACTTTCAAAAATCTCTCCATTAAAAAAAAACATCCTTTTTGATATTATGATTAATACATTCTCGCTGAGCAGTGGCTTGGCCACTTTACTTTGTGTTTTTTGTAATGTGTGGGGGCAAAATATTAAGTAATGTGCCTATATATATATATATATATATATTATATATATATATATATATATATATAAAAAGTTCTGCACTGCTTTCTTGAAATCGAAAGTAAAGCCCCCTCCTTCAAAAATGTATTTTACCTCCTGAGGGAGTATGTGATCCTAACTCAAAGCTTCCATTCCAAAGTTACCAGACCCAAAATAGTTTCAGCATAGCTGGAGAGAGCCTTTGACAACAATACCCATATCATGCTACTGTCTTTCTAGCCTGACATCCAGCCTCATTTGTAAATCTATCCTCAGCTTCTCCTAACTGAGGTAAAAGCAGCTTCCCTCACATCCCATAATTCTGAGCTCAGTCTGAATCACAGTGATACTACTGTACAACACAAATGTGACCCTAACCTGACATTAAAATTCAATGTCAGTTTTACATCCATACTAAGGTGCATTACAATTATGGTGATCTACACATCTAAATTATTGTACACACTTGCGTATACATCTATGCAGTTTTACACAGACCTATAATCTAGAACACAGTACCCCCTGAGGAAGCGACTGCAAAACACGCGTCGGGGTTTCTGTGGTACATCAATTGTGTCCATCTCACTATGCAGCCGGGTTGGTATACAGGCGGTCCCCTACTTACGAACACTCGACTTACATACGACCCCTAGTTACAAACGGACCACTGGATATTGGTAATTTATTGTACTTTAGTCCTAGGCTACAATGATCAGCTGTAATGTGTCTGTAATGAAGCTTTAGTGTTAGTATTGATTCTTATGACAACCCAACATTTTTAAAATCCAATTGTCACAGAGACCAAAAAAGTTCTGGCTGGGATTACAATGATAAAATATACAGTTCTGACTTACATACAAATTCAACTTAAGAACAAACCTACAGACCCTATCTTGTATGTAACCCGGGGACTGCCTGTATTTAAACACTGTCTGATACGCACTAAGCACTTTTATTGTGTTTGTATACATGTATTTGATATATTGTCTGATCCGGTACTGTATTGATATTGCCACCGACTAAAACCTGTGTGTTTTTCATGTCGCTATTTATTTTCAGAGTTTCATTGCACTTAGCACTTTGCTCTAATACTTGATCAATATGCACTAGCTCTTTATTCATATGTAAAAATGGTTTCTTTGTAAGTTTGCAGTTTGAGTGGCCAATATAGGAATCTGATTAGTATCTGCTTTCAAATATGATTGACCGTTGATGTACTTATGTGATATGTGGATTGTTTTTTATGGGTTGATTTTAGTGTCGTGATGACCATACTATTGATATTTGTTGTATATGTTAATAAAATATGTATCCTTGATAAATCAGTTTGTTTGTGAGTCTGTAGATAGGTACATCTATAATCTAGAACAGCCTTATAACTACTATACACACTACCTGGATGTGTCGGCAAGCCTGTTCAGCAGATGCTATTACTCTTACCTCATCCTAGGACAGTGGTGGATGGGGATTACACACACGGAAGAAAGTTTTCATCCTGTGTATCTGACTGCTATGCTGACCCTCCTCCCCCCTTCTCTTCACTGATCAGACTGGCGATGGTTTAAAGAGAAGGTTTATATTCTGTGCACACTAGACTATTCTTTTTGACTGAGCAGCTTTAGGGGCAAGGTGCCCTGTGTGTGTGGGATTGTAGAAAGAACAGGAGCTCCTTCCTGTAGTCACTGAGCATAGTCGCACCCCACACCCTGCAGTCCATAGCCCATTTCTCTGTATGGATTGTTCTTAGCAGCTAGAATGTTAGTTTTCAGCTGTTGCAGCTATAGGAAAATCTTTATAGTTATGCTTGTATGCATAAATACTATTATGCAAATGCAGATTTTAGCTCATAGCTGTGGAAATGTGACCCAACTCAAAAACAATCATACAACAGACAGAAAGAGTCAGATAGTACTACCAGTAGTACAGACCACGGATGGAAAAAAGAGGAGAGACTCCAAATATAGATCAGTTTTACATAATTTTTGTGCATCTTGCCTATATACACTCACCGGCCACTTTATTAGGTACCCCTGTCCAACTGCTCGTTAACACTTAATTTCTAATCAGCCAATCACATGGCGGCAACTCAGTGCATTTAGGCATGTAGACATGGTCAAGACAATCTCCTGCAGTTCAAACCGAGCATCAGTATGGGGAAGAAAGGTGATTTGAGTGCCTTTGAACATGGCATGGTTGTTGGTGCCAGAAGGGCTGGTCTGAGTATTTCAGAAACTGCTGATCTACTGGGATTTTCACGCACAACCATCTCTAGGGTTTACAGAGAATGGTCCGAAAAAGAAAAAACATCCAGTGAGCGGCAGTTCTGTGGGCGGAAATGCCTTGTTGATGCCAGAGGTCAGAGGAGAATGGGCAGACTGGTTCGAGCTGATAGAAAGGCAACAGTGACTCAAATTACCACCCGTTACAACCAAGGTAGGCAGAAGAGCATCTCTGAACACACAGTACGTCAAACTTTGAGGCAGATGGGCTACAGCAGCAGAAGACCACACCGAGTGCCACTCCTTTTAGCTAAGAACAGGAAACTGAGGCTACAATTTGCACAAGCTCATCCAAATTGGACAGTAGAAGATTGGAAAAACGTTGCCTGGTCTGACGAGTCTCGATTTCTGCTGCGACATTCGGATGGTAGGGTCAGAATTTGGCGTCAACAACATGAAAGCATGGATCCATCCTGCCTTGTATCAATGGTTCAGGCTGGTGGTGGTGGTGTCATGGTGTGGGGAATATTTTCTTGGCACTCTTTGGGCCCCTTGGTACCAATTGAGCATCGTTGCAACGCCACAGCCTACCTGAGTATTGTTGCTGACCATGTCCATCCCTTTATGACCACAATGTACCCAACATCTGATGGCTACTTTCAGCAGGATAATGCGCCATGTCATAAAGCTGGAATCATCTCAGACTGGTTTATTGAACATGACAATGAGTTCACTGTACTCAAATGGCCTCCACAGTCACCAGATCTCAATCCAATAGAGCATCTTTGGGATGTGGTGGAACGGGAGATTCGCATCATGGATGTGCAGCCGACAAATCTGCGGCAACTGTGTGATGCCATCATGTCAATATGGACCAAAATCTCTGAGGAATGCTTCTAGCACCTTGTTGAATCTATGCCATGAAGAATTGAGGCAGTTCTGAAGGCAAAAGGGGGTCCAACCCGATACTAGCATGGTGTACCTAATAAAGTGGCCGGTGAGTGTATGTGCATACTGCAAGCAAAGTAGGACTGGCTAGAAAACCTATGAACCTCAACATGGCAAAAGGAATGACAACTAAGCTATACTTGGGCAAGTTCTCAGGAGTCACAGAACATACAGGAGTAATGTCAGGACAGAAAATTTACCTTCTTTGGCTTTTAGTGCAAAGTCTCTCACCGTGAGCTCTCCTCCATCTTCATAGACTAAAAAATATATAAAAAAATTTAAACAAATGTGTCTAAAGTAGTTCAAATATTCCACCCATCAAAGGACCATCTTACCAATCAAACTGGTGTCTACAGCTCGGTCATAGTAATAGGAGAAGGCATAAAAGGGTCTGTCTCGAATTTCATCAACTTGGTGAAACTTGCCCTGTAAGATTTGTAAGACCTCCGAATAACAGGCATCAAACCCTACTAGGCCTGAAAAGCAGAGGACAAAGTTGAAAAAGTGTTCATGAGAAAGCAGCACATCCACACATAACAGAGCTGGACGCATATATGTTGGGATACAAATCAGCAAAACAGGCATAGGGTGAACCGCAATATCTACTTATCACACATAAATAAAGACAAATTGCATTTTTGTATAATGGTTATTGACACTTCAGGTAAATAGGACCTAATAATATTTGGCTAAGGTTGACATTTTTTACATACATCCAGAGACTGTGTACCAGACTACACTGTTTTCTGACTGTACAGAAATGCAGTCACCTCTACTGTACAGATCCAGCAATATATAATGTTCGATAGCTGGTCTCCACTGCACAAAGCTCATCACTCCAGTTCCTGTCTGCTGTCCAAACTACATACTTCTCCTGGCGAAGGTTTAGCAAAATGCGCATATACTGACCCCCGGTGAGTAGCCCGTCACTGATTTCTTAGTATCCTTTACCCTGTTACATCCGGCTGTTCTTATTAATCTAATTCTGTATGAAACTTTCTTATAAGCACTTACCCAAAATAAATGTCATTGGGTGTTGTCACAAGGACGAACAGAATATTGTACTCTAGCATAGCTCTGATTGATATGCCTTTACATACATTGTGGTAACTATTATTTACACTTTTATTTGTTAAAGGACACCTGTCATCAGGTCTCTGTCACTAGTCCTGTCACCACTACCTGTTGAAGCAGCTCATAAGGATCCCATCCCAGCCTTTATCTGGCTAAAATCATATTTTCTTTATTGTGTAAATGAGGCTGGTCACATGGTCAGAGGCAGTGATGTCACCCCTGTTCCTCCTCCCCTCTCCTCCCCCTGCTCATGTCTGTGTGTAATGTATAGTAAAGCATTGCTAGCGTCTGGGCTTTATCTGCTGACATGTTCTGTTCTGCTATACACATGTGTGAGACACAGACATCAGCTACACAAGTACCTGACATTTGCTGCTATAACATGGCTGCATCCTGTTGCAGTTGAATCTCATACACATACAGGCTGCAGGGAGCGCCAGCACCAGGAGTGTCACATCATTATACAGGCGGTCATGAATAAGAGGGACAACTGAATATGATAATGAATCATTGGACTTCTCTCAGGTCATTTGCATACAGCTCTAGGAGCAATTGTTTAAAGGAAACCTACCATTTAGAATGGTCGGTGTAAGCAGTAAATACCGAGCACCAGCTCAGGGTGAGCTAGTGCCGGTACTTACTTCCGTTAGTGTTATAAACCGCGGTATCGCGGTTTTAACACTTTTTAAACTGTAGAGCAGAAGGGGCTTCGGCCCTGCGCACGACCGTGCACGCGCAACGTCTCCGTCATTTCCTATGGAGGCGCGCGCATGATCGTGCGCACGCAGCACTGAAGCCTGTTCTGCTCTAGAGTTTAAAAAGTGTTAAAACCGTGATACCGCGGTTAATAACACTAACGAAAGTAAGTACCGGCACCAGCTCACCCTGCTTACACCGACCATTCTAAGTGGTAGGTTTCCTTTAAGTTTACAGGGATGTAGAGGGACAATGAAGGATAGAAGCAATTTTATGGCAGATTATGAACATACATTTTGTTTTTGGGGTTAATTTTCTTGACAGGTTCTCTTTAAGTATATCAGTATTTTATGTAGTTTAAATATTTAAATTAAGGTACATTTTAATAATATGGGAAGAATATTAGTATATATGCTCACCATCAGACTGTCCTGCATATCTGTAGGCAATGCCAGCAAATGTCCATTCTCCTTGGAAAGCTGATGGGAAACAGTGACTCCGAAAAATCTGTTTCTGCTGAGCTGAAAGGCAATTACATATTTCCTTTGTGAGCTCTTTCGCTAAGACCAAAATGGAAAATATAAAGGAAGGACCACATCTCTGTCCTTGCTGGATTTACTTTTGGGTTTGGTTCAAAACTACCATGAAAACGACATGCCTATTCCCACACAACGTGCATTCATTCTGTCCTTTGGTTACCTGCAGACGCAGAGGCTCCGAGCACAGCCAGCCGAGCCGCCTTCAGACCAAGGCCCAGATAACTGCGTAATGTGCAAAGACAACTGTCAGAGCTACTCAATGCCCCTATCCCCAGGAACCTGTACCCTTCTTGGTGCCAGTAACATCTCTTACCTGTGTGTGTACAATCGGTAGGTGCTGTTAAATAACTCAAAGGAAGTCAGGAAGTTGCCAGGAGTCTTATCCAATGTGGCCTAAAAATACAAAAACTCAAAATGGTGAAGAGGATTACATCAAAGACTTACAACAGAAGGCAGGACAGCACTCACCTTAGCCAAAGGCAAGAACGTTATCTGTGTGGAGGCTCCACCTAAATCCAGGGTCCCCACACTTCGATCCCCATGTAACCGACCTGCAAAGAACATAATTGCATGTATAAAGGAGTCCACCATCCTCCGCTATAACTATTAGCATCATGTTATACGCCTCCTTATATGCATTGCTAAGTACCCAGCTATGTAAATTAGTAACTTTGTGTACCCGGGGCACTGATATTGCTCTTTGAGCACCACTCTGTAACACCCTCCTGGCAGTGTTTTAACACATGGTGGAGATGTACTGATGTGTCGCACAATAGACCAGTGCAGAGAAGAACTAGAGCAGTCTTCTGCTGTGCCACATTTATCACTGTGTCTGATGCTGAATGCGGAGTCTGCTATAGTGTAAGACAGTCCAGTTGTATTTGTCGGTCTAATTTTCTGCTGACCAGTTACGCACTGGCTTCATTTTTTGGTGCAGTGACTTTTCAACTGCAAGATTATGCCCATTGAGCTACTATATGTACAGGATTTGTCAGAGCAATGGGGGTCGTAGGCCTGATGCCCCCTGCCCATTCAAAGTGCCCAACGCACGGTGCGTTCACAGCCTCGCCACACCATGACCATGTCTTATCGAAGTCAATGGAGGTTGTGAGCTAGCCGTAATTTGTGTGGCTAGCTCACAGCTGCATATACCGTCATGTGCATGAGGCCTTAGAGTCAGGGCAGGCAACAGGTCATTTATTTGCCATCTTTTTAAATTATATACTTTAATAAAACTTGAGGGGGGTAGGCAACAATTTCATCCAATGTGGTGCCACACATTCCATTTAACCCTGGCCCTTTTTTGTTTTTTCATTTCCATTTTTGCACTTTTTTTCCCCACCTTCAAAAATCTATAACTTTTTATTTTTACACATAAAGAGTTCTGTGATGGCTTGTTTTTTTGCGTGACTGTATTTAATATTCCGTGCGGTGTACCGGGAAGCGGGAAAAAAATTCCAAATGCAGTGAAATCGGGGAGCGGCAATCTTATTGAAGCTGCCGGGGATCGACGGGATAACACCCGCAATCGGAAGTAGCACCGATCGCAGGTCGTACCAGTAAGTCTTTGCTGCATATTCTTACCAGCTATGGAGAGGGCTCAGCCCACACCCGACACGCATCATACTATTACGCCCCGCGTCGGGAAGGGGTTAAGTGCAGCGGTCGCGGAAAAAAGTGGAAAATACGAAGTAGGGAAGGAAAAAAAAAAAACGATGAAGATCGAACCTTCATATACTCCCCCTCCATTTTTTCCTCCTTATTGGTACGTCAGGAAAACAAAGGAAACTTACAAATTGCTGCTCAGTGAAAGGCCATGATCTCCTAGCGTGCTACCATTCTATGGACAATTGACACTGTTTGCCGAAGATTTGGTGATGTACTTGTGTTTTATGTCTTTTCACATTTTCTGGATATAAAGAAAGATTGATTGATATTGCTGACTCCGGTCATCTGTCTTTAAACGCTGATGTCTGTGTCTCACACATGTATATTAGGAGGATGCAGCATGTCAGCAGATAAAGCACAGACACCAGCAATGATTTACTATACATTACACACAGACATAAGCAGGGGGAGGAGAGGGGAGGGGGAACAGGGGTGACATCACTGCCTCTGACCATGTGACCAGCCTCATTTTCATAATAAAGAAATGATGATTTTGCAATGATTAATGTACCGTATATACTCGAGTATAAGCCGACCCGAGTATAAGCCGAGACCCCTAATTTTACCACCAAAAACTGGAAAATCCTATTGACTCGAGTATAAGCCGAGGGTGTAGTATACAGCCAGCCTGCCCCCTGTAGTATACAGCCAGCCTGCCCCCTGTAGTATACAGCCAGCCTGCCCCCCTGTAGTATACAGCCAGCCTGCCCCCCTGTAGTATACAGCCAGCCTGCCCCCCTGTAGTATACAGCCAGCCTGCCCCCCTGTAGTATACAGCCAGCCTGCCCCCCTGTAGTATACAGCCAGCCTGCCCCCCTGTAGTATACAGCCAGCATGCCCCCCTGTAGTATACAGCCTGCCCCCAAGTAGTATACAGCCTGCCCCAATAGTAGTATACAGCCTGCCCCAATAGTAGTATACAGCCTGCCCCAATAGTAGTATACAGCCTGCCCCAATAGTAGTATACAGCCTGCCCCAATAGTAGTATACAGCCTGCCCCCATAGTAGTATACAGCCTGCCCCCATAGTAGTATACAGCCTGCCCCCATAGTAGTATACAGCCTGCCCCCATAGTAGTATACAGCCTGCCCCCATAGTAGTATACAGCCTGCCCCCATAGTAGTATACAGCCTGCCCCCATAGTAGTATACAGCCTGCCCCCATAGTAGTATACAGCCTGCCCCCATAGTAGTATACAGCCTGCCCCCATAGTAGTATACAGCCTGCCCCCATAGTAGTATACAGCCTGCCCCAATAGTAGTATACAGCCTGCCCCCAGTATGCCAAGTGAATAAAAAAAACAAACTTAATACTCACCCTCCGACGATACTCACCTTTGATGCTCGGCACGGCTCCCGGTCCTCGGCGGTGGCTCCCGGTCCTGGCGGCGGCTTCCGAACCTCGGTGGCAGCTCCTCTCTTGTTTCTTCACTGGCGGCTCCCGGTCACTTCGCTAGCCGGCAGTCGCGTCCATGCGATCTGCGGGCGGGCGCACACTATGATGCGGCAGTGTCGTCGCCGATGACGTAATCGGCGGCGACAGCGCCGCATCTTAGTGTGCGCCCGACTGCCGGCTAGCGAAGGAAGCAAAGAGCCCGGGAGCCGCCAGTGAAGAAAGAAGAGAGGAGTGGAGCCGCTGCCGAGAATCGGGAGCTGCCGCCGAGGATCCGGACACCGGAGGGTGAGTATTATTATTATTTTTTTTTTTTTATAGTTGACTCGTGTATAAGCCGAGGTGAGGGTTTTCAGCACATTTTTTGTGCTGAAAATCTCGGCTTATACACGAGTATATACGGTATTAATTGACTAGATAGAGGCTGGGATAAATCCTTGTGAGCTGCTCCAAAGGGTAGAGGTGACAGGACAAGTGACACAGACCTGATGACAAGTGTCCTTTAAGCCCAGGTTGTTTCCCTCGCCACACAAAATCTGAGAAAAGACGCTATTATCTTAAATATTTTAAAGGAACAAGTATGGGAGTAGCATATAACAATTTTGGAACCAACAACATCTTAATCAGGGCTATTTTTCCTAGCATATTAAGTGGTAATTTTTTCCATATTTATATATATGTTTACTCAAAAGATCTATCATGGGTATAATTTTTAACTCAATATATGCCAAAATATCTAAAGAAACATTAATTCCCAAGTATTTCACACTACCTCCCTCTTCTAAGACCTTAATTTCCCTAGGAGATTCCTCCATTTTATCTATGGGTAAACAGACAGATTTATGCCAATTGATACTCACACCAGAAAAAAACACCATCGCCCCAAATTACCTCAAATACTTTATTTATAAAATCATGGGATCCCAGATATTCTCATGTATCCCACCCTGTTGGAACTTGTCTAATTTTACAAGATCCATGGCTATAGCAAATCATAGGGGTGACAAGAGGCAACCCTGCCAAGACCCTCTTATCAAAACAAATGGTTCTGATAATATTCCATCGACTATCACCCTTGCAGTAGCCCCTTTATACAATAATTTAATCCAGGATATAAATCATAGGGCAAAGCCCATTTTTTTCTGAGTTTTCCACAAAAATTCCACTCCAGAGTATCAAAAGCCGTAGAGGCATCAACCGTTGTCCAGCGTTGGAGGGGGTACGCTGCAGATTTAAATACAGGCAGTCCCCGGGTTACATACAAGATAGGGTCTGTAGGTTTGTTCTTAAGTTGAGTTTGTATGCAAGTCGGAACTGTATATTTTATCATTGTAATCCCAGCCAGAACTTTTTTGGTCTGTGTGACAATTGGATTTTAAAAATGTTGGGTTGTCATAAGAATCAGGATTAACACTAAAGCTTCATTACAGACACATGTGATAACTGTTACAGCTGATCATTGTAGCCTAGGACTAAAGTACAATAAATTACCAATATCCAGAGGTCCGTTTTTAACTAGGGGTCGTATGTAAGTCGAGTGTTCTTAAGTAGGGGACCGCCTGTACAATCCACGCAGATTATCTATCGTAGGAACCTCCTGAAATAAAACCCCTCTGATGTATCACCTCTCTTATATTTTTTTTTATTTTTCTGCCAGGACATGGCAAGCAATTTATTATATATATTTATAAGAGAGACTGGCCGTGTGACGCCATCCTAATAGTCTTATGGTACCAGGATATTAAATAAAAGCAAACAATAAGCATACAATGTCCCAGCATATAGAGATATTTTAGAGATACCATCTCTATATACTTTATATTTAGTGATTCTTTTAGCAGTTGATCCTGTGCCCTGTGGCTCCCTGGTAATGGCCCTGACAAAGTAAAACAGAGTTATTAAATAATATATCTTGTGTTAGGGGGTTGGGCAGTCAGGTGATGGGACTTTCCACATTGAGGGGTCATTTTGGCTGGTTCCAGGAAATAGCAGTGAGCCCTGTATATACCGGGAACTATGGCAGCGACACTTCTCTGTTTAGGGTGCATGAAGGCAGAGGATGGTAAAACTGGAGTGGTGCTCCAGGCCAAAAAAAAAATCTGGGTGTTTTTAAAAATAAAGGTTCTTAGCAATGTTACAACTTTCCCCCAACTATATCTACGGCGTACATATATCTCCAAACCATACCCAGAGTTACAACACGTGCATTCCTACTCTATCCCATGCCTGTGACATGCACACCCCAAACTCTATTTGACAACTATGATGCACTCATACATTAAAATCCATAATACTAGCCCTTCACCAAATGTACAATGCGGTAGTGGACACTTTATATAAGGAGATACCTGTAAGATAGTTGACTGTAATCCAGGCAAAGATCCCTGTAAAAAGAAGTGCATTTTATCAGATACCTGAGCATAGACTCATGGATGACATTCCCGGTCACTTCTAGCTGCTCTTGTCATTCAGCCCAACTTCAACAACAATTTAGACTACCGTATATACTCGAGTATAAGCCGACCCGAGTATAAGCCGAGAACCCTAATTTTACCACCAAAAACTGGAAAAACCTATTGACTCGAGTATAAGCCGAGGGTGTAGTATACAGCCAGCCTGCCCCCTGTAGTATACAGCCAGCCTGCCCCCCTGTAGTATACAGCCTGCCCCCAAGTAGTATACAGCCTGCCCCAATAGTAGTATACAGCCTGCCCCAATAGTAGTATACAGCCTGCCCCCATAGTAGTATACAGCCTGCCCCCATAGTAGTATACAGCCTGCCCCAATAGTAGTATACAGCCTGCCCCAATAGTAGTATACAGCCTGCCCCAATAGTAGTATACAGCCTGCCCCCAGTATGCCAAGTGAATAAAAAAAACAAACTTAATACTCACCCTCCGACGATACTCACCTTTGATGCTCGGCACGGCTCCCGGTCCTCGGCGGTGGCTCCCGGTCCTGGCGGCGGCTTCCGAACCTCGGTGGCAGCTCCTCTCTTGTTTCTTCACTGGCGGCTCCCGGTCACTTCGCTAGCCGGCAGTCGCGTCCATGCGATCTGCGGGCGGGCGCACACTATGATGCGGCAGTGTCGCCGCCGATGACGTAATCGGCGGTGACAGCGCCGCATCTTAGTGTGCGCCCGACTGCCGGCTAAGCAAAGAGCCCGGGAGCCGCCAGTGAAGAAAGAAGAGAGGAGCGGAGCCGCTGCCGAGAATCGGGAGCTGCCGCCGAGGATCCGGACACCGGAGGGTGAGTATTTTTTTTTTTTTTTTTATAGTTGACTCGTGTATAAGCCGAGATGAGGGTTTTCAGCACATTTTTTGTGCTGAAAATCTCGGCTTATACACGAGTATATACGGTAAGTAATATGTTCCTTCTAGGAGGTGACTATGACTATATTATGGCCCTCTGTGAAATCATAATACTGCATCATGACATCACAAGGTACAATTAAAACAAATAATGCCCTATAATGACATCAAAATGCCCACAATGACATCAACAAAGCTCCATTATAACATTGCAATGCCCATTGTACAATTCCCTATTGTGACAGCAGAAAGATTGATGAATAGATCTTATTGATGATATATCCGACATGGGCGTATTATGAATTTTATGGACACCTAAAATCTTGTTCTTACCTTCATCGGTTCCATCCAAGATGCTGACACTGTCCTCCGACACCAGAAAAGGAGATAAACGGAAGACTTTTCTGACCTAAAAACAAAAAGAGGCCCCCGCATGAGGCAAAGTCATGCCAGCAACCCCTAAGATAAATGGACAGTCAAAATCAAACCCCCTTGGATGACTTGGTATTAACCTACCCAGACATAATTCTACTTTCCTGTATGAACCCAATAGCAGCAGTCAAATGGACAGTTAAACAATAATAATTGCAACAATTCAAGAAAAAAATCCAAAAACCCTCCTGTTTTTGGACAGTTGACGAATGTAAAGATAGTTTGCAACCACACACCTATGGCCCTTGCCTGGACACTGTGTTCATTTAATTGAACCTTGAAAGTTATCTCTACAATATATTAGTATTCGGACAGCTCTCATACCTCCGAGAGCAGGGCCTCAGCCTGGTGTTCAGGAAGCAGTCGTAGTCCCGCAGTTGCTTTCAGCACCAGTGGTGTTTTCTTCCATTGTGTAGGGGGGATACTGCCTTGTGCTAGTTGAAGCAATGAACGGATAGACTCTGCACACTGAGGGGAATCATCACAAATTACCAAGGCAATCCAGGGAGCATCATTAGTATACTCAACACATGAAATCCAAATGTCAGACATTTATCTCATTGATGCTCCCCTCTAAGAAAATTCAGCTCACCTTTTCAGGCTGTTCAGCAAAAGCTGAAAGCCCCGGCTTCACAGACTCAAAAATCTCCCCATCAAGGTCTAGAGGAGACCCTAAAACATGGAGAACACCAGAATAAGATTATGGCAAACAGTTTGGACATGTGTGCTGCTGCTCCATTCACTGTCTATGGAACTGACAGAGATAACCGAGTACAGTGCTAGGCTATCTCCATCAGCACCATAGAGAAAAACAGAGAGATGATTGTGTGACCAACTTCTCCAGGGATTTTCAGGAACAACAGACCCCCATTCTTGTGATCTGTGGGGGTCCCACCACTGAGGCCCCCACTGATCAGTAAGTTATCCCATATCCACAGGACCACTTACCTTAAACTTAAAATTCACCACAGTGGGTGGACCCCTTTTAAGAGACAAGCTTGACCCGTACCTGCAGAGCTCTGATGGAACATGTAGATGTGAATTCTTGTCCCAGTGCTGCCCGCATCAAACACTATGCCATAGATTGTATTATTAGACGTGGGTGACGTAGTTTTCACATTATGAGTAGAAAATAGGTCCGATGAGCAGCAGTCAGGTAAAAAGGCCAAACATATAACAACAGCAGCAGAGAGCAAGCACTTCATATTCTCCCAGAGTCACACACCCTGTACAAAAAATATAAAGGCTGCTGTTTTATATGCACCCAATAAATACATAGAAGAATTATAGAGGACATCTGGTAAACTATATACAATTAGCATACATTATATTAAAGAAACATAAACATAAAAAATCCGGAAATATGCATACAGGGCAACACACAGAGTGAGTGAGTGAGTGGCAGGCAGGGAGAGTGAGTGATTGAGTGGCAGGCAGGGAGAGTGAGTGAGAGGCAGGCAGGGAGAGTGAGTGAGCGAGTGAGAGGAAGGCAGGGAAAGTGAGTGAGCGAGAGAGAGGCAGGCAGGGAGAGTGAGTGAGCGAGAGAGAGGCAGGCAGGGAGAGTGAGTGAGCGAGTGAGAGGCAGGCAGGGAGAGTGAGTGAGCGAGTGAGAGGCAGGCAGGGAGAGTGAGTGAGCGAGTGAGAGGCAGGCAGGGAGAGTGAGTGAGCGAGTGAGAGGCAGGCAGGGAGAGTGAGTGAGTGAGAGGCAGGCAGGCAGGGAGAGTGAGTGAGTGAGTGAGTGGCAGGCAGGGAGAGTGAGTGAGTGAGTGAGAGGCAGGCAGGCAGGGAGAGTGAGTGAGCGAGTGAGAGGCAGGCAGGCAGGGAGAGTGAGTGAGCGAGTGAGAGGCAGGCAGGGAGAGTGAGTGAGCGAGTGAGAGGCAGGCAGGGAGAGTGAGTGAGTGAGTGAGAGGCAGGCAGGCAGGGAGAGTGAGTGAGTGAGTGGCAGGCAGGGAGAGTGAGTGAGTGAGTGAGAGGCAGGCAGGCAGGGAGAGTGAGTGAGTGAGAGGCAGGCAGGCAGGGAGAGTGAGTGAGTGAGTGAGAGGCAGGCAGGCAGGGAGAGTGAGTGAGTGAGAGGCAGGCAGGCAGGGAGAGTGAGTGAGCGAGTGAGAGGCAGGCAGGCAGGGAGAGTGAGTGAGCGAGTGAGAGGCAGGCAGGGAGAGTGAGTGAGCGAGTGAGAGGCAGGCAGGGAGAGTGAGTGAGTGAGTGAGAGGCAGGCAGGCAGGGAGAGTGAGTGAGCGAGTGAGAGGCAGGCAGGGAGAGTGAGTGAGCGAGTGAGAGGCAGGCAGGGAGAGTGAGTGAGTGAGTGAGAGGCAGGCAGGCAGGGAGAGTGAGTGAGTGAGTGGCAGGCAGGGAGAGTGAGTGAGTGAGTGAGAGGCAGGCAGGCAGGGAGAGTGAGTGAGTGAGAGGCAGGCAGGCAGGGAGAGTGAGTGAGTGAGAGGCAGGCAGGCAGGGAGAGTGAGTGAGTGAGTGGCAGGCAGGCAGGGAGAGTGAGTGAGTGAGTGGCAGGCAGGCAGGGAGAGTGAGTGAGTGTCAGGCAGGGAGAGTGAGTGAGTGTCAGGCAGGGAGAGTGAGTGAGTGTCAGGCAGGGAGAGTGAGTGAGTGTCAGGCAGGGAGAGTGAGTGAGTGTCAGGCAGGGAGAGTGAGTGAGTGTCAGGCAGGGAGAGTGAGTGAGTGAGAGGCAGGCAGGGAGAGTGAGTGAGTGAGTGAGAGGCAGGCAGGCAGGGAGAGTGAGTGAGTGAGTGGCAGGCAGGGAGAGTGAGTGAGTGAGTGAGAGGCAGGCAGGCAGGGAGAGTGAGTGAGTGAGAGGCAGGCAGGCAGGGAGAGTGAGTGAGTGAGAGGCAGGCAGGCAGGGAGAGTGAGTGAGTGAGAGGCAGGCAGGCAGGGAGAGTGAGTGAGTGAGTGAGTGGCAGGCAGGGAGAGTGAGTGAGTGAGTGTCAGGCAGGGAGAGTGAGTGAGTGTAAGGCAGGGAGAGTGAGTGAGTGTCAGGCAGGGAGAGTGAGTGAGTGTCAGGCAGGGAGAGTGAGTGAGTGTCAGGCAGGGAGAGTGAGTGAGTGTCAGGCAGGGAGAGTGAGTGAGTGAGTGTAAGGCAGGGAGAGTGAGTGAGTGAGTGAGTGTAAGGCAGGGAGAGTGAGTGAGTGAGAGGCAGGCAGGGAGAGTGAGTGAGTGAGTGAGAGGCAGGCAGGCAGGGAGAGTGAGTGAGTGAGTGGCAGGCAGGGAGAGTGAGTGAGTGAGTGAGAGGCAGGCAGGCAGGGAGAGTGAGTGAGTGAGTGAGAGGCAGGCAGGCAGGGAGAGTGAGTGAGTGAGAGGCAGGCAGGCAGGGAGAGTGAGTGAGTGAGTGAGTGTCAGGCAGGGAGAGTGAGTGAGTGAGTGTCAGGCAGGGAGAGTGAGTGAGTGAGTGTCAGGCAGGGAGAGTGAGTGAGTGAGTGTCAGGCAGGGAGAGTGAGTGAGTGAGTGTCAGGCAGGGAGAGTGAGTGAGTGAGTGTCAGGCAGGGAGAGTGAGTGAGTGAGTGTCAGGCAGGGAGAGTGAGTGAGTGAGTGTCAGGCAGGGAGAGTGAGTGAGTGAGTGTCAGGCAGGGAGAGTGAGTGAGTGAGTGTCAGGCAGGGAGAGTGAGTGAGTGAGTGTCAGGCAGGGAGAGTGAGTGAGTGAGTGTCAGGCAGGGAGAGTGAGTGAGTGAGTGTCAGGCAGGGAGAGTGAGTGAGTGAGTGTCAGGCAGGGAGAGTGAGTGAGTGAGTGTCAGGCAGGGAGAGTGAGTGAGTGAGTGTCAGGCAGGGAGAGTGAGTGAGTGAGTGAGTGGCAGGCAGGGAGAGCGAGTGAGTGAGTGGCAGGCAGGGAGAGCGAGTGAGTGAGTGGCAGGCAGGGAGAGCGAGTGAGTGAGTGGCAGGCAGGGAGAGTGAGTGAGTGAGTGGCAGGCAGGGAGAGTGAGTGAGTGTCAGGCAGGGAGAGTGAGTGAGTGTCAGGCAGGGAGAGTGAGTGAGTGAGTGTCAGGCAGGGAGAGTGAGTGAGTGAGTGAGTGAGTGAGAGGCAGGCAGGGAGAGTGAGTGAGTGAGTGAGAGGCAGGCAGGGAGAGTGAGTGAGTGAGAGGCAGGCAGGGAGAGTGAGTGAGAGGCAGGCAAGGAGAGTGAGTGAGAGGCAGGCAAGGAGAGTGAGTGAGAGGCAGGCAAGGAGAGTGAGAGGCAGGCAAGGAGAGTGAGAGGCAGGCAAGGAGAGTGAGAGGCAGGCAAGGAGAGTGAGTGTCAGGCAGGGAGAGAGAGTGAGTGTCAGGCAGGGAGAGAGAGTGAGTGAGTGTCAGGCAGGGAGAGTGAATGAGTGAGAGAGAGGCAGGCAGGGAGAGTGAATGAGTGAGAGAGAGGCAGGCAGGGAGAGTGAGTGAGTGAGAGGCAGGCAGGGAGAGTGAGTGAGAGGCAGGCAAGGAGAGTGAGTGAGAGGCAGGCAAGGAGAGTGAGTGAGAGGCAGGCAAGGAGAGTGAGTGAGAGGCAGGCAAGGAGAGTGAGAGGCAGGCAAGGAGAGTGAGTGTCAGGCAGGGAGAGTGAGTGAGTGAGTGTCAGGCAGGGAGAGTGAATGAGTGAGAGAGAGGCAGGCAGGGAGAGTGAATGAGTGAGAGAGAGGCAGGCAGGGAGAGTGAATGAGTGAGAGAGAGGCAGGCAGGCAGAGTGAATGAGTGAGAGAGAGGCAGGCAGGCAGAGTGAGTGAGTGAGAGGCAGGCAGGGAGAGTGAGTGAGTGAGTGAGAGGCAGGCAGGGAGAGTGAGTGAGTGAGTGAGAGGCAGGCAGGGAGAGTGAGTGAGTGAGAGGCAGGCAGGGAGAGTGAGTGAGTGAGAGGCAGGCAGGGAGAGTGAGTGAGTGAGTGAGAGGCAGGCAGGGAGAGTGAGTGAGTGAGTGGCAGGCAGGGAGAGTGAGTGAGAGGCAGGCAAGGAGAGTGAGAGGCAGGCAAGGAGAGTGAGTGAGTGGCAGGCAAGGAGAGTGAGTGAGTGGCAGGCAAGGAGAGTGAGAGGCAGGCAAGGAGAGTGAGTGAGTGGCAGGCAAGGAGAGTGAGTGAGTGGCAGGCAAGGAGAGTGAGTGAGTGGCAGGCAAGGAGAGTGAGTGAGTGGCAGGCAAGGAGAGTGAGTGAGTGGCAGGCAAGGAGAGTGAGTGAGTGGCAGGCAGGGAGAGTGAGTGAGTGGCAGGCAGGGAGAGTGAGTGAGTGGCAGGCAGGGAGAGTGAGTGAGTGGCAGGCAGGGAGAGTGAGTGAGAGGCAGGCAGGGAGAGTGAGTGAGTGGCAGGCAGGGAGAGTGAGTGAGTGAGAGGCAGGGAGAGTGAGTGAGTGGCAGGCAGGGAGAGTGAGTGAGAGGCAGGCAGGGAGAGTGAGTGAGAGGCAGGCAGGGAGAGTGAGTGAGAGGCAGGCAGGGAGAGTGAGTGAGTGAGTGACAGGCAGGGAGAGTGAGTGAGTGGCAGGCAGGGAGAGTGAGTGAGAGGCAGGCAGGGAGAGTGAGTGAGTGGCAGGCAGGGAGAGTGAGTGAGTGGCAGGCAGGGAGAGTGAGTGAGTGGCAGGCAGGGAGAGTGAGTGAGTGGCAGGCAGGGAGAGTGAGTGAGTGGCAGGCAGGGAGAGTGAGTGAGTGAGTGGCAGGCAGGGAGAGTGAGTGACAGGCAGGGAGAGTGAGTGAGAGGCAGGGAGAGTGAGTGAGAGGCAGGCAGGGAGAGTGAGTGAGAGGCAGGCAGGGAGAGTGAGTGAGTGAGAGGCAGGGAGAGTGAGTGAGAGGCAGGGAGAGTGAGTGAGAGGCAGGGAGAGTGAGTGAGTGACAGGCAGGGAGAGTGAGTGAGAGGCAGGCAGGGAGAGTGAGTGAGAGGCAGGCAGGGAGAGTGAGTGAGAGGCAGGGAGAGTGAGTGAGTGACAGGCAGGGAGAGTGAGTGAGAGGCAGGCAGGGAGAGTGAGTGAGAGGCAGGCAGGGAGAGTGAGTGAGAGGCAGGCAGGGAGAGTGAGTGAGAGGCAGGCAGGGAGAGTGAGTGAGAGGCAGGCAGGGAGAGTGAGTGAGAGGCAGGCAGGGAGAGTGAGTGAGAGGCAGGCAGGGAGAGTGAGTGAGTGAGTGACAGGCAGGGAGAGTGAGTGAGTGAGTGACAGGCAGGGAGAGTGAGTGAGTGGCAGGCAGGGAGAGTGAGTGAGTGGCAGGCAGGGAGAGTGAGTGAGAGGCAGGCAGGGAGAGTGAGTGAGTGGCAGGCAGGGAGAGTGAGTGAGTGGCAGGCAGGGAGAGTGAGTGAGTGGCAGGCAGGGAGAGTGAGTGAGTGGCAGGCAGGGAGAGTGAGTGAGTGGCAGGCAGGGAGAGTGAGTGAGTGGCAGGCAGGGAGAGTGAGTGAGTGGCAGGCAGGGAGAGTGAGTGAGTGGCAGGCAGGGAGAGTGAGTGAGTGGCAGGCAGGGAGAGTGAGTGAGTGGCAGGCAGGGAGAGTGAGTGAGTGAGTGGCAGGCAGGGAGAGTGAGTGAGTGAGTGGCAGGCAGGGAGAGAGTGACAGGCAGGGAGAGTGAGTGAGAGGCAGGCAGGGAGAGTGAGTGAGAGGCAGGCAGGGAGAGTGAGTGAGAGGCAGGCAGGGAGAGTGAGTGAGTGAGTGACAGGCAGGGAGAGTGAGTGAGTGAGTGACAGGCAGGGAGAGTGAGTGAGAGGCAGGCAGGGAGAGTGAGTGAGTGAGAGGCAGGCAGGGAGAGTGAGTGAGTGAGAGGCAGGCAGGGAGAGTGAGTGAGTGATTGAGTGAGTGGCAGGCAGGCAGGGAGAGATCACTGCATTTAAAGAACACCAGCCAGCATTACTAAGTAAAGTCCATCACACTACACTATCAGTACACATGTACAATACCAGTCACATGTATTATATACACATGTCCCATCAAACTACACTATCACTACACATGTACAATACCAGTCACATGTTTTATATACACATGTCCCATCACACTACACTATCACTACACATGCACAATACCAGTCACGTGTATTATATACACATGTCCCATGACACTACATTATAGCTACACATCTACAATACCAGTCACATGTATTATATACACATGTCCCATCACACTACACTATCACTACACATGTACAATACCAGTCACATGTATTATATACACATGTCCCATCACACTACACATGTACAATACCAGTCACATGTATTATATACACATGTCCCACCACACTACACTATGACTACACATGTACAATACCAGTCACATGTATTATATACACATGTCCCACCACACTACACTAATCACTACACATGTACAATACCAGTCACATGTATTATATACACATGTCCCACCACACTACACTATCACTACACATGTACAATACCAGTCACATGTATTATATACACATGTCCCACCACACTACACTATCACTACACATGTACAATACCAGTCACATGTATTATATACACATGTCCCATGACACTACATTATAGCTACACATCTACAATACCGGTCACATGTATTATATGTCCCATCACACTACACATCTACAATACAGTTGTCTGTACTACACTACAACTAATCATTACATGTCTAGAACACTAGTCACTCACATAACCCATACCACCCATCTACCAGTGCATTTCCAGTATAGCAGTCACCTATACTATAGACATTAGAACCCGACACACCACTATTACTGCACCTCTAGTAGAGCAGTTACCTGTATTTTGCAGTGTCACGCAGCTCTTTGGACTGTTCCTCCCTCTGCCCTCACAGTTACCTGATATTTTCTAGCCAGATTTCCCAGGATTGAGGGAGGCATGTGTTACAAGCCTAATTACATTGAGGGATGAGGACTAAAGTGCAGTTAGAGTAACCTGCCCTCTTAAAGAAATACACTACTTGGTATTTCTTATAACCAAGCCTAACCTTTAAAGATGAAGACACCTATATGGTGATGCGCCATCTATACAGTTAATATATAGAAATAATGCACCTTAAGGACACCACTCAGGATCTGCTCTGATGCCGATTTCTTACAAACAGAAAGGTTGTCAAAGGGCCCCAGCATCTGGGGGTACTGGGTGTGTATATACTGTATGTGTGTACATGCTGTATGTATTGTATATTTGCACTATATATGTGTAAATGCTACATGTGTGCATATGGTACTATATGTATATGTATAAATGATTTGTATATACTGTATGTATGTTTATGCGGTATATAAATGTGTGTGATTGTAAATCATGTGTGACTATACAAATTATGTATATATTTTTTTAAAGGGGGGAGGGGGCCCGTTCAGAAGTCTGCTATGGGGCCCTGTCACTCCTTTTACGCCCCTGCATTACCACCGTTACTCTCTTCCCTTTTATACATAACTTTTATGGGATAAGTGCTTAAAGGACACCTGTCATCAGGTCTCTGTCACTAGTCCTGTCACCTCTACCTGTTAGAGCAGCTCACAAGGATCCATCACAGCCTTTATCTAGTAATTTCATACATTAATCATTATAAAATCATCTATTTTGTATTATGTAAATGAGGCTGGTCACATGGTCAGAGGCAGTGATGTCACTCCTGTTCCCCCTCCCCTCTCCTCCCCCTGCTCATGTCTGTGTGTAATGTATAGTAAAGCATAGTTAGTGTATGGTGAAATGCTGCATCCTCCTAATACACAGAGACACAGACATCAGCTACACAAGTACCTGACATGTTCTGCTATAACATGGCTGCCTGGAGCTGTTGTATCTCTCCTATACACACATAGGCTGCAGGGGCGTGGCAATCAGCAAGCACATGGAGCAGCCATTACATCATTATACAGGCTGTCAGTCAAGCACTGGGGGTGTGGCTGTGCCTCCCACTCATGAATAAGCTGGACAGCTTGAATATGCTAATGACTCATTGGACATTTCACAGGTCATTTGCATACAGCTTTAGGGCCTCATTGCTTGGATTTACAGGCATGTAGAGGGACAATAAAGGGATAGAGGCAATGCTCTCTAATGGCAGTTTATGAAAATATATTTAGTTTAGGGAGGTTATTTTGCCTGACAGATTCTCTTTAAGAAAGACCAATGTCTATGATAAAGTATTTATTCCAGCGAGGATTACCTCCTCCCAAACTGACCTGTATCCATGCTATTCCCATCATCCTCAATCACATTCCATGTATTGGGAAAATCCTAAGTGTGGTCTGACGTCACTCATGTTGTGAGGTGTGTCTGCTCACATTTATGGCACAATCCAGGGCTACTTTCCTCTTGTTCATTAATTGTGATTGCACTGTTAGTTCCTCACATTACCACACATGTGCTTCCCTTCCACAATGCGCATGCAACATCGGCTGCCCCCCTCAGCCTCTTCAGTACACGTCTCAAAACTAACACATATGAGGTGTAGAAAATAAGGTACTACCTGGATATTATAATATAAGCGCTTTCCCTAGAAAACCTACACAACCATTGAAAAATTTCCAGCTTAAAAAGAGATATTAAGTCCTTTCAAAAAGTGTTCATGTGAATAAATGCAGATATAGCAAAGTCTGCTTTGTGTAAAATGTCGGGTCCTACAGCTATGGCAATGTACTATGTATATACCTTTAATTGTTTTATGTTTAATAAAGAAAGGGGCCGGCCTACCAAGGTGAGAGAGTAGTGAAGAATTGTGAGAAGAAGAAGGGTGGAGTTAAGAGTGATTGAGGAGTCTGAAGTGAGTGTGAGCGAGGAGGGAGTAAAGGGAACAGCACTGAAGCATGTCCTAGAGGAGACAGGCAGGAGGCCTGGGTCTCAGAGAAGCTAAGCAGCACAGCAAGCAGAGGTTGTACTTGTAATAAGAGGAGTTCAATGCAACTGAGGAACAAGCAAGAATCATATTGAGGAGGATAGCTCACCAAGGTGGTCGGCATCCCCACAGTTCAAGTTCAAAAGCAAGTGTATGAGTTGTTTATTTGGCGTCACTATCATTGCAAGGCAAGTGACTTACACCTCCTCCTCCATCCACTCCCCTGGGAGCCAGCCCTAGTTGGGAAGGGTTCATAAGATCACGCTGACCCGCAACACCTATCTCCCAGGGCTGAAGTCAGCAACCATTATCCCAACTGGCATTACCAACATTTCCCTACAAGTCCTTTCCTTTCCCCCTTTTTAAGAGACCATAGTGACGGCCCCTGATTCCCCGTCAGTGCTCTCGGCCTAAGGGGACGGGGCCCGATAGCTCCTCTTTTGGCGTCACAAACAGGATCAACGCCATTCCGTGCGAGGACCTGGTGGTTAAGGCCAGCAGCCATTTTGCAGCCTACCGCGTGGGCGAGCAGACACCACGTGTGAGAGTAAGGACGGTCCGCCATCTTGCGCAACAGTCAGTACCCTTCAGGGAGGGAGTAAGGGAAAACCCAAGAATTGGATTTTGATGTGGAGGTGTTTTACTGTGGAAGCCCTGCTCCCGACCCTCCAACATTATCTGACTAGACATGTGTTGCCACACTGCACAGTGCAGGGGGAGCGCTGCTCTGGCATGGAACGAGTTAACCCCTTGGAAAAATTATTGTAAACAACTACGCAGCAAAAATTCAGAGCCTGCGCAAAGCTCACTGGCGGGAAGAGCTGATCGGGATGTCACCAACTCCGTCCCCCTGTTTGTTGACATGAAGCTAAAGAAGGGAGGAGGCCCTGCGAGCTGCGCCACGTGCATCCAGCATGGCATGGAATGAAGAACGTGAGCTGATGGACGAGGAGATAAATGCCCAGCTCTCTTCCCTGTGTTGGGAGCTTATTGATAGCCTCAGAACTCCCAATGGGAGGATATTTCCAGTGCTGAGACCCCCAGAGAGCGGGCCATATACCAGAGTGCCCCGAAGCGCCGCCATTGCCGCCTTCAAATCGATGGGCCAGGCCTGCCCGGATGGGACCGGGACAAGGTCCATTTTGTGAGCTGCTGTTGAAGCTCTAGGAGGTGGCCGTGACTCGGAAGTAGAGGAGAATGGTGGTTCCAGCGCCTGCGCAGTATCCGAGGTAGGATCCATCCAGCGGCTCGTGCAGCAAGTGTTTCAGGCGGTGCCTGGCTGGCAGCCGCCCAGCGAAAGAGGCGAGGTGCTGCGTAAATCAAAGCAGTCTCAATATTTTGAGCAGTCGAAAACCCGCCAGAAGGAAGCAGGCCGCTACTTGTCTGTTGAGTCCATGGCCGGCTCGTGGGCAGGAGTAAACCGGACCTCTGGTGTAGTGACCGGGTTCGATACCCAAAGAGGGTTCAGGTTCATCAATGAAGACGAGACATACCAGGAGGTATTTGTGTCTGTGTGGCCGGCCTACCAAGGTGAGAGAGTAGTGAAAAATTGTGGGAAGAAGAAGGGTGGAGTTAAGAGTGATTGAGGAGTCTGAAGTGAGTGTGAGCGAGGAGGGAGTAAAGTCAGTCTGCGGGAGCAGTCAGAGGGAACAGCAGCCACTGAAGCATGGCCTAGAGGAGACAGGCAGGAGGCCTGGGTCTCAGAGGAGCTAAGCAGCACAACAAGCAGAGGTTGTACTTATAATAAGAGGAGTTCAATGCAACTGAGGAACAAGCAAGAATCATATTGAGGAGGATAGGTCACCAAGGTGGTCGGCATCCCTACAGTTCAAGTTCAAAAGCAAGTGTATGAGTTGTTTCATTGGCGTTGCTATAATTGAAAGGCAAGTGACTTACACCTCCTCCTCCATCCACTCCCCTGGGAGCCAGCCCTAGTCGGTAAGGGTTCATAAGATCACGCCGACCTGTAACACATATCTCCCAGGGCTAAAGTCAGCAACCGTAAATTTGGGAAACAGTGGAAAAAATGGTTGGAGTGTCCAGGAATGGGAACAGAGGATTTGATTCGGAGATGGCAGAGGGTTTGCCCTGAAGGATAGTTGGAATTGGGAGGAAAGGGTAAATGGAGGTTGAAGGAGGTAGCTCTTTGGGAGATGGATTATGGGGTACTTCTTGAGGAGCATGATACAGCCAGACCTGGGAGGGGGGAACGATTACCGTATATACTCGAGTATAAGCCGACCCGAGTATAAGCCGAGACCCCTAATTTTACCACCAAAAACTGGGAAAAACTACTGACTCGAGTATAAGCCGAGGGTGGGAAATGCATTGGTCAAACCCCCCCAGTAGTATACAGCCTGCCAGCCCCCAGTAGTATACAGCCTGCCAGCCCCCAGAAGAATACAGCAGCCCCCAGTAGTATACAGCAGCCCCCCTGTAGTATACAGCAGCCCCCATGTAGTATACAGCAGCCCCCATGTAGTATACAGCAGCCCCCATGTAGTATACAGCAAGCCCCTAGTAGTATACAGCAAGCCCCCCTGTAGTATACAGCAAGCCCCCCTGTAGTATACAGCAAGCCCCCCTGTAGTATACAGCAAGCCCCCCTGTAGTATACAGCAAGCCCCTAGTAGTATACAGCAGCCCCTAGTAGTATACAGCCGCCCCTAGTAGTATACAGCAGCCCCCAGTAGTATACAGCAGCCCCCCTGTAGTATACAGCAGCCCCCCTGTAGTATACAGCAGCCCCCCTGTAGTATACAGCCTGCCCCTAGTAGTATACAGCCTGCCCCTAGTAGTATACAGCCTGCCCCTAGTAGTATACAGCCTGTCCCTAGTAGTATACAGCCTGTCCCTAGTAGTATACAGCCTGTCCCTAGTAGTATACAGCCTGTCCCTAGTAGTATACAGCCTGTCCCTAGTAGTATACAGCCTGCCCCCACGGCCCTTAAAAAAATAAACTTATATACTCACCCGCCGATGTCAGCGCGGCTCCCCCCGATGTCGGCGCAACTTACCGATGTCCCCGATGTCAGCACGTCCTGTCTTCTTTATTCTCCGCGGCTCCTCTTCACTCTTCCCGCGCCCATGTTTTCTTCTAGCAGGCGCATACTATGACGTGGCCGCTGCTGACGTCATAGTATGCGCGGCCATGAAGAAAACATGGCCGCGTCGATGATAGAAGAAAGAAGAGAGAAGAGGAGCCGCGGAGAAGAAAGAAGATGGGACGCGCTGACATCGGGGACATCGGTAAGTCGCGCCGACATCGGGGAGCCGCGCTGACATCGGAGGGTGAGTATTTAATTTTATTTTTTTAAGTGGGTAATTTTGGGGGGTAATAGACTCGTGTATAAGCCGAGGGGACGTTTTTCAGCACATTTTTTGTGCTGAAAAACTCGGCTTATACACGAGTATATACGGTATATGTTCAGAGCTAATGTTTTACCTATACAGTTCAGCTTATGATATCTGTATATGTATGCTGCAATATGTATACGCTTTAATAAAAGTTACATGATTTAAAAGAAAAAAAATCAGCAACCCTTATCCCGACTGGCGTCACGACCATTTCCCCTTTATAGAGAGCATAGTGACGGCCCCTGATTCACCGTCAGTGCCCTTGGCCTAAGGGGACAGGGTGCGACACAGTTACAAACACAGGCCTATGTGGAATAAATACATGTAGAGCATTTCAGATCTTTTTGTAAAGTTTATTTTTTAAACCATCAGAATGAACACCATGAACTCCCAACATACACATTGAACGTTTCCAAAGACATATACAGGCAGGGGGAGGCCTCCGTCTGCTCAGTTTATTTGACATCAGGAAACACAGGAGGAAAATGTGTAGTAGACTGCACTATATGATCCTGCTTCCTGAGGTAAAAACAAAGTATAAATTCAGGGGGGTATCATTAAAACCTATGGGGGATGAATGCCACTGTATATCATCCATAACAAGCCTCTCCTGAACATACACCGTGGTTCTTTCCTCAGTGAGTGGTGTAACTGTCTACATAAAACAATGGCAGCAGCAAATCACTACCCACTACCAATATTCGCTCCCCCTCCTCCTTTCATGGGGGGGAGGGGATTGAACCAGAGGATGTAAGAATAAGTTAAGTATACAGTTGGATACATTTCAGCCTTCTATTGTAGGTATATGTCCATTTACTTTCAATGGAGGGCACAACTGTGGTGTAGCTTATATCCCCGGCAATATAACACCATCAACTACAACTTTTTGCACCTTTTAATAGGTGTAACTTCACTGGTTTTGGCTCCTTTTTCTTTTAAGTAGCTGTCTCTGTTCCCAAGCAATAAGCGCATTAATTCCACAGCCTAATATGAAACTCCCTACTATCTGGGGTGGGTCTTGTGTACTACACAGGGCCACCACTAGTAATTTTGTGGCCTCAGACTGGAAGATTTTTTTTGGGATTCCCCCCCCCCCCCAGATGTCCCCTTTTAATGAAATGTCCAGCCCAGATGCCCCCTTTACATAAATCCCCCGTTAATGTAATGTCCACAGCAGGACACTCTTGAAAAAAAAAAAAATCTATACGCTCTGTCTTCTCTTCCAGTCCCAGCATATACACCATGACGCAGCGGTGTTGTGGTTGCGTGATGTCATAGTGTAAGGGCCCGCACAACGCATACACTATGATGTCATGTGGTCGCGACACCGCCACGTCATAGTGTATGTGCCCAGTCCGGAAGAGGAGTAGACGGAACCGCGGAGCCGGTGAAATAAGCTGAAAAGTGAGTATATATTTATTAGATTGTTAGACAGGAATAAGTCTTCAGTTATCATGTGGCCCTTCTGGTGAAAAGAGCTTAGTTCTCAGAGGAATCCTTCTCAGATTCCAGACCAAGGAACTACTCTCTTCTGGATGTAGATTGCCTGCTTCCTATAGACGATAGACATGGGCTTGTCAAAGGCAGTTGTCAACCACTGAATTTAAGTCAAGAGGTGACATAACAAATAGAAAAGATTCCAGGATGAAGGGGAACCTTGCTAAGAAGCGTGAACAAGGTTCAGATCATCAAGAGCAGAAGCCTTTGGTCATGTAGTTTGTGAATCCTGGTCTAGATAAATAATTGCAGCTCTGCTTTCAACAAATCTTGAGTTTACTTTGTGAAGTTTGTTAAAAAATACAAAAGGGGATGTCTGAAAGAGACATTTATAACTACGGTACCTATAAAGAAAAAGCTTTGAGAACAGTAAAATTCTTTCACTACAGTGTAACACCATTACTATTTTTATACAATGGTGAAGACAGCTGTCCATGCGGTCATGTTTTTGGGAAAAGCTCTTTTCATCTTTCAGAAGATATTTATTAGCTACTATATTCGATAATAATATTTCTATTTAACAGGCATATTTAGATGCAGATATACCTAAGATGTTTTGTCAATTTTTTTGCTAATTTTTTTTATGTATTTTAAACGGGGTTGTCCAGGTATATATATTTTTTTTTATAAATGGCTGGGGTTTTTTAAAAATAATAAACAACATATATTTACTTCTATCTGCACTCTCGTTCAGCAGCGGCACCGCCTGTCACTGCCAGGTCTCTGTTTGCTTACAGAAGCTGGCAGGGCCATCCCTACAACAGCTGTAGCAGGTTTGTGGCTGTGGACGGGATGGCACTGCCCACCTCAGTAAACTGAGACCTGCCAGTGCCACAGGGAGAGAGATATGTATTAAAGTAAAGCCTCCCCAGTCATATATAAAACGTTTTACATACCTGGACAACCCCTTTAAGTTTTTAATTGTTACTATTTACATTTGAGCCTTAAGAGGTCTTGTCACCCATACAATATACTGCTTCCCTAATACTTCATAGGATTCTGCTATTAAATGCCTTTCTAGTCTGGGATAGCTACAGAAAGATGTACAGGACAAGAAGTGTCAGATGAATATTAGGTTTCGGAGTGAAAATTTCAGCATTGTAGGATTTCTATAAATAGATATAATGGCAAAAGAATTAAAATAAACAATAAATATTTGTTTAACATAATAAAACAATAGGTCATTTTCTGATGCCACATTCCCATAAATAGCTGCTCTCCTCCAGAGCACTGCTGAAACACAGCCTTATTGTTTCTGTCCCCATCATCTGGAACCAGTCCAGCCATTCTCTGCTGGATTTTCACTCACAGAAATGTCACTATAGACAATATGCATCAGTTGTAGATTTTAGTATCACTCCGAGATCCTACATTCTCCAATTTACAATCACAAATGGTAACTCTGGTTACATTTCTCCAACGGTCAGCATTAGGTTATCCCTTATGACCAACCATACTTCGGTCATGATGACTGAGCAATTTTATTCATTTTTTTTTTACTATCGGTCATGATGACTGAGCAATTTTATTCTTTTTTTTTATTATCATCATCATCTAACAACCTAAACCTTATTTTTCCCCAGCAACAGAGCTTTTTGAAAGCTTGTATCCTTTCAGGATTAGGCGTCTTTCTCATTGGAATCATTGTGGGGTATATATAACTTATAACTTTTTTTTTATATATTATCTTATATTTGTTTTTGGACGGAACAGATACATATGCAATATTAACAGATTTCATTATTTTAAATAATTAGATTGCAATCTTCAAGAGCTATACTTTGTTATTTTTCCATCTAGGGCACTGTGTGAGGAATGACTTGATGTTTATATGGCTACAATTGCGATGCATAGATTTTGAATCAGCTTTTATAACACTTTTTGAGGAAAGACAAGAAAAACACCTCTGTGATCTGTTAAATGGAACCTGTCAGCAGAAACTGACCGAATAAACCACTACCAGTGTGTTGTCAAGCAAGTAAACACTGTGGGAGATTTGGCCCAGTAGAGACCGTGGTAGCGGGGTACTGCGATGCAGTTCAAGACAGTGACACCAAGGTTCAGTCCAAAACAGGTCTCGCCTGCATTTATTGCAGCAGCAAAATAAAACAGCCTTCACATTCAGGCATTAAACAAACAAAATCCTACCCGTCAGGGTGCTAACTAAACAGAGTTTCTCTAACTCACCACTAGTACATAAAATATGTTGTTGCTCCAGGCACAGAGGTCAGGGCTGTGTGCTCTCCAGCCTCCTTTCAGAGCTCTCCAGCCTCCTTTCAGAGAGACCACACTCTCAGCTCTGCTCAGCGGCTTTATGCAGACTGATTAGGCTGCTCCCATCACCTGTGTCCAAGGTGCTGGACAACACAACCTCAGCACTCAGGCCTCGCATAGTATGAAAACCTAGGGGAAACATACCGCCCATCCACAGTTAACCCCTTCAGTGTCTCACAACACCTTCCATATGTTTCTTGCATGGTACAGTGTAGAGGAATCATCCAGAAAATCAACTTTGAAATGAGATCTAAAATAGTGGTTTTAAGTCAAGGAGGTGGAGAGTTTAGCAGTGAAGTCAAGCTAAGATTGTCCCTTTTGCTGTAATTCACGGACATCACAAGCAGGAACAAATTATGTAAATCACAGCAGGGGGGCAATCTGTGGTGGGGAGGTCTGACAGTGCTGAACTCTCCACTTCCATAACTTCATGCAACCAACTTACAGATCACTTCACTCTTTGGATGATGCCCCCACACTTGGTCATGAAAGAAACATGATCTGGAAGGTGTTTAGCTGCTTGGCAGTGGTTTATTAGGTCAATTTCTGCTGACAGGTTGACTAAGAAAGACAAAGCCTCAGCAGTCCTACTACGGAACATTTATCATTTGAGATTTCTAATTTCGATGCTCTTTTTTTTTTACTCCGGTATGGAGGAACTTACCCCTTGTAAGCAGCAGGCTATATGCCTGAGAGAAACCCTGTTAGTTACAGGAAACCTGATGTGAAGAGATTAATTAAGAAAGTTATCACAGCCCAGGACACACCTAAGATGTATATCACATCAACCTTTCTTAAACAACTTTTTCTTAATACAAAGAAGCCCTTTACCACCCTGGCAGAGGGTTACAAGAAGCCTCCTGAGTAATAGCTACTCAGAACTTTCCCCGCCTGTCTACTATGCTGTAAATTATTAATTTTTAGCATAAGTCAGTGCAAAGGTCCCAGGCACAAAGTCATGGCCATCATCCACCCCATGTCCTCAGCTGGACTCACATCATACCCTGATTTACCACATGCAGCAGGACAAAAAAAAACATATTACCCACAATGCACATTTCTGCCTTTCCTTCTGGTAAAGAATTAAGTGCCCTCTAGCTTTCACAAGACCTACAGGAGACCCTCAACACTACTAAGCACATTATCAGGATGATTACACATGTTATTGAGGGTACATAGCTATCTTCAAATCAACATTGGAGGCTTTGACTACACTATTCCTCTGGAGTCTGGCATTTCACTGAATAAAATATGGCAGAGTTTGTCAAACTTTCTTAACAGAATGTGTGTTTAGGTAATGCAGACAAAGCTGGATGTTACCTTCGTATCTGCTGTGGATCTACGGGTTTAGCTACTATTTCGGGTCATGTTACAAAGCTTCTTGAGAGTTGAGCATTGATGTAGAGAAGGGGTGCACAACCGCACCCTGCTGTCCACAGAGACCAGTGAACGCTGCCATCAATGAAATCTGACATGTACTCACGGCTTCCAGGTCCTATTCTGCTCTACCCTGGGTGCTGATGCCAGCACATAGAACTAGCATCTGGACACAGTGCAAAGCATCGCACAGAAAGAAGTTCCAGTGCGGCACAGGAAGAAGAGGAGTCAGGAGAGGTCAGTATTTGTAGACTTTTTTGACTGCTTTAGGGGGTCTCCATAATTATAGATCAGTCTCCAGTATTGGGTGGCCACTAACGTTGAGCAGTATGGAGCCTTTGGACCAAAGAAGGTTGTGTAGAGGGACCTGCTTTATTTAGGATTTTTGCAACCAGAGATTTTGATGCAGAGAAAGGAAACAGAAAAGCGAGTTTGGGAGCATTTGTGACTTAGGATTGAGGGACTGGAGGTAACTGCTGTATTTTGTGGTATCCCATTTCTGTGAATTAGTACTTTGATAAATCTTTATTTTCTCTTGTATTCCCCATTAGTACAATGGGCTTCATAAGTGCCAAGGCTAAACAATAAGCATCCTGTGTCATTTATATTTTCCTTAAGCAACCATTCGAGCGGACATACTGCTGTGTGCTCATCTGGAAGGCCAGATTCTGGATCTAAATGGGGAAGTTTCAAGGCTGCGGGCAATTGACAATGTAGAGTGGAGTTCTGATGTGAGGTTCAGAGTGAGGGGGCAGCTAGTTGGGTAACAAGTAGTAGACAGGGTAGTGCAAAGAGTTGCAGGGAGTCTAGTCCTGAACTGGTGCACACTAATAATTTTACTAGGCTGGTGGATGAGGGAGATATCAGCTCTGGGGTAGAAATGCTGCAACAAGACATGGCCTCTAGCAACCAGGGGACTGTCTGCTCCAGTAAGAAGGTAAATAGGGGCACAGAAAAAGTCAGTCAGGTGCACAGTGGAAGGTAACTGTGACTCCTGGCTACCGTGTGAAGGCACTGTGACTACTGATTACTATATGGGGGAATTTTGACTATTGTAGGGGCACATACAGAGTCTCTGGTTCAGTTTTGTACGTGACCTCAAATGGCTGATTGTAATGGTTAGGATGTATAAATGTAACTACTAAACAGCTGAAGTAGATCTATTTATACATTAATAATATGACATTTGGCTCTTCTAGGTAAACCACAAGGCTTATGTGCCCCCCCCTGCGGGAAACATGAGTCTGACACCCCTACTCTAAGTCTACAGGAGAGGATGTTGCACCATCATCATAGATAGAGATTCTTTACTGTGAAAGCAGTGAGACTGTGTTACTCTATGCCGCAGGGGGTTGTTAGGTATATGTTATATCATGGGTTATAGAGAAAAAACATCTGTTTAGTCTTATAGGCTGGACTTTATAGATCTGCCCCTTTTTTCCAACCTTATATACTATGATACTGAAAAAAGGTTTTCCTCTTTCCCACCCTGGAAAAGATATTTGCATATTCCATATTAAATAATTCAAAGTTTTGGGGTCGATCTTGGTGGCGAAAGGCCCCCTCTACTGTGAGATGTGTGTGGTACTGGTGCACTGTTTGCCAGATCTGGAGCTTCTATAACAGAAACACCTGGTGCAGAGGATAACATACAGTAAATGGAGAGGTGTGTATGCAATACACAGGTGTGCGGTATATGGAGGTGCAAAGAGGTATACATAGAATCAACATACAATAGTTGTTAAAGGAGTGTGTGTGGTATATGAGGAGATTCATAGATGTACAGTATACGGAGATATTAATGTAATGATAATACATAATAGTTAGAACGGTGGAGTGCGGTATATGATAATGTATATAGATGGAAATAACAAAGTACTTATAAATAGAGTGTGCCCTATATGATGAGGTGTATACATGGGAATAATACACAGTAGTTATAAAGCAGGTGTGGTGTATACATGGAAATAACATACAGAAGCTATAAGGGGCTGTGGGTATATGAGGGGATGTATAGATGTGTGTATGAGGAGATTTGGAGATAATACACAATAGGTAGAATGGCGGTGTGTGGTATATGAGGAGTTGTGTACATGGAAATAACATAAAGTAGTTGTAAAGGGTGGGGAGGTGGTATATGATAACGTACAATAGTTATATAGAGGGTGTATACATGGGAATAACATAAAGTAGTTATACAAGTGATATGCGGTGTATGAGGAGGTGCACAAATGCATACAGGGCAGGGAACACACAGGGGTTGGGGCTCTCCGAGCCCAGCGGCAGTTCTCTCCTGTCACCGTGAAGGTGTCGGCATCGCACTCACCTGTCTCCATCAGGCACCGGAGCGGCAGGTGCCATTGCAGGCAGAGCACCGCTACTTCCGCGCCCACCGCCCAAGCCCCGCCCACCGGCTGTCACGCGGGTTGTCCCCATGGTAACTGTACACACCGCTGTCTGTGGAGGATTGCGGGTCGCCATGGTTGGGATCCGAAAGAAAGCGGCGCGGGGAAAGAAAGGCAAAAGGTATCCGTGACCCCCAGAGCAGGACTGTTATTATTCCACCGCACGATGGAATAAGACATGACCCAATCCCGACCCAGTGTGTGTTACTAGAGACCCCTGACCCTTATGGGACAGAGAGGCCACTGCTACTCATCATAGACACATATAGAGGCAAAATAAGACATTACACAGGAAGAAAATAGGATGTGGCAGGAGAAGAATGAGTCCCAGGAGATCGCAAACCCACCTAAATCAGGGATAAGCCCCCACCACCTCCTCAGTATGTGATAAGACCACTTTTCCGCCACAGCATGAAGACCCCACTTCTCTCCAGTATGTGACCATATATTAGTCTATCCTGACCCCAATATGTGATAAGAGAAGATCTAGTCCCAAACCCATTATGTGATAAGAAGGATCTTTCCCTCACCCCAATATTTGATAAGAAGGATCTTTCCCTCACCCCAATATGTGATAAGAAGGATCTTTCCCTCACCCCAATATGTGATAAGAAGGATCTTTCCGTCACCCCAATATGTGATAAAAAGGATCTTTCCCTCACCCCAATATGTGATAAGAAGGATCTTTCCCTCACCCCAATATGTGATAATAAGGATCTTTCCCTCACCCCAATATGTGATAAGAAGGATCTTTCCCTCACCCCAATATGTGATAATAAGGATCTTTCCCTCACCCCAATATGTGATAAGAAGGATCTTTCCCTCACCCCAATATGTGATAAGAAGGATCTTTCCCTCACCCCAATATTGATAAGAAGGATCTTTCCCTCACCCCAATATGTGATAAAAAGGATCTTTCCCTCACCCCAATATGTGATAAGAAGGATCTTTCCCTCACCCCAATATGTGATAAGAAGGATCTTTCCCTCACCCCAATATGTGATAAGAAGGATCTTTCCCTCACCTCAATATGTGATAAAAAGGATCTTTCCCTCACCCCAATATGTGATAAAAAGGATCTTTCCCTCACCCCAATATGTGATAAAAAGGATCTTTCCCTCACCCCAATATGTGATAAGAAGGATCTTTCCCTCACCCCAATATGTGATAAGAAGGATCTTTCCCTCACCCCAATATGTGATAAGAAGGATCTTTCCCTCACCCCAATATGTGATAAGAAGGATCTTTCCCTCACCCCAATATGTGATAAGATCTTTCTCCCACCCCAACTATGTGTGAAGACAAGATCCTGCACCATAGGATGGATCAGCAGATTGTTGTCACTCTGTAGTACTTTTGACTTTTAGGAAGAAGGGGGCTGGAAAGCATGAACATAAAGTGGATAAAGAATCAGAGGTGGAGAGGGCTAAGGCGAGTGCGGCTGTGTGGGAGGCCAGGCTAAAAGTAACCGAATTCTCCAGAGCCGAGTATCGAGAGGCTGCCCGTAGCCTTGCACAGAACAATGTGGAACTGACAAAGAACCAGTATCAGATGGAGAAGGACATGCTAGATGTCATTGGATTTCTCAAGAAGCAGGATGAGAAGAAAGATGAGATGGTAAATTCCTCCTTGTTGCTATCTTGTGTCATCCTGCCCTCCCCCACTGCAACCAATATTACATAACACCAAGTTTTATTTTTTGAGACAGTTTGGAGAGTAAGGTAGTTTCCCCAGAGTTATTATTTAGGCGGTCCATGCCCCAGAATTCTCTTTTTTAGTAATACATTTAGATATGCCACCAGAAGTTAAATATTAATTATTGTATGATTAATAGTTAATTTTTAAACCAAGTTCAATACCTTTTTTCCCTTTACTTAATCTCCCGCCAAATCCCATCACTTGTAATTTTGTAATGTATTTTTACTTTCAATTCATTTCTGGATTGGTAATCTGATGCCATAGTGCGCTTTATATAGCAACAGAATTTGTGCCGGAGCCTGTAGATACTATTACAACATGGGAGGTGTACAGGGCGGGTAATGTAGGCATGTCCTATAGTAGTTGGATAACCTTCACCTTTACAATATTGCCCAACATATACCATTTTATTCTCAATTAACTAGTTTCTTTAGGTCATCCTTTAATTTTTTAGGTAATTTATCTTTAGACCATTTTAAAATGACATTCTTTACTTCATCTACAGCTCTACAAAGCTGTGTGTCCAACCTATACATCATTTATTTACAGCAATTGTTTCGGTACATAAACAAGTGATAATTAGCGCAGCCTGGCTGCCTGCCAAGATAAATTACTGCCTCTTCCTGATCTTCATGCCTTGTGCCTTAGAGAAAGCTTTGTTCCTATGCCCTGCGCTGTTTTTCTGATTTCCTGTTGTGACCCTGGTTCCGTTATTGACTTCGATCCCGCGCTGCCTGTCCTGACGTTCTGCTACATCTCTGACTTTGATCCTGTGCTGCCTGTCTCGACCTCCTGCCTGTCCCTGACCACGAGTTTGCTTTACGATTCTGTACTTCTCCTTGGCTGTCACCACGCACAATGTCGCGCCTGTGGAACGACCTGGTGGTACCACGCTGCAGCAAGTCCAACCCGCTTTGCGGCGGGCTCTGGTGAAAACCGGCTACCACATAGACTCCAGTCCCAGGTGTCGGCTTACATCATCGTCCTCGGTGGTCCAGTGGGTCCACTACCCCTGGTGCCTGACAACAACATTAATAACAATTGGTAAAACCTCACACATCGTCATTGACTCACTGACATTGCACGTACCGATGCTGGCTCACACGCTAGTAGGCCAGTCAGTGACACAGACTTTAGTGGTATTTAGTACCTTACAGGATACAATCTACTCCATCATGAAGAGGACTTCATTAAGATTTTTCCAGGTCATGGTTTATCACCGCCAAATGTCATGCAGCACATCTCCACACTGTGCCCCTAAAAAAAAACAAAGTCACAGTATAATTGATTGTGTTTCTAAATATATAACACTCTCAAAACACGACTGAACACAATATTCCCCACATCAAACATTCATTATACAGTCCCCCGAATAAATTATAGTACAGTACCCGCAATTTATAATCTGTACCAGACCCCCTGAACTGATTACATACAGAATCCCATAATTAATATAAAGCCCAGTTAGGTTGGATACACATATTGGGGCTTATTTACTAAGGGTCCGTGGATCGGATTTACGCCGGACTGTTCATGGTACTCGATATTTGCACCGCTGGGACAGCATTTAGAAGGGGATTATGTCGAATGCGATCGAATTTTGGCGCGCAGCAGCGCCAGCTTTCATGCCACAGAAATCGGGGGGCATGCCGTCGGACGATCCGACTGATTCAGACTGAGCGGGGGATTTAAGATTAAAATTGTGTCGCAACCAATGCACTTACATGCACCGGGAAGAAGAAGGTGATCTCCGGTGGACCTGAGCGGGGAAGCGACACATGCAGGATATCGGGCGCACAATCTTTGTGAATTGCGCCAGAACTCCTCGGGAACTCCTCCGGACGGGTAAGTAAATGTGCCCATTGAATTGTGTTTTGAAACCCAGTGCAAATGCATCAGGCGAACTCATGATCATGCATATACCATATATAGTATATATATAGAGTATAAGCCGACCCGCGTATAAGCTGAGGCCCCTAATTTTACCACCAAAAACTGGGAAAACCTATTGACTCGGGTATAAGCCAAGGATGGAAAATGCATTGGTCACAGCCTCCCAGTATATAGTTAGCAAGCCCCCAGTAGTATATAGCCAGCCAGCCCCCAGTAGTAAATAGTCAGCCCCCAGTAGTATATAGCCAGCCAGCCCCCAGTAGTAAATAGTCAGCCGCCAGTAGTATATATCAAGCCAGCCAGCCCCTGTATTTTATAGCCAGCTAGCCCCCTTAAGTATGCAGCCAGCTCCATTTGCCAAGCACATTAAAAAAAAAAATTTCCATACTCACCTTCCGGCAGTTCCGATGATCTTAGAAGAGGTGCTGCCCATGGACCTGCTGCGGACCTGCCACGCACATTAAGATAGAAGAGGCGTCAGGATGCGAAGTAGTGGATCCTCTGAACCACCGTGGACGATGACACAAGCCAACACTTGGGACCAGAGTTTAAGTGGCACCTGGTCTTCACCAGAGCCCGCCGCAAAGCAGGATGGTCTTGCTGCGGCCGGGTACCACCAGGTCGTTCCAGAGGCGTGACTTGTCCGCGATGGCAGCCAAGGTCGAGGTACAGGAACGCAGGCAATCTCGTAGTCGGGGACAGGCAGCAGGTCCAGGTCGGGCAATACGGGATCAGAGTTGGGGAAGTAGCAATAGATCAAGGCATACAGCGAAGGAGCATAGTCAGGAACTGAACTGGGGTCACAACGGGAAATCACAATGGTGAGTACTCAGTTTATTGTTTTTTATATACCCGAGTATAAGCCGAATGGGGAATTTTCAGCACAAAAATGCTGAAGTGCTGAAAAACTTGGCTTATACTCGAGTATATACGGTATATAGAGCCCCCCCCCCCCCCAAAGATAGTTTATACAATCACAACCCTCCATAGAAAGTATATATAGCCAGACCCCATATAGATAATATATGCAGCCAGTTCAAATAGTATTTACTACCGGACCACCACCCATAGATACTATATACAGCCAGTACCCCCCTATAAATAGTATACACAGGTAGACACCTCCATAGATAGTATACCTACAACCAAACACCCCCATAGATCGTATATACTGTCAGACCCCCATAGATATTATATACTGCCAGATATCCTCCCATAGATAGTATATACAGCCAGTACCTCCCACCCCATAGATACACATCCTTTTCCTCCATGTCGCATGTTAAAAAATAATAAACCAGGGAGTGTGTTCACTTGTGACGTTAATACATTCATAGTTAACATTACTGCTTCTGCCCACTTTTGAAAGCATATAAAAGTATACCTGGCTCTCTGCCAACATACTGCATTGAGTCACGCTGGTTTCCAAGTCCCTGTACCATCATCATTATCTCCTCTCTGCTCTGATAGCTCGTCCTCTCTACCTCCTGGGACAAGAGCTGACAGATTTGTTTGGAGCAGGGGGTCAGTGAACATGTGACGATCATGTATCTCTGCTGCCCTTCTCTTAGCTTCAGGGCAGTATGAGAGTGTGTATAGATGAGACCCACTGGTTACCCGAGCCTGACAGTCACTACAATAACCATGTCCATCTCTTCTCCTAAAGATTGAGAAACTAAAGCAACAACTGATAATGCAGAAGAAAATGGCTGAAGATGAGCGAATAAAGCTGGTGAGTGAGCATAGGTCCATAAGATCATAATGTTATATAAAACAAAGATTGCTGGAATATATGTATCTGCAAGCTACATTTTCTCTAGATACAGGACAGTCATTTCTTAATGGCTGATAGGTGGAGATGAATTACTCCAAAAAATATACAGTAATTAAAGGGATATTTTTATCCTGGGGTAGATGACTAATAATAAAGTTCTCTTACTCTCCCACTCCCCTGCAGCTGCGGTGCCGTCCTGTTTGTACACAGAGGCCTGTGGTGACGCAGCGCGTACAGCTGCACCCCAAGGGTGGCAAGGGACGGCCCCGCAGCTGAACGGGAGAGGGTGAGTATGAGTTCTTTATTTATGAGCTCTACTTTGCATTAATACAACACACATTACTGTCGTGTGCATCTGCCCTAATACCCAGGGCCAGATTAAGGGTCTCAGTGGTATGGAGCACCTCATTTAGGATGGGGCCCCCCAGCTATGCAGCCGACGTGGGGCCCCCTACCACAACAATATAAGTAAAAAGATACCACATAGTTATACTGTTTCAAAGCTCTAGAGATATTAGAAACCAAAAAATACTATTATAAAATAATGATACCACAATACTGTTACCAATTAAAAGTACCATAAGACCAGTATTCCAAACAATAGCGCATCTATTTATAAATGATTCCTCCAAAATGCAGCACACAGTATCACCACAACATAATACCAACATCCTGATAATGAGCACAAGACTCTATACACAGACCGGTATTACCAATAATTTACCACATATAAACTCCATTTATTGATGATCTTTACCGCCATATTGTTATTATACACACACCACCGAGCGGAGGACAATATCACTAATAGCACCTCTGTACGAGCCCAAATAATAACATTACATCATGATTATTACCACTACATAATAACTGGATAATACTGCAATACTATGTAATAACCTACACACACAGACCAGTATATACCACCATATAGTGACCATATAGTAGTATATACCAGTCCTGCATAGAGGCCGCAGTGTCATCCAATCACTTACAGGTGACGTCCCTCATGTTGTCTCTTCCCTTCTTTCTGATCTTCCATGAGGCTTCTTCCAGCCGTGACTCATCTCTGCAGGTTTATAAAACAGACATGGTTGGCATCATCCTATATACTCCTTACACCTGACCCTCAAATACAAAAATGACCACACTGTACCCCCACATTTATCATATATACCCCTCACACCACAACTGACCACACTGTGCCCCCACATATATCATATATACCCCTCACACCACAACTGGCCACACTGTGCCCCCCACATATATCATATATACCCCTCACACCACAACTGGCCACACTGTGCCCCCCACATATATCATATATACCCCTCACACCACAACTGACCACACTGTGCCCCCACATATATCATATATACCCCTCACACCACAACTGACCACGCTGTACCCCCACATATATCATATATACCCCTCACATCACAACTGACCACACTGTGCCCCCACATATATCATATATACCCCTCACACCACAACTGACCACACTGTGCCCCCACATATATCATATATACCCCTCACACCACAACTGACCACACTGTGCCCCACATATATCATATATACCCCTCACACCACAACTGACCACACTGTGCCTCCACATATATCATATATACCCCTCACACCACAACTGGCCACACTGTGCCCCCACATATATCATATATACTCCTCACACTACTGACCACACTGTGCCTCCACATATATCATATATACCCCTCACACTACTGACCACACTGTGCCCCCACATATATCATATATACCCCTCACACCACAACTGACCACACTGTACCCCCACATATATCATATATACTCCTCACACTACTGACCACACTGTGCCCCCACATATATCATATATACCCCTCACACCACAGCTGACCACACTGTGCCCCCACATATATCATATATACTCCTCACACTACTGACCACACTGTGCCTCCACATATATCAAATATACCCCTCACACCACAACTGACCACACTGTGCCCCCACATATATCATATATACCCCTCACACCACAACTGACCTCACTGTGCCCCCACATATATCATATATACCCCTCACATCACAACTGACCACACTGTGCCCCCACATATATCATATATACAGTATATAGTATACAGCCAGCCCCCATGTAGTATACATCCAGCCAACTACCTGTATTATACAGCCAGCCAGCCCCCAGTAGTATACAGCCAGTCCCCATGTAGTATACATCCAGCCAGCCCCCTGTAGTATACAGCCAGCCCCCTGTAGTATACAGCCAGCCCCTGTAGTATACAGCCAGGCCCATGTAGTATACAGCCAGCCCCCTGTAGTATACAGCCAGGCCCATGTAGTATCGCAGCCAGTCCCCATGTAGTATACAGCCAGCCCCCTGTAGTATACAGCCAGCCCCCTGTAGTATACAGCCAGGCCCATGTAGTATACAGCCAGCCCCCTGTAGTATACAGCCAGGCCCATGTAGTATACAGCCAGCCCCCTGTAGTATACAGCCAGGCCCATGTAGTATCGCAGCCAGTCCCCATGTAGTATACAGCCTGCGCCATGTAGTATACAGCCAGCCCCATGTAGTATACAGCCAGCAAGCCCCATATAGTATATAGCCAGCCCCCTGTATGCCAAGTACATTTAAAAAAAAACTTAATTCTCACCGTCCGGCGATACTCACTCACTCCCAATCCTTGGCGCGGCTCCTCTTTTTTCTTCTATTTGCTGTAACAGCCGTCAGAGTCGTGTCCATGCGATCTGCTGGCCGGTGCACACTATGATGCGACGACACTGCCGCATCATAGTTTGCGCCAGCCGGCAGGTCGCATGGACACGACTCTGATGGATAGAGAAGAGATAGAGAAGAAAGAAGAGAAGCCGCGCTGAGGATCAGGAGCTGCGCCAAGGATCTGGGCGCTGGAAGGTGAGTATTACAGTTATTTCTTTGAATTGACTTGTGTATAAGCCGAGGTGAGGTTTTTCAGCACATTTTTTTGTGCTGGAAAAACTCGGCTTATACACGGGTATATGCGGTATATATGTTGCCCCCCCAATTAATGACTTAATTTTTATTGCCCTCTTTAATTAATTAATTTACCTATTTATAGCCCTCTCTATTATACGGTGGTGCCCCATGAATTTTAGATGCTGGTCACCTCAAGTAATTATTTAAAATACATTTACTTAATGTACTGCCCCAATCAATGAATTATCTAATATACTGTCCCCCCCTAGCCTTGTGAACTATTTGTGATCCCTCTTGATAAATGCTTAACCACTCCACTAAGAATCTAATATACTAGAATGAATACTGGAATACTAATACAAAATTATTTGATATGTCCCCCCACAATGAATATTTGATATGCTGCCCCCCCACAATGAATTATATGATATGCTGCCCCCCCACAATGAATTATATGATATGCTGCCCCCCCACGATGAATTATATGATATGCTGCCCCCCCACACAATGAATTATATGATATGCGGCCCCCCCCACACAATGAATTATATGATATGCTGCCCCCCCCCACACAATAAATTATATGATATGCTGCCCCCCACACAATGAATTATATGATATGCTGCCCCCACAATGAATGATATGATATGCTGCCCCCCCACGATGAATTATATGATATGCTGCCCCCCCACGATGAATTATATGATATGCTGCCCCCCCACACAATGAATTATATATTATATGATATGCTGCCCCCACACACAATGAATTATATGATATGCTGCCCCCCCACGATGAATTATATGATATGCTGCCCCCTCACACAATGAATTATATGATATGCTGCCCCCCCACACAATGAATTATATATTATATGATATGCTGCCCCCACACACAATGAATTATATGATATGCTGCCCCCCACACAATGAATTATATGATATGCTGCCCCCCACACAATGAATTATATGATATGCTGCCCCCACACAATTAATTATATGATATGCTGCCCCCCCCCACACAATAAATTATATGATATGCTGCCCCCACACACAATGAATTATATGATATGCTGCCCCCACAATGAATTATATGATATGCTGCCCCCCCACGATGAATTATATGATATGCTGCCCCCCCCACACAATGAATTATATGATATGCTGCCCCCCACACAATGAATTATATGATATGCTGCCCCCCCACAATGAATTATATGATATGCTGCCCCCCCACAATGAATTATATGATATGCTGCCCCCCCACACAATGAATTATATATTATATGATATGCTGCCCCCACACACAATGAATTATATGATATGCTGCCCCCCACACAATGAATTATATGATATGCTGCCCCCCACACAATAAATTATATGATATGCTGCCCCCACAATGAATTATATGATATGCTGCCCCCCCACGATGAATTATATGATATGCTGCCCCCCCACACAATGAATTATATGATATGCTGCCCCCCACACAATGAATTATATGATATGCTGCCCCCCCACAATGAATTATATGATATGCTGCCCCCCCACAATGAATTATATGATATGCTGCCCCCCCACAATGAATTATATGATATGCTGCCCCCCCACAATGAATTATATGATATGCTGCCCCCACACACAATGAATTATATGATATGCTGCCCCCACAATGAATTATATGATATGCTGCCCCCCACGATGAATTATATGATATGCTGCCCCCCCACACAATGAATTATATGATATGCTGCCCCCCACACAATGAATTATATGATATGCTGCCCCCCCCACAATGAATATTATGATATGCTGCCCCCCCACAATGAATTATATGATATGCTGCCCCCCCACAATGAATTATATGATATGCTGCCCCCACACACAATGAATTATATGATATGCTGCCCCCACACACAATGAATTATATGATACGCTGCCCCCCCACACAATGAATTATATGATACGCTGCCCCCCCACAATGAATTATATGATATGCTGCCCCCACACACAATGAATTATATGATACGCTGCCCCCACACACAATGAATTATATGATATGCTGCCCCCCATGATGAATTATATGATATGCTGCCCCCACACACAATGAATTATATGATATGCTGCCCCCCACACAATGAATTATATGATATGCTGCCCCCCATGATGAATTATATGATATGCTGCCCCCACACACAATGAATTATATGATACGCTGCCCCCCACACAATGAATTATATATTATATGATATGCTGCCCCCCCACACAATGAATTATATATTATATGATATGCTGCCCACCACAATAAATTATTTCATGTTCTTCCCTCCGACCACCAAATCCCAAATGAATACTTTTATACAAGCCCCCAC
Organism: Engystomops pustulosus; assembly: GCF_040894005.1. Taxonomy (NCBI): domain Eukaryota; kingdom Metazoa; phylum Chordata; class Amphibia; order Anura; family Leptodactylidae; genus Engystomops; species Engystomops pustulosus. Next base: position 76,646,606 of record NC_092417.1, on the reverse strand, counting down.
CATGTTTTTACTGCTGTTTGATTTAAAAAAAAAAAAAAAAAACTTCTGCTCACCTCTGGCTCCGCAGCTTCTATCTTCTTGCCGCGTCCGGGCAGGAAGGGGTGCGCGGCCGCGTGATGACGTCATCACGCGGCCGCGCAGCCTAGTTCCTGGAGCGATGTGCGCCGGGGTTGTATTCCGGCCACATCGCTCCAGTAATAGTGCTCGAGCGGCCGGAAACGGCCGCATCGAGCACTATACAGGGACGGGCAGGAGCTTCCTGTCCGGACGGACGGAGGCCCCTGCCCGACTGCCGAATACAGGGTCGGGGCCCAGCAGGAGACTGAACATTGGCGCTATTGGAGCGCCAGGCCGGGGGCCCCCAAACAACAAATCCGGATCCGGGGGCCCGGCGCTAGCGCTCCAATAGCGCCAATGATGATCCGGCTCTGCTAATACCCATAATCATTACTGGCACAAATTGTGGGTGTAAATTGCTGCTGTCAACCTGTGGCTTTTAAACTCCAGCAGCCGACCAAGTTGGTGATTTATGCAGAACCATTCGGTTATTAAGGCATTGAGGTGTCATAAATATGAACTACAATAAAGAGATCAGCATTTGTGTATGTTAGGTTGTACCATGCATGACCTGAAAAAAGTCTGTGATTTTATCGGGAGTGCACTGAACTTTCTTTCTCTGAAGTTGTTTTGGACTTTTTATTAAATCCTTTTCACCCTTTTCTGTTCAACGTCCTCTGCTCAAACCTCTTTATGCTAAGTGCACTGTAGAGAATTTTACACATCAAGGACAGCGATTCTTTTCTTTTGTATTGCTGTTACTTTCACTTAACTTTGTGAGTGCCAAAGAAAACAATAAAAGGGAAATACTAGACACTAGTGATATTAGTACGCAAATGGAGTGTCCTAGTACGGCGCGTCAGGTCCCGGTGCATGGAGAGGGCTCAGGGGCTGAGCGTTCTCTATAGCCAGTAAGTCTTTGCTGGTGTTTTCCTGCCAGTCGCTGCCGGCAATGCTGCCGGCGGCTTCAAAAAGATGGCGCCATCTTGTCAACGAGCGTCACTCCCCGTGACGTCATCGGGGAGCGGCGATGTGTTGCCATGATAGCCTTGGATCTTCAGATGACTCATATTAACCCTATCATTACAATGTGCTATCAGCACATTGTAGTGAATAGGAAGGAAAATTCCCATATACTGCCATACTGTAACATATGGCAGTATATGTTAGGATCAATCAGACAACCTAGGGTTAGAGTACCCTGGGAAGTCTGAAAAATAGTAAAAATTAAAATAAAAAAAAAGTAAAAAAAAAATTATAATAAAAAAACTAAAAATTCAAATCACCCCCCTTTCCCTAGAACTGATGTAAATAAACAGTTAAAATCATAAAACCAAAATAAGTATCGCAGCTTCGGAAAATGCCCGATCTATCAAAATATAATAACGGTTTTTCACTGTGTTTAACCCCGTAACGGAAAATAGCGCCCAAAGTAAAAAAAAAATGGCACTTTTGTGCCATTTTGAAAAATATTTAAAAAATCTATAAAAAGTGATCAAAAGGTCATACAGTCCTAAAAATAATAGCAATAAAAACGTCATCAAAAGGCTCAAAAAATGACACCACCCATAGCTCCGTACACCAAAGTATGAAAAAGTTATTAGCGACAAAACATGGCAAAATTTAAAGAAAACATTTTCAGGAGGTTTTAATTTTTGTAAATGTATGAAAACATCATAAAACCTGTACAAGAAAACCTATTTAAGAAAATGGTGCAAATGCGTTTTTCACCATTTTCACTGTCCTTGCGGTCCCCTATTTAAGGACACCCGACTTACAGACAACCTATAGTTACAGACAGACCCATCTGACCTCTGGTGAAGCTTTCTGAATGCTTTACTATAGTCCCAGACTGCAATAATCAGCTGTAAGGTGCCTGTAATGAAGCTTTATTGATAATCCTTGGTCCCATTACAGCAAAGACTGTTTAAATTCCAATTGTCACTGGGGCCAAACATTTTTTTGTCTGGATCTACAATTCTAAAATATACAGTTTCAACTTACATACAAATTCAACTTAAGAACAAGCCTACGGACCCTATCTTGTACGTAACCCGGGGACTGCCTGTATTTGGAATTTTTTTCCCGCTTCCCAGTACACAGGGCCGGCGCTATGGGTAGGCAAAGTGGGCAATTGCTCAGGGCCCCCTGAAAGAGGAAAGAGAATCTCTTCTTTCAAATGAATCATGAATTGTGTCTCTAGGTGCCATGGATCCAGAGATATTCAGGTTGAAAGTGAGAATATCAGGTGCAATTTTTATATATAAAAAACACTCCCAACTGCAGTTTAACAGTTATTATCTCCGTTTTCCTGACACTTAGAAACACAAATTTAGATTCATATAAAAGAGATTCTCTTCTTTCATAGAAAAAAGAAGTAAGGTTCTATGTGTCACAGAGCCAGAGATACAGCCCCCTGAAATTAACCCCCCCCAATCCAGATTCTTAGCCATCAGGCTGCAGGGAGCATTTGTTGCACACATGAGCTGCTGCTCCTCACAGATAATGGAAATATTCACTTTATATGTTACTACATTTTGATAAGGAATAATTTTTTAACTAATATTCATGTTTTAACCCTCTCCTATCCAGAACTATCTAAGAACACACTTTCTCTCTTGTTGCCTTTTATTTTGTGACAGGTTTTTTTTTGTGTGAAAATTTACTGATACAATGAACATTCAATCCTCTTCGCCTAATGTGGCTACTATATATTAACACTGCGACCCAGAACATGTCCACCAAACACACACACATGTTCTGGAATAAAGTTTTTATTTCCCACCATCCTCCATTACTTACACCTATGTTATTTGATGCTCTCACTCATTTTCTTATGAAGCGCGGAGGGTTCTGCTATTGTCCAGCTAATACAATGGCGCACATCTAAAAGTGACTTTTGCTATTTCATTAGCTTGGGTTATGGATATATAGTTATTATTTGGGTTACCATTGTGTAAGGGAGCATACAATGATAGATCTGTGTGACGCTCAGTGCAATTTCTGCAAAAATGGATTTAATGCCCCTTTTGCTGCATATTTTGGTGAATATCCACATGTGGGGTCTGTATGATCTCCTCACATCTTACTGTTTTAGGAAAGTATATTTTCTTTATATAAGTATTCAGAATTTGTACATATGTTAGAGAAAATTTTGAATGTTAATTGCCAAATGCAAAAACCAAACGCCTGGTTGTCTGCTTTCTATTCTATAGGTTTTATGGCCGCTTTACTTTTTATTCTGTTTTATTGCTATATTTTGCAGGTTGTGACTGTCTTTAAATTTGTAGATGAAAAGCAGTTATTACATATTAGTGATATTATGTGGATTTATTTATGTGAACATATCACTATGGGACATTTGTGAACTCTACACATGTCCATCTATTACATTTAGGAGATGTGAAGGGAAATATTTTCTGTTTGGAGCACCTTTTTTGTCATCAAAGTCAAATTTTAAGTTTTTTTAATGAAATGTTTCAGTTTTAATCAAAATTGCATGAAGGCGCCTCTTTCTATAAACTCTTTAATGCAATTTTGCTGTAATTTTTAAACGTCAAAATTGTAAAATTGCTCTGGTCAATAACGCAACAAAATATCCAGAAATGCCAGGCGTTGAAAGGGTAAATACCTCTTGGCTGAATTCCTGGGTGAAGATGCTTATGATCTATCTGTCTAGTTATCTCTCATATAATCTGACCATTTATATATCTTGCTTTTTCTCTATTTAATAATCAATCTTCTATTTCTTTTCTACTGTATTTATCTCTCATATCCATCTCCTGTATATATATAATCTACTTTATAATTCTGCATCTAGAAATTTCTATCATCTTTCATATTTATCTTCTATCATAACACTTATAAATAATAATTCCTTTATTTATATTGCACGCACAGATTACGCAGAGCCCCATGGGGCTCACAATCTATTCAACCTACCAGTAATTTTTTTGGAGAGTGGGAGGAAACCCACGCAAACACAGAGAGAACATACAAACTCTTTGCAGATGTTGACCAGCGCTGCAAGGCTGTAGTGATAACCACTGAGCCACCATGCTGCCCATCAATCTCCCTATCATCTATCTATCTCCTATAAAATTCTACCATATTACAGCTTGTTTTACCATACTAAATGGAGCCTTTTGCTTACTGTGTCTGGTCATAAAATAGTTTTATTTTGGGGCCCCACTTTTAGTTTTGCCCAGGGCCCCACTTTGTCTAGAACTGGCCCTGCCAGTACACGACATGGAAAATTAAATACCATCACTATGAAGTGCAATTTGCTACGCAGCAATCAAGCTGTCACAGAGCTCTTTCGAGGAAAAATAAAAATTTTTTGAAGGTGGTGAGTGAAAATTCAAGTGAAAAAACTAAAAAGAGTAAGGTTGTTAAGGGGTTAACATAGGTCCACTCTTTAGTTTCAACAAAATTTTATTGAAGGAAAACAGAATGGTGCTTTGAAATAGGTCACAGCAAAACACATACCCCTTGCAGGGGGAATTCACAGGGTTTGGTATGATTCATAGTCAGCTACTGTATCAATCAAAAAAAGAGAGAAAACAGACTGTGAGGGAGTAGGAAACCTTAGCTCCACTCTTTAAGGGTTTTTACTGCCCTACTATTTTAGGGGTTCAGCAATTGAGACTGAGCACCTGAAATCTGTTACTGCAAAAATCAGCCAATTGACGCTCCTTTCCTTCTGAGCCATATTGTGCACGGAAAAACAGCAGTTTGTGACCATGTGTGGGATATTACTGCATTCTAGAGAAACTGGGTAACATACTATGGGGTGCTTTTATTTCTCTAAATGGACCTCATTTTCACTAAAGACAGGTTGCAGAAGCCCATCACACCTGCAGTGCAAATATGTCTTTCTGCTTTCTCTAAACATTTGCATTACAATATAATTGTGTGTTATAACTGACCTTGCACCCTGACAGAATCATTTGTGTAGTCCCAGGGGTTGGGCTATAGTTATTAAAAATATGTTTTGCTTTTTTGTATGTGCAAATATGATTTTAGACTATATTTGTTATACACATACGTATCTAGTGAAATTAATTTATTCTGTTCTGTTATAAAGAATGGCGGGATCCTTCTTTTACTCTTCAATTGCAATATTGCCACCTAGTGACCATAGAGCATATTTATTCGAAGAACAAAAAAAAAATCTATATAGCCTCTTAATACATTTAAGAGGAGAATAATGGAGCAATTTACATGGCAGCATTTTATAACATATGTATCACCCCAGTAACATCCGTACAGTTTTCATCATTGCTTAGGTTTTTGCTATCATTGTTGTTGCTTTCGTCTTTATTTAGATTTTACAAAAAAAATTTTTTAAAGGGAATTGTGCAGGGATTTTATCTTAGTTGTGCATCTTGTAGCCTTTTCCCCCACTAACGCTCAGGGATAATTCCAAGCACATCATCTTTAGAGTACATTATGATCTCTAACTTCCATCATGAAATAATAAATCCTGATCACTTGGAAGTGCAATTTATCACTGTCATTACCTAAAGAATTCTGTTCTTCCCCAGATGGAAACATATAAGAAGCAGATTTCTGGTCTTGAAGATGAATGTTCCCGTAGAGCTCATGACATGGAAGTCATTCAGTCGGAGTTTAGAATGATGAAAGAATTCCGCAGACACAAGGCTGAACTAGAGAGAGAACTACATGAGGTTGTCACCACCACCCCATTTCCCACGGTGGCTTTGTCAACCAGTGAGGATATGGACCTCTCATTTACATAAATGTTCTCTTTATGCAGATTAAGGAGAGCCTTCTCAGAGCAAAAAAGGATCATCAAAAAGCTCTGTCCAATACGGAGAAGCATTTCATTGAGGAGAAGGTAAAGGTTCTGCGCGTGATCTTACTGTGCAGCTGATACTTAATTCTCACTCCAACTCTTCTGTCTTCTTGAACTCTACTAAATAGCCATTTGTGTGCACTCTGTAGTGAGTTATAACGTAACCTCAGAACTTCACAAAGACGCAGCTAATCTCAACACAAAGTTATTAAAGTGCTAGTAAGGAGATGGATTCCAGGAACTCCTGCAGATCTTATGTGGAGGGTAATTCTGTGCAAAACTCAACATCTTCATACAGCACCAAGGCATTAATGAATGGGTCATGAATTGGCACTCTGCAGTCTCTACTGTGAGTGTAATACATAGCGAGTAGACACATGTCCTACTTTTAAGAGGCCACCTGGAACAAAACTGGAAGGATGCAGTTTCAGCCTGGTAAAACTCTCCCTCTTTTCTGCTCATTGCTTCAACAGAATCTTATAATGTTTTTTTTTTCGAGCCATTTCCTTCCATTGTGTATTTTTTAGATTTGATTTGGTTTCTTTGATTATTTTCCTCAGCAACGCTTGGAGAAGGAGGCAGAGAAGAAAATTATAATGTTGGCAGAGGAGGCTCACACTGAGGCGGTCATGTAAGCGTGTCTCTGCTGCCCATTACCTATCGCTTCTTAACTGCCATCTTTTTGGATGTTTCTCTCCTGTTCTAATGCAGCATCATAACAAAGAAACTTTTTTTTCAGCCATATAACTTCCAAATATGTTTATGTGTACTTAGGCCTCAGCACATGCTCTCCAGCCACAAATAAATAGTGTTCCTTGAATGTTTGGTCTTGAACTTTATGAAATATACCTTTTGTAGATGAATATCGAATATGCTTTATCATGATAAATAATAATAATAATTCCTTTATTTATATAGCACCAACATATTCTGCAGCACTACACAGAGCTTGCCAAATCAGTCCATAAAGCAGTGCATGCCCCCATACTGTTTGATGTTGGATTCCATGTTTTAGAAAAGAACAGGAATACCCTAGACCTCCATAACTACCAGTCCAATTCTGATTCCTGAATATAGCCACTGTCTGTTGAATGATGTGAGATACCTACCATACATTTTTCACTGCTACCCACATAAAGATAAGGTCACATTATAAAATCCTAACTGCAAGGTATAACCAGATTATTTTGGCAAAGGACGCTCACTACAAGCACCAGCTATCCGCTTGGTGGTCCAAACATGATCTCAGGTTCTAAAGCTACTCAAGCATAGTCTGATGGGAAGGCAGGGGGGTCTGAACGGTAGAGGCGAGTCTGGTTAGTGGTAATTAGGTTGGTGGAGATGGCTGAATTGACACCACTCGAATTCTATCTCCTGGCAAAGAGCTTGCTTAAAAATAACCAGATTCTTGGTTAATAATAATCTTATGAAATTAGTTTTTTTTTTCCTATGAAATTTGTTGGTTAATAATCTATTTATCTAAATCTATTTGTATAGCGTCATCATATTTCGTACCGCTTTATAAATCATGGAGTTCATATACAAATAAAATGAGACAGTACAGAGTAAAAACATAGTCATATGGAAACAATAGGAGTGAAGGCCCTGCTCCCGAGAGCTTACAGGCTGAGGGTAAACTTTTATAAAGTTTGCTTTATCAGTTTTATGTGTGTATTTCTTGCAGACAGTTGGGTGACGTAGGAAGATCAGTCTTTAAGGAGAACGTTCGACTAAAAGAAGCCATTACTTATCATGTGAACCAGTCTCGAGAGTTACAGAAAACAGTGGAACAGTTGGAGGAGGAGAGGAAGCAGCTTCTGCAGGAGAAGGTTAGAACTTTTCTTCTACATAAGGCCATAAAATCGGCAGATAGCTCATGGTCTCCAGGGACATGCATTATGCACGGACATGGTGCATGAGCACTCTGTGTCTCACCAAACTGTGTTTGAGTGGCCACACTGCAAAAGGTAGAGCAGGGCCTATTCCTGCCCCGAGCAGCTGTAGAAGTCTTAGGGTTAGTTTTCTCATATGCATCAAGTTTATCATGCATTTGCCCATTCTGCCCATAAACGGCTAATATAAATGTAACCCCCGTCCATAGCAATTAATTTATCAATATTCATTATAAAGGGTTATTCAATTTTTCATGAACTTATTTATTTATTTAGAGGATAGGTAATCATATACTTCAGTTAGCACCTCTCTCTCTTACTCACAGAAAGCAAAAAAACATAAAAAATCAGCTAGTGGAAAAATAATATGCCTTGATATTAGAAAATGTTAGAATTTCCTCTTCTTTTATAAATTGGGAAAGTGACATCTTAATGTCTTATTTAATAGTCCAGTATATCTAAATGTTTTGTTTATCCTTCAAAAAGGTCTTTTTTCATTTCACAGGAAACTAACCAGCAGCTTATACAGGAAAAGATCCACCAAGGAACTGAGAAGAATGCTCAGAACCAAGCTCTACAAGAGACCATTAGGACCCTAGAGAGCAGCCTAGAAAAGCTCACTCTAGAAAAGGAGCATGCCCTTCATAAAATACAGAGACAAATCCAAGGGACTGATCAAGCAGGAAATATGGAGCTGCAAAAGCTGCACAAAACTCTAGAGCTGAAGGACAGAGAAATGAACAGGGTGAAAAAACTGGCCCATAACATCCTGCAGGAGAGGACTCAGGTTGAGAATTTTTTCCTTGAGGCACTGGAGCATGTGAGGCAGGAGATCAAATCAAGCAGGAACTGTTATAAGAAGATGGCACAGGTGGCATACCAAAGCCGCATGAAAATGGCATCCACAGGCACTGAGCAGTACCCCAAGGTCCGAACATTTCACAATAAAGAGCACAGTACCAACGATGTGAGCCATGACCTCATGGAGGCGGATAAATGGTAAATTTTAAAATCATGACACTGAGGGTGCATTCACAGATGTTGTTTAAATTGCATTTGTGGGTGGTGATCAGACTTATTGCATTTGCAATTCCAGTGAAACATAAGCAATTGTCAGGCACCAGAGGTAGTGGGCCCACTCCACTGGACCACTGCACACGATGACATAACCGACACCTAGGAGCGAAGTCTAAGCGGCACCCGGTTTTTCCTAGATCCCACCCAAAGCGGGTTGGACTTGTTGCAGTGTGTCACCACCAGGTCGCTCCACAGACTTTGTCTGTGGTGTCGGCCAAGGCATAGTACAGAATCGTGAGGCAAGATCGTGGTCGGGGACAGACATGAGGTTGAGACAGGCAGCACACGATCAGTCACTGACACAATTGGGGTCACAACAGAAAATCGGAGAGCAATCACAGGACATCAGGAACAAGCCTTCTCAATGGCTAAAAGGCACAAAGACCGGCGGCGTCTGCAGGGAGAGGCTGGCCTATGAAGAATTCTGGAAACAAGCAGCGCCAATTAATGGTGCGCTAGCCCTTTAAATTTTTTGGAGCCAGCACACGGGCCCTAGGAGGCGCACGCCTGACCGCCGGAGCAGAGACAGGAACATGGAGAGGAAAGAAACATGGCGGTGGTCCTGGGCAGTGGAGAGGGACATGGGTCGCAGGAGTACCCGTGACAGCGATCAGGAACACAATTCAAAACACTGTGCCCCAAATTTATCAAAAGCGAGACAAACTGCTTTAGTGCAGCATGTCCCACGAATGTGCAGGGTGCGCCAGGTAATTGAATACTGGCGCATGGTCTTCAATTATCGGGTGCACCCTGCACTGCTGGGGAATTGCGCTCATTTTTTTTGTGTGCACATTTTTTATACAGCGTGCGACACAATTCTATTGAGTCGCTGTGATACATATCCACTAACGACTAGACACTAACAGTGTCGGACACAGTGTGCAAGCTTATTGCCAATTACATGTGTTTAATTGGAAACCCAGATGCATTCGGGCCGACCCCTGCCACGCCTGAAAACATGTGAGAAATGCTTCCCTATATCTAGTTCTGATTTCCTGGGGATTACTCTCAGGCCCCTCCACTCATTGGGGCCGATTTATCAAGCTGTCTGAAAATCTGAATATTTCTAGTTGCCCATGAATAATTAAAAGGGGAGCTGTGATTGGTTGCCATGAGCAACCAGATATATTCTTTCAGACAGCTTGAAAAATCTGCCCCATTATGTTTTCACCACCCTGACAAACACAGTACACAGTCATCTTTTCCATACAATTCCACTATGTACCGGCCTACTTAAAGGACATCTACCACCAGGATGAAGAATTGTAAACCAAGCACACTGATATACTAGTGTGTCTGTGCCCCCTCTGAAACGATCTGCTCTTCTTTTAACTTTTTATGCCCTGGTTTTTACAATAAAAGGGTTTTAAAATTATGCAAATGAGCGTGAGGGAGTCTTGGCTCCATAGGTGTTAATGGAGCCTGGAGCCCCTCAGTCTCATTTGCATAGTTTTTAAAGCCCTTTTTTCTTAAGGGAATAAGTAGCTAAAAGAAGAGCAGCGAAAAGAAGAGCAGATCCTGTCAGAGAGGGCACACACCAGTATGTAAGTGTGCTTGGTTTACAATCTTTATCCTGATGGTAGATCTCCTTTAACTTGGTTGACCAGTTTCCACAAATAAATGTTATTGTTTTATTGATAAGTTACAATTTTCCAATATGCTTTCTGGATTAATTCCTTAGTTTTCAAGATCTCGGCTTGCTGTCCTTCTATAAGAAGTTTCGGGCTGCATTTGCACAATTCATCTGGATTTTCAAAAAGCAATCCAGATGGAAGTAATGAGCACCCATATATCTTGCTCCTGAACAATGCAAAACACCAGGTGCTACCTAACAATCACATACGTTCCTGTGGAAATGCATATGCAATTCAACCAAGACCCTACCGGACCGCTTGGATTGCATTGTGAAAAAGGTTGTGCTTCCGTTCACAAATGGCTTTTAAATTGCGTTTTGAAACGCAATACATCAACTGAGAGGAGATTTGCCTAATTATAATTACATGGCTTTTAACATTTGCACTGTTAATGCATGTGTTAACATTGCGTTAACAGTTCCATTATGTAAACAGCAATGTAATTAGGCAAATTGCCTCTCCTTACCAATTTCAAAATGTTTCAAAATGCAATGTAAATGCCAGGTGGGAACGCAGCCTTGAGAAGGACAGAAAGCAGAGATCTAGAAAACCATGAGGGATCGATACAGAAAGTAAATTGAAAAACTTTTCATTATACAAATGAACTAGACAACCCCTATACTACCCTCACAAAGCTTTCATACATTAATGCAGGCATTACCACTTCTGTCCCCAATTCTTTGCATGGGAAAGTATACCAATGTCTGCATCATTTGACACTATAGTAACCCCATATATATTATTAACCTGTAACTGGTTACTCCTTACATGACCTGGTACTTATTTTTAAATCCACCAAAATCCTCTTATGACTGTGCTACTCTGAAAATGAGTATTTGTTTCATAGGTCACATGTTCAGAGTGGAAGAGCTGATTTCGGGGACCTGACATGGGAACAAAAGGAGAAAGTTCTGAGACTGCTGTTTGCAAAAATGAATGGTTCTGTTATCAGGTAAGACTGCCTTCAAGAACAAAATCGGTTCAGGCATTAAGCAGCGGTATAGCTAAAGGAACTGGGCTTGTTTAGGGGTCTTGAGGTCGTTGTAAAAACAAACTTCTATGCAAATGAGCTTTACAAGAGGCTAGAAAAATAATAAGAACATACCTAACTCTCAATTTTACTGTACGAGTATCTCCAAACCTCTCAGGAAACACCAAGAGAGAGCCACTAAGTCAGATCCCCACCACAAACAGTGGCAGGCTGAGTGGCCTTTCCTAGTTTTTCCTGCCTGCAGCAGTAGCCAAGAAGCAGGGAATGTTAAGGAAAACTTTATCATTTTTGCTTATCACTTTAAAATGAATATTCTTTTTATTGGACAACCCCTATTACCAAGAAACAACCATCTCTAAAAATATGTAAATGGTGTTTAATAACTAAGCATCAGCAATCATTTGCTTTTATCCCACTAAACACCAGCTTTTATCCCACTACACTAACAGCGCCCTCAAGTTTAGTAGGAAATATGCTTTTTAGCATTATGTTAAAACACTGTCATCTAAATTGCCTCTAAAGCCATATGTAAATGAGTGGGAGAGTCACTTTTTGCCTCAGATGAGCCACACTGTAAGGCCAGAGGGGGGAATATCACCTTAGACACCCCCCTACAGCACCGAGAAGCATGCTTCTATATTTATTTTAGATCTAGGAATCTCATTGAGCCCAGGCATGGGGTTCAGTGTTCTTTAGAACCAGAGAAACAAACCGGTAAAGAAATGGTTGGCAGTCTTTAACTAATGAATATATTTTACTAATATCCCTAAACCTGGGCTATGGAGCATGCTGCGAATGACTGAATTCTCTTGAATTGGGATTTATTTTCTCTTGTAGAAAAAGAAATCCCATGACAAAAGGAGGGAGCGATCAAGATGACTTAATGACAGGAGACCACTGTGAAAGGTGAGGCAGGCGGTACTTGAGGTACTCTGCTCTATAGTAATGTGTTTTTTACTGATCTATAACTCAGACAAAGCCTGAATAAATCCAACATCTACAGGAGTATTTCTATATACCTCTGTTCTTGAGTCTTTAATAGTCATTAGAAATCCAATGAGGTGGGGAGGGAGCTGCTCAATATTGGAGGCACATAGGGAAAGTTCCCATACTACCAAAATCTTTTTTCCTTATCATTTTACTCACTTGGGGATATTGAGTGCTATAAATAGCAAATACATCTTGTGTAACACTGTTTGGGTAATCCCTAGGTCACCTGGAAACACACAAGACCAAGGACATGCTATATTCCTAACTCAACTCAATCATGAAGAATCTTCAAGAAGCTTTGTGTTACCAGACATCCATAAGACAAGATGCCAGGTCATGAGCTAAATATCTGTTTATGGCTGATATCATGTATTGCAGGCCTCTCAAAATAAACATTTTACCTACTCATTCTAGTATTAAATCAACAATTTAGCATTTCTGCAAACCAAAGGTCTTTAGAGCAAAAATATATAAATTAACTTTTATTTTTAATATGCTTTAAAATTAAATAGACACGCGGGTTAATATATGTGTACGAAAATAATTTTTTAAATTTTAACGTGGTGGGAATAGAGCGCTGTTTTATTAGTGTATATACAGGAGAAGGCTCAATATAGAGGAAGGCAGTGTGCATTCACATAAGGAAATATCCTAAGGTTTATCAATAGGTTCCATTTAGCTGTTATTTAAATAAGTATTGAGATAGCAACGCTTATTTATTCACAGTGGATCCCTTACATAGGCTTATGGGTTCATGGATTCTCAATCCCTTTACATATTAGCCTGTGCGGCTGTCCAATTTCTCCACCGCCGTTATCTGTGACTTTTTGCCTGTATGCAGGACCACTGATTTAGAGCGTATAAAAAGCTCTCTGTAGTTATAAAGCCTGAACCTCTATATATATTCCCTATCAGCAGTGTTCACACTGTTTTAGGAATGACTATTGGTGAGCACACTCCACCATACGTATTGCTAAGCTATCTTGTTTGATGCTTGCAAATCGGGATCCTGCTGCAGTTCAGCAACTGGCTTAGATTCTGCCTCTAACTCTCAACACCACACAATTTAAAAATACACGCACTCAAGCAGCCCCCCCGACATGTTTCGCCATATATATGGTGTGCTCAGGGGGTAACTGGGCTGATCTAAGACGTTGAGCAAGTTGCCGTCCCCTTATAACTTTGCTAGGGATCCTGCAAATCGGGATCCTGCTGCAGTTCAGCAACTGGCTTAGATTCTGCCTCTAACTCTCAACACCACACAATTTAAAAATACACGCACTCAAGCAGCCCCCCCAACATGTTTCGCCATATATATGGTGTGCTTAGGGGGTAACTGGGCTGATCTAAGACGTTGAGCGAGTTGCCGTCCCCTTATAACTTTGCTAGGGATCCTGCAAATCGGGATCCTGCTGCAGTTCAGCAACTGGCTTAGATTCTGCCTCTAACTCTCAACACCACACAATTTAAAAATACACGCACTCAAGCAGCCCCCCCGACATGTTTCGCCATATATATGGTGTGCTCAGGGGGTAACTGGGCTGATCTAAGACGTTGAGCGAGTTGCCGTCCCCTTATAACTTTGCTAGGTGACATCATTGTTGGGGTATGTTTACAATACACCAATCAGTGAGAAGTACGCAATTCCAGTATAGTCAGCTGATAACCAGCCTCCCTCTTCCGGCATCCAATTGGTCCCGATGGATAGTGTTAAATTACGTCATATTTGTTAGCCTGCCATCAAAGGAAAACAGCTGATGGTATAGATATAAATTATTAGAGATTGATGTCTTACTGTGGTGAAATGACGTCTCATCTATCAAAGGGATAAGAAATAAAAGGAAGAGGACTAACAATACCGGGTAAGTATTAATACTGCGACAGATATAGATACACCATCAGCAACTTGTATACATTTGACACATCCGCTTATAGTCCACATATGTGCGTCTCCCCCTAACATATTATACATATATATACATATATATATTATATGACACTTTTTTCCTGTTCACTTGTGCTGGACGGTCGTTTTTCCTTACTGTATGCTTCTGAAACAGAAGTTGGATGGTCTTAGGTGTATCTTATCCCTTTCCCTTGATATACCTACCCATTCTGGCACATGTACTGCAAAAGGGTGGTTTGAACATGAACACACATTGGGGGACATGTATCATAGTTTTGTCTCTCTGTGGTGAATTTTTGAGACATTTGGCAGCTCTTTTTTGCGCCTTATTTATGAAAAATCGGCATGGGGGCGTGACAAGATAAAATACTGCAATGCTATTGGCCATAATGAATTTTACCAGGACATCTTTAAGACATCAAACGATTAATGAACTATAAACTATTCCCTGTTCTCAGATATGTTTATACTAATTGTGCTTGTATTAGCTCTGTATAAGTCACAACATTCACAAAGAGAAGCTGCAGAGAAGATAAGAGCTATAATGAAGACACTGTAATCTCTAAACCGTTTCACACAAAAACGAAGTCTGATTCCTTGACATGTCCGTACACAGGTTAAAAACACCTTGGCTAAAACTAAAATGTCCGCTTGATCTCCAAAATGGCGTCTGTTTAGTTTGCTTGGTCCAAAATTGCTGCTGTAGAGGGATATATCACTAACACTTGTGATACATGTTCAGGTTTTCCTATCCTGGTAGGCGCAAATTTTGTCTTCTTTTTGAGACTTTTTGTTGCAAATGTCTCAAATCCACATGGACACAAGCCACATGAGAGGGTTATATGCAGGAGTGGACACTACTGTTAATTTTGGGATTTGAGGCTGTGTCCTGCATTTTAAAGCACTGTAGTCACACCCCAGGGAGATGACGACATATGAGGCTGCACGTGGTGTCAAGGGTGCGGTCACACGTTGTGTTTTGACACGCATTAACATTCCATTCATATTGCGTTTTGTAAACACAAATGTTAACAGTAATGTAGGCAAATCACCTCTCCTCAGCTGTTGTAATAGGTTTCAAAATGCAATTAAAGCTCAATTTAAACGCTACGTGTGACCTCACCCTAAGAAGTTACCAATAAATTTAAAAATCAATGTAAATGCTAAAAATTCTGAATTTTCAATAAAAAAGGATAGTGTGCAAAATTTTAAACATTTAAAGCATGTGAAATTATTCCAATTTACATGTTAAAATAGGGTCTATGAAAAAAATCCTTCTTTTGCATCTGCCCTGGACCAGGTGCAGATTTGTGCCTAAAAACTCGCAAAAATAAGCAAAAAAAAATGATACATAAGTGAAAAGTCGCACGGAACATCTGGGAAACTACGATACATAAGGAAGGCACTGCACAAGGTGCAGACCAAGGCGTACTTGAAAAACGACAAGTGAGAAGTCGCAAATATGTCAAAAGGCGCAAAAATGAGACAATTTGACTAGCAGAAATAATGATACATGTCCCCCATTAAGTCACAACTCCATAGTAGGCAAAGGGCAAAAAGTATATAAAACACTCAAATGGGTATTCCATTAAAAAGCCCAACAAAATATATACTTACCCTGCTGTGGGACTACTGGGACAATGGGCGGCCTCCTCACACCACAGGAGATTTGTTTTCCAGGGGACTTCTCTCCCTGTTTTGTCCCCTGACACAAGGACAGCTATCAGCTAGTTACCAGGGAAAGAAAATCTGCTTAAGGCCCCTTTCACACTAGCCGTACAGGGACAAAAAATCGGGGCCAGACATACATCCTCATAGGCGACTAAATGCACCCGCGAGCATTCTCTATGTTTCCCCGTGTTAATGGTCTGGCTCTGTGCTTTGCTATGGAGAGGGAAGGGATGAGCACTGCTCATCCCTCCTCCTCTCCAGCGCGCTCGCCGTGCGAGCGCACCTTACATGTGAATGTAGCCTAACAAACAGGTCCAGGCCAGTGGTGGCACCCTGGCCATTACCCCAGTAAAGAGTTTGCCAGACATTTTGAATGACTCAAGGCATCACCCTGCAGTCCCAAGCAACCCAGGGGTGGTGCTGGGCTCAGTGCCTTTATAAAGAAACACATACTGGGATCCCTGGGACTGCAGTTAGTGTGGACAGCACTAGATTGTCATCGGACCTCCCACTCCAGGCCACATGAGTCTTTCTGTTCAAGGAAGGAAGCTACAATGATATTCCAAATTTCCTCTCCTTCCCATTTCAAAGAGTTGAATTTAACATTTTATAACAATTCAGCAATAAATCCTTTTTCTAATGATATTGGTGTCCTCAAGACCCCATACGATTGAGAGCTGGGGTAGAGAAGGGAGCAATCGCAGGGCTGTGGAGTTGGTAAGCCAAACCTCTGACTTCTCAATTTCCCAAACTTCAACTCCGACTCCACCTTCACCAAAAGGGTCACGACTCTGGTCATTGGCAGTGCTGAGATAAATGTGGGCATTCATTCCCGATGCCATTCCTTTAAACCACTGCAGGCACGCGTACCATCTCCCCAGTCTCATGAAATTGGGCCCCGACGCCTGCTGGGTCCCTGTGCTCCGATACCTGCGCGGCCCTGGTGCCCTCCGATGCCTGCCGGGTCCCAGCGCTCTGTTGCCTGTGCGGCCCCGGCGCTTCGCTCCCCGAGCGTCTCCGGCGCTCTGATGCCTGCACGGCCCCGGCGTCCCGCTTCCTGCTTGTTCATGGCGCGCCGACGTCTGCGCGGCCCCGGCGTCCCGCTGCCTGCGGGGTCCCGGCGCCTGATGCCTGCTGCCTGCTCCTGTGCTCCGGCAGTAACGTCACCGCATCCTCGCCGGAACTTGAGATGGCGTGTTTGGGCTACTGCACTTGGTAAGGTCCTCTGTGTGTGTGTGTGTCTATACTGGGGTGGGGGGAGGCCCTATTTCTATCCTGGGGTGGGGGGTGAGGCCCTGTCTCTATAGTGAGGTGGGGGGGGGCCCTGTCTCTATAGTGGGGTGGGGGTGAGGCCCTGTCTCTATACTTGCTACTGGAGGGACTGGGTATTACCCCTAAACTCACAATGCTGCAGCATTTCTCCTGTGTTGTGTATGTCATTTTCGGAAAAAATTAAACTTTTACTTAAAGAGCGACAGCCGCACTACACAGCCATACACGGAGCTACAGCCGCAGTACACAGCCATACATGGAGCTACAGGAGCAGTACACAGCCATACATGGAGCTACAGGAGCAGTACACAGCCATACACGGAGCTACAGCCGCAGTACACAGCCATACACGGAGCTGCAGCCGCAGTACACAGTCATACATGGAGCTGCAGCCGCAGTACACAGTCATACATGGAGCTGCAGCCGCAGTACACAGTCATACATGGAGCTGCAGCCGCAGTACACAGTCATACATGGAGCTACAGCCATAATACACAGCCATACATGGAGCTACAGCCACAGTACACAGTTATACATGGAGCTACAGCCACAGTACACAGTCATACATGGAGCTACAGCCGCAGTACACAGCCATACATGGAGCTACAGCCGCAGTACACAGCCATGCATGGAGCTGCAGCCACAGTACACAGCCATACATGGAGCTACAGCTGCAGTACACAGTCATACATGAACCTACAGCCATAATACACAGCCATACATGGAGCTACAGCTGCAGTACACAGTCATACATGGAGCTACAGCCGCAGTACACAGTCATACATGAACCTACAGCCATAATACACAGTCATACATGGAGCTACAGGCGCAGTACACAACTATACATGGAACTACAACAGTACACATCCATACATGGAGCTACAGCCGCAGTACACAGCCATACATGGAGCTACAGCCGCAGTACACAGTCATACATGGAGCTACAGCCATAATACACAGCCATACATGGAGCTACAGCCACAGTACACAGTTATACATGGAGCTACAGCCACAGTACACAGTCATACATGGAGCTACAGCCGCAGTACACAGCCATACATGGAGCTACAGCCGCAGTACACAGCCATGCATGGAGCTGCAGCCACAGTACACAGCCATACATGGAGCTACAGCTGCAGTACACAGTCATACATGAACCTACAGCCATAATACACAGCCATACATGGAGCTACAGCTGCAGTACACAGTCATACATGGAGCTACAGCCGCAGTACACAGTCATACATGAACCTACAGCCATAATACACAGTCATACATGGAGCTACAGGCGCAGTACACAACTATACATGGAACTACAACAGTACACATCCATACATGGAGCTACAGCCGCAGTACACAGCCATACATGGAGCTACAGCCGCAGTACACAGTCATACATGGACCTACAGCCATAATACACAGCCATACATGGAGCTACAGCCGCAGTACACAGTCATACATGGACCTACAGCCATAATACACAGTCATACATGGAGCTACAGCCGCAGTACACAGTCATACATGAACCTACAGCCATAATACACAGTCATACATGGAGCTACAGGCGCAGTACACAACTATACATGGAACTACAGCAGTACACATCCATACATGGAGCTACAGCCGCAGTACACAGCCATACATGGAGCTACAGCCGCAGTACACAGTCATGCATGGACCTACAGCCATAATACACAGTCATACATGGAGCTACAGGCGCAGTACACAGCCATACATGGAGCTACAGCCGCAGTACACTGTAATATAATAAGATGTTTTCCCAGCAATGATTGGACACAGCTAGTGTGCATTCACACTGCCATTGTGGGGACCCATATATGGCTGCAACCTTGGCTGAATGCTACAGTTATGTATGGACCTTGATTTTGGCTCTGTATCTAATGTTTGATAGAACGTGTTTTACACTTCAATTAGGAGTAGTCTGGTAGTCTTTCTTATTACATGAAGGGTGGGCACCCCACCCCCCAAAAATTTTCTCTGGTGGGCCCAAGGTACACCAGTCCGACACTAATGGCAGTAATACAGTATTCATCACTATATTAGTTATTATTGGTAATGTTGGCCTTTCTATAGTGATCTTTATAACCAGAATTATGCTATTTATGTGGTTGTAATGGTGGCCTCATGATGTCAAAGTGTTATTTGTCTCTTGTATAGTGGTATTGTGGCACTATTGGGCTAAATTGCTGTGTTGGCACCTTGCAATAGAAACGTCGGCTTGGGTTTGCAGTTTGGGCACTCGGTCTCTTAAAGGTTCGCCATCACTGCTCTAAACTATAGCAGATGAGCTTCACTCCTGAACATGTACGTAAAGGGCAAATCACATTCATCTTAACTAAAAGGGGTATCAAGGGTACATAAACCGTGCTGACCATGAGTTGCAGTCCACACCCTGCTGACTGTTGTATCATAACTTATGGAAGCTTTCATTGGTAAAGGTGCAGCTAAAGAAATTCTCACTGCTCCCGGGTCATCTCCTGTAGCTCCGCTCTGTGTCTTGCCTCGTTTTATGCATCAAGGTCAAGAAGCAGAGCGCTCACAGGAGAGGACCCAGGAGTGGTAAGTACTTGTTAGCTGTACTCTACTGCTCCTGGTGCAGCTCTTCAGGTCCTCATGCCACCAAATCACCTCTCCTCAGCTGTTGTAATAGGTTTCAAAATGCAATTAAAGCTCAATTTAAACGCTACGTGTGACCTCACCCTAAGAAGTTACCAATAAATTTAAAAAACAATGTAAATGCTAAAAATTCTGAATTTTCAATAAAAAAAGGATAGTGTGCAAAATTTTAAACATTTAAAGCATGTGAAATTATTCCAATTTACATGTTAAAATAGGGTCTATGAAAAAAATCCTTCTTTTGCATCTGCCCTGGACTAGGTGCAGATTTGTGCCTAAAAACTCGCAAAAATAAGCAAAAAAAAGTGATACATAAGTGAAAAGTCGCACGGAACATCTGGGAAACTAAGATACATAAGGAAGGCACTGCACAAGGTGCAGACCAAGGCGTACTTGAAAAACGACAAGTGAGAAGTCGCAAATATGTCAAAAGGCGCAAAAATGAGACAATTTGACTAGCAGAAATAATGATACATGTCCCCCATTAAGTCACAACTCCATAGTAGGCAAAGGGCAAAAAGTATATAAAACACTCAAAGGGTTATTCCATTAAAAAGCCCAACAAAATATATACTTACCCTGCTGTGGGACTACTGGGACAATGGGCGGCCTCCTCACACCACAGGAGATTTGTTTTCCAGGGGACTTCTCTCCCTGTTTTGTCCCCTGACACAAGGACAGCTATCAGCTAGTTACCAGGGAAAGAAAATCTGCTTAAGGCCCCTTTCACACTAGCCGTACAGGGACAAAAAATCGGGGCCAGACATACATCCTCATAGGCGACTAAATGCACCCGCGAGCATTCTCTATGTTTCCCCGTGTTAATGGTCTGGCTCTGTGCTTTGCTATGGAGAGGGAAGGGATGAGCACTGCTCATCCCTCCTCCTCTCCAGCGCGCTCGCCGTGCGAGCGCACCTTACATGTGAATGTAGCCTAACAAACAGGTCCAGGCCAGTGGTGGCACCCTGGCCATTACCCCAGTAAAGAGTTTGCCAGACATTTTGAATGACTCAAGGCATCACCCTGCAGTCCCAAGCAACCCAGGGGTGGTGCTGGGCTCAGTGCCTTTATAAAGAAACACATACTGGGTTCCCTGGGACTGCAGTTAGTGTGGACAGCACTAGATTGTCATCGGACCTCCCACTCCAGGCCACATGAGTCTTTCTGTTCAAGGAAGGAAGCTACAATGATATTCCAAATTTCCTCTCCTTCCCATTTCAAAGAGTTGAATTTAACATTTTATAACAATTCAGCAATAAATCCTTTTTCTAATGATATTGGTGTCCTCAAGACCCCATACGATTGAGAGCTGGGGTAGAGAAGGGAGCAATCGCAGGGCTGTGGAGTTGGTAAGCCAAACCTCTGACTTCTCAATTTCCCAAACTTCAACTCCGACTCCACCTTCACCAAAAGGGTCACGACTCTGGTCATTGGCAGTGCTGAGATAAATGTGGGCATTCATTCCCGATGCCATTCCTTTAAACCACTGCAGGCACGCGTACCATCTCCCCAGTCTCATGAAATTGGGCCCCGACGCCTGCTGGGTCCCTGTGCTCCGATACCTGCGCGGCCCTGGTGCCCTCCGATGCCTGCCGGGTCCCAGCGCTCTGTTGCCTGTGCGGCCCCGGCGCTTCGCTCCCCGAGCGTCTCCGGCGCTCTGATGCCTGCACGGCCCCGGCGTCCCGCTTCCTGCTTGTTCATGGCGCGCCGACGTCTGCGCGGCCCCGGCGTCCCGCTGCCTGCGGGGTCCCGGCGCCTGATGCCTGCTGCCTGCTCCTGTGCTCCGGCAGTAACGTCACCGCATCCTCGCCGGAACTTGAGATGGCGTGTTTGGGCTACTGCACTTGGTAAGGTCCTCTGTGTGTGTGTGTGTCTATACTGGGGTGGGGGGAGGCCCTATTTCTATCCTGGGGTGGGGGGTGAGGCCCTGTCTCTATAGTGAGGTGGGGGGGGGGCCCTGTCTCTATAGTGGGGTGGGGGTGAGGCCCTGTCTCTATACTTGCTACTGGAGGGACTGGGTATTACCCCTAAACTCACAATGCTGCAGCATTTCTCCTGTGTTGTGTATGTCATTTTCGGAAAAAATTAAACTTTTACTTAAAGAGCGACAGCCGCACTACACAGCCATACACGGAGCTACAGCCGCAGTACACAGCCATACATGGAGCTACAGGAGCAGTACACAGCCATACATGGAGCTACAGGAGCAGTACACAGCCATACACGGAGCTACAGCCGCAGTACACAGCCATACACGGAGCTGCAGCCGCAGTACACAGTCATACATGGAGCTGCAGCCGCAGTACACAGTCATACATGGAGCTGCAGCCGCAGTACACAGTCATACATGGAGCTGCAGCCGCAGTACACAGTCATACATGGAGCTACAGCCATAATACACAGCCATACATGGAGCTACAGCCACAGTACACAGTTATACATGGAGCTACAGCCACAGTACACAGTCATACATGGAGCTACAGCCGCAGTACACAGCCATACATGGAGCTACAGCCGCAGTACACAGCCATGCATGGAGCTGCAGCCACAGTACACAGCCATACATGGAGCTACAGCTGCAGTACACAGTCATACATGAACCTACAGCCATAATACACAGCCATACATGGAGCTACAGCTGCAGTACACAGTCATACATGGAGCTACAGCCGCAGTACACAGTCATACATGGAGCTACAGCCGCAGTACACAGTCATACATGAACCTACAGGCGCAGTACACAACTATACATGGAACTACAACAGTACACATCCATACATGGAGCTACAGCCGCAGTACACAGCCATACATGGAGCTACAGCCGCAGTACACAGTCATGCATGGACCTACAGCCATAATACACAGTCATACATGGAGCTACAGGCGCAGTACACAGCCATACATGGAGCTACAGCCGCAGTACACTGTAATATAATAAGATGTTTTCCCAGCAATGATTGGACACAGCTAGTGTGCATTCACACTGCCATTGTGGGGACCCATATATGGCTGCAACCTTGGCTGAATGCTACAGTTATGTATGGACCTTGATTTTGGCTCTGTATCTAATGTTTGATAGAACGTGTTTTACACTTCAATTAGGAGTAGTCTGGTAGTCTTTCTTATTACATGAAGGGTGGGCACCCCACCCCCCAAAAATTTTCTCTGGTGGGCCCAAGGTACACCAGTCCGACACTAATGGCAGTAATACAGTATTCATCACTATATTAGTTATTATTGGTAATGTTGGCCTTTCTATAGTGATCTTTATAACCAGAATTATGCTATTTATGTGGTTGTAATGGTGGCCTCATGATGTCAAAGTGTTATTTGTCTCTTGTATAGTGGTATTGTGGCACTATTGGGCTAAATTGCTGTGTTGGCACCTTGCAATAGAAACGTCGGCTTGGGTTTGCAGTTTGGGCACTCGGTCTCTTAAAGGTTCGCCATCACTGCTCTAAACTATAGCAGATGAGCTTCACTCCTGAACATGTACGTAAAGGGCAAATCACATTCATCTTAACTAAAAGGGGTATCAAGGGTACATAAACCGTGCTGACCATGAGTTGCAGTCCACACCCTGCTGACTGTTGTATCATAACTTATGGAAGCTTTCATTGGTAAAGGTGCAGCTAAAGAAATTCTCACTGCTCCCGGGTCATCTCCTGTAGCTCCGCTCTGTGTCTTGCCTCGTTTTATGCATCAAGGTCAAGAAGCAGAGCGCTCACAGGAGAGGACCCAGGAGTGGTAAGTACTTGTTAGCTGTACTCTACTGCTCCTGGTGCAGCTCTTCAGGTCCTCATGCCACCAAATCACCTCTCCTCAGCTGTTGTAATAGGTTTCAAAATGCAATTAAAGCTCAATTTAAACGCTACGTGTGACCTCACCCTAAGAAGTTACCAATAAATTTAAAAAACAATGTAAATGCTAAAAATTCTGAATTTTCAATAAAAAAAGGATAGTGTGCAAAATTTTAAACATTTAAAGCATGTGAAATTATTCCAATTTACATGTTAAAATAGGGTCTATGAAAAAAATCCTTCTTTTGCATCTGCCCTGGACTAGGTGCAGATTTGTGCCTAAAAACTCGCAAAAATAAGCAAAAAAAAGTGATACATAAGTGAAAAGTCGCACGGAACATCTGGGAAACTAAGATACATAAGGAAGGCACTGCACAAGGTGCAGACCAAGGCGTACTTGAAAAACGACAAGTGAGAAGTCGCAAATATGTCAAAAGGCGCAAAAATGAGACAATTTGACTAGCAGAAATAATGATACATGTCCCCCATTAAGTCACAACTCCATAGTAGGCAAAGGGCAAAAAGTATATAAAACACTCAAAGGGTTATTCCATTAAAAAGCCCAACAAAATATATACTTACCCTGCTGTGGGACTACTGGGACAATGGGCGGCCTCCTCACACCACAGGAGATTTGTTTTCCAGGGGACTTCTCTCCCTGTTTTGTCCCCTGACACAAGGACAGCTATCAGCTAGTTACCAGGGAAAGAAAATCTGCTTAAGGCCCCTTTCACACTAGCCGTACAGGGACAAAAAATCGGGGCCAGACATACATCCTCATAGGCGACTAAATGCACCCGCGAGCATTCTCTATGTTTCCCCGTGTTAATGGTCTGGCTCTGTGCTTTGCTATGGAGAGGGAAGGGATGAGCACTGCTCATCCCTCCTCCTCTCCAGCGCGCTCGCCGTGCGAGCGCACCTTACATGTGAATGTAGCCTAACAAACAGGTCCAGGCCAGTGGTGGCACCCTGGCCATTACCCCAGTAAAGAGTTTGCCAGACATTTTGAATGACTCAAGGCATCACCCTGCAGTCCCAAGCAACCCAGGGGTGGTGCTGGGCTCAGTGCCTTTATAAAGAAACACATACTGGGTTCCCTGGGACTGCAGTTAGTGTGGACAGCACTAGATTGTCATCGGACCTCCCACTCCAGGCCACATGAGTCTTTCTGTTCAAGGAAGGAAGCTACAATGATATTCCAAATTTCCTCTCCTTCCCATTTCAAAGAGTTGAATTTAACATTTTATAACAATTCAGCAATAAATCCTTTTTCTAATGATATTGGTGTCCTCAAGACCCCATACGATTGAGAGCTGGGGTAGAGAAGGGAGCAATCGCAGGGCTGTGGAGTTGGTAAGCCAAACCTCTGACTTCTCAATTTCCCAAACTTCAACTCCGACTCCACCTTCACCAAAAGGGTCACGACTCTGGTCATTGGCAGTGCTGAGATAAATGTGGGCATTCATTCCCGATGCCATTCCTTTAAACCACTGCAGGCACGCGTACCATCTCCCCAGTCTCATGAAATTGGGCCCCGACGCCTGCTGGGTCCCTGTGCTCCGATACCTGCGCGGCCCTGGTGCCCTCCGATGCCTGCCGGGTCCCAGCGCTCTGTTGCCTGTGCGGCCCCGGCGCTTCGCTCCCCGAGCGTCTCCGGCGCTCTGATGCCTGCACGGCCCCGGCGTCCCGCTTCCTGCTTGTTCATGGCGCGCCGACGTCTGCGCGGCCCCGGCGTCCCGCTGCCTGCGGGGTCCCGGCGCCTGATGCCTGCTGCCTGCTCCTGTGCTCCGGCAGTAACGTCACCGCATCCTCGCCGGAACTTGAGATGGCGTGTTTGGGCTACTGCACTTGGTAAGGTCCTCTGTGTGTGTGTGTGTCTATACTGGGGTGGGGGGAGGCCCTATTTCTATCCTGGGGTGGGGGGTGAGGCCCTGTCTCTATAGTGAGGTGGGGGGGGGGCCCTGTCTCTATAGTGGGGTGGGGGTGAGGCCCTGTCTCTATACTTGCTACTGGAGGGACTGGGTATTACCCCTAAACTCACAATGCTGCAGCATTTCTCCTGTGTTGTGTATGTCATTTTCGGAAAAAATTAAACTTTTACTTAAAGAGCGACAGCCGCACTACACAGCCATACACGGAGCTACAGCCGCAGTACACAGCCATACATGGAGCTACAGGAGCAGTACACAGCCATACATGGAGCTACAGGAGCAGTACACAGCCATACACGGAGCTACAGCCGCAGTACACAGCCATACACGGAGCTGCAGCCGCAGTACACAGTCATACACGGAGCTGCAGCCGCAGTACACAGTCATACATGGAGCTGCAGCCGCAGTACACAGTCATACATGGAGCTGCAGCCGCAGTACACAGTCATACATGGAGCTACAGCCGCATTACACAGCCATACATGGAGCTGCAGCCGCAGTACACAGTCATACATGGAGCTGCAGCCGCAGTACACAGTCATACATGGAGCTACAGCCATAATACACAGCCATACATGGAGCTACAGCCACAGTACACAGTTATACATGGAGCTACAGCCACAGTACACAGTCATACATGGAGCTACAGCCGCAGTACACAGCCATACATGGAGCTACAGCCGCAGTACACAGCCATGCATGGAGCTGCAGCCACAGTACACAGCCATACATGGAGCTACAGCTGCAGTACACAGTCATACATGGAGCTACAGCCGCAGTACACAGTCATACATGAACCTACAGCCATAATACACAGCCATACATGGAGCTACAGCTGCAGTACACAGTCATACATGGAGCTACAGCCGCAGTACACAGTCATACATGAACCTACAGCCATAATACACAGTCATACATGGAGCTACAGGCGCAGTACACAACTATACATGGAACTACAGCAGTACACATCCATACATGGAGCTACAGCCGCAGTACACAGCCATACATGGAGCTACAGCCGCAGTACACAGTCATACATGGACCTACAGCCATAATACACAGTCATACATGGAGCTACAGGCGCAGTACACAGCCATACATGGAGCTACAGCCGCAGTACACTGTAATATAATAAGATGTTTTCCCAGCAATGATTGGACACAGCTAGTGTGCATTCACACTGCAATTGTGGGGACCCATATATGGCTGCAACCTTGGCTGAATGCTACAGTTATGTATGGACCTTGATTTTGGCTCTGTATCTAATGTTTGATAGAACGT
Organism: Engystomops pustulosus; assembly: GCF_040894005.1. NCBI lineage: Eukaryota > Metazoa > Chordata > Amphibia > Anura > Leptodactylidae > Engystomops > Engystomops pustulosus. Next base: position 76,619,649 of record NC_092417.1, on the reverse strand, counting down.
GTTTTACACTTCAATTAGGAGTAGTCTGGTAGTCTTTCTTATTACATGAAGGGTGGGCACCCCACCCCCCAAAAATTTTCTCTGGTGGGCCCAAGGTACACCAGTCCGACACTAATGGCAGTAATACAGTATTCATCACTATATTAGTTATTATTGGTAATGTTGGCCTTTCTATAGTGATCTTTATAACCAGAATTATGCTATTTATGTGGTTGTAATGGTGGCCTCATGATGTCAAAGTGTTATTTGTCTCTTGTATAGTGGTATTGTGGCACTATTGGGCTAAATTGCTGTGTTGGCACCTTGCAATAGAAACGTCGGCTTGGGTTTGCAGTTTGGGCACTCGGTCTCTTAAAGGTTCGCCATCACTGCTCTAAACTATAGCAGATGAGCTTCACTCCTGAACATGTACGTAAAGGGCAAATCACATTCATCTTAACTAAAAGGGGTATCAAGGGTACATAAACCGTGCTGACCATGAGTTGCAGTCCACACCCTGCTGACTGTTGTATCATAACTTATGGAAGCTTTCATTGGTAAAGGTGCAGCTAAAGAAATTCTCACTGCTCCCGGGTCATCTCCTGTAGCTCCGCTCTGTGTCTTGCCTCGTTTTATGCATCAAGGTCAAGAAGCAGAGCGCTCACAGGAGAGGACCCAGGAGTGGTAAGTACTTGTTAGCTGTACTCTACTGCTCCTGGTGCAGCTCTTCAGGTCCTCATGCCACCACAGAACAGAAAAATGGAGAAGAAAATAAGCTGCTATGTGGTGCAGGGAGAAGAGGTGCCTGGAAAGGAGAGAATTTATTTATTACTTGCCCCTGCTCTGGGGTCTCCCTTTATGCACCAGAATGTACTATTACGTCCTGGTGCTGCAGGGGTATATAAAGTGAGCTCACATGCTGAGCTCTCCATACACAGCAGGTGTAAGCTGTATAATACAGCTGACACCCGCCGCTTACTACCAGGGTTGGTGCTAGCACCAATCGTGGCAGTTTACCTGTTAAGTGCCGAGGTTGCACTCAACTAACCTGCCTACCGATCGCCGCCATCCCCCGGTGACGTCATTGTATATAGTACAGTATAAAGTATGAGCACTCAAACCCTGTAGGGATTGGGGCTACTGTATCGACCCAAGGCTACAGTAGCCCCAATCCCCTGATGACGCTGGTTTGACCAGCGAAACATGTCGGGGGGGCTAGAGTGTGTGTTTTAAGTGTCATGTTTGTGGTTGCAAATGAGTATGATCACTGCAGGGATCAAAAAATTAAAAGTATACCTTGAGTAGACACTCACATTCAGGCGATACAGTGTTATAATAGCAGCCCAAACTTGCAGTTTTAAAATGTGTGTGAACATAGTCAATTTATATATTTTACTTTGGACTTACCTTATATACTCGAGTATAAGCCTAGTTTTTCAGCACAAAAAATGTGCTGAAAAACCCAAACTCGGCTTATACTCGAGTCAAAAAAATAAATACCCCTGCATATCTTCTGTGCGATCTGTCCGCCAGCTGCAGCAGGCTATATACACTGGGGCAGGGTGTGGCAGGCTATATACACTGGGGCAGGGTCTGGCAGGCTATATACACTGGGGCAGGGTCTGGCAGGCTATATACACTGGGGCAGGGTCTGGCAGGCTATATACTGGGGAGGCTGTGACCAATGCATTTCCCACCCTCGGCTTATACTCGAGTCAATAGGCTTTCCCAGTATTTTGTGTTAAAATTAGGGGCCTCGGCTTATACTCGGGTCGGCTTATACTCGAGTGTATATGGTATTAAAAGTTAAGTTTTAGGCCTGACCGAGAAGGCATCATTCTGTCTCAGGACAGATTTATAATTTAAGGTGTTAAATAGCCTTGGCAGTCCTAAAAGGGCTAACTATTGTGTATAATTGCTAAAAAAAAAAAAGTTAAAAACACTAAAGTTAACACATTAGAATAAATACATAAAAATATAAGCCCCTAAAATGACACTTTCCCATAAAAACACTTAATAAACTATAAAAAACACAAAAAAACCACATATCTGGTATTGCCGAGTCCGTAACAATCTGTATAATAAAACAGAATCGTTACTGGGCCCGAACAGTAAACACTGGAAGGAAAAAAAAACACAAAAAATGTTCCGAAAAAAGACCATTTTTAATTAATACTTTTTAAAAAATGCTCTAAAAAGTGATTTAAAAAATGTTCCGCACTGTAAAATAAGCACACTAAAAAGAACAACTCTTCTTGCAATAAATAAGCCCCTAACCAGATTTGTCAGCCGAAAAATAAAAAAAGTAATGCATATGAAAAGATGGTGATTCTAAAATGAACAAGATTTTCTCCAAATTAGTATTTCAGTACAATTGAATAAAATACACAAACCCCCCACATATTTGGTATCCCTGCGTCCGTATCAATCTGCATAATAAAACAGAATCGTTATTATATCCCCAAAGTGAACCCCGTAAAAGAAAAAAAAATTCTCCAAAAAGATAATTTTTAATTACCATATATACTAGAGTATAAGCCTAGTTTTTCAGCATAAGAAAATGTGCTGAAACCCCAAACTCTGCTTATACTCGAATAAAAAAAATGTAGGTTTTACCATGTTTTTGTGGTAAAATTAGGGGCCTCGGCTTATACTAGGGTCGGCTTATACTCGAGTATACAGGCAGTCCCCTACTTAAGAACACTCGACTTACAGACGACCCCTAGTTACAAACGGACCACTGGATATTGGTAATTTATTGTACTTTAGTCCTAGGCTACATAAACAGCTATAACAGTTATCACAGATGTCTGTAATGAAGACAACCCAACATTTTTAAAATCCAATTGTCACAGAGACCAAAAAAGTTCTGGTTGGGATTACAATGATAAAATATACAGTTCCGACTTACATACAACTTCAACTTAAGAACAAACCTACAGACCCTATCTTGTATGGGGACTGCCTGTATACGGTAATACCCTATTAAAAAAATGCTCTAAAAATTGATTTCAAAAATGTTATGCACTCTAAAATAAGCCCACTAAAAAGAACAACTTTTCTCGCAAAATATAAGATCCTAACCAGATTTGTCAGCCAAAAGATAAAAAAGTTATGCATATGAAAATATGGTGATGCTAAAATGAACAAGATTTTCTCCAAATTAGTTTTTATTCAGTACAATTGAATAAAATACACAAAACATAAAAAATACCCCAACATATTTGGTATCGCTGCGTCCGTATCAATCTGCATAATAAAACAGACTCATTATTAGATCCCCGTAAAAAAAAAACCCAAAAAAGATAATTTTTAATTAATACCCTATTAAAAAAAATGCTCTAAAAAGTGATTAAAAAAATTTTTGCACTCTAAAATAAGAACACTAAAAAGAACAATCCTTCTTGCAAAAAATAAGCCCTTAAACAGATTTGTGAGGCAAAAAAAAAAATAGTGCATATGAAAGACGGTGATGCTAAAATTAACAACATTTTTGCCAAATTACCATATATCCTCGTGTATGAAAAAATGTGCTGAAAAACGTCCCCTCGGCTTATACACGAGTCAATACAAGAGATAAAGGGTAAAAAATACTTTAAAAATAATAAACTTATATACTCACCCTCTGGTGGCCCCGATATGCAGCGCTGCTCCCCCGATGTCCGCGCCGCATGTCTTCAGGCTTCCGCGCCCGTCTTCTTTCTTCTGCTGGGCGCCGCCATGTCTTTCCCCCGGGCGGCGCCTAGTATGGCGTCATACTAGGCGCCAGCCGGGAGAGAACACTGGCAGCGCCCAGCAGAAGAAAGAAGACGGGCGCGGACGCCTGAAGACAAGCGGCGCGGACATTGGGGGAGCAGCGCTGCACATCGGGGCCACCAGAGGGTGAGTATATAAGTTTATTTTTTTTTTAATGCTGGGAGCAAGCTGTATACTATAGGGGGCTGGTTGGCTATATACTGGGGGGGGGGGGGGTCTGTGACCAATGCATTTCCCACCCTCGGCTTATACTCGAGTCAATAGTTTTTCCCAGTTCTTGGTGGTAAAATTAGGGGTCTCAGCTTATACTCGGGTCGGCTTATACTCGAGTATATACGGTACTTTTTATTCAGTAAAAATAGGGAAAAATATAAAAATCTATATAAATTAGGTATTTTCGTAATTGTGGCGACCCATAAAATAAAAATAATATACTATTTTTATGGTATGGTTAACGGCCAAAAGAAAACACATAAAAATTTTCCTAAAAATTAATGATTTTCATTTCCTCCACCAATAAAGAGTTAATAAAATTTCGCCAATTAGCTATAGATGCCCCAAAATTACGTACCAGAAAAGTGCATCTCATGTGGTAAAAAAATAAGCCCCTATAGGTCCACATAAAAAAATAGAAAAAAAATTATAGCCTGTACAATGTGACATAGCAAATCTGCTCTGCATGGCGCGTCCTTCCCTTCTATGCCCGCCGTGCGCCCATACAGCAGGAGACCACCACATATGGGGTATCAGTGTACTCGGGAGAAATTGGGTATCAAATTTTGTGGAGCATTTTTTTTCATTTAATCCATTGTAAATGTTTAATTTTCCACCCAAAATGAATGTATTGTCAAAAATATTACAATTTGTTGACTGCACCTCCATTTTGTTTTAACCCCTATAATACACCTAAAGGGTTAACAAACGTCTTAAAAATGGCTTTTCATACGTTGAGGGGTGTAGTTTCCACAATGGGGTAATTTATGAGTCTCACTATTATTTAGGCCTCTCACAGTCAATTAGAAGTTGAGCAGGTCCATCTAAATACGAGTTTTGGTGATTTTACAAAAAATGATACCTAATTTCTGAGCCTCATAACATTCTAGTAAAATATGTGGAATCTTAAAAAACCATCTAACATAAAGCAGACATTTGGGAAATGTAAGTTATGATTTTTTTGGGTGCTATGACTATCTGCATCAAAAGTAGAGAATTTAGAATGTTGAAAATAAAGAATTTTTAAAAAATTTTGCCAAATTTTGTTTGTTTTTTTCATAGCTAAAGACAAATTATTTCATCCAAATTTTTAAACTAATTAGAAGTACAGTGTGTCACGAGAAAACAAATGTTCCAAAGCTATAACCACTTATAGTGACACAGGCCAGATTTGAAAAATGGGACTGCGTCCTAAAGGCCAAAAAATAGGCAGAGTCTCATAGGGGTTAATAAACTGAACAACATCATAAGGTTAGAAAAAAAGTGTTTATTATAAACATAAAGCGAATGCAAAATTTGAACGAATTTGTGGCCCATGGCTGGACTCACCAGGACTTCCCTCAGTACATCTGCGGCGACATTCCTTTTTCAGCTTTCATGTAAGACATCTTTATTGTGATAGGTATGCAACTTTGTAATTGTTAATGTCAATTATGTTCTAGCTATGTATCCATCCATGTGCTATCGGAACCCTGTAATGATATTGTTACTATGCAACTGCACCGGAATGTTATGGGTCAGGGGGGAGGGAGGGGTGGGGATTTGTGTTATGTAAAAAAACAAAAACAAAAAAGAAAGTTGTTTTTTTTTTTAATCAAAAAGACATTTAATAGACATTTCCAAATCGGTTATAAATTTATTATGTTTGTGTGATATTTTACCACAACTCCTCCAAGATGTCACCAATTCCAACTCCACAATCCTGAGCAATACATTAACAGTTATTTATTGCAAAGTGCCAACTAGTAATTAAGTGGGTTTTTGGTTGTAGTTTGGGTGCTCAGTTTCTAAAAGGTTCACCACCACTGTTATAGGCTCCACTTACTGAAAGCATAAGGCTGTGGTCACACATTGCGTTTGTTCTCAACATTGTGTTTACAGAAGCAACCCAATGTAATAAGGCATAAATCCTTAAAGGGGTTCTCAGGAGGTGGAAAAACATGGCTGCAGTCTTCCAAAAACAGCACCACACCTGACCATGGTTACTGCCAGTACTGCAGCTCAGCTGTATAGAAATGAATGGAGCTTAGTTGCAATACCACACACTACCCATGGTCAGGTGTGGTGCCGTTTTTGGAAGACTGCAGCCATGTTTTTCCACCTCCTGAGAACCCCTTTAAGGACGCAGCCATTTTACAGCTTAAAGCTCAGTCCCATTTTTTGGATTCTGACTTGCGTCGCTTTATATGGTTATAACTTTTGAACACTGTAACTTATCAAAGTGATTCTGAGATAAGTTTTGGGTTTATTTACAAAAAAAAAGAAAAAAAAATTATGGATTTTTTTGAAAAATTTGCCATTTTTCAGAATTCTAAATCATTGTGTTTTCAGACAGATAGATTTACCACCTAAATAAGTTGCTGAATAACATTTCCCAAATGTCTACTTTACATTTTCATCATTTTTTAAATGTCTGGATATTTTATTTTTATGTCACGCGGATTACAAATTGAATATCTGTTTTCCGTATTTTCAGAATTGACCATTTTGGGAATAAATAGTTTTGCATGAAATTTTACATATTTAAAATCAAAACCCCCTATATAACCAAACCATTTTCAAATCTGCATCCCTCAAACTATCAGAAACAGCTTTGAGGAAGACTTAACCCCTTGAGATCTTCATAGTAATTACATCAAAATGGAGGTGAAATTCAGAATGGTCAAATTGTGTCGGTTATACGTTCATTTAGCCCTAATATTTACACATTTCCAAAAGATAAAAAGAGGAAACTCATCTTACAATTTGTTATGCAATTTCTCCTGAGTACAGAGACCCCCCACATGTGGCCGTTACTTGTTTTATGGGCGCACAGCGAGGCTCAGAAGGAAAGGAGCATCCTGCAGTTGCCAGGATTTTAATTTCCTCATTGGCCCCTTTTGTAGGCTATAAAAATTTTAGTTTTTTAGAGAGAAGGGATACTTTTTTCCCTAAAAACTTTTTTCCTTTTTCTAAAAAGTTCCGGTTCCGCTTTGTTAAAGAAGGGAATGTTTACCCCCACCCCGTTCGACTCATCCAGCAGTCCCGGGAGACTAATGCTGGGGGTGGAGGAAGGGACGCGGTACCTGCCGGCCGGGCCCTCTTTCATCCTGGGGGCTGACATTTGGCTGTCCGGGTGTTGGACTTCAGTGAGGGGGGTCCAGGCAGTGGGGCAGGGTGCCGTTCTTGGTAGGCGCTGTGGCGCGACTCGGGAGGCGGCGCATAGACACCAAGTGTCGGGGGACGCCGCTCGTGTCACTGGGATGCGACTCGTCTCCCGAGAGTTGTGTCACTAAAGGCGCCGGGCGCGTCATCGATGACGGCCCAGGGCATCGCAATCGGCATACTAGCCGTACGCAGCCTGTAGGAGCCTGTCTACTTCCGGGTCATACCGAAAGGAGGGGGAGGAGGAGCCCCTCCATGCACGCAGTCCATGGATAAAAGCGTCTATGGGGAACCAGTTTTTCGGCTCTGGTGCTTCCAGCAACATGGCTGATGATGCATCCAACCTATTCCAGGTCCGGGTACCCATAAGTACGAACCCTGGCTGATCTCTCTCACATACATTTCATATCTGTCCAAATTTTGACTGTTATCATGTATGCTTTCTCAGGGAAAGGAGCAAAAAGAACCAAAGAGAAAGAACAGAGAGAGAGCGAGAGAGAGAAAAACCTACTAAATAAAACCTCTAAAAGATGTGGCTTATGTAATGCAAAAATGTCTAAGGAATATAGCAAAAGTTTATGCCCTGACTGTTTAACTAAAATTCTAAATGAGGAAAGATCATCCTTAATGGATGAAATAAGAACCGCAATAAAAGAGGAAGTGTCCTCCTCTATTGTTTTTCATTTACCTGAACCACCTAGAAAGAAAATTAGGTATGTCCAGTCTTCCTCCTCAGATCAGGATTCAGACTTTCCTTCTGGATCTGTAAGTGAAAGACCAGAGGAAGACCTAGAAGAAATACATTCTAAAGATCAGGGGCACACTAAATATTTATTTACGTCTGAAGACCTAGATAATCTGTTAAAAGCCCTAAGAAGTACTTTAGTGATTGAGGACATTACAGAACCTACTTCGGTTCAAAATGACCTCTTTGGAGGCCTGAAGCATAAAAAGAAACGAGTTTTTCCGGTAATAGATACTTTAAGGGACTTAGTATTAGAAGAATGCAGGGATCCAGAAAGAAGGATTTCGGTTCCTAAAGAATTCCGTAACAGGTTACAGTTTGAGGAAAATGTATTATGGGATTCAATACCTAAAGTAGACGTTCACTAAGGTAGTTAAAAAAAAAACGACCTCCCATTCGAAGACCCAACTCAAAGACACCCTCGACCATAAGTCGGATGGCCTTTTGAAAAGGGCATGGGAGACATCTTCTTTAAATATAACATTAAAAACCAATTCCTGATAGAAAAGATCAGAAATTTTAAATTATGGTCAAGACCTGTTAAAGATCAATATATTTACTCAATTTGCATTTCTTTAGACCAAATTGGGAAAATGGAAAAAATATATAAAATTTAACTTTTATTGTATTCGTTTTTTAAAAAAACAGAGTAAAGTCTGTGTCTATCACTTTACTGGGGTATATGTGCTGAACCGAACAATCTTAAAAGTTTTTGTGGTGGTGGTGGGTTAGTGATAATAAGTGTTATGACACTTTATGGGGAGAACGTACTGTGCTGTAACGATAGAGTGTGTGTTAGTGACCACTCTTTTGCCTCTACCAGGGAGGGGAGATGCCTCTCCGACTCTGGTTGTGGGAACTGCTGGGCTAGTATGGACCTCTAAGATTGTCCCAACGGTCAGTGGTGTCCCCAAAGGGAACCACTAGTTGCTGAGATGTATTACTTGTCCTCTCTATAATTAGCAGTCACGCAGTTGGTGGTACATATTGCTCAACCTCTCTATGGCTCGCAGTCACACATGCTCAATTGTTAGAGGTGGTTTAGAGTTCACATACACACATTAGTAAATTTGCTAGCAAGTAGCTAACTCCAATCCTGCTGCTGTTATTATTCCTAATTGGTACGAGATAAAGGTCTTGGGATCTAGCACTACGTCGCCTGAAGTGTTCAATTAACTGTATGAGTTCTTGATCAGATCCTAACATATGTCGCTGCAGTCCGACACATTTGGACCATTGGACATCCCACTACTTTCCAACACAATTATCTTAAAAAATAAGTTGCACAATCAGCCCCCCGACATGTTTCGCCATAAACTGGCGTCCTCAAGGGGTATCAGGGCTGAACTGATACCCCTTGAGGACCGATTAATTATAAACCTAAAAAAACTGAACAAGTTTATCAAACACAAACATTTCAAAATGGAATCAATAAGATCATCAACCCCAATAATAGGTCTGCACTATTTTCTGTGTACAATAGACCTCAAAGACGCGTATTATCTTGTCCCTATCTGCCAAGATCACCGAAAATATCTCAGATTTGCAGTCCATTCCCCCGGGGGAAAGACCCTTCACTACCAATTCAGGGCCTTACCATTTGGAATCTCTTCAGCCCCTCATTTTCACCAAAATAATGGTAGAGATAGTGGCCCATCTAAGAATGATAGGCATAGTGATAGTACCCTACTTCTTCTATTAATCGCCAAATCAGAGTCAGAACTAAGGGCTCATCTTCAGGTCTGTATAGGGCTTCTCCAAAACCTAGCCTGGGTAGTAAACTGGGAGAAATCAGATCTAAACCCAGAGACAGTAAAAAGGTTTCTAGGAATAAGACAAGATTAAAACGAAACAAAGTTCCTTTTTACCACAAGAAAAGGTTAAAAAATTAAGTCTTTTTCAGAAGAAGAATTCTTGCAGCATCCGAGCACCCCTAAGTCATCTAGGTCTCCTGACGTCATGAATCCAGTGCGTGGCTTGGGCTCAAAACCACACAAGGATTATGCAGGCTTGGACAATTCGTGTCTGGAACAAGAACCCTCTACATCTAGACCTCAAGGTAAAAATTTCCCTCTTGGTCCAGCATTCCCTATCATGGCGGAAGGACCCCCAAAATTTAGAGAAAGGAGTTTGATGGAACCCTACCCCAGCCCTTACCATACAGTCGCAAGTCTAAGAGGTTGGTGGGCAGTACTAGCAGGCCACCATCTCCAAGATCAGTGGGACAGTCAGACTCGATCTAATCTTTTGAGAACTAAAACCAATTCTAGAAACACTCAAACAGATCCACCTAGCCATAAGAGACCAACATGTCAGAGTCCTTTCCGACAACACAACCACAGTAGCATACCTTCGCAGGCAGGGGGGCACAAAATCAAGAAGCTTGACATCCCTATCTCAGCAGATCTTCAAATGGGCAGAAACATAACTTCTTTCCCTCTCAGCAATACACCTCAAGAGTACAGAGAACGTACAAGCAGACTTTTGTCGGGTTACCTTAGATCCAAACGAATGGTCCCTAAACCCGGAGGTCTTCGGGGAGATCTGCTGTCACTGGGGAACTCCAGTGTAAGATCTCTTTGCGACCTACCTAAACAAAAAAATCGTCTCAATTTTTTTCTCTAGACCCCAGGGGCTCTCCTACAGGTCTAGATGCCTTCAGCCACTCATGGGGAACAGGGTTAGTATATGCCTTCCCTCCCTTACCCATGATTCCCAAAATTCTACAGAGAATGAGGTCCGAACAGGTCCAAATGATCTTTATTGCACCTTACTGGCCAAAAAGAAGCTGGTTCCCAGTTATCCAGAAACTATATCTATAGACAATCCGGTTCATCTGCCTTACCGTCAGGATCTTCTTCTGCAGGGTCCACTGTGTCATCAGGATGTTCGACAACTGAAGCTCACGGCCTGGATTCTGAGAGGGCATTCTTAACAACCAAAGGCCTCTCTACCAACGTGATTAGCACCATCCAAGCAAGTAGAAAACCAGTGACTTATTCCATCTATTTGAAAATCTGGAAGAAACTCTCTACTTGGTGTGGGAACCATCCTCCTTTACAGGGAAATCCAAACTTAGGCCAAATTCTAGATTTCCTACAATTGGGATTTTCTCTTGGCCTTAGACCAACGTTCAAAGGTCCAAATATCCGCCTTGAACATTTTTCTTGATTTTCCCTTAGCATCAAAAAAAGATTCATCAAAAGGTTGTTCCAGTATGAAACCTCACATAAAGAACTCAATTCCCCCTGGAATCTTTCATTAGTTTTAAATCTCCTCACAGGGCCCCACTTTGAGCCCCTAGACCAGTGATGGCGAACCTTCTAGAGACAGAGTGCCCGACCTACAGCCAAAATCCACTTATTTACCGTTAAGTGCCAATGTGGCATTTTAAGCAGTAACTTAATGCTACCTGTTCTTCCACTTCTTTCAATTGTATCGGCTGCCTGAGGCCACCAAAATAGTTGAAAGAAGGAGGGCAAATTCAGACTTTAATTATAGCTTCTCTACAGGTTGCCTGGGACTGCAGGAAGATTTGTTGGATTTGGTCCTGTTTGGTGAACTCTGTCCTGGGGTGATGGCCCGAGTGCCCACAGAAAGGTCTCTGAGTGCCACCTCTGGCACCCGTGCCATAGGTTCGCCACCACTGCCCTAGACTCTTCCTTCCCAAAGTTGTATCTGACTTTCACCGCAGACAAGAAATCATCCTTCCCTCCTTTTGTTCAGACCCTAAAACAGAGCGTGAAAAACAGTGGCAGACCCTAGATGTCAGGAGATGGGTACTCTTCTACCTAGAAGCCACAGAGGGGTGGAGGAAAGATTCAAACTTACTAATTAACTTTGGGGGGAAAAATAGAGGTCTAAAGCCTCAAAAGCAACCTTAGCTAGATGGATAAAGTCCATCATCTCTCTCTGCTACAAAACTGCAAACGCCTCCCTCCCAAAAGACATTAAAGCTCATTCCACTAGGGCCATGGCAGCCTCAAGGGCAGAGAAAAGAGGTGCATCTCTAGATCAGATTTGCCGAGCAGCAACGTGATCAAGCTCCTCGACCTTTGCAAAACACTACCGCTTGGATATTGCCTCCCAGTAAGACCTGGCGTTCAGCAGAAAAATCCTAATGTTATAATCTGGGAAGTCTCCGGGTGGGGGCCGTCGTGGGACGTGGTGGAAATATGGAATTGGTCTTACCGGTAATTCAGTTTCCACTAAGTGACCATGACGGCCCCCATTATTTCCATCCCTTCTTGGTAATGGGTGAAAAAAATTCTATACACTTGCATCCTTCCAGGTGGTACTTTGGTAGACACTGGTGTTGGGTGCTAGGGAGGAGCTTTTAATCTCTTGCAACTTCCTGTCCCTACAGGATATAGGAGCTTCCTCCAGGTGGGGGCCGTCCTGGTCACTAGTGGAAACCGAATTACCGATAAGACCAATTCCATATTTTTGCGGGATGAGATGCTTTGTTGAAAAATTAGGAAAATATTTTTGAGGGCAGGAGTAGAAAAGCATCAGATCTGTACTGGATTTTTAACTTTTTTTTTTTTTTTTTTTTCATGTTCACCGTATAGCATAAAAATCATGTTATTTTTATTCTATGGATCAGTATGATTACGAGGATACCAGACAAATATTTTTTCTTACATTTTACTAAATTTGCCAAATAAAACCTAACGTGGGGAAAAAAAAAAAAAAAATCTATCATTTTTGGATAGCAGTCTTCCAAGTGGCACAACATTGTTACTTTTTTGGCTACAGAGCTGGTTGATGGCTTGTTTTTTTGCGGGACATGTACTTTGCAACAGTATCATTCTGGAGTACATATGTTTTCTGATCACTTTTAATTGCATTTTTTGTGGGATTCAATAGGTAAAGTTTTAAGTTTTTTTTTAAACGGCGTTCATCGTGCGGGTTCAGTGATTATTTACTTTTATTCTACTGGTTGTTACGGATGCGGTGATACTTTATATGTGGGGGTTTGTGTTACGATTTAGACTTTTTTTTTAGCATTATATGTATTTTTATATGTTATGGGGCTTATAGGCATTTTTATTGATAAACATTGTTTTCCGCCATGGGACATGAATAAGCAATCATCTCATTGCTTGTTCATAATAACACTCTGCAATACTGATGTATTGCGGGGTATAGCAGTGTCAGCCTAAGCACATGCATAGGCTGACCCTCCTGTGCCTTTAAAATGACGTCACAGACGCCATCTTTCAGGCAGCTCTTGGGTCCAGATTGCTATGGCAACTCCGAGGTCCAATGATCGACGAAACCCCCCCCCCCCCCCCCCCGGAAAACGTGGGGGGGGGGCGATCGTGGGTGAAAGACCCCCAAAGCGGGTGTTATACCGGGGTGTCGGTTATTAGTTATAGCCGGCATGTCTCAGATCTTGAGCTGAACCAGCATCAGCGCTGCGTCCAATATATATCGGACACTGAGTGCCAAGTCACTGAGCTCAGCGTCCGATATATGGGATGCTAAGCGCCAACAGGTTAAGCTGTTTGCTTTGCGTCTAACGCATGCGTTTTCAAAAACGCAACAAGTAACAGCAGCTTCAATGATTGCTGAAGGCAATCACAGGTCCCAACCTTCAAGCTATAACTTCCACAAAGGTCTCAAATTACATTTATTGATTGATGGGTTTATATGACAAACAGCGTGGTAAGTGGTCAAAATGTGTTTACAGCCCCTGCATGAAAGATTCAACGTGAACAAATTTAGCGTTTTATTGCCCTTGTAAGGAAGTTGCAAATCTTTCGGTTTGGAAGCAAGAAAGAAGTCAAATACAATCATTGTTCATAATTTCATCGGTGTAAAAGGCTGCCATCAACAAAAAGAGTCCTCAAGCCGGAAGTTAATAATGCAGTAAACTATTCATCTCCAGGAGGACAGCTCATCGGCCCATGGTTGGCATGACCACAGCTGGACTGGTTAAAGTAGCATCTTCTTCTTTCCACTGAGAAGTTACAGTCTTCAACTGGGTGTAAAAATAGATCCCCTGAAGAGAGGAAAAAAAAAAAAAAAAACCATACACATAAATGTTGCAAATAAGGTATAATGTTTGTACGCCAAGATCTATAGGCAAGGAAGTGACACCATGTTAATTTTAGCTTCAAGGAAAAAAAAAAAAAAAAATTCTGTTATTTTTTTGTCCAATGGAAACCTACCACCTGAATTCTACTTACGGAATAAGATCTCAGGGCAGATTCCGCTCGTATTGCAGATGTTGTCTTTGGCATAGCTGGCTGTGTTGTCCTTTGTGCCCAAAAAACTTAATGTGCTAATTTGCTCCAAATCCGCCAGAGGAACTATAAGCACAGACGTGCAAGGGACATAATAGCCAGAGCTACAATTCGACTTGCTTGTATGTATCCCCATCTGCCCAACACTTGTTTCCAAGGCTGTAGTGCCCTGGGCGACATGGACCATATCTGGTAGCATCGACCTATAGTCACCTCTCTCTGGAACAATGTCAAAACTCTTATCCGAACGCCATTAGGTACTGCAACAACAGTTCTTTTGCTGGGAGATAAGCCAGTGAGGGTCAAAAACAAGGACCATCAGCTAATTCAATTCAATGCACTGGCTACCAGAATACATGTAGCGGCAAAATGGAAATCGCCTCACCTGTCTTTTACAGCAGTCAAAAATAGATGTTGTTTGGGCGAGTTGAGGCAACCAGGACTGACACCTTCCAGCTGTATGAAGGCATATGGAAACCCTGGACTGCTGTGCAGGGCGCCCCAAACCTTGAGAGGGCAGACGCCATCACCCGAAAGATTAATCAGTAACTTCATGGCTCATAGGAGTCCTCTATCACGGCAAACTTCCTCACTTACACCAATCTTGTGTTGAAGAGTCTCTCTCTCCCTTCTCCCTTACACTTTATTGCTCAGCTGGCTATATATCTGATGAGACTGTTATACTTCCCCCTGCGAGGGCATTTGTGAGGCCGGTTCCATTGTAGGGAAACCCATCGCCTTAGGGAAATCCCATCGCCTTAGGGAAATCCCATCGCCTTAGGGAAATCCCATCGCCTTAGGGAAATCCCATCGCCTTAGGGAAATCCCATCGCCTTAGGGAAATCCCATCGCCTTAGGGAAATCCCATCGCCTTAGGGAAATCCCATCGCCTTAGGGAAATCCCATCGCCTTAGGGAAATCCCATCGCCTTAGGGAAATCCCATCGCCTTAGGGAAATCCCATCGCCTTAGGGAAATCCCATCGCCTTAGGGAAATCCCATCGCCTTAGGGAAATCCCATCGCCTTAGGGAAATCCCATCGCCTTAGGGAAATCCCATCGCCTTAGGGAAATCCCATCGCCTTAGGGAAATCCCATCGCCTTAGGGAAATCCCATCGCCTTAGGGAAATCCCATCGCCTTAGGGAAATCCCATCGCCTTAGGGAAATCCCATCGCCTTAGGGAAATCCCATCGCCTTAGGGAAATCCCATCGCCTTAGGGAAATCCCATCGCCTTAGGGAAACCCATCGCCTTAGGGAAACCCATCGCCTTAGGGAAACCCATCGCCTTAGGGCATAATAAAGCAGTATCAGACCGTAGTAGATTATGTTGGAAAATACCATTTTAAAATACATGCTTTTCATGCCTGCTTCCACCTCCACTGGAGCTTCCCCCTGCTGACGTCCGTCTCCTCACACACCTGGCTTCAAGCTCAACTGATTTCAAGGTAGAGGATTGAACTCTGTGGAACGTAGCGATATATAATGCAAGGATTTCCTTCCGGCAAAACTGAAGCACCACAATGTAATCATGATTGCAGTTGGGTGTTGCTGTTTTGCAGCGAAGGAGGGACACTGCATCAAATATCACAACAATGCATAGCCCCACCCTTTGTACTGTGGTTGGACCAAGAAATCCACCGAGTGCATGGTCAATGATTCATGGACCTACCCACAGCCGTGTGTTACGCCGTAGGGGAATAATCAGTAAAATATACCTAGGTTGTTGCTTTACTGTACCCCTTTTTCACATACAGAAGACACCAGGAGGTGCAGTGACCCCACTCACCTGTTTGCCATAGAAGTTGGTGTCTCCTCGGAATGAGGCCCGAGATCCAGTGAAAGAAAACATTGGCAGTGGCACCGGGATGGGCACATTCACACCAACCTAAAAGACAGAAAAAAAAAAAAGTAGTTTCAGAGAACATGCAGGAGAGCTGTAGTCTCAGTCTTTTCAAACATCCTGGGCTACATAGTGTGAACCGCTACATAAACAGGCTTATTGAGAACAGCTCTTTTTGGAGACAAATATATAAATTTAATTTTTTTTTTTTGCTATATTAAAAATAAAACCAAAGAGTGAACAAATTTAAGTTGGCCAAAATTGCCATTTATTTTTTTTAAATAAAAAGGCACAAGTCCTCTGATCAAAGAGGTGCAATTTGCGCAAAAAAAAAAAAAAAAAAGAGTGGGTCAAACAAGCACATATGCCCTGCTAAGATAAATAGGGCAAACCCGAGACAGCAAAACAGCTCTTCAAGGCTCTCATACATTCTTTGCCATGTACCTACCTGTCCCACATCTGCCAAGTGAGTGTACTTTCGTGCTGTGGCTCCGTTTGTAGTAAAGATTGCAGTCCCATTTCCATATGGATTTTTATTTACAATGTTAATAGCATCATCCAGACTGTCAGCTTCTAGAACCACCAATACTGGTCCAAATATCTCTTCCTTATAGCAGGTCATGTTTGGCTGCAAGTACAATGAAACAATAGAATTGTCACTACTTCGTTCCTCATACTGGCGACTTAAAGTAGAGATTTCCACACGACTTTAATCACCTTTTATAAGAAGCTTCCACTTACTGTGACATTGGACAATATTGTAGGCCCAACAAAGTTGCCATTCTCATAACCCTTCACTTTAACACTGCGGCCATCGAGCAGCAATGTTGCACCCTCTTTCACCCCAGTGTCAATGAGACCACATACGCGCTGTTTAGCTTCTTTACTGATTAATGGCCCCACATCTGCCCCTGGCTGGTCACCTAAAACAAAAAGAAGCTTTAGACACTAGGCAACTAAGAGACTTAAAGCCGATATTCAGGGTTTAAATGGACCCCATTCAAGGCTTCCCCAAATTCTTGTAATTTCCTCTTACCAGCATTGACTCGTAACTTCTTTGCTTTCTCAACCAACTCAGGAAGCCATTTTTTTGCCTCCCCAACAAGAACAGCAGTTGACAAAGCCATACACCGCTGTCCGGCAGCTCCAAATGCTGCTCCAACAAGCTGGTTTAAAGTATTTTCTTTATTGGCATCCGGCATCACAACACCGTGGTTTTTAGCACCCTGCAAGAGAGAATGAGCAGTTAGAGGATAATCGGATAAGGCCTGTTCATCAATGACAAAATTATTTACCATGTTGGACTGGACTCTCTTGCCATTTCGGGATCCCCTCTCATAGATGTATTCTCCAGCTTGGTTAGAACCCACAAAGCTGATTGCCCGTATAGCTGGATGATCACATATAAAATTCACAGCTTTAACGAGGGGGGGGGGGAAAAAAAAAAAAAAAAAGAGAAGTTAAATATAAAATTATAGCCCATGTTTAAGCAGTTAATTCATGGTTATGGAAATTCAATATGCAGAATTACTGCAATTACTGCAGAATATGATAAAAATAAAAATCTGAATAGTTCTAAAAAGGAATCGTCCAGGCTAAAAGCAAAACTTTTAATGTTACAGTATAATAGATCTAAGCTGACGTTTGTAGATTTCTGTGTGTTCTCACCTGCATGCTGGCCATGTATAATATTCAAGGTGCCATCCGGGGCACCAGCATCTTGTAACAAACGGGCAAGCAGCATGGTGGCTCCAGGAACTCGCTCTGAAGGTTTCATCAGGTAAGTGTTTCCACAAACCATGGCCATTGGAAACATCCAAAGAGGGATCATTGCAGGGAAATTAAATGGAGCAATGCCGGCACAGACACCCAAAGGGAGACGAAAGGTATAAGTGTCCATGTCCTTGGTCAGGGAGGGTAATGTTTCACCCAGCATAAGTGAGGTCACACTGCATGCATGCTCCACCACCTCTACAGAGAAGAAGAAAAAAAAAAATCACAACTCAGCTAAAACCAACAGTATTGTGACCTGCACAAACACATGGGTTATCTGAACCAGTTACTGATTCTTACGCAGTCCACGAAAGACATCTCCTTCTGCATCGGCCAAAGTCTTCCCCTGCTCCAATGTGATCAAACGGGCCAGCTCTTTCTGTAGAGAAGACCACCATGAAGTTTGCTTTACACACAACCAAAACCACTAATGGCTTGTGCCACCATCTTTATTACCAAATTATCCTTAATGAGCTGCTGGTAGCGGAGAAAGATCTGTTGTCTGTTCAGGATGGAGGTCTCTGACCAGGCTGGGAATGCCTGTTCACAGGCCTTCACTGCTGCTTCCATCTCACCCTGTGTGGCTTGTGGCACCCGTCCCACCACCTCATTAGTTGCCTAAGGATGGTATAAAACATAGGCATGAATATATTCCTTCAGTGACCACCAAACAGAAGTATCCCAACACTACTTACCGGGTTGTGAATATCGATCCACTCTGAGGTTTCAGAGTCGACAAACTGTCCATTTATAAAGAGTTTGGTCCGAGGCTGAAAAGTGACAAAATAAAAACCTAGTACTTGGAAGCAGTATCTACATTTGAGTGCTGAACTAGCCATTTCATATTTGCAAGAAGCTGTTTAAAGGGGCCCTGGAGCCTCAGATAGGATATGATATGTCTTTTGCAGAATTCCCTCTTATGTGAAATATTCCCATTTAACTATAAAAGAAAAAAAAAAATCTCCAAAGTCATGTGAAATTGAGCAGGGAAGAGTCATGTATTGTCTGATAGTCATGTTTAAAGGCTGGTACCTCGTAACAGGTTTTTTTTTCATATATATATATATATATATATATATATATATATATATATATAGAATCTCATCTAAGATCAGTTTTTTTTTTTTTAACATGATTTTGCATAAAAGACGGAATTCTGGGAAGGACGCTTCATATCCTTCCTTCGGTCACTAGTAGTTAGGGTAAAATATGGTAACAGAGTTACCTTCATAATTTGTTTGTCCTCAGGAGGGACACTTTGACTATCAAGGAATAGGTACAAGGTGGTTACCCCTTAACACAAAAAGACGTTCCTGAACGTCCTGTTGCGTAGGGGTAGTAGGAAGCAGGCTCATGGGCTGAGCCCTCTTCATACTCAACCCGTCGTTAACACCCTCGATCGGTGCCACCATCAAAATATAAATATAATATTTTTCCCCCACGTTAAACTCTGTAATGGAAAATAGCACCCAAAGTCGAAAATGTCACTTTTGTCATTTTGCAAAATATAAGAAATTCAATAAAAAGTGATCAAAAAGGCTGTAAGGGTAGCATTGAAAACATCATCAAAAGTTCCAAAAAATGACACCACGCACAGATCTGTACACTGAAGTAAGAAAAAGTTATTGGCGTAAGACGGCAAAATGAAGAAAACATTTTTGGTGTATAGGAGGTTTTAATTTTTGTAAATGAATGAAAACATAGGCATGGAATATTAAATATCACTATGAATTGCAATTTGTTACGCAGAAAACAAGCTCAAACACAGCTCTTTACATAGAACAATAAAAAAAAAAAAAATAAAAAAAAAAAAAAGATTTGTGAAGGAGGGGAGTGAAAAATTAAAACGCAAAAACGAATAAAGGCCTGGTCCTTAAAGGGTTAATAACACAAAGAATCAGAAGCATATGTAGAGCAAATGTCAGAATTGAGGCGCAATCCTAACGCAGGCTGCCCAACCCTACTCAAAAACTGCCTTAGCAGGCAGAAGTACAAGCACTGGTGGCTAGCCCTATGTGTAATATGGTAATAGATCAACAATTAACAGTTAAACACCTTGGTGCTCTTCTACCTGGTTTTCCGCTTCTTCTGCGTGAAGGGTAAAAGAATGCTGGAAGAAAAGGGGTGTTTCCCCCCAGTAACATCACGCTTTCAGGGGTGACAAAAATGACACAGAATGAAGAGCAGAGAACTCACCGCTGCTGCAGAAGAATAATTTACACGTCCAATCCTAGAGGAGGCCTGAGGGAGAAAGAAAGGTCAGAGGGCAAGCCAACCAAAAATATTAGAGGGCTTTAGGAAGACCCAGCCCCACCAGAACAACACTCCAGTAGAGTCAGAATCCATATATCTGTGACCCCTGACCCCAGATATCAATCCCCATGTATATCTACCGTCCAATAACGATCAACCCCTCAAACCCCAAAGTATTGATGGCCCCAGGTACAGGCACCTGTGGCAGAGGTCACTCACCCTCAGGATGCGCCCGAGCTGCAGCATATTGGATGTTCCTCTGCACTGTACAGACTGACAACCTTAGAAAGACACAAGGCTCCGCCCCGCGTCTTCATACTGGCCCTAGGCGGCACGGCCCCCTCTATCTGCTCTCCTATTGGCTACTCCCCTCATACGGGGCAGGTCACGTAGAATATGCGCGGCTTCTCTTTTCAACACTCAACTCACACCCCGCCATTATGACTTCTGGCGGAAGGGGCGTTTAGGTTACTATGGCGATAGAGGCGGGATTTGTCCACCTCTTTTCTCCACTATTGCCACAGTAGGGTGTAGCAACATGGCTGCGGTCTAATACCCTCCCACCTCCCTTCTCCTCAAACCACAATGCGCGGATACATCACGTGACGTGCGCTGCTTCAAATGATGGCGGCGGCTGCTGCTGAGGGTGAGTGTCGTCAGCTGTGAGAGAGGAGGAGTGGGTGATAGGACGTGAGGTACCGAAATAACAGAGCTGGGGAGCGCTGATATGTTATAACATATTACTAATGTCATCTTATGGCGACAGCAGTGGCTACATTCCAGCTGAGGGACACTGTGCTGTGACCCCGGTTATCCCATTGTATATTGTTTTATTCTGTAGTGAATTGCGGCAGCCCCCGGTGTTGCGTGTGGCGCAATGTTATCCCGGTATCACCGGTTCCTTATTACTGCCTTGCATGGAGACCTTGAGGCTGCATTCACACGCTCAGGTTTTCAGATGCAGTTTTTGATGTCCAAACCAGGAGCAGAGTGAAAACAGAGGAGGAGCAGCTTCTCTCAATGATATGTTCTCACCCATAATCGGGAGCGTCGCCAGGTCAAAAGATCGGGTGCTCAGGCCAGAATCTCCAGATAGAAAGTCTGTCTGACAGTGGATTGCTGTAATGGAGCCCATAGACCCCGTACCGTGCACCCCTACAAGCCCACTATGGGGCGGTGAGCTCTGCACTCTACCACACAGGCAGATGGCATAGAGATGAGATGGCGTTTGCGAATGAGCCGGCTCTTTTGTGTGAATGACAGGAGTCTTCTCTCCTCTGTTAGCCGATGCCCCATCATGCCCCATTTAACCTGATAAATTGGGTTAAAAGTAGAGTGGTGTGGGGTGACTTACTGGCCTAAGGCACCCTATTATATATTTAATAGGGAGCCATTCAAGAGCCAAAAGAGATGTTTTTTTCTTCGTGAGTGGAGCCTAATGATCCAGCTCGCTAAGAAGAGCCGGACTTCCCATTACCAGAAGAGAGCCATGATTTCAGCTGGCTCTGCCCCCACGTCATAGCTGGGGTGATTGGGAAACAGCTGCCAAGTGCATCCCTGGGGGAGCAAGAAGGCAGAAGATGTCTGACCCAGAAGTAGTGGGAAGAACCATAAAGAAGAAAACAGGAAAAAGCCTGGATGAGTGACAGCTGGCCAGGTGAAACCGTAGGTGTGAACAATAATTGCAGTCAGGAGGTATTGGCAGGGGTCTGGTGGTGTCAGCATGTGAGAAGAGGTCACGAGATGTGAGCAGGGGTCAGGAGATGTGAGAAGAGGTTAGGATGTATGTGCAAGGGTCAGGATGTGTGACCAGGTATGGACAGCGGTCAGGAGGTATTAGTAGGCATCAGGATCTATGAGGAAGAGGTAAGGGCAGGTCAGGATGTATAAACAGGAAAACTGGGCAGGGGTAAGGAAGTGTTAGCAGGAGGTGCGCTCCAAGCAGCATAATACGGTGGCCTGGGGCAGGAGACATGATGTAGTGATGTCATCGTGCCTCATCCTGCACAATGCATCAAAAAGGAAAAGAGGTAGTTGTTAGTTTAGACCCTGGGTTACATACAAGATGGGTTCTGTAGATTTGTTCTTAAGTTGAATTTGTAATTAAGTCAAATTATTTTTTAACTTTGTGACACCTGGATTTTCATAATTTTGGGAGGACATGGAAACAGGAATGAACAATAAACCTTCATTTCAGATACCATTCATAACTTATAGGGAGATTTCATATTGTTGTGTCAATTGACAAGGCATCTGTTTTTGTATCCGTGACACTGTTACACTTCTGTTCACATCTTCAAAAAAAAGAGCGGTTTAACGTTGGTTAGAAAATACAGTACCTGCTTCCATTGAATCATCATTGAGGAAAAAAAAAAGTGTAGTTTTTTTATTGTAGACCTATAAACTTCTATTGCAATTCGTAGGACAGGTTTAAAACTTGATCAGTGGAAAACTGAATTGTGAAATACCCATAGAAACAAATGGGGGTTATTTATTATTGGTTTTCCTGGGCTTTTTGTAAAAGTCTCAAAGTCAATTGTTTTTTTTTGTTTTTTTTCACTGCTAAAAAGTCTCACAGGGCCATTTCCACGTCTTCATTAATCTTGCGCAAACATAGAACTGCTGCCAGTGCAACATGGTGCAAAGCCAGATTCATGACTTGGGACTTTTGCAAAACATCTTTTAGTTACTTCAGTCCCCTGAAGGTCTATGTGCTGGGACTTTTTTGGGAACTTTTTGAAAACAAAATCCCAGACAGAAAGTAGACCATAAGAACGTTTATAATAGGACCAAAGCCATTTTAATGAATAGGCAGCGGAGCTCCAGAAATAGACACAGAACTTCCCCCAAGGAGCCGCCTAATGGCTCAGTGAAAATCTCTAAACTGCATATTTGTAAAACGGCGGTGTGAAAGAGCACTTATGTTGGGGCTTATGTTTGGCTTGGGGATAAAGTTCAGTAAATTTCCAGCATCTAGAGAATTTTACCAGTGGTCAAAGTGAGCAGGAAACCTACCACTTTAAAATTAGACTTATAACCCACAAATACCTTGCAACAGCTCAGGGTGAGCTGATGTCGGACCATATCTTGACTAGTAGCAGAAACCTCTGTATTCCGGGAAAAAGTGTTTTTAGCGGTATATTCAAATCCCCCTTCGGGGCACCACAATATTGCTGTGTGCACCATGCACGCGACCGTTCGTTCGCATTATTATGAGGTGCCTGAGAGCCAGTGAAGTCACTGAGCTCTCGGGTACACAAGCGCATGCGCACCAACACGGTGCCTCTTCGAGTGCGGCCGGCTTGCAGTGCGGCTGCTCCAACAACCGCAGCTTTGGACGGACGCACACATGGGGCCACATTTATCACTTTTGTGCGCCTAAGTGTAGTAGTTGCGCCTAAATTCGGGCGCACTGCTTTGCAAGAATTATCACAAGCTACAACCATCTGTGATAAGTATATTTTCTGCCTCTTATTAATCACTTTACTTTAACACAGTTTAGGCGCAATGTTAGATTCGGGCACTTACATGTGATCCTGCTACAAGCTCCTCTCTGCTTCTCCCACAGCCCAGAATGAAGATAACACTCACAGCAGCACCCAGGTGTGTGACACCCTGCAACCAGTGATCTCCTCAGCAGGGGCTTCTCCTAGAGGGGATCCCCCAGTGCTGGTCTCCTGCTGCACCCCTGTAATTCTGCACAGTATCCCCCTCAGACACTGTGCAGAATTACATGGGGGACACTTGTTTGTAGTATCTGCAAACTTCTGCAAGCTTCTGCAAACTTGTGCAAACTTCTCTTGCTGTGAGCTCAGCGTTTTGCAGAATATTTTGTAAATAGAAGGTGATGAACTGTAAATAGAGTCTGCAGCTCCTGTCTGTAATGTATCTAATTGTATCTATTATATGTTCTAGTGTCTGGCTGAGCTTTGCTGCTAGAAATGAGCTCTTCTGCAAAGGGGCTCAGTGCTTTCTTCTCAGATAACGCCACCTTCGGGCTGGAGTGTTTTTGCGCCTAAATGCAAAAGTCGCACGTGATGAATATCATTAGGCGCAGTAAAACATCTGGAATTGAACGATAGATGAGGGAAAGGTGGTTATTTTAGCTGCGCGGCTAATTTGACGTTTAATCGCAAAAATGGCGCAAAAACGGTGCGCCTAAACGTAAAGGCGCAAAAACAACAGAAAAAACAAGTGATAAATGTGGCCCATGGTGCGCACAGCGATATTCTGGTGCGCCGAAGGGGGTTTTGAATATACCGCTACATACACTTTATCCGGAATACAGCGGTTTCTGCTACTAGTCAAGATATGGTCCAGCATCAGCTCACCCTGAGCTGTTGCAAGGTATTTGTGGGTTGTAAGTCTAATTTTAAAGTGGTAGGTTTCCTTTAAATACTACTTGTACCATGAGGGTGGAAGATTGAGCGGGGCTTTATTTTGTCTGAGGGTGTATTATGTATAGTATCCAAAGGATATGTCATAAATTCTTGAAAGGTGTGGAATGCATATCACAAAAACTGGGGTCTCTTGACCCCTTCCCACAGCAGGCTGATGCTGAGCTGCCACACATGCAAGGCCATTCTCTATTTGAGTCTGTGGGAGTGTTGAAAACAACACAACAATCTGCTTACATTTTTGGTGCTCTCATAGACTACTTTTTAATGCAGGTACATCTTCTAGTGCATTGGACATATGATAAATACTATACATGAGAATATCCCTTTAAGGGTTTCAGACACAAAGATGAGCAATAGTAAGTGTTGGTGAAATTATTAAGCGTGACATCCGCAATTAGGGGTGAATAAGGGTAGGTGTCATAGGTGTCACAAGATAGGGGTATTATACAGTGTGAATGCCTTATTGAGAGTGCATTGGTATGTTTATAATTAGTGCAATGTGTGGAGGTAGTAATGGTGGGGGGAGTGATTATAAAATGTGGGTGCCACAATAAGGAGTGTATTGTAATTGAGTGTATTTCATAGTGTGGGGGTCACAAAAAAAGCATTTTTTTTTAGAGCATGTAGTATTGGGGGTAAGGGCAGAGCAGCAGCAGGATGAAACTGTTAGGTTAGAGGGGATAATGGTTGAGTGAAAAACATAAGATGTCTGCGTGGTTAACTCCACAGGTACAATATGTGGCTGGAAGAGGATAAATAGTGGCCTGGAACTGATGAAGAAGAGTAGGAACAAGAACAACTACAATCCGAGGCATTAGATGTAATAAGTAGGGGTTTCTCCTGTGTATTTTGTAGCTTCGTATAACTGGTATTGTTTTTGGCGTGATGGAACACATGTGGGTGTAGGTTAGTAGATACTACTGAGAATGCAGTGTATATACACTGGGGCCCATGCCCTGGATCTTTTATAAGTCTATCATTATAGCCTATAATAATCCCCTCCTGCTTTCCGCTTCAAAAACTGTATCTGAAAAACTGAAAGTGCTCCCTGACCGCAGCTCCAAAAGATGAAGCGCTGGCACAATTATAATACAATTACCCTGCTCCAGGACATCAATAATGAGCCCGAAGGGCAGTGCCATGCCCACAAATGCCAATCCTGAGATGTGCAGTGCCAGCCCTACTGGAGGCCAAGCACATAACATACAGTATTGAGCCCATAGCACAAAGTGCCTACTCTACTAAGCCTGCTACACATCGTGCCAGTCACCATCCATTGCTGTAACCAATGACAATAACCAAGCCATTGTACTGTTCTGGTGATTGGCAACAATCCTAAACCATATATACTGTGCCTGGTACACTCCACTGATAAGAACTGTGTATGCTTCTGGCCTCCCCAAAGCCTCTCCTCGCCAGCTGCCCATCCCAGCTGTCAGCGGGTTGTAGTGCATTTCTTTCTGCCATTTCTTCTCTATCATGAGAGTATGGAGAAGCTGTAATTTTTGTTTCTGTATTAATGTCTCACCTGTTTTATTTTTATGTTTATTTTCAGGTGTAGATCTGGAAACATCGTTGTTGAGCTTTGAGAAGCTGGATCGTGCATCCCCAGACCTGTGGCCTGAGCAGCGTGAGTGTACCACTAGGAATTGGAGACGAGTGGACCTATGTTTCTGTCCATCTCTAGTAATGTTCAATCTCACAATTTTTTTTAACATTTTTTTTTTACTTCTACAGTTCCAGGAGTTGCAGAATTTGCAGCCTCCTTTAAGAGTGTAAGTATGTTATCCCTTTTGTCTGCTTAATGGTGATCTCCGTCTACCAAACCTAAATCCCCAGGAGAAAACATGCTCCTGGATAAGTGTCTATCCTTTGAGCCCAGAGTTGCTAACAGATCAAATTTTCCTGGCCTTGCCTTTGTCCAGCATTACTGTAGAGGGTGATGCATACAGAGTGATGATTTTGCAGGCATGAGCTCTGTCCTGTAACTCTAGATGGCTCTGATTTCATACAGGGACTTCTAAAGGAGGGGCTTTCAAATTTCTTTAACCGTTTTTACCTTTTGTCCCCTGTTGGATATTCTGCATATGTTGCAGCTAGGCTTTTTTAAGGGACATTTTGCTGACATCGGCCTACAGGTTTACACCTGTCATTAATGGTGATTTCCTAATGGAGAATCGCCTTCAACAATTTAGACAGGTTTTTCAACCAAGCATTATTCTAGGTAGTGTTGCACATTAGGTTACATTAACCAGTGGGTTGGTTCCCCTTGTACTTTAGGGTACATTCAAAAGGCCGCTATGGGCGGAGGGGGGGGGATGATCTGGTATCATGATTTGCCTCCAGATCATGGACCCCATAGACTTCTATGGCTCCCAGTCACAGAGTGCTAAGCATACAGTGCTTCACCGTGACCGACTCAGGGGCTGCACGACAAAGTATAGGACTTGTCCTATAATCTGGCAGATTTGTGGCGCAGCCGTTCGCCTGTCTATGGAGGGAGGAGGGGTGAAGAGCACTCGCCCCTCCTCCTGACCCTGTGCTAGGATCTGGCCCGGGTGAGCACCTGGCCATGTGAATAAGCCCTTACATATACCTGCTTATTTAATTCTTGCCAATTTTGTTTTGACAGCCAATTGCTAGTTCTCCTCCTAAGTGGATGGCTGAGCTTGAGCACGATGACATGGACATGCTGAAAGGTAACATGTCCTGTGATGGGGGGGGGGGATCTTGTGTTCAATAACTGATGACCATGGTATCGTATGACCTGCAGGTACAGGGGACTATGCTCATTTTCCTAGTAGTTTACCTCTGAATGACACGGTCCTTTGTCTGCAGAGTTGGGGAGTCTCACCATTGCTAACCTGATGGAGAAGGTGCGGGGGCTACAGAATCTTGCATATCAACTAGGACTGGAGGAATGTAAGTAACAGACTTAACTCATATTACACCACAACCTCTGGGATGCATGTATGAACACCTTATCGGCATACAAAAAGGCAAAAAACCCTGTTTTAGGCCTACCTTGCTGCTTCCCGAAAATGGGTTTGGTTTTTCAAAATGTCTCTCAATTCATCTTCCAATTTGTGACAAATTTGTAACTTCTTCCAATCCACTTTTCACTTCAGAAAACTTACTTTATTAGTACCATAGGGCTTCTTTTTTTACAAAAAAAAGTTGCATGTCGCTGCACTTCAAGCGCCACAATTATCAAGCAGTCTTAAAGGGGTGTTCCCATCAGGGCATTTACATTTAATTAAATTCATTTGCCTTATGTAAACATTTCTTCAATTGGATGTTAATAAAAGAAATGTTCCTGTGTGAATATAATTTCCTATAAATGCAGCCATGTTAGCCCTTAGCTTCCTCGGATACGACCACGTCACACTCTGGCAGCGGTGGCCAGACTTGCGCTATAGAGTCCTGCCGGACCACCAGGATTCAGCGTTCATTACCACAGGACGGCTGTGGGACATGTAGTAACTCCCAGACATTTCATATACAAAAACTTTTTGTTTCTTTATGCAATCTCTCCAGTAGAGGTGGCCGTATCCGAGGAAGCTATCTCGTTTCTAAGGGACAACATGGCTACATTTATGAGAAATTATCTTCACACAGGAACATTTTTTTAATAACATCCAATTGAAGAAATGTTTACATATGACAGATTAATGAAACTGAATGTGAGTGCCCAAACGAGAATACCCCTTTAAGCCACTATGATAAATCTGCCATGCAAAATAGAGAACGATCCTGTCTAATGAATCTGCCCCACAATATTTTGAGAATAAGACCTGAGAATAAGACCACTTGAGAATAAGACCTGACCTCAGAATTTTTAGTTTTGGCTTGTTTCTGACTTTGTATTGGTGTCAGCGGACTTCTATTCAGACTGCAAAGTTTGTTAAATTTTCCTCTGATACTAGCCCAGGTTCCAACTTTTTTAGGTCTTTTCTTCCAGCTGACTATATAGAGATAATCTTTGTTGGGTTTATTCACAGCTGCTATCCCAGGAGTCCTTTGGCCTCAATTCCTCCAGTTGTACATCCTCAAGTGAGGGAAAGTTCAGTGCTTAGATTGGATTGCATAATTCTCCTTTCTTGTAGGGTTCTTATTTACTGGGCTAATGGCCTAACTGAGAATATTAACGAGTGCTAAAGCCACATTTGTATCCATCACTGGAGGAGGAGACAGCCAGTCCAGCTAACCTACTGTATGTGTCAACAAGTAAATTAATCCAAGCACTCCTTTTGAATTTTAGATGCCAGAAAATGGTATTTATTAACATGCAAGTGATCAGTTGGTGTGAGCCATCTTGATCGTGTTTGACAAAGGCCTGTGTCAGGCCGAAACGTCACACCAACTGATCACTTGCATGTTAATAAATACCATTTTCTGGCATCTAAAACTCAAAAGGAGTGCTTGGATTAATTTACTTGTTGATTCACCTGGGGTGGGAACCCTAATCCATAATTGGCACCCATTGTCGATGTCTACAAATTAGATGACTACTGTATGTGTCATCAGAGAACTGTTCCACTTTGACAACTTTCGGTACTGAACTTGAAGCAGCTTTGGTGGATTTGATCTGTAAAGTCAAGAGACTACCTGGTCCATGCAGAAGGTTTCTTTCTTCTGTAGTCCCTCTCCACACCATGCACGTACTTACAGGTTGAGTCAAAGGTTCAAGGGCACTGTTTTATTTCTGAAACAAAAGGGAAAATCAATACTCCGGCAAGTAATAGCTGAGGGGCTGTGTTTTGGGCTAAGACTGAAAAATTACCACATTCTTGAAAGCTGCCATATTGGATAAAAGCCAAGTTTCCAAAACGTCCTCCATGACGGCCCACTTGGAGGATGCCCCTTGACCTCTGTAGGGACAGGAAGCAGAGAGGTTAAAAGCCTCCCCCCCGCATCCTCCCGCCAGTGTCTTCCTGTCCCTACAGAGGGCAGGCAAGAGAGGGTCTCTCTCTCCTCCAAGTGGGGGGGAGGGACGTTTTTTTCTATTTTTATATTTACCTGGGGTTACGCCAGCCTATTGCAGGCTGTAGTTCCCCTCCGGGTCGGGACC
This sequence comes from Engystomops pustulosus, assembly GCF_040894005.1. NCBI lineage: Eukaryota > Metazoa > Chordata > Amphibia > Anura > Leptodactylidae > Engystomops > Engystomops pustulosus. Next base: position 76,590,223 of record NC_092417.1, on the reverse strand, counting down.
GCAGCCGGATGCTTCCTCCCTGGTCCCGGCGGATCCGGCATCCGTCCTTCACCCGCGGCCGACTCGGGCTCACGCGAGGACGCGCGGCGCCTGGGGGAGGTTCCGTTCCCAGGCGTCCTTTGCTCTCCGTGACGACTTCCGGCCGCGACCGGAAGTGGGGCCGCAGCGTCACGGAAACCACCAGCAACAGCAGATTGCCACCTGCATGGGGGATGGGCTCCCCGATAAGGTATTTAAAACATCCGGTTGTCTGTTTCGGCGTCCGTTTGTGATTGTACAGCGTGCTGTTGGTTGGTTGCCGTCCCAGACTTTGTTGTTATGGCTGATGAGGCAGACTTGGGCCTACTCCACCCTCCTGGTCACGTAAGTGGTGCTGTATGGCATGTTCTTATAGTATCTATGATACATAGTGAACCCCAAGTTAGTTACTTTCCTCACCTTTCCCCCTTAGGATAAGGATCAAGGGCCTAAGGGGAAAGGCAAAGAGGACAGACCCGAAAGGTCTGAGAAATCCAGCAAGTCCGACCGTACTATGAAGAGTAGGACCTCTGCTAGGAAATGTAATATGTGTGTCCAGGTTATGCCCGAATCATACACAAAACCTATATGCAGGCCCTGTATTGATGAATTTATGCGGGGTGAAAAAGCATCATTTATGGATGAGCTAAAATCCTTTATTGAAGATAAGGTGGTAGCATCAGTGGCGTCAGCGACACAAAAAGATCCCCCTCCTAAAAAACCTAGACTGGCGGATATCTCTTCTTCTGATGAAGAAAACTATGACTCTGAGGGTCCGTCCTGTTCCCTAGTGGATACTGAGGAGCAAGATTCCCAGGACATTAGTCAGAAATTGGATTCCCGTCACCTGTTTCAGATAGAAGATCTGGATAACCTCTTGAAGGCGATCCGTGAGACACTTAACATTGAAGAGGAGGTTCCCTGTATGTCTAGGGAGGACGAATTGTTCGGGGGCCTAAGGGCTAAGAAACAACGCGTCTTTCCTGTTAACGAAACCTTGAAAGGGTTAATCACGGAGGAATGGAAGGACCCAGAAAGAAAGATCCTAACTTCCAAAAGCTTTAAGAGACGCCTTGTCTTCGATCAGGAGGTCTCCAGGGTTTGGGACTCAGTCCCGAAGGTAGACGTGCAGGTGACGAAGGTGGTCAAAAAAACAGACCTTCCCTTTGAGGATTCTGCACAACTCAGGGATCCCATGGACCGGAAGTCTGACGCTCTTCTTAAAAAAGCCTGGGAGACGTCGATGTTTAGTTTAAAATCCAACATATCTGCTACATCCGTTGCCAGGACCCTCTACTTCTGGCTGAATGAACTGGAATCACATATTAGAGAGGGTACTCCCAGAGCATCTCTACTGGACAGCATTCCACTTTTAAGATCTGCCACCGCGTTCTTGGCGGACGCCTCCACCGAAGGTGTTTGCTTCGCTGCAAAAGAAGGCTTTAACAAATGCAGCAAGAAGAGCCTTATGGCTCAAACAGTGGGGCGGTGATATACGCTCGAAGTCCAAACTCTGCAGCATACCATTCACAGATGATTTCGTCTTCGGTCCAGAGTTGGACGCCATCTTAGAAAAAGCCTCTGACAAGAAGAAGGGGTTTCCTGAAAACAGAGCATCTTCCAGGAAACCTTCCTTTCGCCCCTTCAAGAACCCTAAAGATTCCTTTCGTGGGAAAGGTAAACAGGGGCGCTGGAGCTACCCTAAGGGAGGCAGAGGTAGGGGGTTCCTGTTCTCTAATCCCCCAGACAACTCTGGGGGAAAGAAGCAGTGACGCCAGAGTGGGGGGGCGTCTCCTAGAATTCACCACTCAATGGACAGATATTACTTCAAACCCTTGGGTCTTGAATATTGTCAGGTCTGGTTACAGAATAGAATTCAGCACCTACCCCCCTTCAAGATTTATTTCTCCATCCCCCTCTACCTCTTCTTCTACCCATTCTCTTATTTGGCAGGAAGTTTCATCCCTCATCCATTCGAGAGTGGTGGTTCCAGTTCCTCAAGACCAAGAAAGGACGGGCTTCTACTCTCCACTGTTCCTGGTCAAAAAACCCAATGGATCGAATCGGCTGATCATAAATTTGAAATCCCTAAACAGCTTCATCACCTACAGGCGATTTCACATGGAATCGGTAAGATCCGCTACTCAGCTTATATATACCGACCACAATATGTGCACAATAGACCTTCGGGACGCCTACTACCACGTTCCAATTCACTACTCTTCTCAAAGATTCCTCAGATTTTCAGTCTTTTCTCCAGAGGGCTCTATCCTCCACTTTCAGTTTCGGGCTCTCCCCTTTGGTATTTCCTCAGCTCCGAGAGTTTTTACAAAAATCATGGCGGAGGTTGTTGCCTTCCTGAGGCTACAGAAGGTGTCTATCGTTCCATATTTAGACGACCTTCTGATTTATAGGAAGAGACAGATCAGATCTTATTACCGCAAGAGATTTTACCATGAGGAAACTCTCAGATCTGGGGTGGTTAATCAACACCCAAAAGTCAGATCTGTCTCCCTCCACGCACAAAAAGTTTCTAGGAGTAATGTTAAACTCTACTCTTATGATGTCCTTTCTCCCTCAGGAAAAAGCCGACGGTCTAAGACTTCAGATCCGCTCCTTCAGAAGAAAAACCTCCATTACAGTCCGAGGAGCTATGAAAATCCTGGGTCTTCTTACGGCCTGCCTTCCATCCGTAATCTGGAGCCAGAGCCATTGTCGCACTCTACAGAGTTGGATCCTCCGTTCTTGGAACCGGAGAACCTCGGGATTGGACAAAAAGATCACCATTCCATCCTCGGTAAAAAGAGATCTGCAATGGTGGTTGGAGGTAAAGCATCTGGAAAAAGGGGTTCCTTGGCACTGCCTTCCGTGTCTTACCATCACGACCGATGCAAGCAGTCTGGGCTGGGGAGCAGTCTTCCCCTCGCATTACGCCCAGGGATCCTGGACCCCTTCACTAGCAAAGAAACCATCAAATTATCGGGAACTACGAGCCGTCTGGGAAGCCTTAAGGACCAACCCTCTCTTCTTCTGAAGAATCAGCATGTCCACATACTGACAGACAACACCACGGTGGTATCTTACCTGAGGCGACAAGGAGGTACAAGGTCGATAGCTCTCTCCTCCCTGACTCGCACCATCTTTTCCTGGGCAGAAGAGAACATACTCTCTCTTTCGGCAACTCATCTAAAAGGAGTCCTGAACACGGAGGCAGACTTCCTCAGCAGGAGAGTGGTCTCTCCCAACGAATGGTGTTTAAATCAGGAAATTTTCTGCCAGTTGACAGATCTTTGTGGCACTCCGCGAATCGACCTTTTCGCCACAAGAGAGAACTCATTGTGTCATCTATACTTCTCTCTGGAGGCAAGGGAGCCGAAGGATCGACTAGACGCCTTCAGTCACCCATGGATCGAACCTCTCTCCTACGCCTTTCCCCCTATTCCCTTGGTCGCAAGGGTCCTCAGGAAGATCCTTATGGACCAGGCAAGGGTAATACTCATCTGCCCGAACTGGCCAAAAAAGAGCTGGTACCCCTTGCTGACATCCCTGGCCCTCCGGCAACCAGTGATACTGCCTCCAAGGAAGGATCTTCTGCACCAGGGTCCTATTCTGCATCCAGACCCGGAGAAGCTTCAGTTAGCGGCCTGGATCCTGAGTCCGACTTCTTAAGATCGCAGGGTCTTTCCAGAGCGGTGGTAACCACACTTAAGGCAAGTAGGAAAAAAGTTACTTTTGCCATTTATCACAAAATTTGGAAGAGATTTGTGACTTTTTGTGGGGACAATCCCCCATCTCAACCTAACCCAAATATTTTCCAGATCCTGGACTTTCTGCAGAAGGGATTGGAGTTGGGCCTATCCACTAGCACTCTGAAGGTGCAGGTCTCGGCCCTGGGCGCATTTTTCGATTTTCCCCTTGCAGACCACAGGTGGGTCAAAAGATTTATCGTAGCCTCCTCCAGAATCAGACCGCAAGTCCTTAGGAAGACCCCTACGTGGGATCTCACCTTAGTTTTAGATGCACTTTCCAGACCTCCATTTGAACCTCTGGATAGTACCAACATTAAAAACTTAACGCTAAAGACTACCCTTCTGATTGCTGTTACTACAGCCAAGAGATTGGGGGAACTTCAGGCTATTTCCATCAGGGAACCCTATATGCGCATTCTTCCTGACTGTATTATTCTTACCTTAGATCCTGGCTTCGTTCCCAAGGTGGTATCCAAATTCCACAGGGATCAGGAGATCACCCTTCCGTCCTTCTGCGAGGATCCTTCTTCTAATGAGGAAGCCTCGTGGCATCTTCTGGATGTAAGACGTGTTGTGTTAGCTTATTTGCAGGCTACAGAACCCTGGCGCAGGGATCATAACTTGTTCATTCAATTCCAGGGGAAAAATAAGGGGAAAAAAGCCTCCAAAACGTCGATAGCAAGATGGCTGAAGTTGGCTATTTCCACCTGCTACACGCTACAAGGGAAAGAGGTTCCTACCAATCTAAGGGCTCATTCTACCAGGGCTATGTCAGCCTCCTGGGCTGAAAGAAGAGGCGCATCACTTGAGCAGATCTGCAAGGCAGCCACCTGGGCCTCGCCTTCGACTTTCATAAAACATTATCGTCTGGACCTACCGGGGTCTCAGGACCTCTCCTTTGGAAGGAAGGTTCTACAAGCAGTCATCCCACCCTAGAGTTTCTACTTATTTGGTAGATCTCCAAGTGGGCCGTCATGGAGGACGTTTTGGAAATGGTGAATTAGTACTCACCGGTAATTCGGTTTCTATCTAGTCCTCCATGACGGCCTATATATTTTCCCTCCCTATGTTTTGCTATACTGTAAATGTATGTGAATATTTAACATACAAATAAAAAAAAAATTTTTTCTTTTACCTTCCTCCGGTGTAGTTATTTGGTAGACACTGGCGGGAGGATGCGGGGGGGGGAGGCTTTTAACCTCTCTGCTTCCTGTCCCTACAGAGGTCAAGGGGCATCCTCCAAGTGGGCCGTCATGGAGGACTAGATGGAAACCGAATTACCGGTGAGTACTAATTCACCATTTTTCCAGTATGAAAGTGGTCATGTGCACACAAATGTAACTCTCCGCAGTGAGACTCTTTATTAAAGCTTAAAGAATACCTGTCACCAGCATTTTACCACCCTAACAATGCCTGCTGATAAAGGGTTACATGTATTCCCTATATCCCCTAAAATTAGCCGCTAGTGAGGCACTATACCATAATTAGTCGTTTTCTTGATATGCAAATTATCTTTCTTGACTCATATCTTCTGACTTTGACTCTTCTCTCTCCCAGGCTGCCAGTTAACCACATCACCTTATTTTATACTGATGCTCTGCCTTGGATTATATTTGTCATGTGACCAGAGGGACCTCATCTCAGGTCCTTTTGCCTCATCACATCAGCAAACTGTACCCCATACTGTACGAACTAGATCACATGAAATCACAGAAACCTCCAAAGTGGATGGAGAGGAGTAGAATTCCACAGATGCTTCTGTGATTTCATGTAATCAGAAACCTACATGGGGTACGTTTTGCAAATGTAAAGTGTACAAGATCTTTGACATCAGCTTGGTCATATGAGATGAACTGCCGAATAGTAAGGAGGCATAAGGCAAAGTAGATGGGAGTGGCTGGCCGAGCAAGACATGCCCCCTCTGATGTGAGGGAAAATTTTTTTTTAGCTAAAAGTAGGGTGTCCGTTAATAGTGCTATATAGGAACCTGTCACTAGCTGTATTCGTGAAAATGTGGTGACGGGTTCCCTTTAATCAAACTTTCAATAAAATTGTGTAAATCAATAGTGCTCATGACTTTGTAATTTACTGAAGAGCGTTGAATCGTCAAGGGAAATATTTCCTAGGTATGGAAAGAGTTAAACATTAGCCTTTTTTTATCTGTCTGAAGTGGATGGGACAACAGACTTTGAGATGCACTGCTCAGTACCTTAACACTTAAACAACACGGTATTACTCCAAATCAATCACACTTCAGTAGAAGCGTCCTGTCCAGTTGTGAATCAGTTTCTCCTGTTGTTGGGCAAATAGAACAGACAATGGGTAGAAATGATAGTAAATTGATATTGCCCCTCTAGGTACCTTGAGGGTGTGCCTAAAATTGCTTGGGTAGTGCAGGTCATTAAGGATGGAAAATTGGTGAGAGTTGTGGCAAGAAGGTCTGTTAGCACAGTGTCCAGAGCATGGAAAAGATACCAGGAGAAGTGGTGGGGGCTGTAGTTGGACAACAACGTAGTAGTAGGATTGCTACCTCCTCCTTCGTACATTTGCGTCCAGTGCTCTTCACGCATGAGAGCAGATTCACACTGAGCACGTGCGAGTCTGGAGATGTCATGGTGAGCATTCTGCTGTCTGCAACATCCTCCAGCATGACCAGTTTGTCAGTAATGTTGCAGTGCAATCCTCTAGCCATTGGTACCCAGACTGCCATTGGCTATAGGGATTAGATCCGAATGGCCATTCTGAGACGTATGCATTTGCAGCCGGCCCTGGGTTCTTTCTTATGCTTGACAAAGCTAGACCTCATGTGGCTGTAGTGTGTCAGCAGTTCCTGCATTATGAGGGCATTGATGCTATGGACTGGCCTGTCCGTTCCTCAGACCTCCATCCAATTAACCCGTCTTGAACATCATGTCTTGTTCCATTAACCAATGCTATTTTGCACCACACTATGTCTGACGGTGTGACTAATACTTTACTCCAGGTATGGGAGGAGATCCCTCAGGAGAACATTGACTACTTCATCAGGAGTATGCTGAGGCGTTGTAGGGAGGTCTTAGAGGCACGTGGAGATCACTTACACTACTGAGCCTCATTTCTTACACTTGTGCTCAAAAGTTTGCATATTCCTGCAGTATTTTGGTTTTCGTGGCCTTTTTCAGAGAATACACAACTGTATGTTCTAATTCAGCCTCTTAGTTCCTTTTGTACCGTTTGTCTCTGCACCTCATTGTCTGCATCCCACCTCTATAAGCAGCAGCAGGGTTGGCCTGCGGTGTTCCTGCATTTGGAATGGTGGTGAAACTGACACAAAGGAAGAGTAAAATTACATGAGGCTATGAAAGGGGGTTTAGAGTAATGTAAAAAGTCAGCTGGTCAGCTTAAATTAATTTACAAAGTGAAAAAGCACCTTGCACTAAATTTCTGGATAACTTATATTGGTATTGCACTCGGCAATGTATTTATGTGCTATGGCAGATGTCTGATGCCATAGGAAGCCACTGTTCTCCAAAACCACACAAAGGCTATGATGTCTAATGACAACAGACCTGCAGGTTTTTTTTAATATATATATAACATTTTGGATATTAGACACCTGACCACTGCCGGACACTATTCAAAAAATGTGGCCCTTAGTGGCCACATTGAAAAGGTAGTATTAGTGGTTATTTTTATTTTTTTTTTCTTGTTGCTGTTTTGCCTGTGACTACATGAGGGCATCTTATTATGTATGTCAGCTACCTGTAACTATACATTCATTGAATTGGGGAATGACGAACGATCTTAAAAGCTACCGAGGTCAATGTTGGATGGTGTCAGTCCGACAACACTTACTCTCCCCACTTTGTATTGCAAAGTTGTCAATCTGACAACACTCGTCTCCCCATGTGTCAGGGATGGAGCACAGTAGATGGTTTTTGTTTGCCCCCCGTCTCCTGATTCCAGTATGATGCCCTGGGTGTACATCGGTCCATGCGCTGCTTGCTTTCCGGGGTCCCTGTAGTGGTAAAGCTGCAGTGACAGAATATAGCACTGGCACAGTAACCAGTATTTATGTGCTATGGTTCTGAGCGGGGATCGACAACATTTTATAGCACAGCTTTGTAAATCCTGGCTTTATGAGGACCCCAGATTTATCTCTGCAGTCAGACCCTTGATTTCTAGAAAGGAGGTGGCTGGTAACAGGAATATGGACTACAACTCCCAGTAAACGGCTTGCACCCAGAGGCGGAGACGTAATGACCTCTGCATCTCCTCCATCCCCCGCACATCTCATTATCATCTGTGATTTACTGCCCGGCACTTCTTTAATTTTACTTGGTTCTCTGAGGTTTCTGACATGTTGTAAATTTCCTGAACTTTTTCATCATCTGCCCGATCACTCTGCGCTTTGGAGGATTGCAGAGAACCTGGATTTACAGCAGAGATTAAACTGGCGTCTATAAAGTGTGACTGTGCAGGCAATTGTGTTGCTGTCAGCTGCCTCCAGACAACACAGACCCCCCAAAGCAGTCAGCTCCTCTGTCCACTGTTCCTGGGGATTACAGAAAGGAAAGTGGAGTGTCATGGTGATGATGGGGCGACTGCAGAAAAGCTGAGGTTAGGGGATTTTGTAGAAGCTGTAATGTATACAGGGAAACTAGAGCAGCTGTAGGACTGACACATAATGGATATAGAGGAGTTGCGGCAAAGCTTGGTGTGATGACTGGCATACGTAGAGGGAGACTAGAGCAATTCCGGGAAAGCTGGGTGTCCAGACTGATGTCGCTAGGGGGATCTATAAAGCAGCTGCAGAATATACTGTCAGGATTGAGATATACAGTGATATTGTAGGGCCACTCAATGGAAGCTGTGTGTCAGGACAGGAAAGTTTTAGCCCAGCACCTTGAAAATTACTAGAAATGTTTGTATGTTTTAAAGTGCTGCAGGAAATGTTGGTGACAAAACTGAGAAATCCACATGGATTATAGAATAGCTTCAGGAAAGCTGGGTGTCGGGACTGTGATGTATACAGGGGAATTATGGAGCGGCTTGGTGTCAGGACTGTGATGTATACAGGGGAGGGTCGCCTGTGGCTGGCGGGGGACATTGACATGCTGATGAGCTGACTGCTGGTGCTTGGGGTCTTGTGGCCTCACCTGCTGCCTGCTGTGCTGGAAGTTGTGATTACATGCCGAGTCTCTGGGGGGCCGTCCAGCTGTCATATGCAGGGTGAATGGGAAATGAGGGCCAGGGGTCTGGGCTGGAAGGGGGGGGTGTAGTTAGGTCTCTGGCACGTGGCAGCCTCATCTGTGCTTGTCCCTTGAGATGACTTGTGATGTGCTCTTCAGCTGTGATGATGAAGACTGGGATATAGTGGCCTGAGTGGAGGAGACAACAAGTGGCGCCGTCTAGATGAGACATTGTGCAGCCACAGGCTGGTGATGGAGCCAAGGATATTGGGGGTTCAGCTCTTGCTGAGTTTTTCAGATTTGTTACTGGGGTCTCTTGTCATTACTCTGGACTTTATTGGGGCCATGGCCTCTGTAACACAAACATTTCCATAAGTAAATTAAGAATTCATTGGCGGCTTGTGGCTAATCATAGGCGGCTGTTTAATAAATGAATTGTGACTGATTACCTATTAATATGGACGCCTTAGGAATTCACCCAGGGGGAAGCAGAGCAGTGAAATAGAGAGGGGCTCGCCCCCCTGGGAAATCAGATCCTCGTGTCTGCAGCTTTAACATCTCGCTCAACTATCAATAAGGAGGTAATTGAATTTTGAGCACAAACATGATGCCCGATGGATGACTGGGAGGGAGAGGGGGCTCTTCATGGAAGATGGATGCTAAATCCATGCAGTAAAGATTAGGAGGGGAGAGGCAGTAGAACAGGCAGTTAAACAGCTAATGGGTCTCATCAGTGTCTCACTGGGGGTCATGGCCAGAAAGCCCCCACCACCACAGGTCACCTGGAGACCATACTGCTGTGAATGTTGAAGCCCCTATAACACACGCATTGGTCTGGGGTTGTGGGTTTGGGGCTCTGGACTAAAGTAATTCCTAGAATGCAGGCTATTTGGAGTATTTTTGTATTTAACCATTTAATAACCTTTTGGGGTGGATTCACATCGGAGTTTGCACTGTGCAAAGTTGCTGCAATTCTGATTGAAGCCGGTTCAGAGCTAAGGTTAAATAATGCAGTGGTCCTGTGCGGACCGCTGATGTAACACATGCGTGTTTTGTGGTGAATTCGACGCAAACCATTTCATGGCACAAAATGTCATACAGGATTGTAAACCTAAGGCTTTATTATAAGTCACAAAGGGTGTAATGTCTATCCTGTTGGCTCAATGCCACCCGTGTAGTGATCATTGTAGACCCCCTCTCTTGGCTGTGAGTATTTTTAAATTGACAGGACTGCAGGAAATAAAGCCATCTAAATGCAATTAGCATCATATTTTAACCCTTTGAAGGATGTCTCAAGGTGAAGCTACTGGTGTCCTCATTACCATTCTTCTCACACAAGCGGCATCTATCGTACACGGACTGTACCACTTCCATACACCTGTGTAATCTTATTACCCATGTATGTTACCACGTACATATTTCCAGTGTGTCTCTCTGTGTGCTACGTACATATTACCAGTGTGGAGCTGACTCCAAGACATTGTTGGGCGAGGATGACACTAGTGGATGATGACTCTCGGTAGCCATTGTTACCCTGCTGCCGGTGTGTAGAGTCATATTCAGAATACACATTGTAGCCTCCGCTGTCTGATGGGATTTTGGGAGCAGCCTGTGTGAATGAACAGATGTTGGTATAAATTACCTTCGTGTTTGACGTCTTGAAAATTAAAAGCGCGCTCAGCATCGCTAAACATCCTGATGGGCAATGAAGGAAGGAGATTGAGGAGGAGCTGCTTCGGGAAGGGACAGAGTCACGGCTGTGGCTCCTCCTGGGGCCTACCATCCATTTATGAACATTTCTTGTATTTTTGGAGAGATTGGTGGCATGGCATGATGAGCTTAGTATGACCACTTCACCCCCTTTTCTGAAGGTCTCCTCTAGTAGCTTTGGATTAAACTTCTGTCTTATCTTGCAGCCAGAGAAATGACCCGTGGAAAATTCCTTAACATTCTGGAAAGACCCAAGAAGTAGGATGAATCCAAGTTGCGTTTAGTATTTCCTGATGCTCCTGGTCAGAGGTCCAGATGTTGTGCTTCATCATGTAAAGGCCATCAGCTTGAAGTGGACTGTTTGTCATTTTACCAGCTCTTTCTCACTATTCACTTCCATATTACTCTGCACTATTTGGCTATCTCTAAGTTATAAGCCTAAATGAGAAGGTTTTATTTTTAATTGTCATACAAGCTTTTGTTTGTTTTTCCTTTTATAGCATTCACCTGTAACATCAAGCAGCCAGAGGGTGGGCAGCTTGTAATATCTAGGCCCAGGCCAGTGATTGGAGGTTTCTTTCTTCTTAATTGAGTCTCATGTTAATCACCTCTCAGCTCTGATCTGTTCAATGTAAACTCAGGGGGCTTATAAACACCAAGCACCCCCTAGCAGAGCTTTCTAACCAGCATCTGTTGCCTTTAATCTGCACGGTGATGGAGGACAATCTCCATCAATCTTCTAATCTGTGCTTATTCCATCCAGCATCCAGACCTCATTTTAATATGCATATAGATTATGGCATTAGTAATAACAGATCAAAGACTAGAATCTCCTGCACACAGGCCTGAAGTCCACCCTGCTTTCCCAGAAACCTCTGCCCATCCTGGGACAGGGGAGGCATCAAAGGTCACATGACTAGGACTCTTTTTAATTGTGAATATTTTGCTTAGGTTTTGTTAATGTATTATTCATTAAGCTAAATGTTATCACCTAGAATCTCATGGGTGTATTGTGAGACTTTGTATATGTCCCACATTGTCACCCATTACAGCAAAATGTAAAATAAATGTTTTTATATCAGAGCTGATTCTCTTTGTTTTTGTGACCCAAAAGACTTTTATTTGGCTGTGCCGGTTTTCCCTGGTGATATGCAGTAAAAAAATGGGACATTCATGTAGCCCAAGTAGTGTGGTCCCCACCATGGTGAAAACTTGTTTACTGCTGTGACCTAATTCACTGATAATCTGCAAGCACAAACCCCTCCCTTCTTTCCTCATTTACATAAATTAGATATTTTCAATTAAGTGACCAGATGTCCAGATTTGCAACTAGTGGTCTGAAAATGAATTAAAAATGAATATAATTTCTCATAATGGCTGATTAGAGGGAATTATGTTGCATAAACACACGGCGACTATTTGCCCTCATTTGATGCCAGTTCACATTAATCCTGGATACTCTCGCTTTGTGTCATCCATTCTCTTAGTGAACTGGTTTCTGGAGGTCGAGATTCTTAGTTTGCTATTCTTGGATCACCTTATGTGCCATCATTAGATCAATTGCAGAGGGGCTTGTGTATTAGATTCACCTTCTTCTTCCTGGTGCATTGTCTTGTGACACAATTTGAACACTAAATCCTGCGCTCAGTCCGAATCGGTCAGATCATCTGACGGCACGCCCCCGATTTCTGCCGCATGAAAGCTGATTGCTTACGACACAATGCCAGCGCAGACCTCTATTAAATGCCCCTATCAATGCTGCTCAAATCCCGAAACGGCGAACAATCCGAAAGATCCACGACCCTTGGTAAATAAGCTCCAATGTGTAATGAATCTTCACCTCTAACACTACATCACATATAAATGCACACATACTTTGTATATGGTATCATATAAACAAAATTACAGGTGTAGAATACAGTTTTTGCGAGGCTTGGGTACAGCTGATCATCCATGAAAAAGAATATCATGAAGCTCCCAGGGCGCAGGTCAGCACAGCCTGCGCAACTTTTATGCACCAACTAAAAAAGCAAGAGCTTAATGTAATTGCATTTTCATAGCGTAATTGTGTTACGCCCATCACCTGTGTCTCCTGCTAACCCGGAGCTTCACAAAAGGTCAATAGTGTTACGTAGTGGGTCCCAGCAGGGGTGGGACAAGACAGTTAATATGTCCCTCCAGCGAAAATACTGCATATATACTCTTGAAATCTATATGCCACATAATCTAAATATATTCCAGCAATGAATATACCAAGCATATAGATACCGTGTTTCCCCGAAAGTAAGACAGTGTCTTACATTCTTTTTACCCTCAAAAGTCCCACTATGTCTTACTTTCGGGGTATGTCTTGGAAAAAAAATTTCGATATCCCACACATCTCCCTTAGGGTTACAGCCCCATACAGTATCCGACACATCTCCCTTAGGGTTACAGCCCCATACAGTATCCCACACACTGTCTCCCATAGGGTTACAGTACCTGGTACCGTAATGGCGATGGGATCAATTCCTCTGTAGTGCTGGGTAGAGGTGTAGCTTCTTCTTCCTCGTGAAGGAGCCGCTGGTCCATTCAGAGGCTGCACATGAGGGCACGGAGGCTGCGTGTTTCTGTATGCCCCTGCGTGCTTCTGTATACCACAAGCATAAATATAAATCTGCAGTAAATAACCACTGATAAATATATGCCAGCATTAAATAGATTGTGCATCTAGGCTGCACTCGGACACAGACATCACTGTTAGGCTGCTGCTGTCTCCTATGTTGGTCCGTCCCGCTCTTCCTGTAGTCAACTCATTGCCAATCTCCATCAGGTAGAAAACATCATTGAAACTTCTCCTGGCCATGACTTATCACTGCAGAATTTGCCACCCTGGTGACTGTGACTCCTGGATAACATCTCCACACTGCTTCCCTAAAAAATATATATTTGTCAATAACAGCTAAGTGCCACACAATGCGCCCCCTGCATATACAGATAATAAACTGCAACCCCTAAATACATTATAATAGATAATACCATATACTTCCCCCTCATTAATTCATATTTAAAGAAAACCTTCCATTTGATTTGATGTATTATGAAGCAAACATCCATTGAGGCTGCTGTAGCTACACTGATGCAGGATCATATCTTGTTTAATCCCTGTGCTGAGTGGTTTTGCTGATAAAACAGATATAACATTATGATAATGAAGCTTGCTCGCTTCTATGGCTGCTTCAGCGTTTCTCCTAGCACGTGAGTTATTCTCTGCAGGAGAAGATGATGTAATCCCTGGGTTGTGCCTGAAGGCAAAATAATCAATTGCTGCACCATCCCCCAGCTGCTGTGTATGAGTGATTCAGCTCAGGTTGATTAGTCATGTCTTGATTAACCTCCATTTGTAATTACAAGCTCCCGTGTGTAATGTATGTCTGCCAGCTTGACCCAGCTTTCCCAAGGTCCTGAATGTTATAATTTTGTTTGTTTTTTTCAGCAAAACCACTCAGCTCAGGGATTAACCAAGATATGTTTCTGCATCAGTGTAGCTACAGCATTCTCAAGGTATGTTTGCTTCATAATGCATCAAATCAAATGGTAGGTTTCCTTTAACACCAGCAAATCATAATTTAGATAGCAGTGCGCCGCAGTATATATGTAGCCCCAACAGATGCCCTCAGGTATATATGTAGCCCTAGGGTCTCGGTACATGCCCAGCAGTAAACGGGTAGCCCCCACATGTGCCCTAGCAGTATATAGTAGCCCCTGCATGCCCCAGAAGTATACAGTTAGGGCCAGAAATATTTGGACAGTGACACAAGTTTTGTTATTTTAGCTGTTTACAAAAAACATGTTCAGAAATACAAATATATATATATATATATAATATGGGCTGAAAGTGCACACTCCCAGCTGCAATATGAGAGTTTCCAAATCGGAGAAAGGGTTTAGGAATCATAGCTCTGTAATGCATAGCCTCCTCTTTTTCAAGGGACCAATGGACTCTAAGGGCTTCAATTAACTCTGAAGGCGTCTCCCTCGTTAACCTGTAATCAATGAAGTAGTTAAAAGGTCTGGGGTTGATTCCAGGTGTGTGGTTTTGCATTTGGAAGCTGTTGCTGTGACCAGACAACATGCGGTGAAGCAGGACATCCTGAGGCTGAAAAAAAATTAAAAATCCATCAGAGAGATAGCAGACATGCTTTGAGTAGCAAAATCAACAGTCGGGTACATTCTGAGAAAAAAAGGAATTGACTGGTGAGCTTGGGAACTCAAAAAGGCTTGGGCGTCCACAGATGACAACAGTGGAGGATGATCGCCGCATACTTTCTTTGCTGAAGAAGAACCCATTCACAACATCAACTGAAGTCCAGAACATCTCAGTGAAGTAGGTGTATCTGTCTCTAAGTCAACAGTAAAGAGAAGACTCCATGAAAGTAAATACAAAGGGTTCACATCTAGATGCAAACCATTCATCAATTCCAAAAATAGACAGGCCAGAGTTAAATTTGCCGAAAAACACCTCAAGAAGTCAGCTCAGTTCTGGAAAAGTATTCTATGGACAGATGAGACAAAGATCAACCTGTACCAGAATGATTGGAAGAAAAAAGTTTGGAGAAGAAAGGGAACGGCACATGATCCAAGGCACACCACATCCTCTGTAAAACATGGTGGAGGCAGCGTGATGGCATGGGCATGCATGGCTTTCAATGGCACTGGGTCACTTGTGTTTATTGATGACATAACAGCAGACAAGAGTAGCCGGATGAATTCTGAAGTGTACCGGGATAAACTTTCAGCCCAGATTCAGCCAAATGCTGCAAAGTTGATCGGACGGCACTTCATAGTACAGATGGACAATGACCCCAAGCATACAGCCAAAGCTACCCAGGAGTTCATGATTGCAAAAAAGTGGAACATTCTGCAATGGCCAAGTCAATCACCAGATCTTAACCCAATTGAGCATGCATTTCACTTGCTCAAATCCAGAAAGACCCACAAACAAGCAAGACCTGAAGGCTGCGGCTGTAAAGGTCTGGCAAAGCATTAAGAAGGAGGAAACCCGGCGTTTGGTGATGTCCATGGGTTCCAGACTTAAGGCAGTGATTGCCTCCAAAGGATTCGCAACAAAATATTGAGAATAAAAATATTTTGTTTGGGTTATGTTTATTTGTCCAATTACTTTTGAGCTCCTAAAATGTGGAGTGTTTGTAAAGAAATGTGTACAATTCCTACATTTTCTATCAGATATTTTTGTTCAACCCTTCAAAATAAACGTTACAATCTGCACTTGAATTCTGTTGAAGAGGTTTCATTTCAAATCCAATGTGGTGGCATGCAGAGCCCAACTCGCGAAAATTGTGTCACTGTCCAAATATTTCTGGCCCTAACTGTATATGCATCACAGACAAAAAAATAAAAATGTAAAAAAAAAAAAAAATCAATACTCTCCTTCCTGCGCACCCTGCAACCGCGGTCCTGAGATCTTATGTCTGAGTAAGATCACTGCTAGAAGATGCAACGTGTCTCCATTCCATGCCGGACTTGTATAAGAAACCTATCTACAGGTCTTGTACCGTGAACTTCATGCAGGAGAAGACGTCCTTTATGGACAAGCTAAAGTCCTTTATCGAGGAAAAGGTGATCTCTTCTGTCCCCTCTGCCACGCAAACAGATCCCTTTCAGAAAAAGCCCAGACTAGTGTTAGATTCTTCCTCGGACGATGAGGATTGTGACTCAGAGGCAACGTCTTGTTCACTAGCTGATGCCGATGATCGGGATCCCCAAGAACTTCGTCAGAGAAACATATCTCGTCACCTGTTCCATATTGATAACCTCTTGAAGGCTATGAGGGAGACCCTAATAATTGAAGACAAGGTTCCCGCCATGTCTCAGGAAGACGAGCTGTTTGGCGGTCTTACGACCAAGAAGCAATGTGTGTTTCCTGTAAACAGTACCTTGATGGGGTTGATCATGGAGAAGTGGAAGGACCCCGAGAAAAAGATCATATTTCCAAAAATTTCAGAAGACATCTGGTCTTTGATCAAGAGGTTTCCAAGGATTGGGATCCATTCCCAAAGGTGGACGTCAAGGTGACTAAGGTGGTTAAGAAGACGGACCTCCCCTTTTAGGATTCAGAGCAGCTTGAGGATCCTATGGATAGGAAGTCTGACGCTCTCCTGAAGAAAGCCTGGGAAACCTCCATGCTCAGGCTCAAGTCAAATCTTTCTGCTACGTCTGTAGCAAGAACACTCTTCTTCTGGCTAAGAGAGCTAGAGTCTCACATCCAGAAGGGTACCCCCAGGGATCCTCTTCTAGAAAGCGTTCCTTTGCTGAAATCCGCCACTGCCTTTCTGCGGATGCAGCAGCTGAAGGTATTCGGTTTGCGTCCAAAGAAGGCGCCCTAACCAAAGCTACAAGAAGGGCTCTTTGGCTAAAGCAATGGGGCAGTGATATTCGTTCTAAAACCAAGTTCTGCTGCGTCCCCTTTTCTGGAGCATTTGTATATTCGGTCCAGAATCGGATGCCATCCTGGAGAAGGCCTCCAACAAAAAGAAGGGATTTCCAGAGAACAAGGTAGTTTATAAGAAGACTTCTTTCTTTTCGTCCCTTCAAGAACCCCAAGGACTCATTTCGTGGGAAAGGTTAACAGGGTCTCTGGAGCTACCCTAAGGGAGGAAGAGGAAGGGGCTTTCTCTTTGCTAACCCACCTGATGGTTCCGGGAATAACAAGCAGTGACACCAGGGTGGGGGGGCAACTCCTACGGATTCACATCCAGTGGTCATGTATTATATCGAATCCTTGGGTTTTGAACATTATCCATTCGGGATACAGGATAGAATTCAACCTGACACCCCCCGCCCCCCCTTCAAGGTTGGTCCTCCCTTTATCTTCTGCTTCCCCCTCCACTCACTCTCTTATATGGCAGGAAGTCTCTTCCCTCATCGACTCCGGGTGAAGTGGTTCCAGTTCCTCAAGATCAAGAGAATTCGGGTCTCTACTCTCCTCTGTTCCTGTTCAAGAAGCCCAGTGGTTCAAATTGGCTTGTGATAAATCTGAAGGTGTGGAACAACTTCATCACCTACCAGAAATTTCGTATTTAGTCCGGAAGATCCGCCACCCAACTTATTCACTCAAATTTCTGTATGTGCACTATAGATCTTCGGGATGCCTACTATCATGTCCCAATTCACCCCTTATCTCAAAAATATCTCTGATTTTCAGTCTTCTCTCCAGAGGGCTCTATTCTTCATTTCCAGTTTCGTGCTCTTCCCTTCCCTGGCATTTCTTCAGCTCCAAGAGTTTTTACCAAGGTTATGGTAGAGGTGGCTGCAGAATGGCTCCATTGTCCCCTACTTGGACGATCTCCTAATAGCAGGGAAGGGCCAAACCAGGTCTAACTGCTGCAAAAGTGCTTACCCTGGAAAAACTCTCAGACCTGGGGTGGTTAGTCAACACACAGAAATCAGACACCTTCCACTCAAAAGATTTTTCTAGGTGTATTGTTGAGTTCTACTCATCAGATGTCTTTCCTCCCTCAGGGAAAAGCAGGCAACATAAAAGATCCGATCCTTCAGGAGGAGGACTTCCATATCGATCAGAGGAGCTATGAAGATTCTGGGCCTTCTCACATCCTGCCTCCCTTCGGTAGCTTGGAGCCAGAGCCACTCTCGTCTCCTGCAGGGCTGGATTCTCCAGTCTTGGAACAGGAGTCCTTCCGGCCTAGACAGAAAGTCTTCATCCCGTCCTCTGTAAAAAAGAGACCTCCAATGGTGGCTAAATGACGGAAAATCTGGGAAAGGGAGTTCCTTGGCACTGCCTTCCGTGTGTCACCATAATGACTGACGAAAGCAGTACGGGTTGGGGAGCAGTCTTCCCTTCTCACTTCGCCCAAGGTTGGTGGACTCTATCCCAATCCAAGAAACCATCAAATTACCTGGAGCTTAGTGCTGTCTGCAAAGTCTGGAGGTTGAATGCTGCTCACCTGATAAACCGCCACGTCCACATCCTATCGGACAACACCACAGCAGTATCTTATCCTCCTGGACAGAAGTAAACATCCTGTCCATCTCAGCCACCCACCTGGGGAGAGTCCTAAACAGGGAGGCAGACTACCTTAGTAGAAGAGATGTTTTACCAAACGACTGGTGCCTCAATCAGGAGGTCTTCCGTCAGTTTACCAGCATCTGGGACAAGCCTCTAAACTACCTCTTTGCCACAAGGGGAAATTCAAAATGCCATCTGTACTACTCCCTAGAGTCAAAAGATTAATTGTGGCTCTATCCAGGGTCAGACCTCAGATCCTCAAGTGGGTTCCTACCTGGTATCTCACCTACTGGGATCTCACGTACTAGACGCCCTCTAAGTCTCCCTTTGAACCCTTGGAAGGCGCTAGTATTAAAAATCTAACTCTAAAGACTACACTCCTGTGACTTCAGCTTGGAGATTGGGGGAACTTCAGGCTATCTCTATTAGATTAGAGAACCTTACATAAGAATACTGTCTGAACGGATCATTCTCGCCTTAGATCCAAGTTTCCCCCCCAAGGTGGTGTCCAAGTTCCACAAGGACAAGAAGATCACTCTTCTGTCCTTCTGCAATAACCCCTCTTCAAGCAGAGAATCCTCGTGGCATTCTCTAGATGTAAGGCGTGCAATCTTAGCCTATATACAGGCCACAGACACTTGGCACATAGACCATAATCTGTTTATTCAGTTTCAGGGGAAGAAAGGGAAGAAGGCGTCCAAAACATCAATAGCAAGATGGCTGAGGACTGCTATCGCCACTTGCTATATGGAGCAAGGGAAAGAGGTTCCCACAAATCTGAAGGCACAATCTACTCGAGCCATGTCGGCTTCTTGTATCAATGAAAACATCAGCCTGTTCTGAAAAAAAAATAATTTACACTTTGCACAGCATCCTGAAATCAATGTATTAAAAAGTTATGGGTGTTAGATTATGGCTTTTTTTTTTTTTTTTTTTTTTACATAATAAAAACTAATCTTCATAATTTGCACTGACCCAAAAAAGTTTTTTTAAATCATATTTATGCCAACGTCCCGAATTGGGGAAAATACAAAGATAAATAAGGCGCAAAACCGGTGCATGCCAAACTCCTGTATGTGCATGAAAAAGTTTCCATAAATTGTACAAATTCGCAAAGAAAAGCACAAAAAAAAACAAGAAAAGTATCCAAAATAACATTCATTCACTATGAGTCAGTGAAGGCATTTTTATTATGTCAAAATACCTTTTGGTTGTCCATAATAAAATGTTGTCATGGAGCTTCTGCCCTTCTGTGTATGGGGTGTTACACTAGACATGAATGGATAGTGCTACAAACTATCCTTTTGCCCATGCTGCAGGAAGGGGGGTCAGTAAACCCATTTCTAGACACAGTTGGGACCTACGGCAAGTATATAGTTCATAGTTTATACGGTTGAAAAAAGACACTTGTCCATCAAGTTCAACCAAGGAAGGGAAGGGATTGGATGAGGAAGGGATTTAGGGGAAACAATTCTATATAACATAACCAGCAATGTTATTTAGGTGTAAAAAGGCATCTAGACCCTTCTTAAAGCTCTCTGCTGTCCCTGCTGTGACCAGCGCCTGAGGCAGGCTATTCCACAGAGTGACAGTTCTCATAGTAAAAAAGCCCTGTCGCCTCCGGTGATTAAACCTTGTTTTCTCCAGACGGAGACAGTGCCCCCTCGTCTTTTGATTTGATCTAATCTGAAACAACTTACCACCATATTTTTTGTATGGCCATTCATATATTTAAATAAATTAATCATGTCCCCTCGTAGTCGTCTCTTTTCCAGACTAAATAAATCTAGTTGTTTTAATCTTTCCTCATAACTAAGACCCTCCATACCCCTTATCATTTTTGTGGCTCTACGTTGAACCCTCTCCAGCTCCAGGGCATCCTTTTTATGGACCGGTGCCCAGAACTGGACAGCATATTCCAGGTGAGGCCGAACCAGTGCCTTGTACAGGGGTAATATTACATCCCTATCACGAGAGTCCATACCACTTTTGATACACGACAAGATCCTACTAGCTTTAGAGGCAGCTGATTGACATTGCATGCTGTTATTCAATTTATGATCTACTAGTACCCCCAGGTCCTTCTCAACAAGGGCCTCTCCCAGATTTACTCCCCCAAGGACATATTTTGCCTTTGGATTATTGGCCCCCAGGTGCATAACCTTACATTTATCCACATTAAACCTCATTTGCCAAGTGGATGACCAAACATTCAGTTTGTCCAAGTCACCCTGCAGCCTATGAACATCCTCCATAGACTGTATTACACTACACAGTTTGGTGTCATCTGCAAAAATAGACACAGTGCTATTAATTCCTACCTCTATATCATTAATAAATATATTAAATAGTAGTGGGCCAAGCACAGAACCCTGAGGTACACCACTCATAACTGGTGACCATTCCGAGTAGGAATCATTGACCACAACTCTCTGGATACGATCCTTCAGCCAGTTTTCAATCCAATTGCAAATGATTTCTGCCAAACCAATAGCCCTAATTTTACCCATCAGGCGTCTATGAGGAACAGTGTCAAATGCCTTTGCAAAGTCCAAGAACACAATATCCACAGCTGCTCCTCCATCCAGGCATCTGCTCACCTCTTCATAGAAGCAGATAAGGTTAGTTTGACAACTTCTATTCTTAGTAAACCCATGCTGGCTATCACTTATTATTCTATTTGATGCCACATACTCCAGTATGTAGTCTTTTACTAACCCTTCCAATACTTTCCCCACAATGGAAGTTAAGCTTACAGGTCTGTAATTGCCTGGCGAAGTTCTAGAGCCCTTTTTATATATTGGCACCACATTTGCCTTGCGCCAGTCACTTGGCACCACACCAGACATTACGGAATCCCTGAAGATTTTAGACAGTGGTACAGCAATAACAGAACTGAGTTCTTTAAGAACTCTGGGGTGTAACCCATCTGGTCCAGGAGCTTTGTACACATTGATTTTATTGAGCTTAGATTGGATAATGTCTACATTTAGCCAGTCTAGTATATTACAGGGTGCATGAACCGCACTGGCACCACCCAAGTCAGAAGTTCTCTCTTCTATTGTATAAACGGAGCTAAAAAACCTATTAAGTAACTCCGCCTTCTCTTGGTCTCCAGTCACCGATGCCCCATTTTCAGAATAAAGGGGTCCAACCTGTTCTGACCCATTTTTTTTTGCATTGATATACTTAAAAAAATTCTTGGGATTTGTTTTGCTATCTTTAGCCACCTGTCTTTCATTTTGTATTTTGGCTGATTTGATTTCTTTTTTACAGATTTTGGTAAGTTTTTTGTAAGTATTGAAAGCCTCTGGTGACCCATCAGATTTATATTTTTTAAATGCCCTCTTTTTCTCATTAATTGCCCTTTAAACTGTAGCTGTAAGCCACGCGGGATGTGATCTAGCCCGTCTATACTTGTTACCTATTGGAATAAATTTAGAAGTATAAAAACCCAGGATAGATTTGAATTTCTCCCATTTAACATTAGTATCACCATGTGACAGTATCTGATCCCAGTCTATATCCTGTATTGCAGCCCTGAATTTCTGGAAATTGGCCCTCTTAAAATTCAAAGTTTTCGATTTTCCCAACTGTTTCGGCTTTTTAACGTTTAAGAGGAAAATAATTATATTATGATCGCTGTTCCCAAGGGGTTCCCTGACACTGACATTTTGGACAATCTCCTCATTGTTAGAAATCACAAGGTCCAACAATGCGTCACCTCTTGTGGGATCTTCTACCAGCTGCACCATAAAATTATCCTGAAGAATGTTCATAAAATGTTTCCCCTTAATAGATGAAGACGAGCCCTGACCCCAATTTATATTTGGAAAGTTAAAGTCTCCCATTATCACTACGGTCCCCTCCTGTGCAGCCCGCTCCATCTGTTTATATAGGTGACCCTCTATTTCCTCAGAGATGTTAGGGGGTCTATAAATTACACCCAAAACTATTTTTTCAAAGCTCTCTTGGCTTTGAATTTCAACCCACAAAGTTTCAGCCTCCTCACACTCTGAGACCACTGACTCATTCACAATCGCTTTTAAGTCTCTTCTGACATACAGACATACACCACCTCCCCTCCTATTTGCCCTGTCTTTCCGAAAGAGTGTAAAACCTTGAATATTAACACCCCAATCATGCGATGCATCAAGCCATGTCTCTACTACACCAACAACATCTAAGTATATAGTTATGATGGATCCTGTGGATGTTTCATAAATACTAATATGGGAAAACCCCTTAAATATTGATGAGGGTCACAGGCCTACTTAGGCCATTCAGTGACCTTTCTATGTAACAAGGGACGTCCAAGCAAGAGGTGAGGAAGAACTGGAGACCACTGCAATTCTGGGAACTGAGAGCCAGAGATGGGTGTGAGAGAGATCATATTTCTCTGATCACCCAGATACCATTTTGTTCACGGTCACTCATTTCATGATTCAGTCACCACCTTGTTGTCAGGATCAGAGCTAGTGGACCCACTGAACCACTGTGAGTGATGACATAAGCTGACACCTGGGAGCGGAAACCTCTGGTTTTCACCAGAGCCTGCCGCAAAGCTGGTAGGACTTGCTGCAGCGGGATACCAACAGGTCGCTCCACAGACGCGACTTTGCTTGCGGTGCTGGCCAAGGCAAAGTACAGAATCACAGGGCAGAGACTGAGTCATGGTCAGGCAGGAGGTCAGGACAGGCAGCACAGGATCGGAGTCAGGAACAAGGCAGCAGCTCAGGGCTGGCGGCAGAGGAGCAAGTCAGCAACAGAATCGAAGTCACAACGGGAAATCACTTAAAAATGCACAGGGTAACAATAGGAAAGTTTTCTCAAAGGCACAAGGCACAAAGATCCAGTAGGGGCGCATGCGCCGGAGCGCGTGGATCACCGCTGAAGCAAGGGAAGGTAAGTGAGGCTGCAGAGGGAGTCAAGAGGCACAGAGACTCACATGGGTGGGCCTGCGACCCGGGACATGGGTCGCAGGAGCATCCATGACACTTGTGTAATCTGCCTACAGATAATTTGTTCTTGCTGCTGTTTTTTTTTTCTTATCTGCAGTGTTTACTTATCTTGTTTTGACTACAGGAGAACCTTCACAGTACATTTGTGGCTGGAATAGTGATAAGATTCTGTTCCCTGAAGATCAGTGCTTTTTAGAAGAAACGCTGATGAAATCATCAACATTATTTCGTGAAAGCAGCTTAAATGGAGTCTCTGGGAGGTGCTCCAAGTATATGCAAGCTAACCTATAGAATTTTAGTATTTATCACCTATCCAAACCCTATGCAAAGCATTTCTGTTTTCTATATACACAGCTGCCTGAATAAAGTATGATTAAGTACAGCTACGACCTTGAGTGAAGTGTCTTTTATTTTACTCCGTAATCACAAGTACTGGAAGACATTTTGTTTTTCCTTACAACAACTTATTTGGTGATCATCTTACAACTGAGAGAGGGTTGTTGGAACCCTGGAAAAAAAAATCTCTAACGTGGGTAAGTATACTTTTTGTTACCCCAGCCTCAAAAATATAGTTAAAACTCTGCAGACTGGGGCATAAGGAAAGATGGTGGCGGTGGGAATGGTGACTTCAAGATTGCCTGACAAACCATAGTCAGGCTCAACTTTTTGGTCATATCCAAGGACAACCAAAATATACAACATCACAACTGATAAAGACAGATTAGAAATATATCTATGAAATGGTGTATTTTTGTTGATTGCATTGAATTAGAGAATGTGTGTTATTTTGCCAGTATATACCCTTTTAAGCCCACCAAATACTGGATGAGAGGAAATATAATAGGGACATGTTTAAAGCTATATAACTATATCACTATATAACTTTTAAGCGATATCTTTTCAGAAATAAATAGTTCAGGTGATAGAAGAAATACTTCATTAACCCCTTAAGGACGGAGGGTTTTTCGGCTAATTTCTCGCTCTCCAACTTCAAAAATCCATAACTTTTTCATTTTTACGTGTACAGACCTGTGTGAGGGCTTATTTTGTGCGTAACAAATTTTACTTTCCCGTAATGTTATTTATTTTAACATGCCATGTACTGCGAAGCTGAAAAAAAATCCAAATGTGGAAAAATTGAAAAAAAACCGCACGTGCGTCACGTTCTTGTGGGCTCAGTTTTTACGACTTTCACTCTTCGCTCCAAATAACACACCTACTTTATTTTTTGGTTCGGTGCGATCGCGGTGATACCAAATTTATATAGGTTTTATTGTGTTTTAATACATTTTCAAAAATTAAACGAATGTGTACAAAAAAGAAAAAAAATTTTTTGCCATCTTCTGACGCTAATAACTTTTTCATACTTTGGCGCACGGAAATGTGTGAGGGGTCATTTTTTGCGAAATGAGGCGACGTTTTCATTGCTACCATTTTGAGGTCTGTGCGACATTTTGATCATTTTTTATTTCATTTTTTATGTTATGTAAAAAGGTGTAAAAGTCGCATTTCGGACATTTGGGCGCCATTTCCCGCCTCGGAGGTCACCGCCAGCCGTAACCGTTTTTATATTTTGATAGATCGGGCATTTTGGGACGCGGCGATACCTAATATGTTTGTGATTTTTACTGTTTGTTATGTTTTATATCAGTTCTAGGGAAAGGGGGGGTGATTTGAACTTTTAATATTTTATTAATTTTTTTTATTTTTTAAACTTTTTTTTTTCACTATTTTTTAGACCATCTAGGGTACATTAACCCTAGATGGTCAGATCGCTCCTACCATATACTGCAATACTACAGTATTGCAATATATGGCGTTTTTGCAGGTCTTACATTACAATGAGCCACTGGCTCATTGTAACGAACCTGCATAAACCATGTAGCCTCGTGTCAAAAGAAGACCCGAGGCTACCATGGTAACCGATCGCCGCCCCCCGATGACGTTCGGGGGCGTGGCGATCGAAAAAAAGATGGCGGCGCCCGCGCGCCGCCGTCTTTTAATCGCCGCCCGCGACTTTGCGGGCGGCGTTTAGAGGGTTAATAGCCGCGATCGGTGCAAGCACCGACCGCGGTTATTAGCGGTGGGGGTTTTGTGCAAAATGCAAAAACCCCCACCTCTGTATGAAGAGGACTCAGCCCGTGAGCCCTCTTCATACATCCCTTATACCTCTGCGCCGTAGAGCTACGGCGCAGAGCGTTAAGGGGTTAAAGGGGTCTTTGCCTACTTTGATAGCTTCTGCCTTTCCCTGTTCTCACAAGGCTGCTCTCTGCATATATACACAGCTTCCTTTCTTTGACTGCTCCAGCCCGTCCTCATGGTGTCTTCCACTAAGTCTTTCTTTTCACTTTCTATCCTCAATGACAAACACAGGAAGAGGGAGAATGGGGTAGGATGAATCATAGTCTCCTGCTGCAGGACCCTCCTTTTAATCAGTGCTCACACATGTCAACAACGAATTATGAAGAGTCTGCAGACAGCACAAATGTAAGTATCAGGAATGCTGAATCACTTGATGAACTTTCAGGTTATTATTAAAGGGCATCTACGACCAGGATGATTGACTGTATGCAAATATACCTGAGAGGCTCCAGGCTCCAAAGGTGCAGGCTCAGTTGCATACAGTCTTTCATCCTAATGGTAGATGTCCCTTAAGGCATTAAAGGCAAATGGGCAACTTATTTAAAAGAATAGCCATCCGTTTTAAGCAAAGCAGCTTCTCGCTGCCTTTTTTCTACTCTTCTTTGTCCTGCAGTGAACAGAATAGTGGAAGTCTCTTTCACAGCTTAGAGATAAGGAAAGCCGGCTACATGCTTAAATAAGGAAGAAAGGCAGGGAAAAAGTAAGGACACATAAACGTATTACTTTAAAGGAAATCTACAGTCAGGAATCTACTTATTAGATCACACACAGGGGCAGTGGCGTCCAGCATGCTGCTGGCTGTAGGGAAGCTCTGTGCATGCGCAGAAGCTCCTTGTCCCCATTCGGTTTCACTGATGTGAAGTGCATAGCGTGGACGCCAATGAGCCTGTGTTGTAGCGTTCACACGCGGCACGGATGGGCGAGGCTTGGCAAGCTGATATATCCTTCATCATGTGAATAAGTATAGATGCTATGACTTGTGGTCAGGTGCTGTGTTATCCTCTGTGCTACTCAAGTCACAATGACTCGAAAACTGATGACCAGAGGCTGTGGATTTATTATTATTAATGGCAGTTTTGTCCTTGTATACACAATTATATACAAAGGAGTGCAGGGCTGGAGGCTACCTGTGTCTACCACTCACCATAGAAGGGCATGACCACTGAAGGAAGGACTATGTGGCTCCGAATGGGCAAGTTAATCAGATATCCCACTGGAACATTTCCTGTAAAAATACTGTCAGTCCAACTCTGAGTTTCTGGTGAATAGGGAACACTCCAATAGGCACAGGCTTTGCCAGTAACTTATCTTGGTTAGAGCAATACAGTCCAGTGGCAAACTGGTCATGTGTGACCTGGGTTGTTTTTAGCAGTGTATTTTTATCTGCCAGCTTGAAGAAGACATTCAAGAAAGTCTTTGTCACAGTTTCCTAGGGCTGTATTCTCTTTGTGTATTAAGAACCTGCATGAGAATCTATGGGTAATAGCCCATGTTGATATCTCTCCAACCACAAGAGATTTTGCAAATCTGTTTGCAGCAATCAATTTCTGAGACAAGTCTGGTTTTCTTTGATGTGTCATATGACCACCTTCTCATTGAAAAAAACTTTCCCTTGCTGCACAATGTCCCCAGAAGACATTATACATCCAAATGGCTCAGAGTGGAAACAAATTGAGAGTGTTTGATTTCAGTCTTTACATTGCTATGGTTGAATTCAGCACCCAGAATCTACAGCATAATAATTGACATGCTGTAGATTTATATCAATTTCTGCAGAAAGTTTTTTTTCTTGTATTGACACATCCACTAAGCAGATACTGTAAATCACTGAGGATTAGCTGCAGAAGTTTCCACTGTGATAAGGGGATGTGTGAAAGCCGCAAAGTAAAAGTTTTTCTGTAAAAAAAAAGAATGCAGTTGATTCAGGCAAGCCATCACACAGGATTCCTATAACAACAGCAAGTTGCAGGCAAGTCACACAGATGGTTTTGGTCCATAAAACTTGTCTGTGATTTTCTGTCGCATGACACATGTCAATATGTGATAGATCAGATAACATATATAAAGACAGATAATCAACAAACAGATAAAGAATGCACAGCAGCAATACAAAGTTGAAGTGTAAAATTATTCACCAAAAGTGAATAAAGTAACACATTTGAGCTCCTCCAAGGAGCCATTTTCAAGAGAATACACATAACAGGTATATATTACCCCTAAGGAAGTTACATAATTGAGTGCTGATGAATTTCAATCATCATCAGGATATAGCGCCAATAATATCAGAGTGGTGCAGAAATAAAGTAAGTAAGTGCATAATTATATGTCATGTACGTTAAATAAAAGTCTAAAAATTCATATACTTATAAGGGGTAAGAGATAGATTTTGATATACATATACATTTAAACGTTTAGATTTCATAAATTTGATATGTAATGAACAGAAAATATAAAGATAGATCGGAAATAACGATCAGTTTCATTACACGTTTTACAACAAAAGCTAAGAATGGCATGTGAACCTTTCATTTCTATTAAGTATAATGTAAGGACAATCGCTTTCTATTACAATTCCATTATAATATGGGGAAAACACTGGCTGCTGCGTTAATTTTTCTAGTGTATTAAAGCAGAAATGGGAACAGAACCTGCATAACGCAGGGGTGAACTGATCCTAATACAGAAGATGGATAAGAACTATTTAAAAGATGGATTTTTTTCTTCTTGGAGGGACTTTTTGTTCCCAGTCTCATGCTGCTTAATATTTTCCTTTTGTAGATAGAAACTATAGTATACATATAGAAGTATTCAATAGATTACCATAGATAGATGGAAATATAAATGATAAATTATATAGATATGCCAAAAGATATATATGAGAGCGATAGAAATATAGAAGATACATTCAATATATAGATGGATATATATAGATAACATATACAGAAGATAGATAGATAGACAGACAGACAGATAGATAGATAGATAGATAGATAGATAGATAGATAGTAGCTAGGCAGTACACACATACATTATATACCCCTGTACACACTGCTGGGTTGTACCATCCTGCAGCCTTTGCTGGGTACCAGGCTTTGCTGATTGGTCGTCCACTTCTCACCCGGTGAATATAAAGCTGAGGGGAGACAGTGTGCAGGGAGCAAATTGTGAATGATGACTGGGAGAGAGGGTCCCCCTACCGCCCCACGGAGCACTGGCTTTGGGATACAGGAGATTTTAGGACTAAACAAGGACCCCCCGACTCCCCCCAGGGGCCACATCCACCCGCTGCCTCCAGGGGCCCACCTGCTGGCGGCTCGCTCTAGCCTGGGGCTCCTGGGAGCTGGGGGGATCCCAAGTTTTTACACTCAGCCCGCTCTGTTACTTGGAGAGCATCAAGGGATTAGGGGGCAGCCGATGGGCAGGAGCCCGGGCCCCGAAGATGGGAGCCGCACATGCAGTTCAGGTGAGATGGGGCCCAAAAAGCAACAGGGCGCCAGAAGGAAACACAAAAGCCAGGACTAGGAGATGTGAGATAAGGATCCCCCGCCATTCATAGCATTCTACAAGTCATAATACATATATAATGCACAGGGGTTAATAGCGGAGCAGATTAGATAGTCAGGGGTTAATAGAATAGCTGTAATATCCACACATGCCTAATACATAGATACTAGGGGGCCATTAGCAAAAACCTAATGTCAACACATTTAACAGACATAATATTCGGGCGTCGAACATGCAATTGGTAGGTTAACTATATCTGACATTAAGTTCATATCAGATCTATAATATCCGTTTATTTATCATTCATATGTTACAACCAACCATTCGTAATAGACATCTAATATTTAGTGGTTAGGCCATAGTACACCTATAATATTAAGGGACTAATAGGAGTTCTAGAATATTCAATCATGTATAGCACTACCAAAATCCATTGAAATAATGATTATACTTTGTCTTTCTATTCTTGTCAAAACAATAAAACAAGTTATTGAAACAGAAATAACATTCAGAGGTTAACACTTTATTTGTATATGTTATTCACAATTCACATATACTATTCAGGGGTTCCTAGCAGCGCTATCACTATATACATACACACTATATATATATATATATATATATATATATATATATATATATATATATATATATACACGTCTTATATGATACAGCTATAATATTCATGTGTTAAGAGCAGTAGTCAATATAATACACAACATCTGTATGGAAACATGGTATAAGATCATGCCGATAGCAATAATATCTAGCGCATTATCCTGATTATTATATCTATATAACACAACCTCTATGGGTATTATATCTATTCTGCTATGATGGTATTTAACAGAAAATTACACAATTCCGATAGTCTCTTTAATACACAAGCCTGACATTACAATCCCTATGGTGAGATTATATCTCTATACCCATCACCAGGATGGACATTGATACTATTACACTTCTCCTCTTATGACATTACAGTATACTGAAACACCTAGACAATACCGATAGTAACATTGTAGCCATATTATACAATACCCATAGTAACATTGTAGCCATATTATACAATATCGATAGTAACATTGTAGCCATATTATATAATACAGATAGTAACATTATAGTCATATTACACAATGCAGACAGTGTCCATATTGCTCTATGATACACACCGTCCTCGTTATAGTACATCCACATTATTTCAATCACCCATCCCTATAATTATATTATATATTCCCCACAGTGACGTCATATCTACATTACACAATGCTGATAGTGACATCATATCTCTAAAAAATGTATTTAGTTTTCCAAACGCTGCACTTTGTATATCTGTAGGGGGTCCAACATGCTACGGATCCACACAGGGACAACATGATAATAAGAGTGCAATTTAATAGAAAACTGTTCTCATAATATGATCTGATCATCCTGAGACGACTATAAGTTCTCTGATATGGAGAATGGAGCCTTTCAGACTATATTACTAACCTGTAGTATGTGTTATCTCTGGAAAGATCCTGCCCTGATATATTGATGCTTGTTCTCTGAATCTTGTAATATAAGCAGATTATCCGAATATCATTAGAGGATCAGTACATGAAGTACAACCATTACATGCGATAATATATGAATTATAAGTATTATGAATGATGTGTACATAAAATATCAGTATTATATATGACGAGCATATATTTCTCATCATTATAAATGTGATCGTAATTATAAATTCGCTTTTTAATATTTGTCGACTGTATGAATGAGCAGTATTATATGATGAGTATTTGAATTAACATAATTTCATGATGTATGAATGAACATTAAAATTACATGAGATTAGTATGATATGTGAATGAACATTATTAAGATATGTGATGAGTATGATATATGATGTATTAGTACATGTGATGAGGATATGGAATATCAGTATTTTATATGTTAAGATTAAATCAGTTATTACAGCAATATGAACTGATAAATGTTAGTATGATATGAGTATAATAATTGTCTAAATAATAGGTGGAGCATTTTAATTATCAATATTATATATAATACATAATATTTAATTATATAAATAAACAGCTTGAGCTGAGTTTCAGAAATTTAGATGATGAATGTATGAATCGGTATAATAATAGATGTGTGAATAAATTAATAGCATTATATGTGTTGAGGATATGGATGATCACAATTCTGAGCTAATAGTTGTCGGTATTATGTGAGGAGCTAACGTATAAAATAGCAGTATGTACTGACAATATTAATAAATATGATAAGACAAATTTAGAAATTCTCTGTTTGATAGTCGTTAGTATCAAAGCTACTAGTAATATTTGTGCTGATTACATTAATTCTCAGTATTACAGTACAGTATAGTTGAATATCTGAACTTTTAGTATGAAAAATGTTTGTCATTTGAATTTTCAGTGTTCTAGTGACCATTTTCTAAATGTTCATTATTATATATTCTAATATATTAAGTGTTAAATATCAGAATATAAATATTAGTCTTTCTTGTGTATATTTTAAAATAATAAAATTAAATTGAGTAAATTATCTTTTTTTTTTTTTTTTTCTGCTGATAACTAAGTATTATAGAGATGACCTGAACAATCAATACTTTATTATGACTGAATTATTAGGAGTGTATGAGCTGAGTATATGAAAAATTATCAATACAGGAGGTGGTTATTTGTAGTCAGAGAAATAAATGATAAGTATATAAATAATAAGTATTTTAAAGAGTAAAGTATATAAATAACATATATACATAAAGAGTATGTATATATTATAATTTATCAGTATATGAAATATGAGTTTTATATGTGTTGATTACTTAAATTATAGGTATTAGATTATAAGAATATAGTATATTTGATATCAGCATAGTGTGTGATCAAGTATTATTTATTCTAAATATATGAACAAAAAAATTTATGCGATCAGTATTTAAATTAAATATTGAATTATAAAATAAAATAAAAAAAATAGAAAAATATGTGGATTACATTTAGATTTTCTGGAGGTGAGTGTTTTATGAGCATTATATTTGTTGAGGATTATCCATGTAATATGTCTGTTGGAAATCAGCATATATTGATAGAATATCAGTAAAATATCAATAAGTATATGAATTTCCAGTATTATCTATGTAAAGTACATGAATTACAGTGTTTATGTATTATAGAAATATAATACTTGAGTTATAAATATATCCAATCAATATAGTCATTATCTTTCTTGAATTTTATGAGACTATGAATGATCAGAAATTTATATGCTGAATATTGAATTTTCAGTATTATGTTTTTTGAAAGATTTTTTGTTAAAATGAGGGGGCGTCCTTTCCATCTTAACAAAAGAAGGTTTCCCCATTATGAGGGACTGGGATTCTTAAGGGCAGTGAGTGGGACTCTCTGGACTTAGATATATTGATGTTTTAAGTTCAAGTACAATAGAGTCCTGGAACACTTTCTAGGAGGATATCAATTTAAAAAAATGATGGCTAATAGATTCCTGGGGTGAGTCGTTGATCCAAGGATTATTCTGATTGTCATCTTTGAAGTCAGGAAGAAATTTGCCTCTAAAATTGGATAATTTATATTCACCTTCCTGTTTTACCTGAAGGTTTAGCCTATAAGGCTAAGTTTACACTAACGTTCAAACCTCCAATCCTTACCTCTGTTAAAAAAAATGTTAAGAGCGGAAGTGTAACGTGTCCGTTAAAAATCCTATTGACATCAATGTGAATGTTATGCCATCCGTTATCGTCAGTTAGGCAGATATCCGTTGTCCATGTTTTTTTTTTTCAAACAGATATAAGTAATGCATCCACCGCCATTATTTCAAATAATTTACATTGATGTCAATGGGATTTTTATGGTTCAATTATTATTTTATTGAAAAACACAATAAACAGTGAAAGAGCAGGAGGCCCACAATACGGTCAAATGTTCGGGTTGCAGCCCCATACTGAGTTGTCAATGGGATTTTTAATTGATATGTTAAACCTCCATTCTTTAATTTTTTTTAACAAAGGTAAGGAGGTTTAAACAGTAGTGTGAATTAAGTCTAAGAATAGAGGTTAAATTTGATGGACAGGTGTCATTTATCTCAAGCTTTTCAACCATGTAAATTTATGTGATGAGTATATGATTTATTATTATTATTGCAAATGACAAATATATTAATTATCAGTATTATAGGATATTTATATCAATGACCAACGCAACAGCTTCACGCAGAAGGCAGGGGTAGAAGCTGCACTGTAAAGACACAGGGTACTAGTCAGCCAATCACTGCAGACGTATCAGTTATATAGGAGAATTACCAACGAGATGCCCATACTGATTGTTTGATTTATAAAGAAGATCCAGCCAGGCAGGAAAGAATAATGGCTACAGACATGTATAGTAAATATGCAGAAATGGGCAGCTACAAGGAACCAGGAAAGACTTTGCAGGCCACTGCAATTGGAGGGACCACTGTATAAAAATTACCAATGTCATACCTCTATATATAGCTATATGCATATAAACTGACAATGTTAGAAAGTCCTGAGCTGAGTATATATATATATATATATATATATATATACAAGTATCTGTAGTAGTAATTTTGTAGTTTCAGAAGCAGAGTTTGGCGCAGTTCACACTGCCATTCAAACTTCCGCTCCTTAACTTTGTTAAAAACAGAGAATTAACTTTTCAATAAAAAATCAAATGTACATCAATGTAAATCCATTATGTTCATTTAGACAGGTATCCGTTATCCATGTGTTTTTCTGATGGAAAAAAAACAACAGTGTCTGCAGTACTTTTTCTCAGTTTGAAAAAAACCTGCATGGATAACGGATACTTGCCAAACTGACCATAACGGATTACATAAAATTTACATGTTCAATATTAATCCTCCGTTCTTTCCTCTTTATTTCTAAACAGAGATTTGAACGGTTGTGTGAACTTAACCTAAATAAACCTTATAACAGTGGTGGCGAACCTATGGCACGGGTGCCAGAGGTGGCACTCAGAGCCCTCTAAATGGGCTTGTGTTGTTGAGGAAGATTCTGACACATTTGCATTTACTCCGCCATTTAGCTGTATAAAAGGTCTAACTTCTACTGTAGAAAACACTCCCCAAAGCATGGCACTTCCTCCACCCCCTTTCGCCAATGTCTTTGCACGCACTGTGTTCAGTCTTTCCACAGTTTGTTGAATAACATAGAGGGAGAGCAGAACTTTTCTAGTTGTCCATAGCAACCAATCGGAGTTCAGCTTTCATTTTATAAACAGCTGTGGTAAAATGGAAGCTTAGCTGTGTATGGTTGTCTTGGGCAACTAGAATTGAGAAACTGGAGCTGGAATGATAAATCTCCCCCATAATCTCCCATCAGATCCAAACAAATTAAACTTGTTTTTATCACTAAAATGAATTGGGGATCACTTCTCCACTGTCCACACAACATGCTTCTCAGCAAAGCTGTGTCTAGCCTTTAAATTCTTTCTTCTAATGAGATATTCAGTCACTGCAGAGTGGGCATTAAGTCCAAATGCTCTTAAACGTCAAGGCACTGTAGAACGAGACAAATCCTTACCCTGTTCAGTGCTGAATTGGCAAGCAATTCCAGCTGCAATGGTGAAACGATTAACCATGGAGATTCTCTGCATTATCCTGTCCTCTCTTGCATTTGTCTTTAGAGGGAGACTTGAAATAGTTTATGATGAACTTAAGATTCAATATTCGAAAAATCAAAGAGGTAGAATGATCAATGATCTCTTGAATTCTCTGATGGGGTCACCTGATGGCCTTCATCTGGACAACCTGCTGCTGGTTGTCAGTCACTTTGGAATGGTACTCTATTTTTGCAAAGTTAGCTAAAACTGGGAAGTTGCCAGTTAAATAGGGTTTGTCAGATAATTTAAGAAAATTAGCTCCAGGTGCAATAACTTGCAGGTAGCTGAAAGTCTTCTCTAATTTTGATCAGTGTTATTTTTACATTTATCTCATTTACATTTTTTTACATATTCTGTTTGGAATATATAAAATTTAAGAAATAAGTCACTGTTAAGATACTTTTATTT
The DNA here is from genome assembly GCF_040894005.1 of Engystomops pustulosus. NCBI lineage: Eukaryota > Metazoa > Chordata > Amphibia > Anura > Leptodactylidae > Engystomops > Engystomops pustulosus. The sequence continues at coordinate 76,554,862 of NC_092417.1, read as the reverse complement.
TACTTATGTTAAAATATATTCACATAGGACTACACCAGCCCAGGTCAAGGTGAATGGGACTTTGTATGACCCGTTCCGTATTTTTAATGGCACGTGTCAGGAGTGCCCCCTTTCGCCTTTATTATATGTTTTTACAACGGAACATCTTGCGGTCGCTTTGCACTAGAAGAATAGACATATCGGGTATTAAGGTGGGTCATCAGAATTGTAAACTGTCGTTATATGCTGATGATATATTACTATATATTTCCACCCCCCACATCACTATCTCTAACACACTAGCAGAATTTGAAACATTTGGGTTCCTAAGTAATTTCAAAATTAATATGAATAAATCTGAAATTATGAATATTTCCACCTCCAAGACATTTTGGGCCTCCATTAGAGCTAACTTAAACTTTAATGATTGTGGCAGCTCCATTAAATATTTGGGAGTTAACCTGATAGCAGACATTGATAACTTGTACTCCTCTAACAAACTGATGAGGTCTCTGATTGGTGAGTTATCTTGTTGGAACCCCCTTTTTTATCTTGGTTCGGACGGACGGCTGCAATCAAAATGGATACCCTCCCCAAGATCTTATTTGCCGATCCCATTACCAAGATCATTTTTTAGTAAGCTTAGAACCCAGATTATTAGATTTGTTTGGAAGGGGCAACGATCCCGTATTCGCTATTCATTATTGACGCGCCATAAACTTAGTGGGGGAATTGGCCTACCGAACTTTGAATTGTACCAGGCAGTGATTAGCACCTGTGTTCTGGACCTTCACCATAACTTTAGTACAAAGTTATGGGTACAATTATTGTCCTCTATTCATGTCTGGTTTCCTTCTAAGAATAACACCGCAAGAGGCATTTTTCCTGAAATATTGGATGGAGATATGGGACCGTATCTAGGCTCTCTTCACTATTCCCCACAACCCCCTCTATTGTACGGATAAGAGACATTATCACAGAACAGGGGCTACCACTGGCGACCTTATCTTCCTCTCAAAGCAGAGACTGGCTAACATATATATCGGTCGGCTGGCATCGACTCTTTAGGCCAAATCGCTACATTAAGTCAGGGGTTAACAATTTGAAGAAACTTGCATTCAACCCTCCCTCCCCCTTCACATACAATATCATGGGTCTACACACTGCTCAGAGACAGAAGAAGGTATACAGACTCTATACCACCTCCACCTTACCTGGTTAAATGGGAAGAAGACCTTGGAGTCTCCTTCTCTGAAGAAAATATTTGATCTCTGGGAGGTGTCAAGTAATTTTAAGATACTTTCCAGGTGGTACAGATGCCCCATAGTGCTGCATAAAATCTTTCCTGAGGTAGATGACTCTTGTTGGTTGGTGATGCCTTTCCGATATAGGTTCGCAACTATACACTTGGTAGGGATGTCCTATAATTACACAGTTTTGGGAGACGGTTTGGGACCTGTACAACAAAGTAAGTGAGGAGGTGATTTCCCCCTCTCTGGAATTGACTTTATTATCGTTATTTCCTTATTCTGTTACGAAAGCTAAGAAGGGACTGCTCGTACGGTTATACCATGCCATACAGGTCCCCTTCCCCCCCCATCCAGGGCAGAATTTGTGGATTGTCTTAACCACATTATGAGAATGGAGGAGCTCATGGCTCTTGATAACGATAAAATAAGAACATTTCATAAAGTTTGGTCAACCTGGTCTACATTCCGGAACTCAACAGCCATGACCTCTTGGCTTTCTTTAGGAGATTCTTAGTTGTCATTACTTAGATCTTGTTATCCTTCCCTGAATCCCTTATGTGTTACCCTAATGTCTTGTCCTAAGTCTTTGTCAATCCCCTCATTTTCTGTTGTTTTTTGATATTATGGTTTTCCTTTTGCATTAGCTTACTAATTGTCAAGATACACTTATATCTGTGCTTCCATCATACATTGTTTCATGTGGAATATTGCTTTTGTCTGCAATCTGTCAATTATATCTGCGCAAACATTGCGCCTGTTGTATTCTTTCTATGCATAGTATCTTCAATAAAAATGATTTACCCACATAGGACTACACAATGACCTTGACATTTAGGAAATTGTTTGTTGTTCTCTAATTTTGATCCAAAGTGAATATACTAAGCTCCAAGTCACGGGCAGCATATTATCCACCATATAATATGCCCAACATAACCATCATCCATCATATAACATACAAACAGACAGCAGTCTAAATAATAATAAATAACAAATAATACAACCAATAGGTTATTCAAGTTTTTCATATATCTTGTGTTTTAAACTACTGAATGGGCAATTGTTAACATATTGTCAAATGATAATCGTTTCCCACCGAGAAATTGAACAGGGAGGACTCCTTCTATTAATGCCAGGAGACGTGTGGACAGATTATCCTCCACCATGTGAGTCAAATTCTGCCTTCTGGTAATAAGTGCCCCATCCGATGGTGGAGGAGATTGAGGAGAAATTAACATGGCACTCCACATTGTGGTCATACTAACTTTGCTAGTGTTCCTGCTGCATTGGCAACTTCCTCCTCCTTGTGCTGCCACTGAGCTCTCAATGTCGCATGGGAACTCGGCCAGTAGAGCCTGCACCAAAGTGTTCTTGTACCTCTTCATTTTAGTCTTACCCTCTAGTGTTAGGATGAAGGGTACTACACTATCTATGTAGCACGGATCCAGCAGGGTGGCCATCCAGCATTTGGCACTGTTGAGTATCTGGGCAACTCGGGTATTAGTGAGCAGGCACTAGATAATATAGTGGCTCATGTGGACCAGGCTTCCCAGAGGCAAGGACAAGCTGCCCGTGAGCTGCACTGGGTGCTCCAAAACTGTTCCTTCACTGGACAGTGTAGTAGCAGACCTGTCCTGACACTTGTTCCTCCCCTTCATTTTCATCTACCACCATTACGTCCTCCCTCATGGCCTGAATCGCTTTTTCTATTAGGAGATAGATGGGGAAAGTAGAGCTTACAATGGTGTAATTGGTACTGACCATATCAGTGCCATATTGGAAGCAGTGCAGCATTGAACAAATGTCCCTCATGGAGGCCCAGTCATTAGTGGTAAAGTGCTGCTGGTTACTACTTAAACTCCCCCGGGCGTTCTGAAGCTGGAATTCTGGAATTGCCTGCTGCTGAAACACCCTTTCCAGCATTCGTAAAATTCCACCTAGTTGGTACATCACATATGAGGCAGTGGGTGAGCAGGCCAAAGTTCCTCTGCTGGGAACATACGAAAGCGGCAGTAGGGTGTGATTGCTGAAAATGCAAACACACAACACACACTCTAAGCAGCAGTTCTGGCAGGTCCATATAGCTGACCAGGAACCTTTACACCACTAAGTTGAGCACATGCGTAATAAATGGGAGGTGTGTTAACTTGGCTCGGACCAAAGCTACTACAAGGCTCCGACCGTTGTCACACACCACCTTGCAGGGTTTGAGGTTAAGGGGCAGCAACCACTCATCTATCTGCTCCTGGATCCCAACCCACAGCTTCCAGGTGGTGTGTGGACTTTCGCCCAGACAGATGAGTAGGGATGTAACTACAGTGGAAGCAGCCATTGCAGTTTGGGACTCACAGTGTCAGGATGCCCCATGATTCAATGTGACACACTTAAGAATGGAGGATGTGCACCATTATATACATATTGGGGGTCATTTACTAAGGGCCCGATTCGCGTTTTCCCGACATGTTACCTGAATATTTCCGTTTTGCGCCGATTTCCCCTGAATTGCCCCGGGATTTTGGCGCACGCGATCGGATTGTGGCGCATCGTCGCTGGCATGCACACAACGGAAATCGGGGGACGTGGCCGAACGAAAACCCGACGGATTCGGAAAAAGCGCCGCATTTAAAAAAAAAAAAACTGTCACAGAGCTTGCACTTACCTTAACTCAGCCCGGCTCGGTGAACTCCAACGCGTTCCGATGCTTTTCAGCACAGCAGCGCCACCTGGTGGACGGCGGAGAAACTACCTTAATGAATCCCGGCTGGACCCGAATCCAGCGCAGAGAACGCGCCGCTGGATCGCGAATGGACCGGGTAAGTAAATCTGCCCCATTGTGCTTCATATTGCAGACCATAATATATATAACATATATGTGATGTATCTGAGATGTGTCTATGAAGTGTACATATATGTGCTATATGTGTGTATATATGCTGTACATTTGTATATGGCATTGTATGTGTGTGTATATGCTCTATATGCACATGAGTGTATACATTTGTATGTATACATATCTGTATACACACACACATATATATAGATATGTATATTTTTTAAGTTTTATATTTTCTAGTTACACTACTGCAGAACTTTGCTAAAAGTGGTGCTGTGGGTGTTGTTGTGATTGGATGAGGAGGTTAGTAAAGAGAGGACATAGTGGAGTAGGAGGCAAGTGGTGGCAGGGAGTGACGTCTGCCAATCCTGGGTTGGGGCAGAATGTGAGCCAGAGCGCCTGCTGGGCAGTAAAGGAGATGTAATGTCCCTGGCTGTGCTTACTGGTCCACATGTCAGTTGTGAGGTGCACCTCAGGACTAACAGTATTGTGCAGTACACATTTGATCTTGTTCACAACCTGTGCAGGCTGCCTGCTGGTAAAAGTACTTCAACTTCATATTCTGGACCAACCGAAGCAACAAAGGGAGCCTTAAAGGGGTACTCCAGTAATCAGTGTAATTCATATACAAATGGCTAATTAAAATATAAGCTAATATGTAATCAGATTTTATTTAAAATGTTGCACCCCTTAGCAGAAAAAGCTGGTGACATACATGTTATGGAGAATTAAAATGCTACTGGTCCTTTAATCAGTCCGTTAATTTCCTCCGTGCGGTCCGTTGCAGAGCATACACAGGACAGAAGATGGCCGCTGGTCACATGTCCACATAACATGTTCTGCACCTGTCTGGGCAGGTCATGTGATCACCACTACGTTTGGCTGTAGTCAGTTGGTTGCAGTGCATCCAGTATGACCAGTGTTGTGGTGAGACCCATCTCAGTGAGGTAATATGCAGTGATGGAACTTACACATCATTACTATGGTAACAATGCAAGACAATTTGTTACATCATCACTAGGAGCAGAACATAAGAGGTAGGAGGTGTTACTGAGAACTAAAGGATCTTGGGACTTGTAGTTTCCAGTGGTGATAACGCCACCTACTTTAAAATAAAATGAATCATAAAATCAAACTATTTAAGCTCCATTTTGTGGCTAATGACATTTAGTTTTGTTATATTCATTGATTTATATCATCATGGTTTTTATTAGACGTTCATATTCCCGGAAAACCCCTTTGTCATCATAGGCCTCTTTTAATGGTCCATGGCCCACGCCCTCATCCTCCAATAAAAGTTATTGGGAATCTTGCAGCTCTATGGGGGTCATTTAACTTTACTCTGGACACCTGTGTGTGTCTTTTCTTATTTTTTTCCAGGTTTTGTTTGATTTATCTTAGAGGTTGATATATCAGACAGCGAGTCTACGTGGTTTTTAATCTTTTTCTTCAAAAGTCACAAACTGTTCTGCAACTTCTACTAAAGTTTTTCCTATACCTGGTCAGGACTGGAGTTTATTTGCAACTTTTTAACATCAATTTGTGCAAAAATTGCAACTTTTTCATACATTCACATTTGGATTTTAAATATATATCAGGCGAAACACTGACAAATTGTTGCATGGCTAATTTTGCTATGCAAGTGGAAAAGACTCAAATTTAGCAGCAAATAGTCACAAAAATAAGAGAGAAAAAAAAAGAGAAAATTCTAAGATAAATCACCCCCTATGTCTAGTTCAGTGGAAGGTGGATGGGCCACAGATTCCCAGATAAGATAGTCATTATTCAGCATGACTGACTGCTCTATGACTCGTGGCTGGAAAGGCTTTGTTACTTTGAAGGGGAACTTGATGCACTAAACCAACATTGCGAGAGAAATAAACAAACGGATCGCACATCCACATATCATACAATGATGTATCGCCACTAGGCTACATTTACAAAACAAACTTGAGGTTCTTGGTTACATTTTTATCAAATTGTATAAGCCCACTAACCACTTCACGGTGACCTTGTTGTAATGGGCCTTGCGCTATTGTGTGGGCCATCACATGGCATACAACACCACTGCAACACAGCACCAGCATTCATACTGGCAGGCATAGCCCCCATGGCTCCGGCCCCCACCAGCATCGCACCAGCATCCTGTGTGGACAGGATTTAAATGCTCAACCCAAGTCCAAAGGCATGGGAGCCATGCCTGCCGGTGCTGAGTTGCAGCGGAAGTGGATGCTGTGTGATGCCGCACCTAATAGCGTAGGGACCCACTACAACGAGTGAAGTGGTTGGTGGGCTTATACAAAATGATCAAAATGTAACCAAGAACCTCTAAGCGGCATTAGATCTTTGTATGATGTGTGGATGTACAGTCCAAATCTTTTTTCTCTCCCAATGTATGGAAATTGATGCACTGTCTGACCAATGCCTCAACTTTCCCTGGCCCATTAGGTCTTACCAGTACACACCGTACACAGATTGGTTCAGATGCATGTATTCATGGGCAATATTCTGTGATAACACTACTTTTCTGATGCACGTATTTGTGTAGCTATTCTGTGATAACACTACTTTTCTGATGCACATGTTAATGCGCACTATTCACTGACAGGAGGAGCTTTGCAATCAAGGTATGATTGATGATGATTATCTTTTATTTTTTTGGTGCTGAATCCTATACAGGGACAGGACCTTCAAGATCTTCCTGGATGATGCAGTAAACACTAATAATCCAATCTGGTCTTTGCTTTACAGTATAATTCTGTATATTCAGTAATATTTCTGCACTGATGCAATTCTTCAGAGTGCCCTTGCGAGAGCAAGTATTTCAGATTTCCATGACATCAGGACCCTGCTGTTATACTGCACGTGTGCAGCCCAGCCAATCACAGGCATGCCTGTGGCTGCTCGATTGACAGTTTTTTCCCAAACACAGACAGGATCCAGAATAATAATGTGTGCTCCAGCTCTGGGTCCATGGGTGCCAAACTAGTGAACTGCAGAGGGTGAGATATGAAGTGTAAGGGTGTGTTCACATGTGGCATTTTTGGATGCGTTCTGGATGCACATCCCAGAAACACTTTTTATATGTTACCATGCGTTTGTTTTGAAAGCATCTTCATTATTGCTGGAAGTGTAATCAGTTGTGTTAACAATGGGACACAGATGCTTACACTTCAAACCAGCACATGGTTACATGGCAACACGTTAAACCCACCCAAAAACGGCACTTGTAATCGCACCCTGAAAGTTCAAAACATGCTTAACATGGTTTCATTGTCAGTATACTACTTCTTTCCTACATTATCTGGGCACAAAAAAATGCCCCCAATTAAAAATCATAGGAATTAAATCTATGAGGCCAACTGCTATGGGATCATCTACAATAATATGAGCATCTTAGGTGCACATAGCTGTGATTGCCATTGAGGGCCAGGATTCGGGACAACTGTTGCTGGTATGTTGGCACATTCCTCCATGCAGATTTCCTCTACAGCAGTGATGTTGCTAGGCAACACATACTTTCAACTCCCTCCAATGGTTTTCTATGGCGTTGAAATCTGGAGACTGGCTAGGCCTTGAATAGCTTATGAAGCCACTCCTTGGTTGCTCTGGTGGTGTGCTTGGGAACATTGTCCTGCTGAAAGACCCAGCCACATTTCATCTTCAATGAACTTGTTGATGGAACGAGGTTTGTACTCAAAATCTCACAATACATTAATTTATCCTGATCCCTCTGCAGAGAAACAGCCCCAAAGCATGATGTTGACACCACCATGTTTTACAGTAGGTATGGTGTTCTATGGAAACAACTCAGCATTCACTCTCCTCCAAGTTGTGTTTTTAACAATTCTACTTTGGTTTCACCTGACCACATGACATTTTCCCAATACTCTTCTGGAACATCCAAATGCTCTCTTGAAGACTTCAGATGGTTCCCAGCCTTAGCGGTGTAGTGCCCTACTGACAGTAGCCTTTGTTACGTTGGTCCTAGCTTTCTGCAAGTCATTTACTAGGTGTAGTTCTGGGAATTTTGCTCACCATTCTTGCAATCATCTCACAAGGTGCGGGTGTGGGTCTATAATTTTATTACTGGTGTCCTTCGACAGCTCTTTGGTCTTCACCATGGTGGATTTTGGAGTGTGACTGTTTGAGGTTATGTCTTTTATAATGATAAGATAGAGGAGCCTCTTAAACGGGTATTTCCACAAAGACAAGTTACTTCAATGTACCCAGGATAACAAAATAACACATTCCCTAATTCAGTGTTATTAACAAAAATACAGCATTTCATAGATAATTCCAACCTGTCTCTATCAGTTCTGGTGTTCACAATTTTGGTTGTCCCTGGACCCTACTCTGTATCTGTTTGGGTTCGAAGACATCTTGCTCTTCTTTCTGATGCTGCTCTGAGCTTCTCTCTGCCTCTAGCCCCCGCCCTTGCATTCCAGGAGGAGCTCACACAGACACACTGGCCTCCTGCCTGCAGCTGGTGAGGAGAGTAAAAGCTACAGCCCGAAAAGATATTTATCCAGGGGAGGGGGAGGCACATCAAACCTGACAGTATGGGGCTCATTTACGAAGGGACCGCACTTTCGCCGGACATCCCGATGATTTCCATTTTGCACCGCTGGGACAGGGATTTCAAAAGGGGTTTTCGTTGCACAGGATCGGATTTTGGAGCAATCGAGCCGGCTTTCATGCGACACAAATTCAGGGGCGAGCCGTTGGACTATCCAACGGATTCGGGCGAACCAGGGGATTTAACTTAAAAATTGTGTTGCAAACCAAGCACTTACGTGCACCAGGAGGAAGATGGTGAACTCCGGCAGACCTCATTGGGAAAGCGACACATGCAGGATATCCGGCGCACGATCTTCATGAATCGCGGCAGAGTTCATCCTCGTCGGACAGTCCGGATTGAGGATCGTGCAGAGCTGTGTATGTTATGCTTGTAGTAGTAGAACTTAGAATGTCATGTAAAATATGTATCTCATCATCTCTGATGAAAGTGTATATAAACCTTCTACCCCGATTATCTAACTACATTGTCATACCTCACTAGAGGAATGATGAAGTGTCTGCTTGGAAAGACCCCATCCACACTATGGAAACTTACACTGACCATCACTGGAGTTATAGGAGTTAAAACAGCAATAAAACTGAGTAAAATTGTAAAGTAAGTGGTTAAAAATCATCTTTATTGTGTAAACATCAAATTTAAATGGAATTTCATTATCATTGAAGTTTGAGAATTTTCTTTCATGGGCAAACCCCTTTAAAGAAGAAGTTACAGGTGTGTGAGAGCCAGAAATCTTGCTTATGTTGTAGGTGACCAAATACTTATTTTGCAACATAATTTGCAAATAAATTCTTTAAAGGACACCTGTCATCAGTCCTATCACCTCTACCTGTTGGAGCAGCTCACAAGGATCCATCCCAGCCTTTATCTAGTCATTTCATACATTAATCATTATAAAATCATCTATTTTTTATCATGTAAATGAGGCTGGTCACATGGTCAGAGGCAGTGATGTCACCCCTGTTACCCCTCCCCTCTCCTCCCCCTGCTCATGTCTGTGTGTGATGTGTAGTAAAGCATTCCTAGTGTATCTGCTGACATGCTGCATCCTCCTATACTCAGAGACACAGACATCAGCTACACAAGTAGCTGATATGTTCTGCTATAACATGGCTGCATCCTGGAGCTGTTGTATCTCTCCTATACACACACACACAGGCTGCAAGGGGCATGGCCAGCAGCAAGGAAATGCAGCAGCCATTACACTGAGCAGCTGTCAGTCAAGCACTGGGGGTGTAGCTGTACCTCCCACTCATGAATAAGCCTGACAGCTTGAATATGCTAATGACTCATTGGACATCTCCCAGGTCATTTGCATAAAGCTTTAGGACCTCATTGCTTAAGTTTACAGGCATGTAGAGGGACAATAAAGGGATAGAGGCAATGCTCTCTAATGGCAGTTTATGAAAATATATTTAGTTTAGGGGGTTATTTTGCATGATGGGTTCTCTTTAAAAAAAAAAATAAAAAATCAGAAAATGTGATTTTCTGGATTTGTTTTCACATTTGGTCTCTCATAGTGGAGTTCTACCTATGATGTCACCTATACACCTCTCTCGTGTTTTTAAGTGGGAGAACTTGCACAATTGGTGGCTAACTAAACACTTTTCCTCACTGTATATACCCACCCTCAGACAGTTACCATTATTTAGTTTGTTATATACCCTGGTCTTCATCTATCGTAACATATACCCAGTTGGCTTCCATTATCAAGTGTGTCATATACTGTATATATCTTACCAGAAAGCACTATTTATATGTATTCTTCAGCTATTCAATGTACCATATTGAGTAAAAAAATAAGATTAAAAAGTAAAATTGTGACAGTTAAGTTTTTATTTTTGTGACATATAGAGTGGTAAAAATTTATGTGGGCCAATACTGGTAGAGCAATTACAAATGTATACTTTATGCATGTTTTACATACAGGGTAAGGCGTTTCCCTATATTTGATAAATTATGATAACTATTTGCTTTCTTTTTAGTTCTTTTTGTTGGGACTGGGGCACCAAATTCTGCAGAATTAGTCTTTGAGATTTTTTTCTGGACACAGGTGCCTGACTTACATTTACCTACTGGTTAACTGCTTGTGGTCTGGATGGTGCAGTAGCCTCTACCCACTTCCAAGTATTTTCTAGCAGCTTTTATGGGTTTGCAGGTGTTATGGCCGGTTCTGGAGGATCCATTAGCTTGTTGACATCAACTGCTCCCCATGCTCTGTTTTCACCATGAGTAAGGCTTAAGCAGAAGCCGAAACGCGTAGGTGGCTCACCTACATGCACACCATATTTACCTTTTAATGTGAGAAGAATAAAGTTACTTTTTATACTGGATGTGCCGCGCCTACCCTTCTCTTTACTTTGTTTGCTCCCCATGCACAGTCTACCTAATCTGGTCTGGATAACTGCCCAAGGGGTATAGGGCTTTACTCCTAAATGTGGTGTTTTTTTCATATATAAGTGATAATAATAGTGCAGTACTAAAAAAAACTAAATTGCACAAAATGACTCCATTAGGTTTACAATAATCAGGTAGGTAATAGGTCAGTAGACATTATCATTGTAATAAACACATAAATTGTAACAAATCAAAACCAATAAAATATAACAGTAACAAGAATATAGTGGGGTACATTGGAGTAATATATCAAGGGAGGAAGGGGTAAGTGTAATGAATGTCAAAAATTCTGATTCTACAGGTAAAGAATTTCAATGCTTGGTAATAAGTGCATACTAACCAAAGTAACCAAAGTTCCCAGTTACTGTAATTTTTTGTTTCCCCATCGATAAAGGCAAAGGATCTTTCCAAAATGGAGTTATTTACCCTGCTAGTGTAAATTCTCATTTACCCTGCTAGTGAGTTTTAGGAATATGGCCACTGTGGGGCTTTCCAGAGCCTTGGGGTCATAGTGAGTGCTTTGGTAGTGATAGGATACCAGTGTTCTTTCCCTGGGATAAAGATCAGCTAGTCCAATGCCTAGTAAGGACAGGTGCAGCATCATAGGATAGCCAATTATAGAGTGCAATAGGTCCTTAGTTTGTTTGTTTCCAATAGAGCAGTGCCAAAATACATGTAGAATTTACCCTGTTACACATTGACAGCGACAACAAACACTAGAGGCAGTTGGATACATCTTGGAAAGCCAGGTAGGGGTTTAATACCAACAATTCATAGTATATTCATCTGGTTTCCATATGTAGGGCACATCTGGATAAAGAGTTGGTCAATGTAAGAACTGAATTCCACACTCCCTTATCAATGTTTAGGGATAGATCTTTCTCCCAATGTTGGACAGACAGTAACTATTGTTCTGATAGCAGAGTAGGTCATTTAAATCCCTTTAGATAGCTAAGGAAACAGTTTTTAAAACCTGACTATTTTTCTAGACATACAATAAAAATGAAGTATCCAAATCTTAATAAAAATCAGGATTTGGAATGGAAAATGTAACAAAAAAAGAAAAACTCTGAGAAAGTTAGTAATCTTTGTCCTAAATATATATGAAATGGGGGAGAGGTTGAGGTAAACAACTTTGCCAATTATCTTTGTTACCTATTTGCAGCAGTTTCCTTGCTATACCCCTCAGAATACCTCAGTGTTGCTGGAATTGCTTCCTCTGCCTGTGCTGATAAGCCCTGGAGTCCATAGAATAAACAAACTCTACAAGTGGACGGTTTAATGGGAGGGGAGGAACTGCTGCTTCCTGCTCACAGAGAAGGATGTCATGTGACAGAGCTCTCTCTGTGTATGTACCAGAGCTCAGAGTGGTCAGAACTGTGGATACAGATTTCTACTGCACAGAATAGTGAGGTACAAGATCTCCCCTGTTCGCTATCAGTCTTTCCATCCCAGTTTGATTTTGCAGAACTTTCTCAGTCTGCTCACACAGCACAGGCTACAGAATGCATGTGCCTGGCTTACTTATGATTTCTACCTCTTATTATATGTTCCCTGTTCCTCCATGTGATGGAAGCTGCCATGCTGGTCACCATATACATCCTCTATGTGCACTTCTCAGTGGATCTACTTGTGGGAAACTAAATTGATTTTAAGCTAAATTACTTTGAGACACAACACAAAGCATAATGAGATATGTGGGCAAACTTGCCTCAGCTTGAGACAGACAGAGGTTAGTCTCTGCCCACTTCACCTCTGATGAGAAAAATGCCAAGAACAGAAAATGCCAAGAAAAAGGACAAGCAGCACAAAGTAGGCATTGTTCTGTTTGTTTTCAAAGGGGGAATCACATATAATTTGGTAAAATTATTATAACTTTACAGCTACGCTTTAAAGTAGGATTGTTAAGAGAGAGGTTAAAAGACAAAGCAAAGCAAATAGCTGGGCAGGTATTGGGACAAGTACAACTTCATCATTCTCTATTTGAAGCCAATGCTTATCTATATCCTGTGCAAACCATTGCCTAGCTTACTCAAGGATAGCAGCTTCATGGTATCTAGACAGTTGTGATGGGCCTAGACCACCTTTGTGTTATACGAGCCACTGCTCGTGTTTTGATTCATTTTAACCCCTTGATGTGGAAATTTTGCAGCCATACTTAGTATCAAGGCTGCATAGCCCACTACATTACTTTATTCCCCTGATGAATGTGTCACACGGCATATGGAACGCCGGATTACATATTAGGGACCAACAGGGTCTGTAAGGCACCGTACTGGGACTGTCCTAGTCAGGGCGGGAGCAATATTGCGGGGTCAGGATACTCACCGATCGTAGGGCTTAATAGGTCCTATACTGTTCGACCAGGAGACTGCGCAATGAAGACTGGGGAGATCCACCCTATTATTCTTTACTGTCCGTATTAATGTTGGTCTGTGGTTTTGAGATGATGCACCGTGTCATATGCTATACAGGAATGCACTAAGGCATGGTGAGGTATTACTGGGGACCGTGTCCGACGAGACTTATTGGAGGTCTGAACGAGCTCCCTTTCTGATGTGGTTTTGCTGACTAGATGGTTGATGCGTATACTATTGTGGTTCACTGTGAACTTATTTTATCAGTAATTATTAAAAGTGATGTTTTATTTATGGTACTGGTACATTCTGCTGGATTTCTTTTCAATATAAGATAGAGCATACTCTTTTTCCCGTGCACGGTACATTTATGGCACAATATTGCTGGCAGAGCTCCATAGCAGTCTATAGGGATGTATATCCAGCCACATGGCTAGTGTGAAAGGAGCTTTAAGATGTTGCCCATGGTATACAGTAACTGTAAGGGCCTATTGAAATTCCAAAAAGAATACAGGCTTTGTAACAAGGGCAAGCTTTTCTTTTTAGTTCATTTTTGATCTGTGTACAGCGAGCAATGATGTTCAATAAAAGGAGTTAAAAAAGCTGAGAGAGGAGTCTTTATACCATTTTGAGGTATTCAAGCATATTAACTCATAGATAGCCCAATATACCCAGCCAAAGAGAGAATCATCCATCATATTATATACCCAGTCAGAGACAACAGCCATAATCTACATTACAGTATATACCCTACTACGGACAGTGGTCAGCATTTTATATATAGAGTGATAGAATGCTTGACTCTAGTATATTATAAACTCAGTCACCATTATCAAGTAGGTTATAAAACACTTGGCAGCCATTATTAAAGATAATATAAATCCAGTCACTTGGTGTCCCATCATAGGTTTTTATTCACTAACAAATTTGCAATAAAATCTTTTTTCATACCAGCTGACATAAACAGTTCTTGTAGAGATTCAGTTTTAAAAGATTACAAAGAGGTGGTGGAATAAAGATATATATATATAAAAAAAAAACAACCCCTAACAAAACAACTAATAAACCTCATCTCCTCGTTTGTGGTGATTATGGCACTCAGTAACCATTTCCACACCGCACAAATGATAGCCGTCCATCCATTAGTAAACTTTTGTGGTGTTTTACAGATTCAGAAGAAATGTCATCCAATGATCGGAAACTTCCTAAATCCCTGAGTCAAAACAAAAAACGCAAGAAAAGGAGGCACAGGTAAGGAGCACATGCTTGGTTCTGTTATTAACACTTAAAGGGGTATTCCGGAAATATGAACATCTGACACAAAAACCCATGATGATATAAATAAATGAGCACAACAATAATCAATGTCATTAGTCACAAAACGGAGCTTAAATAGTTTGATTTTATGATTTACAAAATGTATAGCCTCTCTAAAGTAGGTGGAGTTATCACTAAGATGGCCACCACTGGAAACTACAAGTTCCATGATCCTTTAGTTCTCAGTAACTCCTCCTACCTCTCATGCTCTGCTCCCAGTGATGATGTAAAAGGTTTTCTTGCTCTGTTACCATAGTAATGATGTATAACTGCCATCACCACAACACTGGCCATACTGGATGCACTGCAACCAACCGACTACAGCCAAACCTAGTGGTGATCACATGACCTGTCCAGGCAGGTGCAGGACATGTGATGTGGACATGTGACCAGCGGCCATCTTCTGTCCCGTGTATGCTCTGCAACGAACCCCGCAGAGGAAATTAACGGACTGATTAAAGGGCCGGTAGCATTTTAATTCTTCATTACAGTCTATGTCATCAGCATTTTCTGCTAAGGGGAGCAAAATTTTAAATAACAACTAATTACACATTAGCTAATATTTTGAGTACCCATGTGTATATAAATTATACTGATTCCTGGAATACCCCTTTAAGTTAGATGCAAACCACCGTTAAACACACATTCCTAATTTTAACGGACCATGTGTCCGTTCCATTCAATAGTAGAGCATGTTCTAGTCTAAACTGGTTTCCACGGATCACTTATAGACTGCATTTTAAGAGGATCCCAATTGGATGGAAATTGGCTGCGAAAAACAGATGTTAACGTCCAATTACATTGTCAAGGCCTCTATAAAAGGTGATGTCCACATACAAATGAAGACAATATTTTAGGTCTTTACTATGACCTGAGGGTCAGAACACATGTAGTGGATATTAAAAAGTGCCCGCTCGGCCATAGGCAGAACACTGGAGGGTAGGCGGGATGAGCGTTGTTCACCCCTCCCCTCTCCATAGAGCAGCACAGGGCCGGCACCGTAATATATATTATATGTAGGACAAGCAGGTGATGCACCATGGCCACTATGTAAACCTTCATCCTGACATTATTACCTGGTTCTTACTCCTAGGACAATCTTCACCTCCTACCAGCTAGAGGAGCTAGAGAAGGCCTTTAATGAAGCGCATTACCCTGATGTCTATGCTCGTGAGATGCTAGCTATGAAAACAGAGCTGCCAGAAGACAGGATACAGGTAACGTTATGTGCATGATGGCTATACAGTGTAATATGACTATATGTTATGGTAAAAAAAACACCACTGAGAGAACTAACATGCGTTATAAATTGTACAGGACTAGGGGTCCTTATATCTACGGTGCAGTATCAAACTTAGGCTGCATTCACACGACTGTTGGGCCACAAGCTATATACAGCCACAAGCTTGCAGCTGTATGTACTTCCCCCATAGGCCAGCAACGGGCCACCATACCGTTCCGTTCATGGGGAAAAGATAGGACATGACTCCATGGCGCCGGACGCAGGTCCGCCCGGCTACAACCTGGCGTACATACTTTTGTGTACATGCAGCCTTAGTGTGTGGTTTAGGTGGCCATGGTCCCCTACAAGCTTTCGGCCCTGGGAGGCCACCAAATTTCCCACACACAATATTAAAAATTATCTATAATGAGGGTTAAGCTTTAACAGTTCTTCTGTTTATAACCTAGTGCTGGACACTTTCTGCGTTCTTGTAGAATCCATGCCACAGGCACAAAGGGGACTACAATTTGTTGGGCAAATGTTATTAATTTTATTTCACAGAGGCTCTTAGTCGTGTCACCTGGTACTTTCTATTTCAGCCTAATGGCTGACAGTAGTGAAAAAAGCAGTAAGAAAATGAAAAATTTTGAGAAAATATGAAGATCAATAGGTAGTACTCCAAAAAAAAAAAATGAATTATGGTATTAAAGGGAACCTGTCATCAGCAATTGGCCAAATAAAACACTACCAGTATATTATCAAATAGCGTAATACCTTCAAGTTTTGTTTCTTTCATGGTCCAATGTGATGGAGATCTCGAAAATCAACTTTGATGTGAGATGTAAATTGGTTGTATAAAGTCAAGGAAGTGGAATATTTAACACTAAAGTCAAGGTAGGAAATTCTGAATGCCTCCTGCTCTGTGATTGACATCATGCATCAGACTTAAGGAGATCTACCGTACTTACTGAGGTCTCTGGATACAGGACCACCAATTACAGTGATGGGGGCTTTCTGAGGAAGAAAGCTTGACTTCAGTGTTAAAATCTCTGCCTTCTTGACTTTACACAACCAGTTTAAATCTCATTTCAAAATTGATTTTCTGTACGAGACCACCACGCTGGGTCATGAAAGAAACATGAAGGTGTCTGGAAGGTGCTTAACTGCTTGGCAACATGCCGGTAGTGGTTTATTAGGTCAATTTCTGCTGACAGGTTCCCTTTAATAAAAATGTCACCCAGTGCCACAAAAAATTGACACCCTCCCTAGCTCTGTACCCCGAAGCATTAAAAAAAACCCAAAACAAACAAACAAAAAACAGCTCCTCCATGTGTTCTTTTCAAATATATGAAAACACCCAAGAGGGGGGGGGGGACTGCTCCTTTCAGCCACTCCCAGGGGACGAGTGCCTAGTCACACAGCAGAAGCTAATGAAAGGTACAATATAACATATCTTTTTTTCTGTAAAACCTATTTTTTATTCAAAAACACTTTGGCGGTGTATGTACTATGCTCTGTGGGGACTGGGGGAGTGCTAAAATGGGTCTCCTGATGACAGGTTCCCTTTAAAAAGGGCTCACACACACACACACAACGGTCACATCCACCAATCGCAGATGCTATTTCTTTAAAGTGACGCACATTATTACACATTAGTAAGAAAATCCCCAGATACTGTAGTAGTATTCGGTATTTGGTAGGAGCAATCTACCAAATCTATCAATAAAAATATAATTTAATTTTTTTTTTTAAAGTATTATAAAAAAAAAACCAAAAACAATTATTACCACATGTGAACCCTGTAATGGAGAATAGCACAAATTGTCTGAATCAACACTTTTAGAAATGAAAAATTTACACTTTAGAGAGGTCCATACAACAAAAAATTTATTAGCATCAGAATATTGTGAAACAGAAATGTTTTTTGTACAAAAGGTTTGGGGGAAAAAAAACAAAAAAAAACAACCTATTAAAACCTGTAAAAATGGGTTGTTACAAGAATAAAAGGGGAAGTGTCATTTGTATAACACAGTGAAAGCAGTAAAACTGTGCCCACAAGAAAATTTGTGTAAATGCGTTATTTTGTCAATTTCACTGCAGCTGGATCTATTTATCCAAAGAATAAAAGATATGTCATTTGGAAAGCTTCCCAGTAAATTGCATCAAATACAATAGGGTGTAAATCAGAAGTACAGTTTTGTTCCTCATGCAGCTCTGAAAAAAAAATAAAAATAAATATAGGGCTTTTGAAATATGGAAAGAGAAAAAGGACAGTGTGTCTTAAATTCAACAGCCAAACGGATCATGTGTCACTTGGAGAAAACACTGCTAAAGAAAAACTAATTGCAGATGTTGAGAGAAGGTGTGCCTAAGCAGTGTGCACGATGTTGGGTGGTACTAAGGACATGGCACAGTTTAGAGAAGAGATATTTTATGGTCACTCATAATGGGAGGTATGGTTGGTTTACCTACTGCAGTAATGGATGAAGATCAATGGTCATACAGGATGTTTCTATAATGAATAATAAAGGATACCCATGACACTTTGGGACTAGCAGGGAGAAGCTGAATACATTAATCTGATAGCAGCCGGCTGCCCTTGGGACTCCGCATTATCACAATGCTCCCCCAATCACTTTCATTTCAAGTGGCTGATTGAAATCTCTTGTTGTCACTGAATGAAATATCTGCGCATCTCGTTAATGTGCTAATGACCTCATCATAATCTGGAGTCCACCGAGACACCAGTCCCCCTCCCCTTCCACAAGTAATTAGTTAAATGGGAGGAAGTATTTTGTTGGGGAATTGCTGGAGATTGAGGAATAAGTGCAGGATTAATTAGCAAGGGTCAATGCTGGGCTGCGGTGCTGAGAGGATTTAATTTCCCAGGATAATTCTGGGGCATTGATTTAACTAAAAATTAAGTGATTTTTCAATCACTTCTCAACAAGGACAGAAATCCTTGATACTTCAGACTAGGCAGCAACTAATGACTAAAGCAGCCACATTCTCTTAGAGGACCTGGAGAAATCTGCAAGCAGCACATACTACAGATCAAAAGCAGACTCAGTCCAGCCTGCAAATCACAGTGTATGAGGCAGGGGTAGAAGCTCTGGTTCTGCAATCTCATCTTATCAGTTGCCCTGACAGGTTTGGTTCCAGAATAGACGTGCAAAGTGGAGAAAACGTGAAAAGTGCTGGGGCCGGAGCAGCGTTATGGCAGAGTATGGACTGTATGGAGCCATGGTCCGACACTCTATTCCCCTTCCAGAATCCATCTTGAAATCAGCTAAGGATGGCATCATGGAATCCTGTGCCCCCTGGTTGCTAGGTAAGAAATGATTGCAGAGCTGTTTGTACACTTCATTCTATATTTAGACAAAGGGTAGCTGCATGTTCCATGTTTTATTGCTAGTTCTGCATGGCACAATCCTTTAAGTTCTCTAGTGCTGCATAACATTTCATGCGAAGTTCAGCTCAGGCGACCAGAGTTGCAAAATATCTGCAGCCTTTCCAACCTTTCAACAGTCCCAGACCGAAACGAGAGCAACTAGCGCCTTTCAGATGAATGAATTGTAGGGTCAGCCGTCCTGCTTGTAACTCACAGACTCCATTTCTAGATCAATCCAAGCGTCTCACTTCTATCATTCTATGTATTTTTTTTTACTCTGGCTACATTAGAAATATGGGAGAGGCTTCTTCTCCATGGCCTTTAACCAACTGCAGCTTTTACATTCTTGGGTTTATGTCTTGCCGTCTGCCAGTCTCAAGTAATGTACAATCAGGTTGTGACATTTCCATACAACACTAAATCAGGGAATTTAGACTTCTGCTACCAATTGATCAGAGACACAACATAAATTGGTCCACTGGGTACCAGCTGCCCTGCAGAAGTTACTTTTGGATGGATGTATAATGATGTACGCTTTCAGGCACACTGGGCTATTTAATTCTTCTCCATTAGTTATTAAAGGGGTATTGAAACTTCTCAATAGAGCAGGTTATAAATATCAGATGGTCCAGTAACCAGAACCCCCTACGAGTCAGCTGTTAGAGAGAAATGGTGCCTCAATCATACAGCTCCTTTATCTGTGTAGTGGTCAGAGCAGGTTACTGCAGATAAGCCCTTAATATTTTTTATAGGTGAGCTATAGTAACTCATTTTATTTGGTAACGGCTTCTAAGCCCCCAAAAACCCTTGGTCTCATATGCAATGCAAATCATAATAGAAAGAATCTAAAATATGAAGATTTAATTCAGATATCTGTGGTTACATTAACTGTCACTAATATGTCATAAAAGTCTTTTGGGCCCAGGTTCAGTATTGGACAACCATTTGTGATTTTATTTGTTCACGAATCTTTTAAATTCTTTTTTATCTTTGCCGTTTTCAGTTCAAGATGACCTGTCAATACCCAGGCGATTTTCTAAACCCGAATACCAACAATTCTTTGCAGGGATGCACAAAAAGTCCTTGGAGGCAGCTGATGCAGTCCAGCCGTCTGAGAGGGAGATCCCAGCAATACCCAGCCAGCCAGAAGTCAGTGAGAGGAGAGATGCTGATCACTCAAGCTCCATTTCAGAGGAGGAATTGAGAGAGAACAGCATAGCAGCCCTGCGAGCACGAGCCCAAGAACACAGTGCCAAAGTTCTTCAGAGCACGAACTGTGAGACTCCTGTGCAGAAGCAGGACAAGGATGAAGATGAGGAAGAAGGACAGACACAAGATGAAGCCCTGAACCAGGAAGAATGCAAGGCTTCATTCTGAAGGACTTTGTATCTGCGTCCTCACATGGTAGAACACATGGTAGCATGCATGTGATGGGCAGCAGAGCACACATCCTCTGGGCAGGAGGTGAATAGCTGTAAATAGTGTACAGGGACATTAAACATTTCATGGATGACATGGTGTAAAATAAAGTTGTATGTATATACTCACATACTGTCTACACATACGCTGCTTACGTCATCATTTGTAGGTCTGAAACACTGTACTGTGCATGCAACTTGCCATCAGTGCATCTTTCTTAGGTGTGGAGCATTTCAGATACCTACTCTGTCATAAAGGGACATCTGGTAGTGTATTCCATTGTATGTCCTAATATACTACATCAGAGATGGGTTACTGAATGTGACCAGTCAATAATATTCCATTTCAGTGAAGGATGTGGACAACCTATAAACAGGTGACGCACAATAAAACAAAAGTTCAGTTTTCGGTACTGTAGTGAAAAGGTCAGTCATAATTCTCAACTCTTATCGGCCAATATCAGAGCCTTGCTGTTTTATTAGAGGTTTTAGGTCCCATTGTCCATTCACTTCAAGCTTCAACTCCAGATCATGAAACTGCAACGATAACAACATAATATACCTTTATAGATGATACATCCTTTGTGTAACACTACAGCAACCATGTCTAGATGCAATGAAAAGTGGATGTGGCAGTGACATGTTTTGCATAGGCTCAGGTATCTCCAGTCCAATACTGTCTGACATGCCTTATAGCAGAGGTAAGTAGCATATTTATCTTGCATTATCTTGCATTTCTTATGCCAAGCATTATCCAATGTCCATTTACAACTGTATTTATTATTATTTAAAGTGACATAAAGCAGCATGGTTTCTCCTGGATTTTTGAGGATACATCTGAGGATTCTGGATACATCCTAGTAATATAAATATAAAAGAACCCAGCATCTCATCAAAAATACATGCTACAGTTCCTTCCACACGAACTTATGCTATGCCCGCGCTACATTCGGCTGGAGAGGTGTGCGCTTATCACCATTGGGAGCCATGCTGCCAGGCCTTTCTTACAGCAAAGGACAAGACACGCCTTACAGTTGTTCCTCTGATGGCACAATGCACTCCTATGGTGGCTTTATGCTAACTGTCCAACAAACATATATATCAGGTACAATATAAGTTATTATAATATTGTCCTCCATCAAACATCACCACTAATGTACTGTGGGTATAACAAAACGTCTTTCAAATAGAATACAAGCAAAACAGAATTACCTGGGCCAATAATATCAGTTCAAGATCTGTGTAAGGTACCAGCCTTTCATGAAAATATCACTTACCTCTTTGAGGCTACTCCTGTGTCCGACGCTGATGAGGGTCATTCCCAGTTTTCTGCAACGCGTGTACAAGTCCACCTCTGCATCCTCACTCAGTGCACTGCTCGCTTCATCCAGAACTGCCATAAAATGGTTTAAGAAAAATAAGTCCCCATTTATACCTGTTCAGAGAGTAACACTGGATTGGTAAAGTTCTGTATCTTACCTGCATATTTTGGTTGCAGATAAAATAGACGAGAAAAAGCCAAACGCTGCATTTCTCCAGGTGACAAGATGTCTGACCTGCGCAAACACAGAACATATAACGCAACGTTGTCACTGTACACAACATTAACAAGTGTGTAACAAACATGAGACTCACCACTTCCATTCCACTTTTTGGTCCAGCCCCCCCGTTCTGCTCAACAAACATGTCTGGAGCACAAAAGTACAAATCGGTTAGGGGACCGTACAATCACACGTTAATGTGTGATCTGTACCTCATGCCTTACGCCATTCCCATAGGGGGAGATTACTTATTCCGAGGGACAAGGAAAGGAAAGCATTAAGAGATAATAAAAATACATCTCAGTCGTAGGAGGTCTTATTAGGAATGTAAAACCTCATAAATAATACCACCAAATGAGTCCATAGAGGGTGCAGCCAGTTTTTACTTTCCTTCCTCATCATGTTCTAAAAGCCATAACTTTTTAATTTTTCCACACATTGCAGGTGGGGTGCTTGTTTTTTGCAGAATATGTCTTATTTTTTGGTGGTATCCATTTGAGGAAGCTATAAATTTACTGATTGGATTTTATTAACTTTCTGGAAGGGATGAAAAAAAATAAACAAAAAACACACACAGCACTAATTTTGGCTACAATTGAGATGCAACATGTTGCAAACACACACACGTATATTATTAAAAAAGAATTTGTTTCTTGATCGCCATCTTCTTAAAGTCAGAACATTTTTCTGTTTCCAACAACAGAAATAGTTGAGGGGCCATTTTTTGCATGGCATGCTGTGGCTTTATAATCACTTTTATAACATTTTTGGGAAATAAGATGACCCAGCCACAGCATTTTTATGCAATACCTTAGGGTTTAAAAAAAAAAAATAATTTTTTTAACGCCAGTTAATATATAAAATATTATATTAGCAGTTTAAATGATGTTCATATATGCCGGGCTCCTGCTCTGATCAAACAAGGTTCAGCTCCTAAGCCTGCAAAAGTATTGTATTCATGAAAAAAGCAGTTATGACGTACTATGCCTTTTGTTCCAGAAGTCTTTCAGTTAGTTTATCAAAATAAGCTATACTATATACGGTATTTGTCTAATTGTATGGTCATTAACTTCGACTTGCTAAGTGAAGACTGGTGAACCAGGGTGTAGCTTCAAGGCTTGTTGCAAATTCTCTGAGCCCTACAGAGTCTGATTGTGGTCTGAAATGTTTTCCACAAAAGTAAATGGCTTGGAATTTTTGGGAGACTGGACTTTCAATAACTCATACCAGATTGATGGGAAGAAACAACTGTGTTTCTAAGATACACAAGACCAGAAAACAAGCAAAATTTCTTTTTGTATAGAGGTGACCACAATTGTTAAAGGGTTTTTCCCACGAACAAAAGTTAGGCCCTATCCTGAGGATAGGGCCTAACTTGCTGATCAGTGGATGTCTCAGATCGCCGAGCGTGGCGCTCGGCAATTTCCGTCATCTCCTTAGAGATTAATGGAGCAGACAGGTCATGATAGTCCGTCTGCTCCTTTAGTCTGAGGGAGCAACAAGGTGTCCGACAGAGGTACCTGGGACCCCATCGGACCCATCTCAGCACGGAGACCCCCACTGATCAACAATTTAGTCCCCATCCCGTGGATAGGGCCTAACTTTTGTTCATGGGAAAACCCCTTTAAGGATAAAACAAGGGCATTTGTTTCACAAAACTTGGCTTTTATCTTGTGAAAGCAGTAGGAGAATTTGTCATGTGCTAATTTATCAAGGCATGTTTATGTGAAATTGTAATTATATCATTTTAAGACCTTGCATTCAACAGATTTCTTTTATTATACCCCAAAACCATAGAATTAAATAAGGGTATAATTTGTTTTTCTCATGACTATATTCAACCCTATGCAATATGGATTGGATACCCTCTTGTTCGTAATCAGAAAACCTGTACAATATGTTCTGAGGGTTACTCTTACAGAGACTAAGTTCATTGCAAAGAGCATTGTATTTTCCCTTACCAGCCCTGACATGTCCAGTGACCTCAGGATTCTGTCATCATCAACCTGACCTGAAGACAGAAATGTTTAAAGAATTAGGGGTACATATAAAGAAGGCTATCGATATTCTACACCTCACCTTATTTTCAAAGTGTGTATATAGTGCACTGTATGCAAGATTCCTGTTGGGTCTACTGTGTTTTATCCTGCATTGGTTACACTACAAAGGTTTATGATAAAATCGGTAGGAAAGTACCCCAAGGGTATCTGCACATGTAGTGCATTGTCATGCATAAAGTCTGCAAGGAAATTTGCATCAAACATTTTTATGAAAAATGTGTAGGAGGTAGAATGTCAATGGCTTGTAAAGAGTAAAGATATGGTATCTGTTTATGGGAAAGTGAGATTGTATGATCTTTCTTTCACAACTTTGTTTCTAAAAGACAAAAATTGTTAATAAAACATAAACAACAGGTGTAATGACAAAACAACAGCATAAAGGGAGGCACACAGCCAACAACAGTGAGGCATTGCCACGTAGGACCCATTCAACCAGTAAAAACTAACCACTGCAGGTTCTACAGGTTTAAAATTGCAGAAGATAAACTTACATGACTATAAATAGTAAACTTCAATAGAACATAGGATTATGGGGCAGAGGGGTACAAAAAGGTAGGGAGCAGGGGTAACTAAGGTCTTGAATTGACATTTTAACGTCTTGAAAATAAGTTCTCAGCTACAAAGTTCCAAGCAGACCAGAAAAAGGTCCATTCGATTATGGCAAGATCCAGAGAGGGATTCCATAACCCTCTTTTCTTTAAAGGAAACCTACCACGAGGAATCTGCCATCAAAAGTAGATCTGATCTGTAGATTCCTCCCGCCTACCTCTGGCCTAATGTTTATTTTACTAATCCAGTAACCTCACCTAACATTAAAAAAAAAATGTGATCAAAGTAATATGTAAATTACCTCTAAAGGCTACTAAGGCGTGGAGTAGCCTGGGTTACTCCACGCCCCTGCAGCCTTTACAAGGCTGCCCACTTACACATTCTCAGAGCACTCCTCTTCAGACACATCACCAGCTTCTACGGAGCTATTTGCTCCATATATTATCATCTCTTGCATTTCTACAAGGAAAAAAGGAGGTCCTTAGACCAATATTTAAAACTTAACTTTTATTTATCCTTATGATTAGGACTAAGTAATATTTTTCTTATTTTAAATTCAGAATTTGTGTGCTAGTTAGACGTAAAAGTGATTAAAATCGTAGCGTGGTGGGGGTAGGTTCTGTATTACAGTAAGGTTGGGAGAATGGATTTATGGTGTTGACTAGAGTGGATATATTCGTGCTAATGCGTTTTGCTAGGGGTTAGTACAGTGTGTCTCCTCAAGAGGGTGGTACGATTATATTTCGAGGATAGCTCCTCAGATTTGTCATACAATAAACACTGCCCTAATAAAGTGCGGTTTAAGAAATAGCCGCTCTTATATTAGTCACTCGGCCAACCTAAATTCCCTATAGACTCCTTCCTAAATAGGTGCCTGGTTGCAGTGTGTCGCTGAAGATCGACACAGTGCTATACTGGCTAAGTCCCACCTCGTATCACCACTTATTAAAATTTAAACGCTCAAACAGCCCCCCGACATGTTTCGCCATAATTCTGGCGTCCTCAGGGGGTATCGGGGCTGAACTAACGCGCTCGCCGTGTTTCCACTCCTTTTAAAACCTTGTGATGTGACGTCATTAAAGGGAGGATGCGGTGAAAAGCCAATCCGCAGCAGGTAAATTTAGCAATACATCAGCTGTTCCCCTGTCTTCCCACCCCCTGTACCTCATTGGTTGGTTACTGTTACCTCATCATAGGGAGACTCACATTATGCTAGTTACATCGGTAGTTTGAAAAGATCTTGCGCATGCGTGCCGACTTGAATATTCTTATCTCGGGTTCCCCTATGTTATCCTAATTACGCATGCGTGCAGACTTAGATATTCTCAGCACGGGTTCCTCTATGTTATCCTAATTGCGCATGCGTGCCGACTTAGATATTCTCAGCACGGGTTCCTCGGTGTTGTCCTCATTGTGTCGGAACATTAAGAAGTACTTACGCATGCGTGCCGATACACCGCACGGGTGAGTATAATTGTCGGTCCTTGTTATAAATGTAAATATTTGTCTCATAAGGATAATGTGTAATTATGGTCACTTTTAAACTGGCAGTAATGGCCATATTTATACAGGCAAAGGACATATTTTAGCCTCACAGGCGTACTTGTAAATCCCCGTTGTTGGTGCTGATGAATCATTGTCTCTTAGAATTTTTGTAGTAGTATTATTATTAACCCCTTAACGCTCTGCGCCGTAGCTCTACGGCGCAGAGGTATAAGGAATGTATGAAGAGGGCTCACGGGCTGAGTCCTCTTCATACAAAGGTGGGGGTTTTTGCATAATGCATAAAACCCCCACCGCTAATAACCGCGGTCGGTGCTAGCACCGATCGCGGCTATTAACCCCCCCGTTTTCGCCGGCGGCATTCAAAAGACGGCGGCGCGCAGGCGCCGCCATCTTTTTTTCGATCGCCACGCCCCCGAACGTCATCGGGGGCGGCGATCGGTTGCCATGGTAGCCTCGTGTCTTCTTTTGACACGAGGCTATCTGGCAGCTGCAGATTCGTTACAATGAGCCAGTGGCTCATTGTAATGAATGTGCTGCAAAAATGCCATATATTGCAATACAGAAGTATTGCAGTATATGGTAGCAGCGATCTGACCATCTAGGGTTAATGTACCCTAGATGGTCTAAAAGATAGTGAAAAAAAAAAAAGAAAAAAAAAAGTTTACAAAATAAAAAAAATTTATAAAATATTAAAAATTCAAATCACCCCCCTTTCCCTAGAACTGATATAAAACATAATAAACAGTAAAAATCACAAACATATTAGGTATCGCCGCGTCTCAAAATGCCCAATCTATCAAAATATAAAAACGGTTACGGGCGGCGGTGACCTCCGAGGCGGGAAATGGCACCCAAATGTCCGAAATGCGACTTTTACACCTTTTTACATAACATAAAAAATGAAATAAAAAATGATCAAAATGTCGCACAGACCTCAAAATGGTAGCAATGAAAACGTCGCTTCATTTCGCAAAAAATGACCCCTCACACATTTCCGTGCGCCAAAGTATGAAAAAATTATTAGCGTCAGAAGATGGCAAAATTTTTTTTTCTTTTTTGTACACATTCGTTTAATTTTTGAAAATGTATTAAAACACAATAAAACCTATATAAATTTGGTATCACCGCGATCGCACCGAACCAAAGAATAAAGTAGGCGTGTTATTTGGAGCGAAGAGTGAAAGTCGTAAAAACTGAGCCCACAAGAACGTGACATCAGCTAAAGGGTACCGCCATGGGCACCACTTGTGCACCAACGTACGCCAATCTTTTTCTTGGATGGTGGGAGGACCAGCACGTCTTCACTGAAGAATTTACCCCCTATACCAAACACATAATATTCTGGGGAAGGTATATAGATGACGTGCTGGTCCTCTGGGAGGGAGATGTCCCCACTTTCCAAGAATTCGTACACAAATTAAATCAAAACACCATTGCCATGAAGTTCACCTCGGAAATCAATAAAAATAGAATTAATTTCTTGGATCTCACTATCACCATTGATCACATAGGTCACCTTCACACGACAATATACCGGAAGGAAACCGCCACAAACAATCTTTTAAACTGGGAGAGCTGGCATCCACACTCTCTCAGAAGTGGAATACCAGTGGGCCAATACCTCAGAGCGAGGCGCAACTGTTCTATGGAGGGAGATTTTGAAAGAGAATGCTCCAATCTCTATTCCAGATTTAGAGAGAGGGGCTATCCGAAAAAGACCTTGCATAAAGCCTATCATAGAGCAAAATCTACTAAAAGAGATGATCTCTTATCAAATAGAGCTAAAGAAAACGATGCACACCTAGTAAGATGTATAGGTACCTATGATGCCCATTCACAAGAAGTTATGGGGGTATTAAAATCTCTATGGCCCATTCTTAGTAATGACAAAGATCTAAAAAACATCTTATCACCCTCCCCTACCATTACATACCGGAGGGGTAAGAACTTAAGAGACCTACTCGTACATAGTCACCTCTCAGACAAAATTTCCAAAGGCAGTGATTGGCTACAAAACTCCCTTAAAGGATCGTACTCATGTGGAACTTGTACTTTTTGTAAATATATGGTGAAAACTAAAACCTTCACCAATCCGCCGGATCAGAAAATATATGAAATTCGCAAATTCATCAACTGCAAAACCACCAATGTAGTGTACGCTGCAAAATGTAATTGTCCTAAATTGTACATAGGGAAGACAACCCAAGAATTGAGAAGAAGAATATCTTCTCACCTCAGTGCCACTCGAACTGGAAAAGACACTTCTTTAGCCAGACACATACGCCTTAAACATAATGGCGATATGGAACACTTAAGATTTTGGGGAATTGATACCCTTAAAATTGGCCCTAGAAAAGGCAATGTAGATCGCCAATTGATGCAATTAGAAGCTCGGTGGATTTATCGACTTAAAAGTTTAAGCCCATACGGATTGAACGAGGGCTTCACTTTTACCCCCTTTATCTAATAATTATAAATTTGCAACTTTTACTCGACCAATACGGACGGAGATGTAGTCTAATGAATATAGCAACACTCTCTGTATTAAATATATCTTCTATACATTTTCAGATATGGAAATACAAATTCTGGTGCTAGTAACCATTACACTCTACCAATGGTTTTGAACGTACCTCACTGCGAACCTTGTGATTGTAATAGCAACATAGAATAAAGAGATTAATAAACAAACATCAGCTTTATGGTGAGAATACACTTCTCAGCCACCCCCCCCCCTTCTTTTCCCCACTAAGCATTTTCCCCACCAATAAAAAGAAATAACACACACAAATCTTAAGACTGAAATTGTCTTGTTCTACTCAAATAGGATAATCATTGCCAGTTTAATAATAATACTACTACAAAAATTCTAAGAGACAATGATTCATCAGCACCAACAACAGGGATTTACAAGTACGCCTGTGAGGCTAAAATATGCCCTTTGCCTGTATAAATATGGCCATTACTGCCAGTTTAAAAGTGACCATAATTACACATTATCCTTATGAGACAAATATTTACATTTATAACAAGGACCGACAATTATACTCACTCGTGCGGTGTATCTCTAAGTCGGCACGCATGCGTAAGTACTTCTTAATGTTCCGACACAATGAGGACAACACCGAGGAACCTGTGCTGAGAATATCTAAGTCGGCACGCATGCGTAATTAGGATAACATAGGGGAACCCGAGATAAGAATATTCAAGTCGGCACGCATGCGCAAGATCTTTTCAAACTACCGATGTAACTAGGATAATGTGAGTCTCCCTATGATGAGGTAACAGTAACCAACCAATGAGGTACAGGGGGTGGGAAGACAGGGGAACAGCTGATGTATTGCTAAATTTACCTGCTGCGGATTGGCTTTTCACCGCATCCTCCCTTTAATGACGTCACATCACAAGGTTTTAAAAGGAGTGGAAACACGGCGAGCGCGTTAGTTCAGCCCCGATACCCCCTGAGGACGCCAGAATTATGGCGAAACATGTCGGGGGGGCTGTTTGAGCGTTTAAATTTTAATAAGTGGTGATACGAGGTGGGACTTAGCCAGTATAGCATTGTGTCGATCTGCAGCGACACACTGCAACCAGGCACCTATTTAGGAAGGAGTCTATAGGGAATTTAGGTTGGCCGAGTGACTAATATAAGAGCGGCTATTTCTTAAACCGCACTTTATTAGGGCAGTGTTTATTGTATGACAAATCTGAGGAGCTATCCTCGAAATATAATCGTACCACCCTCTTGCGGAGACACACTGTACTAACCCCCAGCAAAACGCATTAGCACGAATATATCCACTCTAGTCAACACCATAAATCCATTCTCCCAACCTTACTGTAATACAGAACCTACCCCCACCACGCTACGATTTTAATCACTTTTACGTCTAACTAGCACACAAATTCTGAATTTAAAATAAGAAAAATATTACTTAGTCCTAATCATAAGGATAAATAAAAGTTAAGTTTTAAATATTGGTCTAAGGACCTCCTTTTTTCCTTGCAGAAATGCAAGAAATATGATAAAATATTTCTAATATAGGTCCCGACCATCCCGAACAAATATTGTCAGGCCTTGCCTCTCAACTTCAGAAATCGCCATATATTGCTCCATATACACACGCCTATACAAGTCATCAGTGGCATAGCAGGGGTTAAAAAGACACGAAGCTCTGCATAGGTATGCAAAGTGTAAGCGCGTCTCTTCACTCTAGTCGGCATGCACAGTAGCTCCATAGAAGCCACCGATGTGTCTGAAACGTGAAGAGGAAGGCACTTGGGACGTGCAAGTGGTGGCCCTGCAAAGCCTACTGAGCCATGGAGTAGCCTTTGCTCCTGGCCAGGCTGCTTCAAGCTCCGGTAGCCTCCACAGGTAATTTACATGTTACTTTTAGTAATAAAGATTAGGGAAACCACCAACATACATCAGGGATGGAAGGGGTCAGCTTGTGTAAAAGTCCAGGAGTATGGTACCAGGTCATCATTTACTATTAATATTTATTTTCCTTTGAACCTTGTCCCAAAAGAGCCACCAAACAGAGTCCGGATTTCTCTACCTATCTGTCCCTCCCATTTGGCCAATGGGAGAAGTGGGGTTATTGGTTGCTATTCATCGATAGAAGTCCTGTAAAAGTGGAGCATCGGATACATATGCATTCAAAAGCTGTGAGGTCTGGGACAGAGCCCAGCACCTTTTCACAGAATTTGTAAATTTGTGGGAATGTGGTGGATGAAAATTGATCAGAAGCGGACCTCAGGTTGTCAAAAACGTGCAAAGGTAGGGAGAGTCAGGTAGTTAACTCGGAAAGCATTAACCGAAAGCCAAAAGTTAACAAATTAGGTAGAGGATTTAAGTGTGAGGTGAAGAGGAATGGAGTCAAGGGCAAGTTGTTAGCTCGAACAAATCTGTTTCGGCACCTCCGCCTGTTGTCCCTGGTTAAGGCCATAGGGGAAAGTAATTGCAATACTGGAGTGTCTAAGGGAGAGCCCAAAATTAAAGCCTCTGGGTGTATTGGGGAAATTACTGAATTAAGATCCATGAGACTAGATTGCGAAGGTGGGCTGCGTAAAAGTACAAAGCTTTATCAGGCAAACCCAGACCACTTTTAGTCGGCTTGCTGACAAAACAGATTTAGATTTCCAGTTTTTTTTTTGTGTTCCATATAAAATTAAAGAACATGTATTTATTGATCATTAGACCACTACCAGAATACGGATGGGTAGGGTTTCAAGCAGGTACAAGAAATTGGCCAGTACTGACATTTTCATAGCAGCTATTCTCCCCAATAGGGAGAGAAACAGTGGCCTCCAACCTTGTAGTCGTTTACACACATCCTGTTTTTTTTTCTTCCTTTTGAGAATAAATGTTAGCTGGTCTTGATCTGGTGGCGTCTGAAGCAGGGCATCTACTAGCTCCTTTGTAAACTTTGTACTCTTTAATGACATCTTATCTGGCATATAAAAAGCAGGGAAAGGAAATATACAATAGTAGAGCAGTTGGGTGGCCCATCACACCCACCTGGGATAAGATCTATGGCGCTAGTTAGTTCCAAGACAAATGGCCCAGAGTTAGTTGTCAGGAGTTGTCAGAAGACATTTTATAGGACGAATTGGGTGGATTAGTGTCCCAAATTGCCTTGATGGATTCCTTTAAGTAAGGGAAACAAAATCAAAGTAAGGTAAAATAAATAAAACATATAAAGACTGAACTTACCAGAATTTGGATAAACGTCTTTCAATGGGTAAATGATCTGAAACCAAAAACACAGTCATTGGCATGTCCTAGTGAGAATTTTCCCTTTTCACTTATCTCAGATATTGAGAGAAAGAAGGTGCTACATATACAATCTTAGAATTAACCCAGTTACTGTAAACAGATCTTACCTGCTCTCTTAAGCTTCCATCACTCAAGAATGGCTTCTGGGGAAGGAACAACACACCATGGGGGCCAAAAGGTGTAAAAACGCAAACATTACCTAGGAAGAAAAAACGCCATAAAACGACAACAAAAAAAAAGATGAAAATTGATATGACAACACAGCACGGGGGTATCTCTGGGACTCCCATTCAGAGTCTATTAGAGAGAGGAGCACTGTGCTTCCAGCATTATCATATAGAGTAAGTGGAAAAGCAAGACACATGCTGGACCTGCGGCTTCATACAATTAGCTAGAATGGGACCAATATTATTGAACGTGTGAGTGTGTGTGGCGGGGAGATTGTGGATAGAGGATAACAATAGTACCTGGTACATCACCTCTAATATGCCAGCATTTGTAAGCTTAGTGGATCCAAAACTCAGAAGTTGTAATCTTTTCATTATTCTTTTCTCACTGTAGTTTCCAAATGAGGTTTTGGCTTAATAATACTAAAGTTTAGATTTATCCTTGTAAAATGTAAAAAAAAAAACCTTTTACATTTTCATATGAAGGAGTTAGCAAAAGTTTTAGTTTTCAACATGACCAGTTAAAGGGGTATTCTCATCAGGGCATTCACATCCAGATTCATTAATCTGCCATACATAAACATTTCTTCAATTAGATGTCATTAATAAAAAATTACCTGTGTGAAAATAATTTCTGATAAATGTAGTGATATAGTCCCTTAGAAACAGAGTGTGTCCCTGGATACGGCCATCTTTCCTGGAGTGATTGCACAAAGAAACAAAAAGTTTTTGTATATGAAATGTCGGTGAGTTACTGCATGTCCTGTAGCCATCCTGTGGTAATGATTGCTGAATCCAGGTGGTCAGGCACAGTGCAATAGTGCATGTCTGGCCATCGCTGCCAAAATGTGAGGTGGTCGTATCCGAGGAAGCTCTCTCGTTTCTAAGGGACAACATGGCTGCATTTCTGAGAAATTATCTTCACACAGGAACATTTTTTTAATAACATCCAATTGAAGAAATGTTTACAAATGGCAAATGAATTAAATTTAAATGCCCAGATGGGAAAACCCCTTTAATGTAGAGCTCCCAGAACTTATACATATCTAGCAAGAGAAAATGTATAATAAAAGCAGTATTAGTGAGACATATCTAAAGGGAGTTACCACGTTTGGGAAGCCAAAGTCCTGCTAGAACGCGAAGAATGGATGACTTGCCACTGCCAGTTTCCCCTGTGATAAGTATGTTGTGTCCTTTTTTTACATGCAAGGTCAAATTTCGAACAAGTGTGTCATCTGTTCCTGGAGCTGTAATTGTCACATCATCCAGCACAAATGCACCATCAAAGCGCTCCAACTTATCGGACCTTCAAAAAGAGTAAAGAAGTATTAGGCACATCTCTCTCCCAAGAGCCAAAGGGAGCTAATAACAACATCAGCTTACCCTTCTTCCTCTTCATTCTTCTGCCCCTGCAAGATACGTCCCATTACTTCATCTAGCTCAGCAATCCTAAGAAGAAAAAACAAACAAACATGAAAACCATAATTCACACACATGGTTGCCAGCTTCCCCCAACAACTCTCACCGATGGGTGTATCCAGCCACGTCACACAAGCTGCTGGACAGATCAATGATCTGACTGAAGCAGCTGACCAGGTAAATGGAGACAAAGGCATTCTGTGTGATAGGAAGACAGGAGTCAGACACAGCACAGATCATGGAAAGGAAGGCGCAAGAAAAGAACAATCATTACCTTACTGATGAGTTCACTGAGTTCTGCTGAGTTCAAATCTTTGTAAACTCCAGCAAAGATGGGGACCGCTATGGCCATGTAACTCAGGATTCCGCCCAGGTAATCGAAGGTGTTTGTTCCAACTGTGAAGGGAGATATATGTATATAATCTTTATACTTTTATATTTTTAGATCTTACAAATACTAAAGTTTTTCCTCCTCAACAACATGCTTAGAT
Source organism: Engystomops pustulosus (assembly GCF_040894005.1). NCBI lineage: Eukaryota > Metazoa > Chordata > Amphibia > Anura > Leptodactylidae > Engystomops > Engystomops pustulosus. Next base: position 76,520,610 of record NC_092417.1, on the reverse strand, counting down.
ATGTTACTTAAGATGGTGCCGACATCTGCTGACACAACGTAACTAACATGCCCGATTCCAAGAAGGCTTCATCACTCATTTCGAAACTTAACGTTTTGACAACGCCTAGGACATTATCTGCCCAGATACTGGAACTGACCAATTGGAGTGCACCAGATGTTAGACTGAATTTGCTTAACCCTTGCCCACTATGATGCTATATGATGTATAACCACACCTTTCTCTCTTCTGTATAAAATCTGCTAACACGGAAATAAAGTCAGTCTTGTTGTGCTGGGCAATACAAGCTTGTCTCGAGACTGAGACTGGACAACTTTGTATCAGATTCTTTCTTGAGAATGTGCACACTTGCTCTGTTTGATTTGAGGTGACTGACCGGACCGGTTGTTTGTCGATTACGACCCCGACACAACTACCAAGGAAAATATGAGTAAGCTCAGCCCTTCCATGCCCCACACTAAATTATTGCTATGTGCTATGCGTGTGTACAATGGATTGCATGCTGACACCTATTAGCGCACGCTGCAATTCACTGACCTTATCCACAACCTACGATTTCTCCAGTCCGGCATTTCCGTGCCGTATGAGCCTGTATATTCATATGTGGCGTGTATTTAACTCGTATTTATATAGACTTTTAGGGCATACGGCACTAAAATACGGGAGAAAATATGACATGCTCTATATTTGTATATGGCTAGTGTACGGTACAGTGTTAACAGCAGCAATATAAACGGTTGGACGTATTGAAAGGAGTGTGGCCATATGTTGCCTGTATAAAAATGGTACGGGGAGCATACGCCCATTTTCATACGTGTGCCAAATGCAGCCAAAGGACTAAAACACACAAACGTGCTTGGTCTGTGAATCTGTGTGGTGGCCAGATTTAAAAGGGACTTAACATATTATAGTTCTATAAGATGCAAGGAGTCACTGCAGAATTGTTCTGAAAGCATGATCAGGGTATGATGCAGTTGTCTCAAGGTTATGTGGATGCTTGACAAATTGTTTGGTACTTGAAAACTGGCAAACACAAGGTCTATCATGTACAGATCAAGCACATTTAAGGCGTTTTTAGCCTTGGGTGGAAATACAGTGGAGGATACAGAGTTGGGGACACCCATTTACTGCTTTCTCCTGGTCTGTCTCCTCTATAGAAATATGGACTGAACACAAATAAGAAAATGAGTCTATTAGTTGTGGCTGCTTGAGTTACACCGTTAGTTTCAACCCTGCATTACACTCACAGTACAGCCACAGTTCCTGGTTCATGAGCTCCTTCTGCGCGCTGATTAGGTGCTGCAGCCGCCGCGCCGTCCTTGAGTGCTCCACTGAACCAGCCCTTATAAGACAAAACAGTGACAGCTGTGCCCTAATTTGTGTGTAGGAAGATGGAATCATTTTGGCAATATTAAAAGAAGTTCCTAAGAGAATCACAGACTAACTGATTGGTCAAATAGCTACCCTTCTTGAGATTGTGATACCTTTTAATGGCGAACTGAAATAGAAGATGTTACAAGCAAGTTTTCAGGACAGCTTAGGTCCCTTCATCAGGCAGGTATAACAGGCTTACTAAAGTGATACAGATTTTATAGACTGTTGAGGACATGTAACACTCCTATTGCTTTATTTTTTGACTTTTTGGGAGACTTTTTTTGAGACTCATGTATCACAAAGAGGAAAACTTGAAAAACTTAAACTATGATAGGAGCTGCGCTCATCCCCTGCTCTTCTCCGCAGCGCCGATGTATGCCTGCCGTACTAAGGTAAGGCGGGCATACATCCTTTGAATGTAGACTAACACAGTACTAAACTTTTTTTTCTAATCAGACTAAGAGACAATTCCGGTGTGACTGACAACTTAAATTTCGCTTGAACACTTAAAAGCCTACCTGGTAAAAGCTGCAGCTTCTGCATTCACCCGAATTTCTACATGCTTGAACCTGCAGAAGAGTAAAGGTCACAAAATCAAACATGCAGATCTATCTATAGTCAGCAATTATGTGATTGTTAGCGCTTTACTGCAAAGTTCCACCAACAACGCATGGGGCAGGAGTGGCAGCAGATAAGAAAAGACATATATTGGTAGATCTAGCTTAGAATGTGCCTTACACAATACCTTTTTCCCTGACCATTTAAGGGTCAATGATAAAAAACAAAACAAAACATAGACCAGTGAAACAAACATGGCACCAAATACTCTGAGGCAGTGGCTCTCAACCTTTCTAATGCTGTGACCCCAAACCATGTAAAGGAATATAGCTACTACCCTGTTTCCCCGAAAATAAGACAGTGTCTTATATTAATTTTTGCCCCTAAAGAGGCACTAGGTCTTATTTTCAGGGGATGTGTTATTTTCCATGAACAAGAATTTACATTTATTGTTGAACAAAAAATCTACTTCTCTAACATCCTCATAACTCTCCAAAATCTGATTTTCCTGCTGTGTTTCTTGTGACTCCGTTACTATTAGAATCATTGGCCCCTATCTCTCATGTTTAGTAAAAGCACTTTCTATAAATGACCCTTCTTATCCTGGTAGTTGCTGGTATCACATTTGCAGCACAACAGTCAGTGATTTTATCCCATGAATTCTTCCCCATGTCACAACCTTCTGCAGCATCTAAAAGATTTACTAATGTTAATGTATGGCACAGGGGGAGCTGCTGCAATGGCGGCCGCTAGGTCTTATTTTCAGGGGAGGCCTTATATTTCTAAGTCTGAACAAAATTGTACTAGGTCTTATTTTCGGGGGATGTCTTATTTTAGGGGAAACAGGGTATAATACTGTCTCCAGTTCTATCTTCTAACCCCCCATCCTGCCAGTTATAGTTTCTCCTCACTGTGAGCAGAGCAGCCCTGTGCTGCAGGAGGTTCTACAGAGGAGAAGGTGGAAGGTCACGTGATGATGACATCATCGCAGGTCCTTCAGGTCAGGTCCTCAAGCAGTGTGTGATTACCGCACACTTGTTTTATTCTGTTTTTGCTGTGAATCGTGGCAAAAACTGAATAGAATCTCGACCCCTGTGTTTTGGTCGATGGACCCTCACCGAGGTTAAAGAACCGCTGCTCTAAGGGCTCTTCTAGTATTAACCCCTTCATGACTGCCATACGGCTACATATGTCCTATTTGCACATATGCCATCCTTTCTGCATGGTGCGACAGTGGCCAACTTCAAAGGGCTATATATCCTAAAGCATAACACCTACAAACACAATTCTTGTATCATATTAATCCTTTAAGGATCTGGCCCTCATTTGTTTTTTCATTTCCATTTTTCACTCCCCACAATCAAAAACCTATAATATATATATATATTTTTTTTTACATGTAAAGAGCTCTGTGACAGCTTGTTTTCTGCGTAACAAAATGCACTTCATTGTGACGGTATTTATTCTACCATGTGGTGTACTGGGAAGCAGGGAAAAAAAATCCAAATGCAGTGAAATTGATGAAAAAAACCTCATTTGCGCCATTTTCTTGTGGGCTTGGATTTTACGAGTTTCATTGTGCGCCCAAAATGACATGTCTACTTTATTCTTTTGAGTTGGTGCGATCACAGGGATACCAAATTTGTATAGGTTTTATAATGTTTTCATACAGGTACAAAAATTAAAACCTCCTGTACAATTTTTTTCTTTAGTTTTTGCCATCTTCTGGCGCTAATAACTTTTTCATACTTTGGTGTATGGAGCTGTGGGTGGTGTCATTTTTTGCGACTTTTGGTGAAGTTTTCAATGCTAGCATTTATGGGGCTGTACAACTTTTTATTGAATATTTAATATTTTTCAAAATGGAAAAAAGTGGCTCTCTCAAATTCAGGCGCTATCTTCCATTACGGGGTTTAACGCAGTGAAAAAACGTTTTTATATTTTGATAGATCAGGCATTTTTATATGTGGCGATACCTAATGTGTTTATGATTTTTACTGTTTCTTTATATTTATATCAGTTCTAGGGAAGTGAGGGTGATTTGGATTTTTTAAAACTTTTTTTAGTTTTATTTTTTACTATTTTTCAGATCCCCTAGGGTACTTTAACCCTTGGTTGTCTGATTGTCCTACCATATACTGCCATACTACTGTATAGCAGTATATGGGTATTTTTATCCTCATTAATTAAAATGTGCAATTAGCACATAGTAAGGGGAGCGACGATCGACGTGTGGGTTAACACCCGCGAATGGTGCTAGCACCGATTGTGGGCGTTACTGGTATTACACTGTGTAAGGTGAAGAATAGTGGATTGCTTGTTCAAGCTAACCTGTAAAAGTGAATAAAAACTGTTGAAAACATTGAATAAAAACATTTTTTAATAAAAAGAATTAAATAAAGTTAAAGTCCCCTAAACACAAACATTCCCTATACATATGTAATAAAATAAAAAAACCCACAAAACACTAAAAACTCACCAATAATTTACATTTTTCATAAAATCTCTTCACAAAAATGTTCTAAAAGGTGATCAAAAAATAAGCCCTAAACTAGCTCTGTCAACCAAAAAATATTAAAGTTACGTCTCCGAAAAGATGGCGATGCAAAAACAAATGAGATTTCCTCTATATTAGTTTTTTTTCCAGTAAAATTGTAAAAATATATGAAAAACTATATAAATGAGGTATCACCGTAATCGAAATGATCTGTAGAATAAAGATAATATAGTATTTTTAGTGTACGGTGTATGACCCCCAAAAAATACAAAAAGAAAGGAAACCAAAATTGACAATTTTCTTTTCACCCATACATTCAAGAGTTAATAAAATCTCATCAATAAGATAATGACCCACTAAATTTGTAAAGTGCATCTCATGTCGCCAAAAAATAAGCCCTTCTATGTCCAAATTGCCAAAAAAATAAAGATTGTATAACCAATTATATATTGACAATCCATAATCTGCACTGAATGACGCAGCTTCCATTCGATGCCCTGGCATGTGCCCATAAAGCAGGTTACCACCACATATGGGGTATTGTTATACGCAGGAGAGATTGGGTATCAAATTTTGTGGAGCGTTTTGGTATTTTATCCACTGAGAATTTGTACATTTTATGAAAAACACAATTTAGCCAAAAAAAATTGACTTTCAAAATCTTATCCAATTTTGTTTTAACCCCTGTAAAACAATTAAAGGGTTAACAAACTTCATAAAAGTTGTTTTACATACGTTGAGGGGTGTAGTTTCTATAATGGGGTAATTTATGGGGTTTTACTCCTATTTAGGCCTTTCAAAGTGACTTGAAACCTGAGCAGGTCCCTCAATAGCATGATTTTGCATTTTTTATGAAAAATCGCACCTAACGTTCAAAAGCCCATAACATCCTACAAAAAGTATGCATAAAAAACCATGTCCACATGAAGTAGACATTCATTGAATGTTAGTTATAAAGTTTTTTTGCTGTTATGACTATTTGTGGAAAAAGTAGAACATTTTGAAGTCCGAAACTCGAGAATTTTTCCAAATTTTCACCAAATATCTGATTTTCTCATAAATAAATGCAAAACATACCACCAAAATTTTTCAACTATCATGAAGTACAATGTGTCACAAGAAAACAATTTTAAAATCACTTGGATATGTTAAAGCGTTACAAAGTTATAACCATTTATAGTGACACAGGGCAGATTTGAAAAAATGGGCCGTGTCAGGAAGGTGAAAAGTGGCTTTGGCGTTAAGGGGTTAACATGAAGCTGACAATTAGGAATGTGAAAACAGAATGCGTCAATCGCACACAGTTACCGGAAGTCCCCTTCTAGTTTCTCCTGTTGGATCAACTTAGGGATAACTGGACCCATCAGAAGCCTGTTCAGCAGCGATCCGATAACAAAGTAGCCAAATATGGAGAGTGGGCCCATCCAACCAGTGCTGCGAATATAGCAATAAATATTAAAAATGGTCCATGCCAAACGGTCAGACAATATTTATACAGGTTTGGCAGCGGTGACGAACCTTACAGCACACTGGTACGAGTAATACACCAGTGTAAAAGGAGTGGTTAAGAGTTTGCTGGCAACACTGCCAAGTTCCCGGCATAGACGCTCAACATCCTGTGTCATTCGCTGATCCCTGCAAAAAGAAAAAAAAAAAAAAAAAAAGAAAAAAAGGTTAGGTGTCATTGAAACTATGAAATGGCAAAATGCAGGCTAGTCTAATGACCAAAACAAAAACATCATAGTTTGGCAAAAACAGGTCATTACGCTCCACATCAGACCAAGATTTGCAACAGAGACACAAGGATATGACTCAAGTAAATGAGCAACGACTAGTAACTGGTCATCCACAGTAACGTACGGGTTGTCCACATATGGGTGCTCCACGCTCAGTGTGTAATAGACTAGATTATTGAAGTAGGCCCGATGAAGATGTTCTGTCATAACCTTCCGACAATTGACGTATACCAGCTTACTGATGTACTGCTCCATGCTGCGAAGCTGTGGGGACACAGAGGTGTTACTGGGCGCTAAACATTGCCTCATGAAATACAGAATATAAAATAATTACAAACTGTATGGTATCCATCTACAACAAATGCATTAGGTACATTTAACTTCACATAACCTATGTAAAACATTGCACACTAGTCACTTTTCAGCTTTATCTGTCTACACTTGGAGGGGGTCACAGGTCACCACCTTACAATCAGAAAGCGGGTTACATTGAGGGCGCGTTCCCACGTTGCGTTTTGACCTGCGTTTTCATTGCGTTTGAAACGCATATACACCAGCTGAGGAGGGGTGATTTGCCTAATTACATCACTGTTAGCATTTCTGTTTACAAAAACGCACCGTAAACGTGATGTTAACACACATGTTAACAAAGTGTAAACATATGCATTTTACAAACGTAAACGGTAATGCAATTAGGCAAATTACCTCTCATCAGCTGTTGTATATGCGTTTCAAACGCAATGAAAACGCAACCAAAACGCAACGTGTGAACGCGTGAGAGTTTGGATAATCTTTCCGTTCTCCATGCACACGTTTCAGAGCATGCCCACTACAGTGTCACACATGCAACATATGTAGGAACATTGTTAACACAACCTTAATGGCCAAGCATTTTTGTTAAAATATTTTCATTGTCCTCTTCCTAAGCCCTTAGCTTTTACCATTTTCTGTTGTCACTGTATGAGGGGGTTGATTTTTCACTTTATATTTATTGTATATGTAGCTATGTTTAGAGTGCTGTATAGATTTGGCCCAAAGCCGTCCGGTGGTAATTAATGTGGAATCTAGGTGGTCAGGTAAGACTTAAAGGGGTATTCCAGGAATATGAAGGTCTGACACAAAAACCCATGATGATATAAATAAATAAATACAACAATACTCAATGTAATTTGTCACAAAACGGAGCTTAAATAGTTTAATTTTATGATTTACAAATTTTATGGCCTCTCTAAAGTAGGTGGAGTTATCACTAAGATGGCCGCCACTGGAAACTACAAGTTCCATGATTCTTTAGTTCTGAGTAACTCCTCCTACCTCTTGTCCTCTGCTCCTGGTGATGATACAACTGACTTTCTTGCTCTGTTACCATAGTAATGATGTGTAACTGTCATCAACAAAACACTGGCCATACTGGATGCAGTTCAACCAACCGACTACAGCCAAACGTAGTGGTGATCACATGACCTGCCCAGACAGGTGCAAGACATGTGATGTGGACATGTGACCAGCGGCCATCTTCTGTCCTGTGTATGCTCTGCAACGGACCACGCGGAGGAAATTAACAGACTGATTAAAGGGCCAGTAGCATTTTAATTCTTCATTACATTGTATGTCAGCAGCATTTTCTGCTAAGGGGAGCAAAATTTTAAATAACACCTAATTACATATTTGCTTATATTTTGAGTACCCATTTGTATACGAAATATGCTTATTCCTGGAATACCCCTTTAATAGCACATGCGAGGCCATCTCACATGTGAGGACCAAGTACTTCCATGCTGGTGTGTGGGGCAGGATCCAAACTTCTTTTAGCTTATTATGCCCTTGTTTTTAGAAAAACTGGATTTTTTTTTAAAACAAGGGCATGTGGAGCTAAAAGAAGGGCAGATACTACCTTAAGCTCCCACCCATGAGGAGGAGAATGAAGTTATAGTGCAAAAACCTGGCCCTGCATCTTCCCATATATAATCACTGTGTCACTGACAGCCACCCAAAAGATTGTAACTGGCAGGATAGATATAGCTTTAGAGAAAAACAACTGTAATTCTGCTCAGAAGAGATACAGAGAAATCCAGTACTCACCACAGAAATAGCAAAAATCAGCATCAGAGCAAATACAGCCAACCGCCTGAAACCACCAAGATCCTGATCAGATAGAACTCCATAAAACTGGCTAGGTAAAATCCCAACCTGGTAAACCACCAATTGTCCTGCAAGAGAAAAGTCCATGATAAGGAGGGGCATCAGGTCATTAACCCCTTTTACCCATTACTGACGCGTGACATTGCGTTGGCTGCGGGTGTATGGACAGGGCTTAGGTGTTAACCCTGTGATTGCTGCCGGAAGCTGTAAAAAGCCGGTGGTGCCGCCATTTTGGGTTCGATCAGTGCTCCCCATGCCGTCATAGGGGAGTGATGATCTGTAGCTATGTTGCTACTGTATTATGGCAATATATGATAGGATCAATCAGACAACCTAGGGTTAAAGTACCCGGGGGGGGGAAGTGTTCTGAATTTAAAAAAAATTATAAAAATTAATTAAAGTTAAAAAAAAAAAAGAAACATAAAAATTAAAAATCACACCCCTTTTCCAAGAACTATTATAAAAATTGCAAAAATCATAAACATGTAAGGTATTGCAGTGTTCCAAACTGTCTGATCTATCAAAATATAATGATAGTTATTCCCAGCGTTTAATCCTGTAATGGAAAAAAAGTGAACAAAGACATAATAAAATATAATAAAAGGTGATCAAAAGGCCACACAGTCGTCAAAATGGTAGCATTGAAAATGTCATCCCGTCTCGCAAAAAAATGCCACCACACACAGCTCCGTACACTGAAGTATGAAAAAGTTATTTAAGATTTTTTTTTGTACAGGAGGTTTTAATTTTTGTAAAATGTATGAAACATTGCAAAACCTATATCCTGTATCCCCGTTATCATACCGACCCAAAAAATATAGGAGACATGTCATTTGGGGCGCACAGAGAAAGCTGTAGAAATCAAGCCCACAAGAAGATGACGCAAATGCGTTTTTTCACCAATTTCACTGCGTTTGAAATTTCTTTCCCGCTTCCCAGTACACAGCATGGAATATTAAATACCATCACTACGCAGTGCAATTTGTTACGCAGAAAACAAGCCCTCACAAAGCTCTTTACATAAAAAAAACCTTAACATAAAAAAGCTATAGATTTTTGAAGGCGGGAAGTGAAAAATGTAAATACAAAAACAAAAAAGGGCCTGGATGTTAAGGGGTTAAAGCTGCATCCCTTTTCTGTCTTTTCGCAAGTCCATTTTTATTCCCTGATATTTATTCTGGGCTTGTCAACTGCAGTACAGATTATGCTTCCTAGTGGCACCATTTAATATTCTGGTTATTGCTATCACTTTGGGAAATGCATCACTTTTTAAACACTTTTCATAACATTTTTATTGATGCAAAATTGATTTGTTAATTCAGATATTTAATGATAAACTGTGTTTAGCGTACAGATAAATATTTTTAGATTAAGGCAGGTTACACACGAACGTGTGCAGCCCGTGTATACGTGCTGTATAGTGGCACAATCCCACAGGCTGCACATATATAGAAATATATTACATGGACGTTCCTTCTTCTGGCCAAACAGCCGAGCACGGCTCTGCAGCCAGCAGAGGGAACGTCCCCGCATTACATTTCTATATAATGCAGGGACTACCGTCCTCTGCTCTGTGTGCAGCCTGTGGGATTGTGCCACCATACAGCAGGTATACACAGGCTGCACATGTTTGTGTGTAGCTGGCCTAAAATAGATTCTGCACCTTCAGAAGCAGAATTATCTAATATGTTTTTATATATTTGTGAATTATTTACTCTAAAGAAAGGGGGACCCTCTCAGCTCATGTCTCCTGGCATTTCACCTCCCTTAGGCAGAGTGGAGGATGACATCAGCCAAAGGGGGCGAGGGAGATGCTAGCAGACTAAGCTGAGAAAGTCACTGCCTCACATGAATAACACATGTCGTAGGTACTCACATTTTTTTGGCTAAAAACAGTGTGGGCAGGTGCTCTTAATATTTTCATAATTTTCTCTTTTTTTTAAAAAATTTTTTTTTAAGGCCTCAAGGGTGGAAATGCCAATAGTTTATTGCAGTGAAATGTCCATGCAGGGCTTGGCATACACTAGTCAAATGGTGCCGGTACAATACTCACATACATAATACTAAATGCCCCGTGACCTGGTAAGCTATAGGTCAGGGTCAGCAAGACCCATTCAAATACCCTGGATGCACTGCTGACCCCTTATCTTGTACTGTGAGGCTGCACAGACCTGTCAGAGCCACCACCAGCAATGTCAGTAGCATCAGTGTGTTCTCAGACATCCATCTTGGAAACAGCACAGACTGAAGTGTCAGGAACCTGCGCAGGAAAAGCCTGTCCAAACGTGGCCTGTGAAGAAAATATAGAGATAGGGCATGTCACCTCTTTTTTTTCCCCTTCTGGATTTACCTGGCAAAAAAATGCTCTTTTCCCATGGAACTCAATGGGAGCACAAAGACTTTTCACCACAAGCAGTTAGGCTCATTTTTACACTACCGTTCCTTACCTCCATTAAAAAAAGAAAAGAATTGAGGTTTAACGCATCAATTAAAAATCTCATTGACATTGTTAGAGATTTTTACCCAAGGCTCCAACAACCCTCCCTCAGTTGTAAGGTGATTTCCAAATTAGTTGTTGTAAGGGAAAACAACATGGCTGTAATAGATGATGGCGTATAAGAGAAAGACACATGCAGGTCATAAGCTGCACTTAATCACCCTTTATTCAACGCGTGCAGCTGTGTATATAGAAAACAGAAATGCTTTGCAGAGGGCGTGAAAAGGTGATAAAATACTGAAATGCTATAGGTTGGCTTGAATATACTCTGAGCAACTCCCAGAAACCCTCTTAAGCTACTTTTCCCCAAATAATGTTAATGACTAGACTCTAGGGAACAGGATTTTCTGACTAAAGGTACTGTGAAGGCTCCTCACTAGTCAAAACATGACCTTCAGACGCTGCAGAGAAGAAGGAAAACAGCACCAAGGACAAAACTATCTCTAGACAGATTACACAAGATGGTGTCTGAATCATGAGATGCCTGGCAGTGAACAAGATGGCGTCTGGAGAGAAATATGATATCTCTCACAACATCAATGTAAATGTTATGTCATCTGTTATGGTCAGTAAGGCAGGTATCCGTTATCCATGCATTTTTTTCACACAGAGCAAAAGCACTGCAACCTCTCATTTTTTCCATCCATCAAAAAAATACACGTATAACGGATATCTGTCTACGGGGTACGGTGCCGCACGTTCCCATTGGGCGCTGTGGGGCCATTGCGATGTATGGGGGAGGTATATCGTCCGTATATACGTCCCCCATACGTTCGTGTGAATGTAGCTTTAAATGGCAATGGGATTTTTCATTGATACGTTAAATGTCTGCAATTTACCTTTTTAACGGAGGTAAGAAACGGTGGTGTGAACTTAGCCTTAACTGACATCAACTCCAGTACATGAAAATACACAGAGAAAAAAGTAACACTGAACGCTAGGTATGGAAGTGTGTGCACTGAGTATACACTACAACTCCATTCACACCGAACCTTCGACCCCTTTGTAGCTCTTTCTTACCGGTCCCCCTTTTCCATCCGGTGACCCCGCATTCCCATAATTCTCCGCGTAACAAACAGTATCAAAGTCCTCCACGGAAAGGGAGGAGCTTCCTACAGTCGATAGGGCATACGTTTAGTTTAATACGGACATCTCACCGGCAGTTGCGGGTTATGGTATTACTTGCTAGCGCTGATGTTGTCACGTGTTATCGGTGAGGTCACGTGACTTCCAATACGCTTTTGAGTGGGTGGTTACTTGTGTGCGGACAGGGGCGACGACAATTGTACATGGCTCGTTATCAGCTGCCACCTACCGGTAACCGACAGAAACGCGTGTGTACTGCGGAGCTGACGATGCGCCGCGTTCTGTGATTTCCACACACAATTCTTTCAGTAGGTGAAGATGGATAACTGCTCAGCAAAGGTGGCATGTCCGGAGCCAGCATGATCAGGGATGACTGTCCAGGATGTAGTGGATACATCACTACGGATTTCTAAAGTTATTGGCTCCAGGGGAGAAGTTCAGTTATCCAGAAAAAACATGGACACGTTCTCCCTCTGCGTTTGTGTTGAATTTCTAAATGCAATGTACAAGCTTCTCCTGCGATGACCTATTGATGGCGCTTGCAGCACATTTAACGTGATTCTTACATTCGAAATGCAAACGCCACATGGGAACACGGCCTTAACCTCTTGAAACTCGGGGTTTTGTTCTTTTACACCTTACTTTGGTGTACTGGGCTGTATAAGGTGTCATTCTTAGCAGTTTTCAATCATACCATTTGGACAACCGTTCAACCTTTCCTCACTCATTATTTAAATTTTTATGCGAGTCAAAATGGTTATTTTTATATGTGTTATAGGGAAAGGGGGTGATTTTTTTCATATTTTTCTAAAACAGTTTTATTCTTTTACGCCTGTTTGACCCTAAGGGGTATAATCACTTATACAATATATTGCAATAGTCAAAGTACCATAAAAATAATAAGATGTCATCTTAATTTTATGGCAAGACGCGTGTGAGCTGAGCTCCTCAGTAGCCTGTAATAAACTTTTCCGCACTGGGAACTGCCGGCTAGTCTGGGGCAATACCCAACATGCCTGGCAATTGTCTAGTGGCATTACAGATTACCAGAGTGGCAGCTGGACAGAACTCCAGCCTGATGGCCTGTAGAAAGGCGCTTGATATTGGTGACACGGTGCCTGCATAGGAATGAGCGGTATACCTCCCCCTGACTGAGCTCTCCCTTTGTGAGGATATCAGAACTCTGCTGTACTCCATTCCAGCGCCACCCTGCTCACTGCCTTACCACCAATGGACACATCAGAGCAGGGCTACCTACCTGTATTCCCTGTAACCACCTGGGTTGGCTCCAGGTTTCAGTAGGCCCCTTTGCAGTGAACTCACCGTTTCGGAATTAAAAATTCAGAAAGTAAAACAGTCTCATGCTTCCTAAAATATTCCCTAGTTCATCATACCAAACATACCTCCCAAACCAGCAGCAGCTCTGAGCCCTGCCACTTGCCCAGTGCTGGAGCCGGCCCTGGTAACCTCTCCTGACAAGTACCTGGAGTGTATAGGACATTCTAGTACCATCTTCTCTGGGCCTGGCCGCTATCTAGTAGAGAACACATGGAGCTTTGCAGCAAGTAGACCTGTCCACCAGACCTGTACACTGTCCTCCGCTCCCAACCTGCCACGTGCTCACAGTGAAGATTTTCTATCCCTGTCTTGGGCTACCACTTGTGGGGTTGGTATATTACTGGACTGTGTTGGAGTAGGGGAATATCTGACGCTACATAAGCCCCAGTCATCATAGCAAGGTTGCTCCTGCAGCTACAGGGCCTTATATTTTCACCTGTATTCTCGTATGATTGTAGTGCAGGATATTACTACTCAGAGTGGCTGCTATCCCACTGGAGTGTTCATTTAATACATTTGTCAGCCTGCACTATATTAGTGTCTGACTGTATATTTAACAGTGGAGGGGGAGGTTTTGGTGTTGTAGAATACTACATATCATCAACCCAGCGACTAACTCCAGCAGCAGATCTTCTTTATCTAGAGTGGTTCCTATAATCTTGCAATCACACCTACTTCTGTTACCGACAGGTGTCGGGTAGAGGATCTGTAAGGATGAGTCACAAAAAAACAAGCATCTGCTTCAGACCACCCATAAAAATGTGGAAAAACACCTTATCCCCCTGCAGGTGCCTCCTTATCTTCTCAAGCAACTGCTAGGTCCCCTGCTGAAGATAAAGGGACCCCTGAAGGAGAGCCCAGGCCGAGGCAGGTCACTGCAGAATACAAGCCAGTGTGGCCTCCTTAAAAGGCAAAATAGAGGAAGTTAAAATTGACGAGAGTTTGATACGCCAAGACCTTCAAAAGCTGAGGGGATGAGTGGGAGAGAACGAAGACTGCATATCTCAGCTTCTCAGGATATCACTGCCTCTTTACCAGTTGTTGCATCAGAAAATGCTACAAGTCTGTGATCCCAGATCTGCAACATAATATCCTATGCATCCTGGGGCTACCAGAAAAAGCACAGGGCCAAAACCCATGGGCCTTTTTCAAGAGTTGGTTGAAAGTGACATTACCAAATTCACTCTTCTTGCAGGCCTCCGTAGTGAAACAGGCCCACCGGGTTCCTGTTCATCCTTCTCTACTAGGAGCTCCTCAGACCATGTCTTACCACAATTGGTGTTTCATTTGTTGCAGGGACTGCATATAAGGTGAGTCTGACTATTCATGGGCTACAGACCCCTGAGGAAGTCGTTTGGATACGACGAAACGCGTGGGGAGCCCGCCACCCCTGACCACCTGTGCCTCTCCTGACTGCTCTTAGGCTCACCGTTGACACCTTTGCTTGGGTGCCGTTACTCTCCTTCTTCTCGTTACTCCTTTGTCAACATGCTTACCCTGTAGCAATATCACTTGACTTTTTCTAAGGGTCCTGAGGTTGGTAATACTTTCTCGGCATATACTGTGTTTCTTGGGCATCTAGCAATATAGCCTTCATCTCATTATTGAACAGTCAGGCAGGCCTTACATCACTCATTTTGTGTTGGTCAGGAGGTTGTCTACAGTTCACCAAACTGGGTGACTGTAAGTATTCTTGTGCATAGTGATTTTTAATTGATTTTAAATGTCTGTTCTTTGATTGTCTGTCTTGTAAAAAAAAAATTTTTTTGTAATAAACTTGGATTTATACTTTTGCATCATACATGAGCCTTTGAATGCATCCTTCTTGTTGTGTTTTCGGTTAATCAATTGTGCATTGGCTCTACTAATACTTGGTTGTGCTACACCCCCCCTGTTGTTATTACATGTAACATTTTGATTACCACTCTTTCCGTGTGGTTAATTTTTCTGGGTGTACTAGCACGCTTTTTACCCCCACCAGGGTTTATGTACTAGAGATATGGATTTAAAGACGTGGGAGTCTTTGTGGTCTAGTCAAACAGGTGGACTATTGGATCCATCTAACGATATTTCCACCAGTGATAATGAGTTCAAGACCCTCACGAGGGAACTAACAGAAGCGCACAAAACCCTCACGAGGGTTTATTGGAATATCAGGAGTTTAGAGGAGTATATCCGCCTTAACATTGCACCTCGTGGCTTAAGGGTCCAGATTTTCCCTTCATGGGAACCGGATGATGCGTTTAAAGGCATCTGGGAAAAGGGTCTCTTACAATGTTCTAACATTTTAACACACATACTTATTACACGTGACAGAGAAACTTTAACTGCCACAAGGGAAACCATCAAAAAGTTGGAAAACAAACTCAATGGCTTTGATCAAGCAACAATGGTCTTACCGTTTCAAACACAACTAAAAGAAACTATTGATAGTTTGGAGAGGGATATTGTAAAGGTTAAGCGTGACAAACTGAAGAGAGATAAAAATTACTTTGAAAGGGGCACAGCATACAGGTGGACTCACAGGGGTAACCGAAGATCAAATTAGACCAACATCAACTACGGGACCCTCATCACGTGAAGATTTTTTATCTTCAGACACCAGCGAGGGCGAAGGAAGATCAGACTGGGGAAGAAAGACCCACCGAATCTCAGAAAACGGGGATTACGATACAAAGAAAAATCCCCTGTCTACAAGAAGGGCAAGAAACAACCAGGGACCAGGAAATGACTGAACGGCAGCACCAGGACAGTATTGGTAAGAACAACGGATTACAGATTATCAATCTCTCTGATTACAATTTATCGGCCGAAGAAACCTCTGTTCTTGAGAAAGGCTTGACCTTTTCACCGATGCAGAAACTCAATAAATTTGAATTGATTAAAGATACCTTTTTTTTTTGCAGACAGTTAGCCTTCAAGGTCTTTTATCATCAACCTTCAATACTGGATAATGTACCCCGGAAGATCGACAAACCCTTAGTGATCTGATGGAGCTTTTGGAAGAAAATGAAAACTCAAGACCCACAGGTAGGAAGACCTGCCCACTAAGAATACCGTCACAAATCACACCTAATTTGGGCCTAATACCTGCAGTACAGATTTTCTTTAATTCCGTCATGTTAGACATTGAAAACCTTAGTCTCGATTCAAGGATTGGAGAGAATCTCTCCAGAGGGGAGAGAACAGCACTCAAGAAACTGAAAACTAATACGAGCTTCCTTATCAAAGAAGCAGATAAGGGGGGAAATGTAGTGCTGTGGCCCACTGATTTATATATCAGAGAGGCCAAGAGACAACTTGATAACAAGACCTACTACTCCACCTTACCCTCTGATCCAACTGAGGTGTTTACTAAAAAACTACTTACTTTACTTGATGCAGCATCAAACTATGGAATTATCACCAAAAAAGAACAGAGGTTCCTGACGGTTTTAGATCCTGTAGTCCCGACATTCTATATGTTGCCCAAGGTTCACAAATCCCTGACCTGCCCACCGGGCAGACCCATCGTGTCAGGGATAGGTGGCCTTTGCGAAAAACCTTGCATGTTTATAGATTTCTTTTTGCAACCACTGGTACTTTCATTGCCCTTGTACATCAGAGACTCCACTGACCTCATGCTGAAAATGCAAAATACACTACTACCGAATGAGGCTTGGTTGATTACGTTAGATGTGGAGTCGTTATACTCTAATATTGCACACACTGATGGCATACGGGCAGTCGCCTACTTTTTGGATAAATATTCCACTGGTGATCGGAGGTTCGATTCATTTTTGCTGGATCTCCTTGATTTTATACTAAAACATAATTTCTTCCTATTTGATTCAAGGTTCTTCAGGCAGGCATCGGGAACAGCGATGGGTGCACGTTGTGCGCCCTCCTATGCCAACCTCTTTTTGGGTTGGTGGGAGGACGCACACGTGTACCCATCGCAATTATTTCAACATCATGTCAAATGGTGGCATCGGTTCATAGATGATGTGATATTCCTGTGGGAGGGTCCAGTTGATCTATGCCACCAATTTATTGCTGATCTAAATAAAAATTCACTAAACATCATCTTAACTACCACCCTTTCACAGACAGCAATGGATTTCCTGGACCTAAAAATTTCCATCGTGGACAACACCTTATGTACGAATCTTCATAGAAAAGACACAGCCACCAACAGTTTACTTCATTACCAAAGTTTCCACCCCCAACATCTTAAGACCGGCATCCCGATCGGCCAATTCATTCGCCTGAGGCGGAACTGTACCTTGGAAGAAGACTTTAGGGAGAATGCCCGGGATCTAACGAAAAGGTTTAAAGGCAGAGAATACCCAAGGAGAGTCATCTCACATGCCTTTCAGAGGGCATGTAGCACTCCCAGATCAGATCTTCTAACTTCGAAAACACAAAGATCAAACTCGCAGTTGGGTATCTACACTAAATACAACAATCAGTGGACAGATATCTGGAGGATTCTAAATAAAAATTGGCATATCTTGAATTCGGAACCAAAACTGAGGCCATTTATTGACAACAAACCCAAGTTGATAGCCAAAAGGGCCTGCAACTTGAAGGACCAACTGACAAGGAGTCATTTCTCTCGTCCAACAACTCCTTTGGGAAGAGGCCTGAAACTAAAGGGATCCTTTCCTTGTGGCGACTGCTCGGTATGTAACCTGGTGTGTGCAATGAAAGAATTCACTAATCCTTTGAATCAAGAAAGATTTTTTCTCTCGAATTACATTAATTGCAGGACTAGAAATGTCGTTTATGCCTTGATTTGCCCCTGTCAAAAGGTATATGTGGGACAGACAACACAGGAGCTGAGAAAGAGGGTTCAGCAACATCTGTCGAGCATCAACAACGCCCGTGCCCACTTTTCACAAGGTAAACTTCTCTCCTCAGTTGCCACGCATTTCCGTAATCATCATGATGGAAAGACCAGGGGCTTACGGGTGGTTGGTCTGGACAAAATCCGCCCCAATATTAGGGGAGGGAATACTTGTCTAGAGCTACTACGACGTGAAGCCCAGTGGATCTTTAAACTAAAATGTTTTTCACCCCAGGGTCTCAACGAGGAACTTTTGTATACAGGTTTTTACAAGCAGAGATGAGGGGTTTGTTTCCGCCGCCTGGACTTGTTTTGAGACTTCCAGGACCTTTATCTGTATTATGGAGTGGGTAAGTTCATTTCACCATTTATATAAATCTGCTTTCCTTTATATACATAACGGATCTTGTGGGCCTTCAGTATTTTATTGGTACACATACCGTATTCCTTTATTTTTCCATCACTGTCTCCACCCTCTTCCCCCTTTTTTGTCCCTTCACGGTTTTTTCACGTTCATGGGTGATCCTCTTTATTTATTTTTTCCCTTCACCCCAAGTAGTTTGGACCCTTAAGGTCCCATATAATCACTCTCACCGGTCACAGGTCACATATTTAACTACTTTACCTTATTTCTTTTTCACCACCTCTCACTTCACTACACAACTCTGCGAATCTATACAGCCTGATCCTATAATTCTATTAACCATTCACACTACATCACGTTTAGTTTTTATCACTCTGGACACTTCTATTCCTGTCCGGACACATTCATTAATTAATATACATAAATTGTATAAATGTACTTGTACTAGATTTTTATATACATAACTTTTTTCTAACAGCATCTAGGATTTGTGATATACTCACTCACTTCACTTACCCACCGTGCACACCAATCTATCGGGACCGAATTCCGTGGACATGACTTGCCCTCCCAACTGGACCACAAACTTACCTCTCCTCGCTGTGAGATCCATCCATGAAGCTCTACTCCTCTGGCTCTTTCCCTTATCGCTAGATCATTGTTTGCAGAGACCCATTTATCCTTGACTGTATATTACATCTATATTTAGTTTTTGATGTGCCTTCGATGGGCTTATTCTTACAATTCAACATGTATCACTACTGAAAATGTAGTCTTGGTGTATCCATGTGATTTTTTTCTCTTGTGTTATATCGACATTTGGTCTCCAATATGACCAGCCTGTGAGACTTATAGGCCGCTCCCGTGCTTTACTTTATACCCACTTTTTATCGTACCTTGTAGTAACACGATGTTAATAAATTTGTATTTATGGTTGCTTGCTACTCATTTATATAATTGAATTGTATATGACATTTTCAAGCTCCGTATAGACAGATGTTCATTGAATACAATAATCTATAAGCACTTGAATTATGGTTTTGCTCACCTTCTTGCAGTTCCTGCATCCTCTTCCGCTTTTTCTTGCATCTTCAATTTTCTGTTATGGGCGGTTCTGATAATCTATATACGGTAATTGACATATTATAATTCCATATACTTATCATCTGATTATGGACCTCTAAATACTAAGAGATATCATCTTGAACCTAGGCGTTTGTCCTCTCTCCCTTTCTTGCTCTTTTTGAGCGATTTACAGTTTTACAAAATTCTTCATTATGTCATTTGGATGAGTCACAGTGTTTCCTTGGTTACCTGTGCAAAAAACAAAAAAAAATAAAATAAATCCCCGGCCGGGGTTGCGCATGCGTGTAGATGTCACTTCCGGTGAATCACATCTACTTCCGGGTTTGCGCCGCTACTACAGACGTCACTTCCGGTGACTCATACCCACTTCCGGTCTTGCGCCGTCACTGTGGGAGGACGCCACAATTGGCGTTTCATTTGTTGCAGGGACTGCATATAAGGTGAGTCTGACTATTCATGGGCTACAGACCCCTGAGGAAGTCGTTTGGATACGACGAAACGCGTGGGGAGCCCGCCACCCCTGACCACCTGTGCCTCTCCTGACTGCTCTTAGGCTCACCGTTGACACCTTTGCTTGGGTGCCGTTACTCTCCTTCTTCTCGTTACTCCTTTGTCAACATGCTTACCCTGTAGCAATATCACTTGACTTTCTAAGGGTCCTGAGGTTGGTAATACTTTCTCGGCATATACTGTGTTTCTTGGGCATCTAGCAATATAGCCTTCATCTCATTATTGAACAGTCAGGCAGGCCTTACATCACTCATTTTGTGTTGGTCAGGAGGTTGTCTACAGTTCACCAAACTGGGTGACTGTAAGTATTCTTGTACATAGTGATTTTTAATTGATTTTAAATGTCTGTTCTTTGATTGTCTGTCTTGTCAAAAAAAATTTTTTTGGAATAAACTTGGATTTATACTTTTGCATCATACATGAGCCTTTGAATGCATCCTTTTTCTTGTTGTGTTTTCGGTTAATCAATTGTGCATTGGCTCTACTAATACTTGGTTGTGCTACCCCCCCCCCTTTTGTTATTACATCTTACCAGATTGCTCATCAGCAAAGAGAGATATGGCAAAATGTGCACCTGAAGGGCCGTGTTCGTATTGTTTGTTACTGACATGCACTGCAATTCTGCATCATGAACAAAGGGCACACGTGCAGGGCAGATTAACCCCTTCCTGCACAGTAATGTAACTGTACATCATAAGGTGCGAGTAGGAAGGTCATGGTGATTTCCCAGGCTCAGAAAGTTACAGTATGTGAAAGCTGGGTTCCCGCAGTAACAGCTATGATCGCATACCTCCCAACCGCCCCGAATTGGGTGGGACAGTCCCGTTTTTTTTTTACCTCTGTCCCGCAGCACCGAGCCATTAAGAGAATGTCCCGAATATGACCACAGTTTCACAGATTATTTGGTCTTGTCCCGCTCCTGACCTCCTCCTCTCCAGCTCCCGCACACTCTGCAGCAGGGTCCAGCACCTCCCCAATCCTCTTCATTAGGAGGCAGAGCCCTCCCTGTCCTCATGCTGCCATGGCCCCCACAGGTCATTTCTATCCCTAAAGCTCCGGGACAGGATGCAGTCACATGCCGGGAGCTCCAGTGTTTCTCCACATGGATGGATGGAGGGTAAAGGAGCAGCAGTGCAGAGTGTGATATTCTCTGCACTGCCACTACACAGCAGCCCCAGGAGATCAGCCTCCGTGCAGGCAGGAGCTCACCAGGAGCTCTGCTACCTCTTCCCCGTGCAGCAGCAGGTCCCTGCTCCTTCCTCCTCACTGAAGTTGGTCTGAGTCCGGGGAAAACAGATGAAGAAGAGCCGAGAGTGTGCAGCTGCTGCAGTGTGATAAAAGGTACTCTGTGACTGCAGGCAGCAGCTAAAGTGTTAAACACTTCACTTTCCCCCATAGACCTCCCATCCCTAATCCCCTTCTATTCTGTTTTTATTGTACCATATTTGACTTAACCCCTTAAAGGGGTTTTCCCGCAAATACAAGTTAGGCCCTATCCACAGAATAGGGCCTTACTTGCTGATCTGTGGGGGTTTCAGTGATATCTGTCAACTCCATAGAGATTAATGGAGTAGGATGGTCGTGCGTGGCCGACTGCCCCATTACTCTGATGGAGCAACGAGGGGTCCCACATATGTACATAGGACCCCATCAGACCCCTCGTTTTCAGGATCTGTGGGGGGGGGGCTCATCACTGAAACCCTTGCAGATCAGCAAGTAAGGCTCTGTCCTGTGGATGGGGCCTAATTTGTATTTGCAGGAAAAACCCTTTAAGGACACAGCCCTTTTTAATTTTTGTGTTTCCATATTTCACTCCCCACTTTAAACAAAATTTGTAACTTTTTTATTTTTCAATGTTCAGAGCTGTGTGAGACCTTGTTTTTGCGTAACAAATTGTACGTCATAGTGACGGTATTAAATATTCCAGGCCCTGTACTGGGAATGCTGCTATATATACACTGGCGGCAGTGGATGTGTTGGAGGGACGAGCAGTGGGGAAAAATCATACGTCGATGTTGAACTCCCGAATACAGTAAACTCCCCTTCGCGTTTTCTGTTTTCCTTGCGCAGCTGCAGTGGTGACGCGGGGGCTGCGCAAGAGAAAAGTTCTCGTGCATTTGCGTAATTTCGTGAGAGCCGCATGATGTCACCAGGGGCGGGAAATTAAAACGGAGACGCGATATGAATAGAAGTAGGACAGTCTAAAACCCAAAAATATGATAGATGTCCTTTAAATTCTTTTGTACAAAAAAAAGAAAAGAAAATTTATTTTACTATATTTTAAGACCAATAACTTTTTATCCTTCAGTGTACAGAGCTGTTTAACCCCTTAAGGACGCAGGGTTTTTCGGCTCATTTCTCGCTCTCCAACTTCAAAAATCCATAACTTTTTCATTTTTACGTGTACAGACCTGTGTGAGGGCTTATTTTGTGCATAACAAATTTTACTTTCCCGTAATGTTATTTATTTCAACATGCCGTGTACTGCGAAGCTGAAAAAAAATTCCAAATGTGGAAAAATTGTGGGCTCAGTTTTTACGACTTTCACTCTTCGCTCCAAATAACACGCCTACTTTATTCTTTGGTTCGGTGCGATCGCGGTGATACCAAATTTATATAGGTTTTATTGTGTTTTAATACATTTTCAAAAATTAAACGAATGTGTACAAAAAAGAAAATTTTTTTTTTGCCATCTTCTGACGCTAATAACTTTTTCATACTTTGGCGCACGGAGATGTGTGAGGGGTCATTTTTTTGCGAAATGAGGCGACGTTTTCATTGCTACCATTTTGAGATCTGTGCGACATTTTGATCATTTTTTATGTTATGTAAATAGGTGTAAAAGTCGCATTTCGGACATTTGGGCGCCATTTCCCGCCTCGGAGGTCACCGCCGGCCATAACCGTTTTTATATTTTGATAGATCGGGCATTCTGGGACGCGGCGATACCTAATAGGTTTGTGATTTTTACTGTTTATTATGTTTTATATCAGTTCTAGGGAAAGGGGGGTGATTTGAACTTTTAATATTTTATTAATTTTTTTTATTTTTTAAACTTTTTTTTTATTTTTTTTCCCACTATTTTTTAGACCATCTAGGGTACATTAACCCTAGATAGTCAGATCGCTCCTACCATATACTGCAATACTTCTGTATTGCAATATATGACATTTTTGCAGCACATTCATTACAATGAGCCACTGGCTCATTGTAACGAATCTGCAGATGCCAGATAGTCTCGGGTCAAACAAAGACCCGAGGCTACCATGGCAACCGATCGCCACCCCCCGATGACGTTCGGGGGCGCGGCGATCGTAAAAAAAGATAGTGGCGCCGGCGACTTTGCGGGCGGCGTTGAAAGGGTTAATAGCCGCGATCGGTGCAAGCACCGACCGCGGTTATTAACGGTGGGGGTTTGCTGCAATATGCAACAACCCCCACCTCTGAAGAGGACTCAGCCCGTGAGCCCTCTTCATACATCCCTTATACCTCTGCGCCGTAGAGCTACGGCGCAGAGCGTTAAGGGGTTAAAGTATCCTTTTTGCAGTATGAGATGACATTTATATTAATACCGTTTTTGGGACTGTACGACTTTTTTATTGTTTTCAATTAAAATTTTTATGCCTTGCAAAAAAGTGGCGTTTCAAACAATTTGGGCGCTATTTTCCATTACAGGGTTCACCGACGGCGATACCTAACATGTTTTATGATTTATGTCAGTTTTTTAGACCCCTATTGCACTTAAATTTTAGGTTGATCCTACCATATTCTGCTATATATAACCTATTGTGTCCCCAAGCACAAATTGGGACAAAGTAAAAAAAAAAAAAAAAAAATGTAACTAAAATATACAATAAATATATATATATATATATATATATATATATATATATATATATATATATATATTAATAATAATAATAATATATAATATGTATATATATCATATACAATATAACAAACAAATAAAAAACATTTTAAAAATCCAATTGTCACAGAGACCAAAAAAGTTCTGGCTGGGATTACAATGATAAAACATACAGTTCCGACTTACATACAAATTCAACTTAAGAACAAACCTACAGACCCTATCTTGTATGTAACCCGGGGACTGCCTGTATTCACAAGAGCGTTTGGGGGATGTATATACACTACAATCCACTACATGGGTAGGAATAGCCCGCTCACACCCTGGGATATGTGTTATGTGAAATTCATTATATGCCTCAGGGCCATAACCCTCATACTATAGGTATTCCAGTTTTTTGTATATGTCAATATTATTAAGGTTCTGTAGGCGTCGAAGTGGGAAGAACCCTTTCTTCTGTGTACCACCACCTGCAACTGCACATGTTTTAGTGTCAATTCTGGATTTTATGAACATTCAATAAAGTTTGTTATATTGTATATTTTAGTGTGATTTTTTTGCTTTGGCTTTGTCCCCATTTGTGCTTGGTGACAAAATAGGTTATATGTACTTAGTATTTGGTCTCTTTACATTATTAGGAGGTACTGTTGAATGCAGTTGAGGCATTAACAGTTAATGGGCAACAATCCTGCACTTCCATTGGTAGGTTTGGTCTTGGGTATATAACATATTCTGCTATACTACAGTATACAGGCGGTCCCCTACTTAAGGACACCCGACTTACAGACAACCCATAGTTACAGACAGACCCCTCTGATCTCTGGTGAAGCTCTCTGGATGCTTTACTATAGTCCCAGATTGCAATGATCAGCTGTAAGGTGTCTGTAATGAAGCTTTGTTGTTAATCCTTGGTCCCATTACAGCCAAAAATGCTTAAACTCCAATTGTCACTGGGGCCCAAATTTTTTTTGTCTGGATCTACAATTATAAAATATACAGTTTCGACTTACATACAAATTCAACTTAAGAACAAACCTCCGGACCCCATCTTGTACGTAACCCGAGGACTGCCTGTAGTAGAATGTGGGGATTTTGCACATGAACTGGCACATTGTAACAGATCTTCAGAAATGACAACTCCTGCAGTCTAAAGACCCCCATTGCTCCCTGATGACATCATGCACCCCGGCTGTTACATGCCACCAGCAGCTTTGGCGGTGGCATGTAAAGGGTTAACACATGCAATCGGTGCCACCACCGATCGTGGGTGTTTGCTGCATTATGCATCATACACCGGCTGCTGCACCATGACGTTGGTGAATGTTATTGTGCAGCAAAGGGTTAAAGCACATCTACCATCAGAATTGATGGTAGATGCTTATTACTCACCTCCTTGTTCTGAGGTGCTGTGAAAGGACTCCTTGACTGACAGCTGAACTGCAATGCTCACACAGTAACCTGATGCTTGCTGCACTGCGGCCTCACCAGATTTGGGGTGTGGCTAGGGGCATGACTAGGGTGTGGCTTAAAAAAAAAAAATCATGTGCCGCCGCCTTTTTGGCCCTCTTTCTTATCTGGAAAAGTTGGGAGGTATGTGATCGTGACTATCAGCTGTTTAGCCCTATAGACGCTGCGGTCATGGGACGATCGCGAGGTGCTGATCGTTGCTATCACAGCCCTGAGGTCCGATGAAGGACCCCAGGGCTACCAGCAGCTAATGCCTGTTAGATCAAAAAAGAGAATAAAAAGGTCCCCTGATGCCCCATCCCATATTAAAATCAAACATAAAAAGTGAAAATACCCAATATGTAATGTTTTTCAGTGATCACCAAGTCTGTAACAACCTGTACAATAAAATAGAATTGCCACTTAACCCGTAAGGTAAATAAAAAAAATCATCTATTCACATTTGATTTCCTAAAAATCAGATAAAACATTTACCCTGACTTGATACCAATAAAAAGTACAGCCTTCCCCGAATGGCGCTCCTTCTGTTTCCCAACTTCATTATAGGATAGAGCATCAATATCAGATTGGTTGGAGAAAGGGGGGGCAAAATCAGCAGAGTGTTATCCAGATATACATGGCTTGGAACCTTTATAATTATGCTAATGAGTATAAAGGGCATTTCCAGAGATTCATAGGCTGTTACAATTAGAGCAGGTCTTCCCCCTGCATGTCCTACTGCTGTTAGATTACACAGGGAGAGAGATGGAGTAGAGAGCAGGGGGTTGGGCGAGACATGTTCATTATAACATTCTGTGAACCTGCAGCACTGAGGGTTTCTGGTTATGCCCCCAGAGCCCTTCTGGCTCTATCAACTTTTAAAATTATGCTTTTAGAAGGGAGGAGGTCATGGATAAAAAAAATTAAGAATGAAATCTACCATTAAAAATCTATTTGAAGTAGTTCCTGATGTAGTAGATTCCCCCTCCCTGCCCCATCCCCAAACAGTTTTTACCCAACTCTGGTACGCAGCCTTTGCTAAAATAAATTTGAATTCTTCTACTTAAATTCTACTGGGGGGCATGGAGTAGCCTTTAGAGAGCATCAGGGACAAAGGCTGCTCCACGCGTCCCCAGTAGCCACAGAGGATCCTTCTACCCACTCATCTTTTTTTGTTCTGGCTCGTCTCTGGAAGCATGCACAGTATCTCCTATCTGTCTGTCAAGGAGCTCTGCACATGCGCCTGAACAAAAAAAAAAAAAAGTTAAGCTGGTAGGTAGAGGGAGGGGGAATCTACATCAGGAACTACTTCAGAAAGTACTGTAGATTCCTGATTGTATATTGCCTTTAATGACCATTGATAGGAACATCTGCATTCAGTGTATAGACTTAGGGGAAAACCGGTATATGCATTTATTATTTTATAATTGAGCTACCCATTACGTTTTTATGTGCTAGTTGCTATTAAACTTTGATTTCCTCTCCCTTCCTGGAAGTTGTTGTTCTGATAGCAATTAGCATGACAGACTAATCAGCACAGCTCTGATCCACTCAGGTATCAGAACTGATATTTGCGATAGCCATGTTTCTCTGTGCCTTCCCAGCAAGCTGGTTGATGGAAATGTCCAGTGCTTCCCTCCCCTTTTATCGTGTGACTGGATATGGAAAACAGAGAGTTGGAGTCTATATATCATACAGATTTATTTACATGAAGAGGCAGGGAACAGCATGTGGACGGAGTGATGAAGCCTCACCCTTGAAAGGAGCTCAAAGTCCTCTGCAAAAAAAACAAAAAACAAGTCCTTTCCATCACACCTTAACAGAGAAGGAGGATCCGCAGGAACAACCATGTGCTGCTTGTGGATTGTGCGTCAGCTGAAAGGAACTTCTGATTAACTCTTCACAGTATTCAATAGTGCTTCCTTGAACCAGTTGAAGACTATGGACATCAACCACCACACGTGCCCCGTCCACTCCAAACATCCTACAAGACAAGGAAAAGATCCTATGAAACTGAAACGTAAAAATGTATCAAGGCCACATGTGCCACATTTAGACAACTGTAATACATCTGGATTATAATGCCTTATTACCAGTGTACACCTGTTCTGACCGAGTAAAAAGACTTCAATGTGCTATTGTCTTATGTCACATATAGTGTAAAATTTGGATAGTGCCATGCTGCACACAATGTTGGGACACAAAGTTGAAGTCATAGGTAGTATGGCACGGTTTAATTTTGTACTACGCATTGACACGTAGAACCTCTCATTGTAAACTTCACACCTACTAAACGTGTAAAATAACCAGTGCTTTGGGATTAGGTTTGTGTTACGGGTAGATTAAAAGCATAGTAAATGGTACAGGAATGTGGAAACGGGAAAATTTAGTATTTTGCCTGTGATAATATGTACTTATGATTAGATTCATGTTTGCTGTCTGCGGCAGATTTTTTCTGTGTTGATATGCATACGGTTTATTGATGTATGGAAAAAGAGGTAAAAACCTTTAATAAAAACTACCTGATTTAAAAAAAAATTACCAGTGCACCTGGTCCTACTTCTGCTCTCACTCAGCTCAGCCATGTAACCACAATGTATTTTATTTTCATTTAGTCCTGTAGTTATATGGTTTACACTATGTCCCTCACCTGTCCTCCTCTGTCATATTCGTGTCCAGAGAGAATTTATACTGAAATCCAGAACAGCCCCCACTGTCCACCTGGAGCCGCAAGAACTCGGGGCCACTGGTAACCTGTTGCAGTCTCTAGAATACAGATATTATAGCTGTGTTACAACACAAGATACCATCTTGTGTATATGACAAGAAAAACAGGACTGATTGGCAGTTTGTGGGTTGGCCACTGTTCACAAGGCTGATGCAGAAAAGACACATGATGAATGACGCAATGTTAGCAGAAAAAAAACACCATGTGGAAGTGTGAACAAGGCACCAACCTTCATGTGCTGTGGCTGTGAAGGCAAGGGATAGAGAATGGGACAGCTCTTACTTTCACGCAGCTCTCCGCCAGGTAAACTTCTCCATTTGTCATAGCATCAGACATACATCGCAGAGGCTGTTTATATGCTGTACACGAGGAAAGAAGGCTCCTATTCAAGAAAACAGTGCAGGTCATATCCACACTCATCCTAGACCAATTTGAACATCAGTAGCAGACTGAAGCAATAGACCCCACAACCAACACTCACAACTGCTACAGTCCAAGCAGACCAACTAATGTCTAATATAAATGGACACTCATAAGATAACCATACAAAGGAGATGATTGTTAGCCATTACCACTGATCTCTGAAGGAAAGGCTGTTCAGCTAACGTGGTCCGACCCTCTCTAATGGCAGATTTAGGGTGCTGCCACATGTTGCGTCCTCGAACCATTTTTTAAACGGACTTAAAATGAATGAATTTTTATAAGCTCACCAAGCGTTTGGCTGGTTTTAATCTGTTTCACAGCTGCCTACACTTCTAGAAATGAAGATAAACAGGTTCAAAGCAGCCAAACGCATGGTAAACATTCAAAAACAAATGCTTTAACCCCTAGGGGACGCAGCCTCTTTTGGCCTTAAGGACACGGTCCCATTTTTCAAATCTGACCTGTGTCACTATAAGTGGTTATAGCTTTGGAACGCTATGAGATATCCAGGGGATTTTGAGATTGTTTTCTCGTGACACATTGTACTTCAAATTAGTTTAAAAATTTGGATGAAATCTTTTGCGTTTAGTTATGAAAAAAACCAAAATTTGGCAAAAATTTGGAAAAATTCTTTATTTTCAACATTCTAAATTCTCTACTTTTGATGCAGATAGTCATAGCACCCAAATAAATTCATAACTTACATTTCCCAAATGTCTGCTTTATGTTGGCATGGTTTTTTAAGATTCCACATATTTTACTAGAATGTTATGAGGCTCAGAATTTAGGTATCATTTTTCACATTTTTTGTAAAATCACCAAAACCTGTATTTAGATGGACCTGCTCAACTTCTAATTGACACCGAGAGGCCTAAATAATAGCGAGACTCATAAATTACCCCATTGTGGAAACTACACCACTCAATGTATGAAATACCACTTTTAAGAAGTTTGTTAACCCTTTAGGTGTTTTATAGGGGTTAAAACAAAATGGAGGTGCAGTCTGCAAATTGTAATATTTTTTCACAATACACTCATTTTGGGTGGAAAATTAAACATTTACAATGGATTAAATTAAAAAAGGCTCCACAAAGTTTGTTACCCAATCTCTCCCGAGTACACGGATACCCCATATGTGGTGGTAACCTGCTGTATGGGCGCACGCCTGGGCATAGGAGGGAAGGAGGCGCCATCCAGATCAGATTTGCTATGTCACATTGTACAGGCTATAATTTTTTTCTTTTTTTAATGTGGACCTATAGGGGCTTATTTCTTTTGCCACATGAGATGCACTTTTCTGGTACGTAATTTCGGGGAATCTATAGGCTAATTGGTGAGATTTTATTAACTCTTTGTTGTGGAGGAAATGAAAATCATCACTTTTTAGGAAGATTTTTGTTTGTTTTTTTTTTGGCCGTTTACCATACCATAAAAATAGTATATTATTTTTATTCTATGGGTCGCCACGATTACGAAAAGACCTCATTTATATAGATTTTTTATTTTTCCCATTTTTACTGAATAAAAAGTAATTTGGCAAAAATGTTGTTAATTTTAGCATCACCGACTTTCATATGCATAACTTTTTTATTTTTCGCCTCACAAATCTGTTTAAGGGCTTATTTTTTGCGAGAAGGATGGTTCTTTTTAGTGGTATTATTTTAGATTGCATAACATTTTTTAAATTAATTTTTAGAGCATTTTTTATAGGGTATTAATTGAAAATTGTCTTTTTTTTTAGCTTTTTTTGGGTTTTTTTTAACGGGGTTCACTTTGCGAATCTAATAACGATTCTGTTTTATTATTCAGATTGTTACGGACGCAGGGATACCAAATATGTGGGAGTTTTGTGTATTTTATTCAGTTGTACTGAATAAAAACCAATTTGGAGAAAATCTTGTTCATTTTAGCATCACCATCTTTTCATATGCATAACTTTTTTATTTTTCGGCTGACAAATCTAGTTAGGGGCTTATTTTTTGCGAGAAGAGTTGTTCTTTTTAGTGGGCTTATTTTGGAGTGCATAACATTTTTTAAATCACTTTTTAGAGCATTTTTTATGGGGTATTAATTAAAAATTATCTTTTTTCGGAACGTTTTTGCGTTTTTTTTCTACGGCGTTTACCGTGCGGGTCCAGTAACGATTCGGTTTTATTATACAGATTGTTACGGACGCGGCAATACCAAATATGCGGTGTTTTTTTGTGTTTTTGTGATTTTTATACTTTATTAAGTGTTTTTATAGGAAAGTGACATTTTAGGGGCTTATATTTTAATGTATTTATTTTTTATTTATTGTAATGTGATAACTTTAGTGTTTTTTACTTTTTTTTACTTATACATACTTGAACTTGAACCAGTGATGCTCTGATCACTGGTTTAAGTCCAATACACTGCTCTACAATACTATTTTATTGTAGAGCAGTGTAAACTGTCTGAGCAAGCTTGCGCATGCTCAGACAGTTTACAGTCAGACCCGGAAGGGGTCTGGCTGCCATGGCAACCGGGCAGCTCCGAGGCACATGCCAGTCCTCGGAGCTGCCCAGAAGTGGATCGGATCCCCCGGTAAGCGGCACGGGGGATCCGATTCACGGCGCAGACACCCTTACACGCCGCGGTCATGCTTGACCGCGGCGTGTAAGGGGTTAACACCCGCGATCGGAGCCGGCTCCGATCGCGGGTGTTAGCGCAGGCTGTCAGCTGTACTAGACAGCTGACAGCCGCTGCTTCTGGTGCCGGCTCCGTTCGCGAGCCGGTGCCAGAAGCAGGACGTTATAGAACGTCCCCGTGCGCTCAGTATGTAGCCTCGGGGACGTACTATAACGTCCTGGTGCGCCTAAGGGTTAAAACAGTCCAAGAATGTGACGTGTGGCAGCACCGTTAGAGGTAAGGCCTCGTAGACTGTTTGTGCTCCGTAATGTAATATTATATTTGTATACTTCCCCTATGAATTGTAATGTGCTATGGAATATGATGGCACTATATAAAGATTATTATTATTATTATCAAGGTCAGTTTCACATGGCTGTATCTGTGACTGGGTCCATGAAATATAGAATCTGATGAAGGCACCTGGGTCCTAGTACCATAGTCACCTATAATGCTAGGAGTCCCTGGAATCAAGTTTTTAGTATGGGACAATAGTCTTGGAGGGAGAAAGGGACTTCAGGTTTCAGAGATGGGAGAACAGGTCCCATGAACGGTGTCTAGTCTGGGAAATACATTCAAAATAAACCCGAACCGGGCTTACTCCAAAACCAGGCAGCCCTCCTGAAATTGAGAAAACTTTTACTGTAAAAAAAAATGACTAATATATAATTATCCAAGTGAAAGATGCTACGAGGCAAGTGTGCATTTGTATATTGGGATTGGGGTAAGGCTTTCATTTTCTCTCCCATTGGGAGACGTGAAGGTGATAAGGATCGGGCTGTTTGTTTCTAGAAGACCTTTTGCTCTTGGGCAGATAAGACCCTGCAGGGAGTGCGGTGACCCATAGACGCCACTCCAGCCGCTGCCTTCATGTGGGTGCCCACTGTCACCTGAATGTACGTCCAGCACAGGAATGTAGTACAGAGGGGAACAATAATTGACCTGTGAGGAGAGATGATCCTGCCTTTTACCGGATTAACAGAATGTCATGTTAGCCTAGGGCCAAGGCAGGAGATAAAACTATTGTCACGACACAACAGCTGTACAAGCTGAGGCAGAAGTGCTCGCGATACGCCTGTGGTAAGTTTCCACGGTATATACGTCACTGTCACCGTCCTTACTCTCTCACCTCTGCCCCGATCTGAACACTGAGCACAGGAAACGTACGGCCGCCATATTGTGTCAGCCACGCCTCTGCGCCGCCCCTTCTTTCTGATTAGACGGCAGGATCACATCACGTGACGTCAGCGAACTATTGCGGAAGGGTGGAATACTCCGAAAATCACAAGACCCCTAGAGAAGAGGAAAGTGACCCGTGAGCGGCGGCGGAGAGGTGAGAGCCCGGGGAGAATGTATAGTAGTGAATGGCGGGGGGCGAGCAGCGCGCAGTCCTGGGGTGGCGGCGGCAGTCCTGCTCCTGTGTTCTCCAGGCTTCATTGTCCGCGAGCTCTTAGGAATTACTACAGTAATGTGCGTTAGGAGTGGCCATTCACCTCTCCACTCGCGCCGACACAATTGGTATCATTTCTCCAGCCCCTACTGTAATCAAGGAATCCGTGCCCTTAGTATTGGCACTCAGGATGCGAGTCTCAACTGTCAAGTGGGCGGTACTCGGCTGGAGTAAACAGATCTGGCAACGCCCACCTGCCAGTAGAGAAGCTTATTAGCTTATTGGGTGATATGTATAAGGACACTGATTTTTCTGTAACAGGAATCAAAGTTAATGGTAATGGTCAAAATGATTTGAGAGTCCCTTATTGACCAGTGTTCTACTGTCCCAAATCACCCAATATTATTTATAAAAACCAAACTTTATGACTTTCTGTACACAAACAAAATGGCCATGGCGTTGGCACATTAAAACGTATTGCATTTATTGAAGCCATGTCCCACCTGTTCTAAAAAGGGATGCCACTGTATTTTCACTGTCACGGGCATCTAGTCCTAACCTTCCTAGAGACAGGTCTGAGGAAGTGGACAAAGGGTGATATGGGAGACACAGATTCCTGAGATTGGGTGGTGATGTACCTTACAGTCTGGGTTGGTAGGGAAAGGACTGTTTCTATTGCTGCTATGTTGGGGTGGGAGTACAGAGATGTAGGTAAAACCATCACAGAGCCCTGCAGTGGGGGGTGTACTGGCCCACGTTCCTGTTATTGTCCTTTGGTGACCCTAGTCCTGGGTCTTGTGACTAGCAGCTTGTGGTGCTGAGTGTGACAATAGAGGAAGTGATGGGTGATGACTGTGCTTGCTCTTGCCTACAGCTCCAGGATCACCTTGGGACATAAATGTGTAGGTTCTACAGTTTCGATCATTGTTCCCTCTGATCCCCCAGTGGGTATGAGCTGAAGGCAGCCATGGATATTGAGTATTTGTTGGCAGAATCTCCCATCTAATTTACTTCACTGACCCTTCCCCCACACAACAGATTTTGTGAAGCAAAGAAGGGTTGGCCAGGAGGAAATAAATCTCTGCAATAAGGTATTTGTATGAGAGGGGTATCAGAGAGGGCAGGAGTGGCGCTGACTGAAGGTGGTGTAGGCATTGAGAAGGGTGAAGAGCAGAATCGCCAT